>NW_027363144.1:1200000-1834036 GCF_046119375.1 Phyllobates terribilis
GCTGGATTATTTAAGGACTCTGCTGCATTATTTAAGGACTTTGCTGCATTATTTAAGGACTCTGCTGCATTATTTAAGGACTTTGTTGCATTATTTAAGGACCCTGCTGCATTATTTAAGGACTTTGTTGCATTATTTAAGGACTCTGCTGCATTATTCAAGGACTTTGCTGCATTATTTAAGGACTCTGCTGCAGTTTTTAAGGACTCTGCTGCATTATTTAAGGACTTTTCTGCATTATTTAAGGACTCTGCTGCAATATTTAAGGACTTGGCTGGATTATTTAAGGACTCTGCTGCATTATTTAAGGACTTTGCTGCATTATTTAAGGACTCTGCTGCATTATTTAAGGACTTTGTTGCATTATTTAAGGACCGTGCTGCATTATTTAAGGACTTTGTTGCATTATTTAAGGACTCTGCTGCATTATTTAAGGACCCTGCTGCGGTATTTCAGCACTCTGCTGAATTATTTAAGGACTTTGCTGCATTATTTATGGACTTTATTGCATTATTTAAAGACTTTGCTGCATTATTTAAGGACTTGGCTGGATTAATTAAGGACTGTGCTGCATTATTTAAGGACTTTGCTGCATTATTTAAGGACTCTGCTGCATTATTTAAGGACTTTGTTGCATTATTTAAGGACTCTGCTGCATTATTTAAGGACTTTGTTGCATTATTTAAGGACTCTGCTGCATTACTTAAGGACCCTGCTGCAGTATTTCAGTAATCTGCTGCATTATTTAAGGACTTTGTTGCATTATTTAAGGACTTGGCTGGATTATTTAAGGACTCTGCTGCATTATTTAAGGACTCTGCTGCATTATTTAAGGACTTTGCTGCATTATTTAAGGACTCTGCTGCATTATTTAAGGACTTTGTTGCATTATTTAAGGACCGTGCTGCATTATTTAAGGACTTTGTTGCATTATTTAAGGACTCTGCTGCATTATTTAAGGACCCTGCTGCGGTATTTCAGCACTCTGCTGAATTATTTAAGGACTTTGCTGCATTATTTATGGACTTTATTGCATTATTTAAAGACTTTGCTGCATTATTTAAGGACTTGGCTGGATTAATTAAGGACTGTGCTGCATTATTTAAGGACTTTGCTGCATTATTTAAGGACTCTGCTGCATTATTTAAGGACTTTGTTGCATTATTTAAGGACTCTGCTGCATTATTTAAGGACTTTGTTGCATTATTTAAGGACTCTGCTGCATTACTTAAGGACCCTGCTGCAGTATTTCAGTAATCTGCTGCATTATTTAAGGACTTTGTTGCATTATTTAAGGACTTGGCTGGATTATTTAAGGACTCTGCTGCATTATTTAAGGACTCTGCTGCATTATTTAAGGACTTTGTTGCATTATTTAAGGACCGTGCTGCATTATTTAAGGACTTTGTTGCATTATTTAAGGACTCTGCTGCATTATTTAAGGACCTGGCTGCGGTATTTCAGCACTCTGCTGAATTATTTAAGGACTTTGCTGCATTATTTATGGACTTTATTGCATTATTTAAGGACTCTGCTGCATTATTTAAGGACTTTGTTGCATTATTTAAGGACTCTGCTGCATCATTTAAGGACTTTGTTGCATTATTTAAGGACTCTACTTCATTATTTAACGACTTTGCTGCATTATTTAAGGACCCTGCTGCGGTATTTCAGTACTCTGCTGCATTATTTAAGGACTCTGCTGCATTATTTAAGGACTTTGTTGCATTATTTAAGGACTCTGCTGCATTATTTAAGGACTTTGTTGCATTATTTAAGGACTCTGCTGCTTTATTTAAGGACCCTGCTGCAGTATTTCAGTAATATGCTGCATTATTTAAGGACTTTGTTGCATTATTTAAGGACTTGGCTGGATTATTTAAGGACTTTGCTGCATTACTTAAGGACTCTGCTGCATTATTTAAGGACCCTGCTGCGGTATTTCAGCACTCTGCTGAATTATTTAAGGACTTTGCTGCATTATTTATGGACTTTATTGCATTATTTAAGGACTCTGCTGCATTATTTAAGGACTTTGTTGCATTATTTAAGGACTCTGCTGCATTATTCAAGGACTTTGCTGCATTATTTAAGGACTCTGCTGCAGTTTTTAAGGACTCTGCTGCATTATTTAAGGACTTTTCTGCATTATTTAAGGACTCTGCTGCAATATTTAAGGACTTGGCTGGATTATTTAAGGACTCTGCTGCATTATTTAAGGAATGTGCTGCATTATTTAAGGACTCTGCTGCATTATTTAAGGACTTTCTTGCATTATTTAAGGACTCTGCTGCATTATTTAAGGACTTTGTTGCATTATTTAAGGACTCTGCTGCATTATATAAGGACTTTGCTGCATTATTTAAGGACTTTATTGCATTATTTAAGGACTGTTCTGCATTATTTAAGGACTTTGTTGCATTATTTAAGGACTCTGCTGCATTATTTAAGGATCCTGCTGCGGTATTTCAGTACTCTGCTGCATTATTTAAGGAATTTGCTGCATTATTTATGGACTTTATTGCATTATTTAAAGACTTTGCTGCATTATTTAAGGACTTGGCTGGATTATTTAAGGACTGTGCTGCATTATTTAAGGACTTTGCTGCATTATTTAAGGACTCTGCTGCATTATTTAAGGACTTTGTTGCATTATTTAAGGACTCTGCTGCATTATTTAAGGACTTTGTTGCATTATTTAAGGACTCTGCTGCATTATTTAAGGACCCCGCTGCAGTATTTCAGTAATCTGCTGCATTATCTAAGGACTTTGTTGCATTATTTAAGGACTTGGCTGGATTATTTAAGGACTCTGCTGCATTATTTAAGGACTTTGCTGCATTATTTAAGGACTTTGTTGCATTATTTAAGGACTCTGCTGCATTATTTAAGGACTTTGTTGCATTATTTAAGGACTCTGCTGCATTACTTAAGGACCCTGCTGCAGTATTTCAGTAATCTGCTGCATTATTTAAGGACTTTGTTGCATTATTTAAGGACTTGGCTGGATTATTTAAGGACTCTGCTGCATTATTTAAGGACTCTGCTGCATTATTTAAGGACTTTGTTGCATTATTTAAGGACCGTGCTGCATTATTTAAGGACTTTGTTGCATTATTTAAGGACTCTGCTGCATTATTTAAGGACCTGGCTGCGGTATTTCAGCACTCTGCTGAATTATTTAAGGACTTTGCTGCATTATTTATGGACTTTATTGCATTATTTAAGGACTCTGCTGCATTATTTAAGGACTTTGTTGCATTATTTAAGGACTCTGCTGCATCATTTAAGGACTTTGTTGCATTATTTAAGGACTCTACTTCATTATTTAACGACTTTGCTGCATTATTTAAGGACCCTGCTGCGGTATTTCAGTACTCTGCTGCATTATTTAAGGACTCTGCTGCATTATTTAAGGACTTTGTTGCATTATTTAAGGACTCTGCTGCATTATTTAAGGACTTTGTTGCATTATTTAAGGACTCTGCTGCTTTATTTAAGGACCCTGCTGCAGTATTTCAGTAATCTGCTGCATTATTTAAGGACTTTGTTGCATTATTTAAGGACTTGGCTGGATTATTTAAGGACTTTGCTGCATTACTTAAGGACTCTGCTGCATTATTTAAGGACCCTGCTGCGGTATTTCAGCACTCTGCTGAATTATTTAAGGACTTTGCTGCATTATTTATGGACTTTATTGCATTATTTAAGGACTCTGCTGCATTATTTAAGGACTTTGTTGCATTATTTAAGGACTCTGCTGCATTATTCAAGGACTTTGCTGCATTATTTAAGGACTCTGCTGCAGTTTTTAAGGACTCTGCTGCATTATTTAAGGACTTTTCTGCATTATTTAAGGACTCTGCTGCAATATTTAAGGACTTGGCTGGATTATTTAAGGACTCTGCTGCATTATTTAAGGAATGTGCTGCATTATTTAAGGACTCTGCTGCATTATTTAAGGACTTTCTTGCATTATTTAAGGACTCTGCTGCATTATTTAAGGACTTTGTTGCATTATTTAAGGACTCTGCTGCATTATATAAGGACTTTGCTGCATTATTTAAGGACTTTATTGCATTATTTAAGGACTGTTCTGCATTATTTAAGGACTTTGTTGCATTATTTAAGGACTCTGCTGCATTATTTAAGGATCCTGCTGCGGTATTTCAGTACTCTGCTGCATTATTTAAGGAATTTGCTGCATTATTTATGGACTTTATTGCATTATTTAAAGACTTTGCTGCATTATTTAAGGACTTGGCTGGATTATTTAAGGACTGTGCTGCATTATTTAAGGACTTTGCTGCATTATTTAAGGACTCTGCTGCATTATTTAAGGACTTTGTTGCATTATTTAAGGACTCTGCTGCATTATTTAAGGACTTTGTTGCATTATTTAAGGACTCTGCTGCATTATTTAAGGACCCCGCTGCAGTATTTCAGTAATCTGCTGCATTATCTAAGGACTTTGTTGCATTATTTAAGGACTTGGCTGGATTATTTAAGGACTCTGCTGCATTATTTAAGGACTTTGCTGCATTATTTAAGGACTCTGCTGCATTATTTAAGGACTTTGATGCATTATTTAAGGACCGTGCTGCATTATTTAAGGACTTTGTTGCATTATTTAAGGACTCTGCTGCATTATTTAAGGACCCTGCTGCGGTATTTCAGCACTCTGCTGAATTATTTAAGGACTTTGCTGCATTATTTATGGACTTTATTGCATTATTTAAGGACTCTGCTGCATTATTTAAGGACTTTGTTGCATTATTTAAGGACTCTGCTGCATCATTTAAGGACTTTGTTGCATTATTTAAGGACTCTACTTCATTATTTAACGACTTTGCTGCATTATTTAAGGACCCTGCTGCGGTATTTCAGTACTCTGCTGCATTATTTAAGGACTCTGCTGCATTATTTAAGGACTTTGTTGCATTATTTAAGGACTCTGCTGCATTATTTAAGGACTTTGTTGCATTATTTAAGGACTCTGCTGCTTTATTTAAGGACCCTGCTGCAGTATTTCAGTAATCTGCTGCATTATTTAAGGACTTTGTTGCATTATTTAAGGACTTGGCTGGATTATTTAAGGACTTTGCTGCATTACTTAAGGACTCTGCTGCATTATTTAAGGACCCTGCTGCGGTATTTCAGCACTCTGCTGAATTATTTAAGGACTTTGCTGCATTATTTATGGACTTTATTGCATTATTTAAGGACTCTGCTGCATTATTTAAGGACTTTGTTGCATTATTTAAGGACTCTGCTGCATTATTCAAGGACTTTGCTGCATTATTTAAGGACTCTGCTGCAGTTTTTAAGGACTCTGCTGCATTATTTAAGGACTTTTCTGCATTATTTAAGGACTCTGCTGCAATATTTAAGGACCCTGCTGCAGTATTTCAGTAATCTGCTGCATTATTTAAGGACTTTGTTGCATTATTTAAGGACTTGGCTGGATTATTTAGGGACTTTGCTGCATTATTTAAGGACTCTGCTGCATTATTTAAGGACTTTGCTGCATTATTTAAGGACTCTGATACGGTACTTAAGGACTCTGCTGCATTATTTAAGTACTTTGTTGCATTATTTAAGTACTCAGCTGCATTATTTAAGGACTTTGCTGCATTATTTAAGTACTCTGCTGCAGTATTTAAGGACTTGGCTGGATTATTTAAGGACTCTGCTGAATTATTTAAGGAATGTGCTGCATTATTTAAGGACTCTGCTGCATTATTTAAGGACTTTGTTGCATTATTTAAGGACTTTGTTGCATTATTTAAGGACTCTGCTGCATTATTTAAGGACTTTGCTGCATTATTTAAGGACTTTATTGCATTATTTAAGGACTGTTCTGCATTATTTAAGGACTTTGTTGCATTATTTAAGGACTCTGCTGCATTATTTAAGGATCCTGCTGCGGTATTTCAGTACTCTGCTGCATTTTTTAAGGACTTTGCTGCATTATTTAAGGACTTGGCTGGATTATTTAAGGACTCTGCTGCATTATTTAAGGACTTTGCTGCATTATTTAAGGACTCTGCTGCATTATTTAAGGACTTTGTTGCATTATTTAAGGACCCTGCTGCATTATTTAAGGACTTTGTTGCATTATTTAAGGACTCTGCTGCATTATTCAAGGACTTTGCTGCATTATTTAAGGACTCTGCTGCAGTTTTTAAGGACTCTGCTGCATTATTTAAGGACTTTTCTGCATTATTTAAGGACTCTGCTGCAATATTTAAGGACTTGGCTGGATTATTTAAGGACTCTGCTGCATTATTTAAGGACTTTGCTGCATTATTTAAGGACTCTGCTGCATTATTTAAGGACTTTGTTGCATTATTTAAGGACCGTGCTGCATTATTTAAGGACTTTGTTGCATTATTTAAGGACTCTGCTGCATTATTTAAGGACCCTGCTGCGGTATTTCAGCACTCTGCTGAATTATTTAAGGACTTTGCTGCATTATTTATGGACTTTATTGCATTATTTAAAGACTTTGCTGCATTATTTAAGGACTTGGCTGGATTAATTAAGGACTGTGCTGCATTATTTAAGGACTTTGCTGCATTATTTAAGGACTCTGCTGCATTATTTAAGGACTTTGTTGCATTATTTAAGGACTCTGCTGCATTATTTAAGGACTTTGTTGCATTATTTAAGGACTCTGCTGCATTACTTAAGGACCCTGCTGCAGTATTTCAGTAATCTGCTGCATTATTTAAGGACTTTGTTGCATTATTTAAGGACTTGGCTGGATTATTTAAGGACTCTGCTGCATTATTTAAGGACTCTGCTGCATTATTTAAGGACTTTGCTGCATTATTTAAGGACTCTGCTGCATTATTTAAGGACTTTGTTGCATTATTTAAGGACCGTGCTGCATTATTTAAGGACTTTGTTGCATTATTTAAGGACTCTGCTGCATTATTTAAGGACCCTGCTGCGGTATTTCAGCACTCTGCTGAATTATTTAAGGACTTTGCTGCATTATTTATGGACTTTATTGCATTATTTAAAGACTTTGCTGCATTATTTAAGGACTTGGCTGGATTAATTAAGGACTGTGCTGCATTATTTAAGGACTTTGCTGCATTATTTAAGGACTCTGCTGCATTATTTAAGGACTTTGTTGCATTATTTAAGGACTCTGCTGCATTATTTAAGGACTTTGTTGCATTATTTAAGGACTCTGCTGCATTACTTAAGGACCCTGCTGCAGTATTTCAGTAATCTGCTGCATTATTTAAGGACTTTGTTGCATTATTTAAGGACTTGGCTGGATTATTTAAGGACTCTGCTGCATTATTTAAGGACTCTGCTGCATTATTTAAGGACTTTGTTGCATTATTTAAGGACCGTGCTGCATTATTTAAGGACTTTGTTGCATTATTTAAGGACTCTGCTGCATTATTTAAGGACCTGGCTGCGGTATTTCAGCACTCTGCTGAATTATTTAAGGACTTTGCTGCATTATTTATGGACTTTATTGCATTATTTAAGGACTCTGCTGCATTATTTAAGGACTTTGTTGCATTATTTAAGGACTCTGCTGCATCATTTAAGGACTTTGTTGCATTATTTAAGGACTCTACTTCATTATTTAACGACTTTGCTGCATTATTTAAGGACCCTGCTGCGGTATTTCAGTACTCTGCTGCATTATTTAAGGACTCTGCTGCATTATTTAAGGACTTTGTTGCATTATTTAAGGACTCTGCTGCATTATTTAAGGACTTTGTTGCATTATTTAAGGACTCTGCTGCTTTATTTAAGGACCCTGCTGCAGTATTTCAGTAATCTGCTGCATTATTTAAGGACTTTGTTGCATTATTTAAGGACTTGGCTGGATTATTTAAGGACTTTGCTGCATTACTTAAGGACTCTGCTGCATTATTTAAGGACCCTGCTGCGGTATTTCAGCACTCTGCTGAATTATTTAAGGACTTTGCTGCATTATTTATGGACTTTATTGCATTATTTAAGGACTCTGCTGCATTATTTAAGGACTTTGTTGCATTATTTAAGGACTCTGCTGCATTATTCAAGGACTTTGCTGCATTATTTAAGGACTCTGCTGCAGTTTTTAAGGACTCTGCTGCATTATTTAAGGACTTTTCTGCATTATTTAAGGACTCTGCTGCAATATTTAAGGACTTGGCTGGATTATTTAAGGACTCTGCTGCATTATTTAAGGAATGTGCTGCATTATTTAAGGACTCTGCTGCATTATTTAAGGACTTTCTTGCATTATTTAAGGACTCTGCTGCATTATTTAAGGACTTTGTTGCATTATTTAAGGACTCTGCTGCATTATATAAGGACTTTGCTGCATTATTTAAGGACTTTATTGCATTATTTAAGGACTGTTCTGCATTATTTAAGGACTTTGTTGCATTATTTAAGGACTCTGCTGCATTATTTAAGGATCCTGCTGCGGTATTTCAGTACTCTGCTGCATTATTTAAGGAATTTGCTGCATTATTTATGGACTTTATTGCATTATTTAAAGACTTTGCTGCATTATTTAAGGACTTGGCTGGATTATTTAAGGACTGTGCTGCATTATTTAAGGACTTTGCTGCATTATTTAAGGACTCTGCTGCATTATTTAAGGACTTTGTTGCATTATTTAAGGACTCTGCTGCATTATTTAAGGACTTTGTTGCATTATTTAAGGACTCTGCTGCATTATTTAAGGACCCCGCTGCAGTATTTCAGTAATCTGCTGCATTATCTAAGGACTTTGTTGCATTATTTAAGGACTTGGCTGGATTATTTAAGGACTCTGCTGCATTATTTAAGGACTTTGCTGCATTATTTAAGGACTCTGCTGCATTATTTAAGGACTTTGATGCATTATTTAAGGACCGTGCTGCATTATTTAAGGACTTTGTTGCATTATTTAAGGACTCTGCTGCATTATTTAAGGACCCTGCTGCGGTATTTCAGCACTCTGCTGAATTATTTAAGGACTTTGCTGCATTATTTATGGACTTTATTGCATTATTTAAGGACTCTGCTGCATTATTTAAGGACTTTGTTGCATTATTTAAGGACTCTGCTGCATCATTTAAGGACTTTGTTGCATTATTTAAGGACTCTACTTCATTATTTAACGACTTTGCTGCATTATTTAAGGACCCTGCTGCGGTATTTCAGTACTCTGCTGCATTATTTAAGGACTCTGCTGCATTATTTAAGGACTTTGTTGCATTATTTAAGGACTCTGCTGCATTATTTAAGGACTTTGTTGCATTATTTAAGGACTCTGCTGCTTTATTTAAGGACCCTGCTGCAGTATTTCAGTAATCTGCTGCATTATTTAAGGACTTTGTTGCATTATTTAAGGACTTGGCTGGATTATTTAAGGACTTTGCTGCATTACTTAAGGACTCTGCTGCATTATTTAAGGACCCTGCTGCGGTATTTCAGCACTCTGCTGAATTATTTAAGGACTTTGCTGCATTATTTATGGACTTTATTGCATTATTTAAGGACTCTGCTGCATTATTTAAGGACTTTGTTGCATTATTTAAGGACTCTGCTGCATTATTCAAGGACTTTGCTGCATTATTTAAGGACTCTGCTGCAGTTTTTAAGGACTCTGCTGCATTATTTAAGGACTTTTCTGCATTATTTAAGGACTCTGCTGCAATATTTAAGGACCCTGCTGCAGTATTTCAGTAATCTGCTGCATTATTTAAGGACTTTGTTGCATTATTTAAGGACTTGGCTGGATTATTTAGGGACTTTGCTGCATTATTTAAGGACTCTGCTGCATTATTTAAGGACTTTGCTGCATTATTTAAGGACTCTGATACGGTACTTAAGGACTCTGCTGCATTATTTAAGTACTTTGTTGCATTATTTAAGTACTCAGCTGCATTATTTAAGGACTTTGCTGCATTATTTAAGTACTCTGCTGCAGTATTTAAGGACTTGGCTGGATTATTTAAGGACTCTGCTGAATTATTTAAGGAATGTGCTGCATTATTTAAGGACTCTGCTGCATTATTTAAGGACTTTGTTGCATTATTTAAGGACTTTGTTGCATTATTTAAGGACTCTGCTGCATTATTTAAGGACTTTGCTGCATTATTTAAGGACTTTATTGCATTATTTAAGGACTGTTCTGCATTATTTAAGGACTTTGTTGCATTATTTAAGGACTCTGCTGCATTATTTAAGGATCCTGCTGCGGTATTTCAGTACTCTGCTGCATTTTTTAAGGACTTTGCTGCATTATTTAAGGACTTGGCTGGATTATTTAAGGACTCTGCTGCATTATTTAAGGACTTTGCTGCATTATTTAAGGACTCTGCTGCATTATTTAAGGACTTTGTTGCATTATTTAAGGACCCTGCTGCATTATTTAAGGACTTTGTTGCATTATTTAAGGACTCTGCTGCATTATTCAAGGACTTTGCTGCATTATTTAAGGACTCTGCTGCAGTTTTTAAGGACTCTGCTGCATTATTTAAGGACTTTTCTGCATTATTTAAGGACTCTGCTGCAATATTTAAGGACTTGGCTGGATTATTTAAGGACTCTGCTGCATTATTTAAGGACTTTGCTGCATTATTTAAGGACTCTGCTGCATTATTTAAGGACTTTGTTGCATTATTTAAGGACCGTGCTGCATTATTTAAGGACTTTGTTGCATTATTTAAGGACTCTGCTGCATTATTTAAGGACCCTGCTGCGGTATTTCAGCACTCTGCTGAATTATTTAAGGACTTTGCTGCATTATTTATGGACTTTATTGCATTATTTAAAGACTTTGCTGCATTATTTAAGGACTTGGCTGGATTAATTAAGGACTGTGCTGCATTATTTAAGGACTTTGCTGCATTATTTAAGGACTCTGCTGCATTATTTAAGGACTTTGTTGCATTATTTAAGGACTCTGCTGCATTATTTAAGGACTTTGTTGCATTATTTAAGGACTCTGCTGCATTACTTAAGGACCCTGCTGCAGTATTTCAGTAATCTGCTGCATTATTTAAGGACTTTGTTGCATTATTTAAGGACTTGGCTGGATTATTTAAGGACTCTGCTGCATTATTTAAGGACTCTGCTGCATTATTTAAGGACTTTGCTGCATTATTTAAGGACTCTGCTGCATTATTTAAGGACTTTGTTGCATTATTTAAGGACCGTGCTGCATTATTTAAGGACTTTGTTGCATTATTTAAGGACTCTGCTGCATTATTTAAGGACCCTGCTGCGGTATTTCAGCACTCTGCTGAATTATTTAAGGACTTTGCTGCATTATTTATGGACTTTATTGCATTATTTAAAGACTTTGCTGCATTATTTAAGGACTTGGCTGGATTAATTAAGGACTGTGCTGCATTATTTAAGGACTTTGCTGCATTATTTAAGGACTCTGCTGCATTATTTAAGGACTTTGTTGCATTATTTAAGGACTCTGCTGCATTATTTAAGGACTTTGTTGCATTATTTAAGGACTCTGCTGCATTACTTAAGGACCCTGCTGCAGTATTTCAGTAATCTGCTGCATTATTTAAGGACTTTGTTGCATTATTTAAGGACTTGGCTGGATTATTTAAGGACTCTGCTGCATTATTTAAGGACTCTGCTGCATTATTTAAGGACTTTGTTGCATTATTTAAGGACCGTGCTGCATTATTTAAGGACTTTGTTGCATTATTTAAGGACTCTGCTGCATTATTTAAGGACCTGGCTGCGGTATTTCAGCACTCTGCTGAATTATTTAAGGACTTTGCTGCATTATTTATGGACTTTATTGCATTATTTAAGGACTCTGCTGCATTATTTAAGGACTTTGTTGCATTATTTAAGGACTCTGCTGCATCATTTAAGGACTTTGTTGCATTATTTAAGGACTCTACTTCATTATTTAACGACTTTGCTGCATTATTTAAGGACCCTGCTGCGGTATTTCAGTACTCTGCTGCATTATTTAAGGACTCTGCTGCATTATTTAAGGACTTTGTTGCATTATTTAAGGACTCTGCTGCATTATTTAAGGACTTTGTTGCATTATTTAAGGACTCTGCTGCTTTATTTAAGGACCCTGCTGCAGTATTTCAGTAATCTGCTGCATTATTTAAGGACTTTGTTGCATTATTTAAGGACTTGGCTGGATTATTTAAGGACTTTGCTGCATTACTTAAGGACTCTGCTGCATTATTTAAGGACCCTGCTGCGGTATTTCAGCACTCTGCTGAATTATTTAAGGACTTTGCTGCATTATTTATGGACTTTATTGCATTATTTAAGGACTCTGCTGCATTATTTAAGGACTTTGTTGCATTATTTAAGGACTCTGCTGCATTATTCAAGGACTTTGCTGCATTATTTAAGGACTCTGCTGCAGTTTTTAAGGACTCTGCTGCATTATTTAAGGACTTTTCTGCATTATTTAAGGACTCTGCTGCAATATTTAAGGACCCTGCTGCAGTATTTCAGTAATCTGCTGCATTATTTAAGGACTTTGTTGCATTATTTAAGGACTTGGCTGGATTATTTAGGGACTTTGCTGCATTATTTAAGGACTCTGCTGCATTATTTAAGGACTTTGCTGCATTATTTAAGGACTCTGATACGGTACTTAAGGACTCTGCTGCATTATTTAAGTACTTTGTTGCATTATTTAAGTACTCAGCTGCATTATTTAAGGACTTTGCTGCATTATTTAAGTACTCTGCTGCAGTATTTAAGGACTTGGCTGGATTATTTAAGGACTCTGCTGAATTATTTAAGGAATGTGCTGCATTATTTAAGGACTCTGCTGCATTATTTAAGGACTTTGTTGCATTATTTAAGGACTTTGTTGCATTATTTAAGGACTCTGCTGCATTATTTAAGGACTTTGCTGCATTATTTAAGGACTTTATTGCATTATTTAAGGACTGTTCTGCATTATTTAAGGACTTTGTTGCATTATTTAAGGACTCTGCTGCATTATTTAAGGATCCTGCTGCGGTATTTCAGTACTCTGCTGCATTTTTTAAGGACTTTGCTGCATTATTTAAGGACTTGGCTGGATTATTTAAGGACTCTGCTGCATTATTTAAGGACTTTGCTGCATTATTTAAGGACTCTGCTGCATTATTTAAGGACTTTGTTGCATTATTTAAGGACCCTGCTGCATTATTTAAGGACTTTGTTGCATTATTTAAGGACTCTGCTGCATTATTCAAGGACTTTGCTGCATTATTTAAGGACTCTGCTGCAGTTTTTAAGGACTCTGCTGCATTATTTAAGGACTTTTCTGCATTATTTAAGGACTCTGCTGCAATATTTAAGGACTTGGCTGGATTATTTAAGGACTCTGCTGCATTATTTAAGGACTTTGCTGCATTATTTAAGGACTCTTCTGCATTATTTAAGGACTTTGTTGCATTATTTAAGGACCGTGCTGCATTATTTAAGGACTTTGTTGCATTATTTAAGGACTCTGCTGCATTATTTAAGGACCCTGCTGCGGTATTTCAGCACTCTGCTGAATTATTTAAGGACTTTGCTGCATTATTTATGGACTTTATTGCATTATTTAAAGACTTTGCTGCATTATTTAAGGACTTGGCTGGATTAATTAAGGACTGTGCTGCATTATTTAAGGACTTTGCTGCATTATTTAAGGACTCTGCTGCATTATTTAAGGACTTTGTTGCATTATTTAAGGACTCTGCTGCATTATTTAAGGACTTTGTTGCATTATTTAAGGACTCTGCTGCATTACTTAAGGACCCTGCTGCAGTATTTCAGTAATCTGCTGCATTATTTAAGGACTTTGTTGCATTATTTAAGGACTTGGCTGGATTATTTAAGGACTCTGCTGCATTATTTAAGGACTCTGCTGCATTATTTAAGGACTTTGCTGCATTATTTAAGGACTCTGCTGCATTATTTAAGGACTTTGTTGCATTATTTAAGGACCGTGCTGCATTATTTAAGGACTTTGTTGCATTATTTAAGGACTCTGCTGCATTATTTAAGGACCCTGCTGCGGTATTTCAGCACTCTGCTGAATTATTTAAGGACTTTGCTGCATTATTTATGGACTTTATTGCATTATTTAAAGACTTTGCTGCATTATTTAAGGACTTGGCTGGATTAATTAAGGACTGTGCTGCATTATTTAAGGACTTTGCTGCATTATTTAAGGACTCTGCTGCATTATTTAAGGACTTTGTTGCATTATTTAAGGACTCTGCTGCATTATTTAAGGACTTTGTTGCATTATTTAAGGACTCTGCTGCATTACTTAAGGACCCTGCTGCAGTATTTCAGTAATCTGCTGCATTATTTAAGGACTTTGTTGCATTATTTAAGGACTTGGCTGGATTATTTAAGGACTCTGCTGCATTATTTAAGGACTCTGCTGCATTATTTAAGGACTTTGTTGCATTATTTAAGGACCGTGCTGCATTATTTAAGGACTTTGTTGCATTATTTAAGGACTCTGCTGCATTATTTAAGGACCTGGCTGCGGTATTTCAGCACTCTGCTGAATTATTTAAGGACTTTGCTGCATTATTTATGGACTTTATTGCATTATTTAAGGACTCTGCTGCATTATTTAAGGACTTTGTTGCATTATTTAAGGACTCTGCTGCATCATTTAAGGACTTTGTTGCATTATTTAAGGACTCTACTTCATTATTTAACGACTTTGCTGCATTATTTAAGGACCCTGCTGCGGTATTTCAGTACTCTGCTGCATTATTTAAGGACTCTGCTGCATTATTTAAGGACTTTGTTGCATTATTTAAGGACTCTGCTGCATTATTTAAGGACTTTGTTGCATTATTTAAGGACTCTGCTGCTTTATTTAAGGACCCTGCTGCAGTATTTCAGTAATCTGCTGCATTATTTAAGGACTTTGTTGCATTATTTAAGGACTTGGCTGGATTATTTAAGGACTTTGCTGCATTACTTAAGGACTCTGCTGCATTATTTAAGGACCCTGCTGCGGTATTTCAGCACTCTGCTGAATTATTTAAGGACTTTGCTGCATTATTTATGGACTTTATTGCATTATTTAAGGACTCTGCTGCATTATTTAAGGACTTTGTTGCATTATTTAAGGACTCTGCTGCATTATTCAAGGACTTTGCTGCATTATTTAAGGACTCTGCTGCAGTTTTTAAGGACTCTGCTGCATTATTTAAGGACTTTTCTGCATTATTTAAGGACTCTGCTGCAATATTTAAGGACCCTGCTGCAGTATTTCAGTAATCTGCTGCATTATTTAAGGACTTTGTTGCATTATTTAAGGACTTGGCTGGATTATTTAGGGACTTTGCTGCATTATTTAAGGACTCTGCTGCATTATTTAAGGACTTTGCTGCATTATTTAAGGACTCTGATACGGTACTTAAGGACTCTGCTGCATTATTTAAGTACTTTGTTGCATTATTTAAGTACTCAGCTGCATTATTTAAGGACTTTGCTGCATTATTTAAGTACTCTGCTGCAGTATTTAAGGACTTGGCTGGATTATTTAAGGACTCTGCTGAATTATTTAAGGAATGTGCTGCATTATTTAAGGACTCTGCTGCATTATTTAAGGACTTTGTTGCATTATTTAAGGACTTTGTTGCATTATTTAAGGACTCTGCTGCATTATTTAAGGACTTTGCTGCATTATTTAAGGACTTTATTGCATTATTTAAGGACTGTTCTGCATTATTTAAGGACTTTGTTGCATTATTTAAGGACTCTGCTGCATTATTTAAGGATCCTGCTGCGGTATTTCAGTACTCTGCTGCATTTTTTAAGGACTTTGCTGCATTATTTAAGGACTTGGCTGGATTATTTAAGGACTCTGCTGCATTATTTAAGGACTTTGCTGCATTATTTAAGGACTCTGCTGCATTATTTAAGGACTTTGTTGCATTATTTAAGGACCCTGCTGCATTATTTAAGGACTTTGTTGCATTATTTAAGGACTCTGCTGCATTATTCAAGGACTTTGCTGCATTATTTAAGGACTCTGCTGCAGTTTTTAAGGACTCTGCTGCATTATTTAAGGACTTTTCTGCATTATTTAAGGACTCTGCTGCAATATTTAAGGACTTGGCTGGATTATTTAAGGACTCTGCTGCATTATTTAAGGACTTTGCTGCATTATTTAAGGACTCTTCTGCATTATTTAAGGACTTTGTTGCATTATTTAAGGACCGTGCTGCATTATTTAAGGACTTTGTTGCATTATTTAAGGACTCTGCTGCATTATTTAAGGACCCTGCTGCGGTATTTCAGCACTCTGCTGAATTATTTAAGGACTTTGCTGCATTATTTATGGACTTTATTGCATTATTTAAAGACTTTGCTGCATTATTTAAGGACTTGGCTGGATTAATTAAGGACTGTGCTGCATTATTTAAGGACTTTGCTGCATTATTTAAGGACTCTGCTGCATTATTTAAGGACTTTGTTGCATTATTTAAGGACTCTGCTGCATTATTTAAGGACTTTGTTGCATTATTTAAGGACTCTGCTGCATTACTTAAGGACCCTGCTGCAGTATTTCAGTAATCTGCTGCATTATTTAAGGACTTTGTTGCATTATTTAAGGACTTGGCTGGATTATTTAAGGACTCTGCTGCATTATTTAAGGACTCTGCTGCATTATTTAAGGACTTTGCTGCATTATTTAAGGACTCTGCTGCATTATTTAAGGACTTTGTTGCATTATTTAAGGACCGTGCTGCATTATTTAAGGACTTTGTTGCATTATTTAAGGACTCTGCTGCATTATTTAAGGACCCTGCTGCGGTATTTCAGCACTCTGCTGAATTATTTAAGGACTTTGCTGCATTATTTATGGACTTTATTGCATTATTTAAAGACTTTGCTGCATTATTTAAGGACTTGGCTGGATTAATTAAGGACTGTGCTGCATTATTTAAGGACTTTGCTGCATTATTTAAGGACTCTGCTGCATTATTTAAGGACTTTGTTGCATTATTTAAGGACTCTGCTGCATTATTTAAGGACTTTGTTGCATTATTTAAGGACTCTGCTGCATTACTTAAGGACCCTGCTGCAGTATTTCAGTAATCTGCTGCATTATTTAAGGACTTTGTTGCATTATTTAAGGACTTGGCTGGATTATTTAAGGACTCTGCTGCATTATTTAAGGACTCTGCTGCATTATTTAAGGACTTTGTTGCATTATTTAAGGACCGTGCTGCATTATTTAAGGACTTTGTTGCATTATTTAAGGACTCTGCTGCATTATTTAAGGACCTGGCTGCGGTATTTCAGCACTCTGCTGAATTATTTAAGGACTTTGCTGCATTATTTATGGACTTTATTGCATTATTTAAGGACTCTGCTGCATTATTTAAGGACTTTGTTGCATTATTTAAGGACTCTGCTGCATCATTTAAGGACTTTGTTGCATTATTTAAGGACTCTACTTCATTATTTAACGACTTTGCTGCATTATTTAAGGACCCTGCTGCGGTATTTCAGTACTCTGCTGCATTATTTAAGGACTCTGCTGCATTATTTAAGGACTTTGTTGCATTATTTAAGGACTCTGCTGCATTATTTAAGGACTTTGTTGCATTATTTAAGGACTCTGCTGCTTTATTTAAGGACCCTGCTGCAGTATTTCAGTAATCTGCTGCATTATTTAAGGACTTTGTTGCATTATTTAAGGACTTGGCTGGATTATTTAAGGACTTTGCTGCATTACTTAAGGACTCTGCTGCATTATTTAAGGACCCTGCTGCGGTATTTCAGCACTCTGCTGAATTATTTAAGGACTTTGCTGCATTATTTATGGACTTTATTGCATTATTTAAGGACTCTGCTGCATTATTTAAGGACTTTGTTGCATTATTTAAGGACTCTGCTGCATTATTCAAGGACTTTGCTGCATTATTTAAGGACTCTGCTGCAGTTTTTAAGGACTCTGCTGCATTATTTAAGGACTTTTCTGCATTATTTAAGGACTCTGCTGCAATATTTAAGGACTTGGCTGGATTATTTAAGGACTCTGCTGCATTATTTAAGGAATGTGCTGCATTATTTAAGGACTCTGCTGCATTATTTAAGGACTTTCTTGCATTATTTAAGGACTCTGCTGCATTATTTAAGGACTTTGTTGCATTATTTAAGGACTCTGCTGCATTATATAAGGACTTTGCTGCATTATTTAAGGACTTTATTGCATTATTTAAGGACTGTTCTGCATTATTTAAGGACTTTGTTGCATTATTTAAGGACTCTGCTGCATTATTTAAGGATCCTGCTGCGGTATTTCAGTACTCTGCTGCATTATTTAAGGAATTTGCTGCATTATTTATGGACTTTATTGCATTATTTAAAGACTTTGCTGCATTATTTAAGGACTTGGCTGGATTATTTAAGGACTGTGCTGCATTATTTAAGGACTTTGCTGCATTATTTAAGGACTCTGCTGCATTATTTAAGGACTTTGTTGCATTATTTAAGGACTCTGCTGCATTATTTAAGGACTTTGTTGCATTATTTAAGGACTCTGCTGCATTATTTAAGGACCCCGCTGCAGTATTTCAGTAATCTGCTGCATTATCTAAGGACTTTGTTGCATTATTTAAGGACTTGGCTGGATTATTTAAGGACTCTGCTGCATTATTTAAGGACTTTGCTGCATTATTTAAGGACTCTGCTGCATTATTTAAGGACTTTGATGCATTATTTAAGGACCGTGCTGCATTATTTAAGGACTTTGTTGCATTATTTAAGGACTCTGCTGCATTATTTAAGGACCCTGCTGCGGTATTTCAGCACTCTGCTGAATTATTTAAGGACTTTGCTGCATTATTTATGGACTTTATTGCATTATTTAAGGACTCTGCTGCATTATTTAAGGACTTTGTTGCATTATTTAAGGACTCTGCTGCATCATTTAAGGACTTTGTTGCATTATTTAAGGACTCTACTTCATTATTTAACGACTTTGCTGCATTATTTAAGGACCCTGCTGCGGTATTTCAGTACTCTGCTGCATTATTTAAGGACTCTGCTGCATTATTTAAGGACTTTGTTGCATTATTTAAGGACTCTGCTGCATTATTTAAGGACTTTGTTGCATTATTTAAGGACTCTGCTGCTTTATTTAAGGACCCTGCTGCAGTATTTCAGTAATCTGCTGCATTATTTAAGGACTTTGTTGCATTATTTAAGGACTTGGCTGGATTATTTAAGGACTTTGCTGCATTACTTAAGGACTCTGCTGCATTATTTAAGGACCCTGCTGCGGTATTTCAGCACTCTGCTGAATTATTTAAGGACTTTGCTGCATTATTTATGGACTTTATTGCATTATTTAAGGACTCTGCTGCATTATTTAAGGACTTTGTTGCATTATTTAAGGACTCTGCTGCATTATTCAAGGACTTTGCTGCATTATTTAAGGACTCTGCTGCAGTTTTTAAGGACTCTGCTGCATTATTTAAGGACTTTTCTGCATTATTTAAGGACTCTGCTGCAATATTTAAGGACCCTGCTGCAGTATTTCAGTAATCTGCTGCATTATTTAAGGACTTTGTTGCATTATTTAAGGACTTGGCTGGATTATTTAGGGACTTTGCTGCATTATTTAAGGACTCTGCTGCATTATTTAAGGACTTTGCTGCATTATTTAAGGACTCTGATACGGTACTTAAGGACTCTGCTGCATTATTTAAGTACTTTGTTGCATTATTTAAGTACTCAGCTGCATTATTTAAGGACTTTGCTGCATTATTTAAGTACTCTGCTGCAGTATTTAAGGACTTGGCTGGATTATTTAAGGACTCTGCTGAATTATTTAAGGAATGTGCTGCATTATTTAAGGACTCTGCTGCATTATTTAAGGACTTTGTTGCATTATTTAAGGACTTTGTTGCATTATTTAAGGACTCTGCTGCATTATTTAAGGACTTTGCTGCATTATTTAAGGACTTTATTGCATTATTTAAGGACTGTTCTGCATTATTTAAGGACTTTGTTGCATTATTTAAGGACTCTGCTGCATTATTTAAGGATCCTGCTGCGGTATTTCAGTACTCTGCTGCATTTTTTAAGGACTTTGCTGCATTATTTAAGGACTTGGCTGGATTATTTAAGGACTCTGCTGCATTATTTAAGGACTTTGCTGCATTATTTAAGGACTCTGCTGCATTATTTAAGGACTTTGTTGCATTATTTAAGGACCCTGCTGCATTATTTAAGGACTTTGTTGCATTATTTAAGGACTCTGCTGCATTATTCAAGGACTTTGCTGCATTATTTAAGGACTCTGCTGCAGTTTTTAAGGACTCTGCTGCATTATTTAAGGACTTTTCTGCATTATTTAAGGACTCTGCTGCAATATTTAAGGACTTGGCTGGATTATTTAAGGACTCTGCTGCATTATTTAAGGACTTTGCTGCATTATTTAAGGACTCTGCTGCATTATTTAAGGACTTTGTTGCATTATTTAAGGACCGTGCTGCATTATTTAAGGACTTTGTTGCATTATTTAAGGACTCTGCTGCATTATTTAAGGACCCTGCTGCGGTATTTCAGCACTCTGCTGAATTATTTAAGGACTTTGCTGCATTATTTATGGACTTTATTGCATTATTTAAAGACTTTGCTGCATTATTTAAGGACTTGGCTGGATTAATTAAGGACTGTGCTGCATTATTTAAGGACTTTGCTGCATTATTTAAGGACTCTGCTGCATTATTTAAGGACTTTGTTGCATTATTTAAGGACTCTGCTGCATTATTTAAGGACTTTGTTGCATTATTTAAGGACTCTGCTGCATTACTTAAGGACCCTGCTGCAGTATTTCAGTAATCTGCTGCATTATTTAAGGACTTTGTTGCATTATTTAAGGACTTGGCTGGATTATTTAAGGACTCTGCTGCATTATTTAAGGACTCTGCTGCATTATTTAAGGACTTTGCTGCATTATTTAAGGACTCTGCTGCATTATTTAAGGACTTTGTTGCATTATTTAAGGACCGTGCTGCATTATTTAAGGACTTTGTTGCATTATTTAAGGACTCTGCTGCATTATTTAAGGACCCTGCTGCGGTATTTCAGCACTCTGCTGAATTATTTAAGGACTTTGCTGCATTATTTATGGACTTTATTGCATTATTTAAAGACTTTGCTGCATTATTTAAGGACTTGGCTGGATTAATTAAGGACTGTGCTGCATTATTTAAGGACTTTGCTGCATTATTTAAGGACTCTGCTGCATTATTTAAGGACTTTGTTGCATTATTTAAGGACTCTGCTGCATTATTTAAGGACTTTGTTGCATTATTTAAGGACTCTGCTGCATTACTTAAGGACCCTGCTGCAGTATTTCAGTAATCTGCTGCATTATTTAAGGACTTTGTTGCATTATTTAAGGACTTGGCTGGATTATTTAAGGACTCTGCTGCATTATTTAAGGACTCTGCTGCATTATTTAAGGACTTTGTTGCATTATTTAAGGACCGTGCTGCATTATTTAAGGACTTTGTTGCATTATTTAAGGACTCTGCTGCATTATTTAAGGACCTGGCTGCGGTATTTCAGCACTCTGCTGAATTATTTAAGGACTTTGCTGCATTATTTATGGACTTTATTGCATTATTTAAGGACTCTGCTGCATTATTTAAGGACTTTGTTGCATTATTTAAGGACTCTGCTGCATCATTTAAGGACTTTGTTGCATTATTTAAGGACTCTACTTCATTATTTAACGACTTTGCTGCATTATTTAAGGACCCTGCTGCGGTATTTCAGTACTCTGCTGCATTATTTAAGGACTCTGCTGCATTATTTAAGGACTTTGTTGCATTATTTAAGGACTCTGCTGCATTATTTAAGGACTTTGTTGCATTATTTAAGGACTCTGCTGCTTTATTTAAGGACCCTGCTGCAGTATTTCAGTAATCTGCTGCATTATTTAAGGACTTTGTTGCATTATTTAAGGACTTGGCTGGATTATTTAAGGACTTTGCTGCATTACTTAAGGACTCTGCTGCATTATTTAAGGACCCTGCTGCGGTATTTCAGCACTCTGCTGAATTATTTAAGGACTTTGCTGCATTATTTATGGACTTTATTGCATTATTTAAGGACTCTGCTGCATTATTTAAGGACTTTGTTGCATTATTTAAGGACTCTGCTGCATTATTCAAGGACTTTGCTGCATTATTTAAGGACTCTGCTGCAGTTTTTAAGGACTCTGCTGCATTATTTAAGGACTTTTCTGCATTATTTAAGGACTCTGCTGCAATATTTAAGGACTTGGCTGGATTATTTAAGGACTCTGCTGCATTATTTAAGGAATGTGCTGCATTATTTAAGGACTCTGCTGCATTATTTAAGGACTTTCTTGCATTATTTAAGGACTCTGCTGCATTATTTAAGGACTTTGTTGCATTATTTAAGGACTCTGCTGCATTATATAAGGACTTTGCTGCATTATTTAAGGACTTTATTGCATTATTTAAGGACTGTTCTGCATTATTTAAGGACTTTGTTGCATTATTTAAGGACTCTGCTGCATTATTTAAGGATCCTGCTGCGGTATTTCAGTACTCTGCTGCATTATTTAAGGAATTTGCTGCATTATTTATGGACTTTATTGCATTATTTAAAGACTTTGCTGCATTATTTAAGGACTTGGCTGGATTATTTAAGGACTGTGCTGCATTATTTAAGGACTTTGCTGCATTATTTAAGGACTCTGCTGCATTATTTAAGGACTTTGTTGCATTATTTAAGGACTCTGCTGCATTATTTAAGGACTTTGTTGCATTATTTAAGGACTCTGCTGCATTATTTAAGGACCCCGCTGCAGTATTTCAGTAATCTGCTGCATTATCTAAGGACTTTGTTGCATTATTTAAGGACTTGGCTGGATTATTTAAGGACTCTGCTGCATTATTTAAGGACTTTGCTGCATTATTTAAGGACTTTGTTGCATTATTTAAGGACTCTGCTGCATTATTTAAGGACTTTGTTGCATTATTTAAGGACTCTGCTGCATTACTTAAGGACCCTGCTGCAGTATTTCAGTAATCTGCTGCATTATTTAAGGACTTTGTTGCATTATTTAAGGACTTGGCTGGATTATTTAAGGACTCTGCTGCATTATTTAAGGACTCTGCTGCATTATTTAAGGACTTTGTTGCATTATTTAAGGACCGTGCTGCATTATTTAAGGACTTTGTTGCATTATTTAAGGACTCTGCTGCATTATTTAAGGACCTGGCTGCGGTATTTCAGCACTCTGCTGAATTATTTAAGGACTTTGCTGCATTATTTATGGACTTTATTGCATTATTTAAGGACTCTGCTGCATTATTTAAGGACTTTGTTGCATTATTTAAGGACTCTGCTGCATCATTTAAGGACTTTGTTGCATTATTTAAGGACTCTACTTCATTATTTAACGACTTTGCTGCATTATTTAAGGACCCTGCTGCGGTATTTCAGTACTCTGCTGCATTATTTAAGGACTCTGCTGCATTATTTAAGGACTTTGTTGCATTATTTAAGGACTCTGCTGCATTATTTAAGGACTTTGTTGCATTATTTAAGGACTCTGCTGCTTTATTTAAGGACCCTGCTGCAGTATTTCAGTAATCTGCTGCATTATTTAAGGACTTTGTTGCATTATTTAAGGACTTGGCTGGATTATTTAAGGACTTTGCTGCATTACTAAAGGACTCTGCTGCATTATTTAAGGACCCTGCTGCGGTATTTCAGCACTCTGCTGAATTATTTAAGGACTTTGCTGCATTATTTATGGACTTTATTGCATTATTTAAGGACTCTGCTGCATTATTTAAGGACTTTGTTGCATTATTTAAGGACTCTGCTGCATTATTCAAGGACTTTGCTGCATTATTTAAGGACTCTGCTGCAGTTTTTAAGGACTCTGCTGCATTATTTAAGGACTTTTCTGCATTATTTAAGGACTCTGCTGCAATATTTAAGGACTTGGCTGGATTATTTAAGGACTCTGCTGCATTATTTAAGGAATGTGCTGCATTATTTAAGGACTCTGCTGCATTATTTAAGGACTTTCTTGCATTATTTAAGGACTCTGCTGCATTATTTAAGGACTTTGTTGCATTATTTAAGGACTCTGCTGCATTATATAAGGACTTTGCTGCATTATTTAAGGACTTTATTGCATTATTTAAGGACTGTTCTGCATTATTTAAGGACTTTGTTGCATTATTTAAGGACTCTGCTGCATTATTTAAGGATCCTGCTGCGGTATTTCAGTACTCTGCTGCATTATTTAAGGAATTTGCTGCATTATTTATGGACTTTATTGCATTATTTAAAGACTTTGCTGCATTATTTAAGGACTTGGCTGGATTATTTAAGGACTGTGCTGCATTATTTAAGGACTTTGCTGCATTATTTAAGGACTCTGCTGCATTATTTAAGGACTTTGTTGCATTATTTAAGGACTCTGCTGCATTATTTAAGGACTTTGTTGCATTATTTAAGGACTCTGCTGCATTATTTAAGGACCCCGCTGCAGTATTTCAGTAATCTGCTGCATTATCTAAGGACTTTGTTGCATTATTTAAGGACTTGGCTGGATTATTTAAGGACTCTGCTGCATTATTTAAGGACTTTGCTGCATTATTTAAGGACTCTGCTGCATTATTTAAGGACTTTGATGCATTATTTAAGGACCGTGCTGCATTATTTAAGGACTTTGTTGCATTATTTAAGGACTCTGCTGCATTATTTAAGGACCCTGCTGCGGTATTTCAGCACTCTGCTGAATTATTTAAGGACTTTGCTGCATTATTTATGGACTTTATTGCATTATTTAAGGACTCTGCTGCATTATTTAAGGACTTTGTTGCATTATTTAAGGACTCTGCTGCATCATTTAAGGACTTTGTTGCATTATTTAAGGACTCTACTTCATTATTTAACGACTTTGCTGCATTATTTAAGGACCCTGCTGCGGTATTTCAGTACTCTGCTGCATTATTTAAGGACTCTGCTGCATTATTTAAGGACTTTGTTGCATTATTTAAGGACTCTGCTGCATTATTTAAGGACTTTGTTGCATTATTTAAGGACTCTGCTGCATTACTTAAGGACCCTGCTGCAGTATTTCAGTAATCTGCTGCATTATTTAAGGACTTTGTTGCATTATTTAAGGACTTGGCTGGATTATTTAAGGACTCTGCTGCATTATTTAAGGACTCTGCTGCATTATTTAAGGACTTTGTTGCATTATTTAAGGACCGTGCTGCATTATTTAAGGACTTTGTTGCATTATTTAAGGACTCTGCTGCATTATTTAAGGACCTGGCTGCGGTATTTCAGCACTCTGCTGAATTATTTAAGGACTTTGCTGCATTATTTATGGACTTTATTGCATTATTTAAGGACTCTGCTGCATTATTTAAGGACTTTGTTGCATTATTTAAGGACTCTGCTGCATCATTTAAGGACTTTGTTGCATTATTTAAGGACTCTACTTCATTATTTAACGACTTTGCTGCATTATTTAAGGACCCTGCTGCGGTATTTCAGTACTCTGCTGCATTATTTAAGGACTCTGCTGCATTATTTAAGGACTTTGTTGCATTATTTAAGGACTCTGCTGCATTATTTAAGGACTTTGTTGCATTATTTAAGGACTCTGCTGCTTTATTTAAGGACCCTGCTGCAGTATTTCAGTAATCTGCTGCATTATTTAAGGACTTTGTTGCATTATTTAAGGACTTGGCTGGATTATTTAAGGACTTTGCTGCATTACTTAAGGACTCTGCTGCATTATTTAAGGACCCTGCTGCGGTATTTCAGCACTCTGCTGAATTATTTAAGGACTTTGCTGCATTATTTATGGACTTTATTGCATTATTTAAGGACTCTGCTGCATTATTTAAGGACTTTGTTGCATTATTTAAGGACTCTGCTGCATTATTCAAGGACTTTGCTGCATTATTTAAGGACTCTGCTGCAGTTTTTAAGGACTCTGCTGCATTATTTAAGGACTTTTCTGCATTATTTAAGGACTCTGCTGCAATATTTAAGGACTTGGCTGGATTATTTAAGGACTCTGCTGCATTATTTAAGGAATGTGCTGCATTATTTAAGGACTCTGCTGCATTATTTAAGGACTTTCTTGCATTATTTAAGGACTCTGCTGCATTATTTAAGGACTTTGTTGCATTATTTAAGGACTCTGCTGCATTATATAAGGACTTTGCTGCATTATTTAAGGACTTTATTGCATTATTTAAGGACTGTTCTGCATTATTTAAGGACTTTGTTGCATTATTTAAGGACTCTGCTGCATTATTTAAGGATCCTGCTGCGGTATTTCAGTACTCTGCTGCATTATTTAAGGAATTTGCTGCATTATTTATGGACTTTATTGCATTATTTAAAGACTTTGCTGCATTATTTAAGGACTTGGCTGGATTATTTAAGGACTGTGCTGCATTATTTAAGGACTTTGCTGCATTATTTAAGGACTCTGCTGCATTATTTAAGGACTTTGTTGCATTATTTAAGGACTCTGCTGCATTATTTAAGGACTTTGTTGCATTATTTAAGGACTCTGCTGCATTATTTAAGGACCCCGCTGCAGTATTTCAGTAATCTGCTGCATTATCTAAGGACTTTGTTGCATTATTTAAGGACTTGGCTGGATTATTTAAGGACTCTGCTGCATTATTTAAGGACTTTGCTGCATTATTTAAGGACTTTGTTGCATTATTTAAGGACTCTGCTGCATTATTTAAGGACTTTGTTGCATTATTTAAGGACTCTGCTGCATTACTTAAGGACCCTGCTGCAGTATTTCAGTAATCTGCTGCATTATTTAAGGACTTTGTTGCATTATTTAAGGACTTGGCTGGATTATTTAAGGACTCTGCTGCATTATTTAAGGACTCTGCTGCATTATTTAAGGACTTTGTTGCATTATTTAAGGACCGTGCTGCATTATTTAAGGACTTTGTTGCATTATTTAAGGACTCTGCTGCATTATTTAAGGACCTGGCTGCGGTATTTCAGTACTCTGCTGAATTATTTAAGGACTTTGCTGCATTATTTATGGACTTTATTGCATTATTTAAGGACTCTGCTGCATTATTTAAGGACTTTGTTGCATTATTTAAGGACTCTGCTGCATCATTTAAGGACTTTGTTGCATTATTTAAGGACTCTACTTCATTATTTAACGACTTTGCTGCATTATTTAAGGACCCTGCTGCGGTATTTCAGTACTCTGCTGCATTATTTAAGGACTCTGCTGCATTATTTAAGGACTTTGTTGCATTATTTAAGGACTCTGCTGCATTATTTAAGGACTTTGTTGCATTATTTAAGGACTCTGCTGCTTTATTTAAGGACCCTGCTGCAGTATTTCAGTAATCTGCTGCATTATTTAAGGACTTTGTTGCATTATTTAAGGACTTGGCTGGATTATTTAAGGACTTTGCTGCATTACTTAAGGACTCTGCTGCATTATTTAAGGACCCTGCTGCGGTATTTCAGCACTCTGCTGAATTATTTAAGGACTTTGCTGCATTATTTATGGACTTTATTGCATTATTTAAGGACTCTGCTGCATTATTTAAGGACTTTGTTGCATTATTTAAGACTCTGCTGCATTATTCAAGGACTTTGCTGCATTATTTAAGGACTCTGCTGCAGTTTTTAAGGACTCTGCTGCATTATTTAAGGACTTTTCTGCATTATTTAAGGACTCTGCTGCAATATTTAAGGACTTGGCTGGATTATTTAAGGACTCTGCTGCATTATTTAAGGAATGTGCTGCATTATTTAAGGACTCTGCTGCATTATTTAAGGACTTTCTTGCATTATTTAAGGACTCTGCTGCATTATTTAAGGACTTTGTTGCATTATTTAAGGACTCTGCTGCATTATATAAGGACTTTGCTGCATTATTTAAGGACTTTATTGCATTATTTAAGGACTGTTCTGCATTATTTAAGGACTTTGTTGCATTATTTAAGGACTCTGCTGCATTATTTAAGGATCCTGCTGCGGTATTTCAGTACTCTGCTGCATTATTTAAGGAATTTGCTGCATTATTTATGGACTTTATTGCATTATTTAAAGACTTTGCTGCATTATTTAAGGACTTGGCTGGATTATTTAAGGACTGTGCTGCATTATTTAAGGACTTTGCTGCATTATTTAAGGACTCTGCTGCATTATTTAAGGACTTTGTTGCATTATTTAAGGACTCTGCTGCATTATTTAAGGACTTTGTTGCATTATTTAAGGACTCTGCTGCATTATTTAAGGACCCCGCTGCAGTATTTCAGTAATCTGCTGCATTATCTAAGGACTTTGTTGCATTATTTAAGGACTTGGCTGGATTATTTAAGGACTCTGCTGCATTATTTAAGGACTTTGCTGCATTATTTAAGGACTCTGCTGCATTATTTAAGGACTTTGATGCATTATTTAAGGACCGTGCTGCATTATTTAAGGACTTTGTTGCATTATTTAAGGACTCTGCTGCATTATTTAAGGACCCTGCTGCGGTATTTCAGCACTCTGCTGAATTATTTAAGGACTTTGCTGCATTATTTATGGACTTTATTGCATTATTTAAGGACTCTGCTGCATTATTTAAGGACTTTGTTGCATTATTTAAGGACTCTGCTGCATCATTTAAGGACTTTGTTGCATTATTTAAGGACTCTACTTCATTATTTAACGACTTTGCTGCATTATTTAAGGACCCTGCTGCGGTATTTCAGTACTCTGCTGCATTATTTAAGGACTCTGCTGCATTATTTAAGGACTTTGTTGCATTATTTAAGGACTCTGCTGCATTATTTAAGGACTTTGTTGCATTATTTAAGGACTCTGCTGCTTTATTTAAGGACCCTGCTGCAGTATTTCAGTAATCTGCTGCATTATTTAAGGACTTTGTTGCATTATTTAAGGACTTGGCTGGATTATTTAAGGACTTTGCTGCATTACTTAAGGACTCTGCTGCATTATTTAAGGACCCTGCTGCGGTATTTCAGCACTCTGCTGAATTATTTAAGGACTTTGCTGCATTATTTATGGACTTTATTGCATTATTTAAGGACTCTGCTGCATTATTTAAGGACTTTGTTGCATTATTTAAGGACTCTGCTGCATTATTCAAGGACTTTGCTGCATTATTTAAGGACTCTGCTGCAGTTTTTAAGGACTCTGCTGCATTATTTAAGGACTTTTCTGCATTATTTAAGGACTCTGCTGCAATATTTAAGGACCCTGCTGCAGTATTTCAGTAATCTGCTGCATTATTTAAGGACTTTGTTGCATTATTTAAGGACTTGGCTGGATTATTTAGGGACTTTGCTGCATTATTTAAGGACTCTGCTGCATTATTTAAGGACTTTGCTGCATTATTTAAGGACTCTGATACGGTACTTAAGGACTCTGCTGCATTATTTAAGTACTTTGTTGCATTATTTAAGTACTCAGCTGCATTATTTAAGGACTTTGCTGCATTATTTAAGTACTCTGCTGCAGTATTTAAGGACTTGGCTGGATTATTTAAGGACTCTGCTGAATTATTTAAGGAATGTGCTGCATTATTTAAGGACTCTGCTGCATTATTTAAGGACTTTGTTGCATTATTTAAGGACTTTGTTGCATTATTTAAGGACTCTGCTGCATTATTTAAGGACTTTGCTGCATTATTTAAGGACTTTATTGCATTATTTAAGGACTGTTCTGCATTATTTAAGGACTTTGTTGCATTATTTAAGGACTCTGCTGCATTATTTAAGGATCCTGCTGCGGTATTTCAGTACTCTGCTGCATTTTTTAAGGACTTTGCTGCATTATTTAAGGACTTGGCTGGATTATTTAAGGACTCTGCTGCATTATTTAAGGACTTTGCTGCATTATTTAAGGACTCTGCTGCATTATTTAAGGACTTTGTTGCATTATTTAAGGACCCTGCTGCATTATTTAAGGACTTTGTTGCATTATTTAAGGACTCTGCTGCATTATTCAAGGACTTTGCTGCATTATTTAAGGACTCTGCTGCAGTTTTTAAGGACTCTGCTGCATTATTTAAGGACTTTTCTGCATTATTTAAGGACTCTGCTGCAATATTTAAGGACTTGGCTGGATTATTTAAGGACTCTGCTGCATTATTTAAGGACTTTGCTGCATTATTTAAGGACTCTGCTGCATTATTTAAGGACTTTGTTGCATTATTTAAGGACCGTGCTGCATTATTTAAGGACTTTGTTGCATTATTTAAGGACTCTGCTGCATTATTTAAGGACCCTGCTGCGGTATTTCAGCACTCTGCTGAATTATTTAAGGACTTTGCTGCATTATTTATGGACTTTATTGCATTATTTAAAGACTTTGCTGCATTATTTAAGGACTTGGCTGGATTAATTAAGGACTGTGCTGCATTATTTAAGGACTTTGCTGCATTATTTAAGGACTCTGCTGCATTATTTAAGGACTTTGTTGCATTATTTAAGGACTCTGCTGCATTATTTAAGGACTTTGTTGCATTATTTAAGGACTCTGCTGCATTACTTAAGGACCCTGCTGCAGTATTTCAGTAATCTGCTGCATTATTTAAGGACTTTGTTGCATTATTTAAGGACTTGGCTGGATTATTTAAGGACTCTGCTGCATTATTTAAGGACTCTGCTGCATTATTTAAGGACTTTGCTGCATTATTTAAGGACTCTGCTGCATTATTTAAGGACTTTGTTGCATTATTTAAGGACCGTGCTGCATTATTTAAGGACTTTGTTGCATTATTTAAGGACTCTGCTGCATTATTTAAGGACCCTGCTGCGGTATTTCAGCACTCTGCTGAATTATTTAAGGACTTTGCTGCATTATTTATGGACTTTATTGCATTATTTAAAGACTTTGCTGCATTATTTAAGGACTTGGCTGGATTAATTAAGGACTGTGCTGCATTATTTAAGGACTTTGCTGCATTATTTAAGGACTCTGCTGCATTATTTAAGGACTTTGTTGCATTATTTAAGGACTCTGCTGCATTATTTAAGGACTTTGTTGCATTATTTAAGGACTCTGCTGCATTACTTAAGGACCCTGCTGCAGTATTTCAGTAATCTGCTGCATTATTTAAGGACTTTGCTGCATTATTTAAGGACTTGGCTGGATTATTTAAGGACTCTGCTGCATTATTTAAGGACTCTGCTGCATTATTTAAGGACTTTGTTGCATTATTTAAGGACCGTGCTGCATTATTTAAGGACTTTGTTGCATTATTTAAGGACTCTGCTGCATTATTTAAGGACCTGGCTGCGGTATTTCAGCACTCTGCTGAATTATTTAAGGACTTTGCTGCATTATTTATGGACTTTATTGCATTATTTAAGGACTCTGCTGCATTATTTAAGGACTTTGTTGCATTATTTAAGGACTCTGCTGCATCATTTAAGGACTTTGTTGCATTATTTAAGGACTCTACTTCATTATTTAACGACTTTGCTGCATTATTTAAGGACCCTGCTGCGGTATTTCAGTACTCTGCTGCATTATTTAAGGACTCTGCTGCATTATTTAAGGACTTTGTTGCATTATTTAAGGACTCTGCTGCATTATTTAAGGACTTTGTTGCATTATTTAAGGACTCTGCTGCTTTATTTAAGGACCCTGCTGCAGTATTTCAGTAATCTGCTGCATTATTTAAGGACTTTGTTGCATTATTTAAGGACTTGGCTGGATTATTTAAGGACTTTGCTGCATTACTTAAGGACTCTGCTGCATTATTTAAGGACCCTGCTGCGGTATTTCAGCACTCTGCTGAATTATTTAAGGACTTTGCTGCATTATTTATGGACTTTATTGCATTATTTAAGGACTCTGCTGCATTATTTAAGGACTTTGTTGCATTATTTAAGGACTCTGCTGCATTATTCAAGGACTTTGCTGCATTATTTAAGGACTCTGCTGCAGTTTTTAAGGACTCTGCTGCATTATTTAAGGACTTTGTTGCATTATTTAAGGACTCTGCTGCATTACTTAAGGACCCTGCTGCAGTATTTCAGTAATCTGCTGCATTATTTAAGGACTTTGTTGCATTATTTAAGGACTTTGCTGCATTATTTAAGGACTTGGCTGGATTATTTAAGGACTGTGCTGCATTATTTAAGGACTTTGCTGCATTATTTAAGGACTCTGCTGCATTATTTAAGGACTTTGTTGCATTATTTAAGGACTCTGCTGCATTATTTAAGGACTTTGTTGCATTATTTAAGGACTCTGCTGCATTATTTAAGGACCCCGCTGCAGTATTTCAGTAATCTGCTGCATTATCTAAGGACTTTGTTGCATTATTTAAGGACTTGGCTGGATTATTTAAGGACTCTGCTGCATTATTTAAGGACTTTGCTGCATTATTTAAGGACTCTGCTGCATTATTTAAGGACTTTGATGCATTATTTAAGGACCGTGCTGCATTATTTAAGGACTTTGTTGCATTATTTAAGGACTCTGCTGCATTATTTAAGGACCCTGCTGCGGTATTTCAGCACTCTGCTGAATTATTTAAGGACTTTGCTGCATTATTTATGGACTTTATTGCATTATTTAAGGACTCTGCTGCATTATTTAAGGACTTTGTTGCATTATTTAAGGACTCTGCTGCATCATTTAAGGACTTTGTTGCATTATTTAAGGACTCTACTTCATTATTTAACGACTTTGCTGCATTATTTAAGGACCCTGCTGCGGTATTTCAGTACTCTGCTGCATTATTTAAGGACTCTGCTGCATTATTTAAGGACTTTGTTGCATTATTTAAGGACTCTGCTGCATTATTTAAGGACTTTGTTGCATTATTTAAGGACTCTGCTGCATTACTTAAGGACCCTGCTGCAGTATTTCAGTAATCTGCTGCATTATTTAAGGACTTTGTTGCATTATTTAAGGACTCTGCTGCATTATTTAAGGACTTTGTTGCATTATTTAAGGACTCTGCTGCTTTATTTAAGGACCCTGCTGCAGTATTTCAGTAATCTGCTGCATTATTTAAGGACTTTGTTGCATTATTTAAGGACTTGGCTGGATTATTTAAGGACTTTGCTGCATTACTTAAGGACTCTGCTGCATTATTTAAGGACCCTGCTGCGGTATTTCAGCACTCTGCTGAATTATTTAAGGACTTTGCTGCATTATTTATGGACTTTATTGCATTATTTAAGGACTCTGCTGCATTATTTAAGGACTTTGTTGCATTATTTAAGGACTCTGCTGCATTATTCAAGGACTTTGCTGCATTATTTAAGGACTCTGCTGCAGTTTTTAAGGACTCTGCTGCATTATTTAAGGACTTTTCTGCATTATTTAAGGACTCTGCTGCAATATTTAAGGACTTGGCTGGATTATTTAAGGACTCTGCTGCATTATTTAAGGAATGTGCTGCATTATTTAAGGACTCTGCTGCATTATTTAAGGACTTTCTTGCATTATTTAAGGACTCTGCTGCATTATTTAAGGACTTTGTTGCATTATTTAAGGACTCTGCTGCATTATATAAGGACTTTGCTGCATTATTTAAGGACTTTATTGCATTATTTAAGGACTGTTCTGCATTATTTAAGGACTTTGTTGCATTATTTAAGGACTCTGCTGCATTATTTAAGGATCCTGCTGCGGTATTTCAGTACTCTGCTGCATTATTTAAGGAATTTGCTGCATTATTTATGGACTTTATTGCATTATTTAAAGACTTTGCTGCATTATTTAAGGACTTGGCTGGATTATTTAAGGACTGTGCTGCATTATTTAAGGACTTTGCTGCATTATTTAAGGACTCTGCTGCATTATTTAAGGACTTTGTTGCATTATTTAAGGACTCTGCTGCATTATTTAAGGACTTTGTTGCATTATTTAAGGACTCTGCTGCATTATTTAAGGACCCCGCTGCAGTATTTCAGTAATCTGCTGCATTATCTAAGGACTTTGTTGCATTATTTAAGGACTTGGCTGGATTATTTAAGGACTCTGCTGCATTATTTAAGGACTTTGCTGCATTATTTAAGGACTCTGCTGCATTATTTAAGGACTTTGATGCATTATTTAAGGACCGTGCTGCATTATTTAAGGACTTTGTTGCATTATTTAAGGACTCTGCTGCATTATTTAAGGACCCTGCTGCGGTATTTCAGCACTCTGCTGAATTATTTAAGGACTTTGCTGCATTATTTATGGACTTTATTGCATTATTTAAGGACTCTGCTGCATTATTTAAGGACTTTGTTGCATTATTTAAGGACTCTGCTGCATCATTTAAGGACTTTGTTGCATTATTTAAGGACTCTACTTCATTATTTAACGACTTTGCTGCATTATTTAAGGACCCTGCTGCGGTATTTCAGTACTCTGCTGCATTATTTAAGGACTCTGCTGCATTATTTAAGGACTTTGTTGCATTATTTAAGGACTCTGCTGCATTATTTAAGGACTTTGTTGCATTATTTAAGGACTCTGCTGCATTACTTAAGGACCCTGCTGCAGTATTTCAGTAATCTGCTGCATTATTTAAGGACTTTGTTGCATTATTTAAGGACTTGGCTGGATTATTTAAGGACTCTGCTGCATTATTTAAGGACTCTGCTGCATTATTTAAGGACTTTGTTGCATTATTTAAGGACCGTGCTGCATTATTTAAGGACTTTGTTGCATTATTTAAGGACTCTGCTGCATTATTTAAGGACCTGGCTGCGGTATTTCAGCACTCTGCTGAATTATTTAAGGACTTTGCTGCATTATTTATGGACTTTATTGCATTATTTAAGGACTCTGCTGCATTATTTAAGGACTTTGTTGCATTATTTAAGGACTCTGCTGCATCATTTAAGGACTTTGTTGCATTATTTAAGGACTCTACTTCATTATTTAACGACTTTGCTGCATTATTTAAGGACCCTGCTGCGGTATTTCAGTACTCTGCTGCATTATTTAAGGACTTTGTTGCATTATTTAAGGACTCTGCTGCTTTATTTAAGGACCCTGCTGCAGTATTTCAGTAATCTGCTGCATTATTTAAGGACTTTGTTGCATTATTTAAGGACTTGGCTGGATTATTTAAGGACTTTGCTGCATTACTTAAGGACTCTGCTGCATTATTTAAGGACCCTGCTGCGGTATTTCAGCACTCTGCTGAATTATTTAAGGACTTTGCTGCATTATTTATGGACTTTATTGCATTATTTAAGGACTCTGCTGCATTATTTAAGGACTTTGTTGCATTATTTAAGGACTCTGCTGCATTATTCAAGGACTTTGCTGCATTATTTAAGGACTCTGCTGCAGTTTTTAAGGACTCTGCTGCATTATTTAAGGACTTTTCTGCATTATTTAAGGACTCTGCTGCAATATTTAAGGACTTGGCTGGATTATTTAAGGACTCTGCTGCATTATTTAAGGAATGTGCTGCATTATTTAAGGACTCTGCTGCATTATTTAAGGACTTTCTTGCATTATTTAAGGACTCTGCTGCATTATTTAAGGACTTTGTTGCATTATTTAAGGACTCTGCTGCATTATATAAGGACTTTGCTGCATTATTTAAGGACTTTATTGCATTATTTAAGGACTGTTCTGCATTATTTAAGGACTTTGTTGCATTATTTAAGGACTCTGCTGCATTATTTAAGGATCCTGCTGCGGTATTTCAGTACTCTGCTGCATTATTTAAGGAATTTGCTGCATTATTTATGGACTTTATTGCATTATTTAAAGACTTTGCTGCATTATTTAAGGACTTGGCTGGATTATTTAAGGACTGTGCTGCATTATTTAAGGACTTTGCTGCATTATTTAAGGACTCTGCTGCATTATTTAAGGACTTTGTTGCATTATTTAAGGACTCTGCTGCATTATTTAAGGACTTTGTTGCATTATTTAAGGACTCTGCTGCATTATTTAAGGACCCCGCTGCAGTATTTCAGTAATCTGCTGCATTATCTAAGGACTTTGTTGCATTATTTAAGGACTTGGCTGGATTATTTAAGGACTCTGCTGCATTATTTAAGGACTTTGCTGCATTATTTAAGGACTCTGCTGCATTATTTAAGGACTTTGATGCATTATTTAAGGACCGTGCTGCATTATTTAAGGACTTTGTTGCATTATTTAAGGACTCTGCTGCATTATTTAAGGACCCTGCTGCGGTATTTCAGCACTCTGCTGAATTATTTAAGGACTTTGCTGCATTATTTATGGACTTTATTGCATTATTTAAGGACTCTGCTGCATTATTTAAGGACTTTGTTGCATTATTTAAGGACTCTGCTGCATCATTTAAGGACTTTGTTGCATTATTTAAGGACTCTACTTCATTATTTAACGACTTTGCTGCATTATTTAAGGACCCTGCTGCGGTATTTCAGTACTCTGCTGCATTATTTAAGGACTCTGCTGCATTATTTAAGGACTTTGTTGCATTATTTAAGGACTCTGCTGCATTATTTAAGGACTTTGTTGCATTATTTAAGGACTCTGCTGCATTACTTAAGGACCCTGCTGCAGTATTTCAGTAATCTGCTGCATTATTTAAGGACTTTGTTGCATTATTTAAGGACTTGGCTGGATTATTTAAGGACTCTGCTGCATTATTTAAGGACTCTGCTGCATTATTTAAGGACTTTGTTGCATTATTTAAGGACCGTGCTGCATTATTTAAGGACTTTGTTGCATTATTTAAGGACTCTGCTGCATTATTTAAGGACCTGGCTGCGGTATTTCAGCACTCTGCTGAATTATTTAAGGACTTTGCTGCATTATTTATGGACTTTATTGCATTATTTAAGGACTCTGCTGCATTATTTAAGGACTTTGTTGCATTATTTAAGGACTCTGCTGCATCATTTAAGGACTTTGTTGCATTATTTAAGGACTCTACTTCATTATTTAACGACTTTGCTGCATTATTTAAGGACCCTGCTGCGGTATTTCAGTACTCTGCTGCATTATTTAAGGACTCTGCTGCATTATTTAAGGACTTTGTTGCATTATTTAAGGACTCTGCTGCATTATTTAAGGACTTTGTTGCATTATTTAAGGACTCTGCTGCTTTATTTAAGGACCCTGCTGCAGTATTTCAGTAATCTGCTGCATTATTTAAGGACTTTGTTGCATTATTTAAGGACTTGGCTGGATTATTTAAGGACTTTGCTGCATTACTTAAGGACTCTGCTGCATTATTTAAGGACCCTGCTGCGGTATTTCAGCACTCTGCTGAATTATTTAAGGACTTTGCTGCATTATTTATGGACTTTATTGCATTATTTAAGGACTCTGCTGCATTATTTAAGGACTTTGTTGCATTATTTAAGGACTCTGCTGCATTATTCAAGGACTTTGCTGCATTATTTAAGGACTCTGCTGCAGTTTTTAAGGACTCTGCTGCATTATTTAAGGACTTTTCTGCATTATTTAAGGACTCTGCTGCAATATTTAAGGACTTGGCTGGATTATTTAAGGACTCTGCTGCATTATTTAAGGAATGTGCTGCATTATTTAAGGACTCTGCTGCATTATTTAAGGACTTTCTTGCATTATTTAAGGACTCTGCTGCATTATTTAAGGACTTTGTTGCATTATTTAAGGACTCTGCTGCATTATATAAGGACTTTGCTGCATTATTTAAGGACTTTATTGCATTATTTAAGGACTGTTCTGCATTATTTAAGGACTTTGTTGCATTATTTAAGGACTCTGCTGCATTATTTAAGGATCCTGCTGCGGTATTTCAGTACTCTGCTGCATTATTTAAGGAATTTGCTGCATTATTTATGGACTTTATTGCATTATTTAAAGACTTTGCTGCATTATTTAAGGACTTGGCTGGATTATTTAAGGACTGTGCTGCATTATTTAAGGACTTTGCTGCATTATTTAAGGACTCTGCTGCATTATTTAAGGACTTTGTTGCATTATTTAAGGACTCTGCTGCATTATTTAAGGACTTTGTTGCATTATTTAAGGACTCTGCTGCATTATTTAAGGACCCCGCTGCAGTATTTCAGTAATCTGCTGCATTATCTAAGGACTTTGTTGCATTATTTAAGGACTTGGCTGGATTATTTAAGGACTCTGCTGCATTATTTAAGGACTTTGCTGCATTATTTAAGGACTTTGTTGCATTATTTAAGGACTCTGCTGCATTATTTAAGGACTTTGTTGCATTATTTAAGGACTCTGCTGCATTACTTAAGGACCCTGCTGCAGTATTTCAGTAATCTGCTGCATTATTTAAGGACTTTGTTGCATTATTTAAGGACTTGGCTGGATTATTTAAGGACTCTGCTGCATTATTTAAGGACTCTGCTGCATTATTTAAGGACTTTGTTGCATTATTTAAGGACCGTGCTGCATTATTTAAGGACTTTGTTGCATTATTTAAGGACTCTGCTGCATTATTTAAGGACCTGGCTGCGGTATTTCAGCACTCTGCTGAATTATTTAAGGACTTTGCTGCATTATTTATGGACTTTATTGCATTATTTAAGGACTCTGCTGCATTATTTAAGGACTTTGTTGCATTATTTAAGGACTCTGCTGCATCATTTAAGGACTTTGTTGCATTATTTAAGGACTCTACTTCATTATTTAACGACTTTGCTGCATTATTTAAGGACCCTGCTGCGGTATTTCAGTACTCTGCTGCATTATTTAAGGACTCTGCTGCATTATTTAAGGACTTTGTTGCATTATTTAAGGACTCTGCTGCATTATTTAAGGACTTTGTTGCATTATTTAAGGACTCTGCTGCTTTATTTAAGGACCCTGCTGCAGTATTTCAGTAATCTGCTGCATTATTTAAGGACTTTGTTGCATTATTTAAGGACTTGGCTGGATTATTTAAGGACTTTGCTGCATTACTTAAGGACTCTGCTGCATTATTTAAGGACCCTGCTGCGGTATTTCAGCACTCTGCTGAATTATTTAAGGACTTTGCTGCATTATTTATGGACTTTATTGCATTATTTAAGGACTCTGCTGCATTATTTAAGGACTTTGTTGCATTATTTAAGGACTCTGCTGCATTATTCAAGGACTTTGCTGCATTATTTAAGGACTCTGCTGCAGTTTTTAAGGACTCTGCTGCATTATTTAAGGACTTTTCTGCATTATTTAAGGACTCTGCTGCAATATTTAAGGACTTGGCTGGATTATTTAAGGACTCTGCTGCATTATTTAAGGAATGTGCTGCATTATTTAAGGACTCTGCTGCATTATTTAAGGACTTTCTTGCATTATTTAAGGACTCTGCTGCATTATTTAAGGACTTTGTTGCATTATTTAAGGACTCTGCTGCATTATATAAGGACTTTGCTGCATTATTTAAGGACTTTATTGCATTATTTAAGGACTGTTCTGCATTATTTAAGGACTTTGTTGCATTATTTAAGGACTCTGCTGCATTATTTAAGGATCCTGCTGCGGTATTTCAGTACTCTGCTGCATTATTTAAGGAATTTGCTGCATTATTTATGGACTTTATTGCATTATTTAAAGACTTTGCTGCATTATTTAAGGACTTGGCTGGATTATTTAAGGACTGTGCTGCATTATTTAAGGACTTTGCTGCATTATTTAAGGACTCTGCTGCATTATTTAAGGACTTTGTTGCATTATTTAAGGACTCTGCTGCATTATTTAAGGACTTTGTTGCATTATTTAAGGACTCTGCTGCATTATTTAAGGACCCCGCTGCAGTATTTCAGTAATCTGCTGCATTATCTAAGGACTTTGTTGCATTATTTAAGGACTTGGCTGGATTATTTAAGGACTCTGCTGCATTATTTAAGGACTTTGCTGCATTATTTAAGGACTCTGCTGCATTATTTAAGGACTTTGATGCATTATTTAAGGACCGTGCTGCATTATTTAAGGACTTTGTTGCATTATTTAAGGACTCTGCTGCATTATTTAAGGACCCTGCTGCGGTATTTCAGCACTCTGCTGAATTATTTAAGGACTTTGCTGCATTATTTATGGACTTTATTGCATTATTTAAGGACTCTGCTGCATTATTTAAGGACTTTGTTGCATTATTTAAGGACTCTGCTGCATCATTTAAGGACTTTGTTGCATTATTTAAGGACTCTACTTCATTATTTAACGACTTTGCTGCATTATTTAAGGACCCTGCTGCGGTATTTCAGTACTCTGCTGCATTATTTAAGGACTCTGCTGCATTATTTAAGGACTTTGTTGCATTATTTAAGGACTCTGCTGCATTATTTAAGGACTTTGTTGCATTATTTAAGGACTCTGCTGCTTTATTTAAGGACCCTGCTGCAGTATTTCAGTAATCTGCTGCATTATTTAAGGACTTTGTTGCATTATTTAAGGACTTGGCTGGATTATTTAAGGACTTTGCTGCATTACTTAAGGACTCTGCTCCATTATTTAAGGACCCTGCTGCGGTATTTCAGCACTCTGCTGAATTATTTAAGGACTTTGCTGCATTATTTATGGACTTTATTGCATTATTTAAGGACTCTGCTGCATTATTTAAGGACTTTGTTGCATTATTTAAGGACTCTGCTGCATTATTCAAGGACTTTGCTGCATTATTTAAGGACTCTGCTGCAGTTTTTAAGGACTCTGCTGCATTATTTAAGGACTTTTCTGCATTATTTAAGGACTCTGCTGCAATATTTAAGGACCCTGCTGCAGTATTTCAGTAATCTGCTGCATTATTTAAGGACTTTGTTGCATTATTTAAGGACTTGGCTGGATTATTTAGGGACTTTGCTGCATTATTTAAGGACTCTGCTGCATTATTTAAGGACTTTGCTGCATTATTTAAGGACTCTGATACGGTACTTAAGGACTCTGCTGCATTATTTAAGTACTTTGTTGCATTATTTAAGTACTCAGCTGCATTATTTAAGGACTTTGCTGCATTATTTAAGTACTCTGCTGCAGTATTTAAGGACTTGGCTGGATTATTTAAGGACTCTGCTGAATTATTTAAGGAATGTGCTGCATTATTTAAGGACTCTGCTGCATTATTTAAGGACTTTGTTGCATTATTTAAGGACTTTGTTGCATTATTTAAGGACTCTGCTGCATTATTTAAGGACTTTGCTGCATTATTTAAGGACTTTATTGCATTATTTAAGGACTGTTCTGCATTATTTAAGGACTTTGTTGCATTATTTAAGGACTCTGCTGCATTATTTAAGGATCCTGCTGCGGTATTTCAGTACTCTGCTGCATTTTTTAAGGACTTTGCTGCATTATTTAAGGACTTGGCTGGATTATTTAAGGACTCTGCTGCATTATTTAAGGACTTTGCTGCATTATTTAAGGACTCTGCTGCATTATTTAAGGACTTTGTTGCATTATTTAAGGACCCTGCTGCATTATTTAAGGACTTTGTTGCATTATTTAAGGACTCTGCTGCATTATTCAAGGACTTTGCTGCATTATTTAAGGACTCTGCTGCAGTTTTTAAGGACTCTGCTGCATTATTTAAGGACTTTTCTGCATTATTTAAGGACTCTGCTGCAATATTTAAGGACTTGGCTGGATTATTTAAGGACTCTGCTGCATTATTTAAGGACTTTGCTGCATTATTTAAGGACTCTGCTGCATTATTTAAGGACTTTGTTGCATTATTTAAGGACCGTGCTGCATTATTTAAGGACTTTGTTGCATTATTTAAGGACTCTGCTGCATTATTTAAGGACCCTGCTGCGGTATTTCAGCACTCTGCTGAATTATTTAAGGACTTTGCTGCATTATTTATGGACTTTATTGCATTATTTAAAGACTTTGCTGCATTATTTAAGGACTTGGCTGGATTAATTAAGGACTGTGCTGCATTATTTAAGGACTTTGCTGCATTATTTAAGGACTCTGCTGCATTATTTAAGGACTTTGTTGCATTATTTAAGGACTCTGCTGCATTATTTAAGGACTTTGTTGCATTATTTAAGGACTCTGCTGCATTACTTAAGGACCCTGCTGCAGTATTTCAGTAATCTGCTGCATTATTTAAGGACTTTGTTGCATTATTTAAGGACTTGGCTGGATTATTTAAGGACTCTGCTGCATTATTTAAGGACTCTGCTGCATTATTTAAGGACTTTGCTGCATTATTTAAGGACTCTGCTGCATTATTTAAGGACTTTGTTGCATTATTTAAGGACCGTGCTGCATTATTTAAGGACTTTGTTGCATTATTTAAGGACTCTGCTGCATTATTTAAGGACCCTGCTGCGGTATTTCAGCACTCTGCTGAATTATTTAAGGACTTTGCTGCATTATTTATGGACTTTATTGCATTATTTAAAGACTTTGCTGCATTATTTAAGGACTTGGCTGGATTAATTAAGGACTGTGCTGCATTATTTAAGGACTTTGCTGCATTATTTAAGGACTCTGCTGCATTATTTAAGGACTTTGTTGCATTATTTAAGGACTCTGCTGCATTATTTAAGGACTTTGTTGCATTATTTAAGGACTCTGCTGCATTACTTAAGGACCCTGCTGCAGTATTTCAGTAATCTGCTGCATTATTTAAGGACTTTGCTGCATTATTTAAGGACTTGGCTGGATTATTTAAGGACTCTGCTGCATTATTTAAGGACTCTGCTGCATTATTTAAGGACTTTGTTGCATTATTTAAGGACCGTGCTGCATTATTTAAGGACTTTGTTGCATTATTTAAGGACTCTGCTGCATTATTTAAGGACCTGGCTGCGGTATTTCAGCACTCTGCTGAATTATTTAAGGACTTTGCTGCATTATTTATGGACTTTATTGCATTATTTAAGGACTCTGCTGCATTATTTAAGGACTTTGTTGCATTATTTAAGGACTCTGCTGCATCATTTAAGGACTTTGTTGCATTATTTAAGGACTCTACTTCATTATTTAACGACTTTGCTGCATTATTTAAGGACCCTGCTGCGGTATTTCAGTACTCTGCTGCATTATTTAAGGACTCTGCTGCATTATTTAAGGACTTTGTTGCATTATTTAAGGACTCTGCTGCATTATTTAAGGACTTTGTTGCATTATTTAAGGACTCTGCTGCTTTATTTAAGGACCCTGCTGCAGTATTTCAGTAATCTGCTGCATTATTTAAGGACTTTGTTGCATTATTTAAGGACTTGGCTGGATTATTTAAGGACTTTGCTGCATTACTTAAGGACTCTGCTGCATTATTTAAGGACCCTGCTGCGGTATTTCAGCACTCTGCTGAATTATTTAAGGACTTTGCTGCATTATTTATGGACTTTATTGCATTATTTAAGGACTCTGCTGCATTATTTAAGGACTTTGTTGCATTATTTAAGGACTCTGCTGCATTATTCAAGGACTTTGCTGCATTATTTAAGGACTCTGCTGCAGTTTTTAAGGACTCTGCTGCATTATTTAAGGACTTTTCTGCATTATTTAAGGACTCTGCTGCAATATTTAAGGACTTGGCTGGATTATTTAAGGACTCTGCTGCATTATTTAAGGAATGTGCTGCATTATTTAAGGACTCTGCTGCATTATTTAAGGACTTTCTTGCATTATTTAAGGACTCTGCTGCATTATTTAAGGACTTTGTTGCATTATTTAAGGACTCTGCTGCATTATATAAGGACTTTGCTGCATTATTTAAGGACTTTATTGCATTATTTAAGGACTGTTCTGCATTATTTAAGGACTTTGTTGCATTATTTAAGGACTCTGCTGCATTATTTAAGGATCCTGCTGCGGTATTTCAGTACTCTGCTGCATTATTTAAGGAATTTGCTGCATTATTTATGGACTTTATTGCATTATTTAAAGACTTTGCTGCATTATTTAAGGACTTGGCTGGATTATTTAAGGACTGTGCTGCATTATTTAAGGACTTTGCTGCATTATTTAAGGACTCTGCTGCATTATTTAAGGACTTTGTTGCATTATTTAAGGACTCTGCTGCATTATTTAAGGACTTTGTTGCATTATTTAAGGACTCTGCTGCATTATTTAAGGACCCCGCTGCAGTATTTCAGTAATCTGCTGCATTATCTAAGGACTTTGTTGCATTATTTAAGGACTTGGCTGGATTATTTAAGGACTCTGCTGCATTATTTAAGGACTTTGCTGCATTATTTAAGGACTTTGTTGCATTATTTAAGGACTCTGCTGCATTATTTAAGGACTTTGTTGCATTATTTAAGGACTCTGCTGCATTACTTAAGGACCCTGCTGCAGTATTTCAGTAATCTGCTGCATTATTTAAGGACTTTGTTGCATTATTTAAGGACTTGGCTGGATTATTTAAGGACTCTGCTGCATTATTTAAGGACTCTGCTGCATTATTTAAGGACTTTGTTGCATTATTTAAGGACCGTGCTGCATTATTTAAGGACTTTGTTGCATTATTTAAGGACTCTGCTGCATTATTTAAGGACCTGGCTGCGGTATTTCAGCACTCTGCTGAATTATTTAAGGACTTTGCTGCATTATTTATGGACTTTATTGCATTATTTAAGGACTCTGCTGCATTATTTAAGGACTTTGTTGCATTATTTAAGGACCCTGCTGCATTATTTAAGGACTTTGTTGCATTATTTAAGGACTCTGCTGCATTATTCAAGGACTTTGCTGCATTATTTAAGGACTCTGCTGCAGTTTTTAAGGACTCTGCTGCATTATTTAAGGACTTTTCTGCATTATTTAAGGACTCTGCTGCAATATTTAAGGACTTGGCTGGATTATTTAAGGACTCTGCTGCATTATTTAAGGACTTTGCTGCATTATTTAAGGACTCTGCTGCATTATTTAAGGACTTTGTTGCATTATTTAAGGACCGTGCTGCATTATTTAAGGACTTTGTTGCATTATTTAAGGACTCTGCTGCATTATTTAAGGACCCTGCTGCGGTATTTCAGCACTCTGCTGAATTATTTAAGGACTTTGCTGCATTATTTATGGACTTTATTGCATTATTTAAAGACTTTGCTGCATTATTTAAGGACTTGGCTGGATTAATTAAGGACTGTGCTGCATTATTTAAGGACTTTGCTGCATTATTTAAGGACTCTGCTGCATTATTTAAGGACTTTGTTGCATTATTTAAGGACTCTGCTGCATTATTTAAGGACTTTGTTGCATTATTTAAGGACTCTGCTGCATTACTTAAGGACCCTGCTGCAGTATTTCAGTAATCTGCTGCATTATTTAAGGACTTTGTTGCATTATTTAAGGACTTGGCTGGATTATTTAAGGACTCTGCTGCATTATTTAAGGACTCTGCTGCATTATTTAAGGACTTTGCTGCATTATTTAAGGACTCTGCTGCATTATTTAAGGACTTTGTTGCATTATTTAAGGACCGTGCTGCATTATTTAAGGACTTTGTTGCATTATTTAAGGACTCTGCTGCATTATTTAAGGACCCTGCTGCGGTATTTCAGCAATCTGCTGAATTATTTAAGGACTTTGCTGCATTATTTATGGACTTTATTGCATTATTTAAAGACTTTGCTGCATTATTTAAGGACTTGGCTGGATTAATTAAGGACTGTGCTGCATTATTTAAGGACTTTGCTGCATTATTTAAGGACTCTGCTGCATTATTTAAGGACTTTGTTGCATTATTTAAGGACTCTGCTGCATTATTTAAGGACTTTGTTGCATTATTTAAGGACTCTGCTGCATTACTTAAGGACCCTGCTGCAGTATTTCAGTAATCTGCTGCATTATTTAAGGACTTTGCTGCATTATTTAAGGACTTGGCTGGATTATTTAAGGACTCTGCTGCATTATTTAAGGACTCTGCTGCATTATTTAAGGACTTTGTTGCATTATTTAAGGACCGTGCTGCATTATTTAAGGACTTTGTTGCATTATTTAAGGACTCTGCTGCATTATTTAAGGACCTGGCTGCGGTATTTCAGCACTCTGCTGAATTATTTAAGGACTTTGCTGCATTATTTATGGACTTTATTGCATTATTTAAGGACTCTGCTGCATTATTTAAGGACTTTGTTGCATTATTTAAGGACTCTGCTGCATCATTTAAGGACTTTGTTGCATTATTTAAGGACTCTACTTCATTATTTAACGACTTTGCTGCATTATTTAAGGACCCTGCTGCGGTATTTCAGTACTCTGCTGCATTATTTAAGGACTCTGCTGCATTATTTAAGGACTTTGTTGCATTATTTAAGGACTCTGCTGCATTATTTAAGGACTTTGTTGCATTATTTAAGGACTCTGCTGCTTTATTTAAGGACCCTGCTGCAGTATTTCAGTAATCTGCTGCATTATTTAAGGACTTTGTTGCATTATTTAAGGACTTGGCTGGATTATTTAAGGACTTTGCTGCATTACTTAAGGACTCTGCTGCATTATTTAAGGACCCTGCTGCGGTATTTCAGCACTCTGCTGAATTATTTAAGGACTTTGCTGCATTATTTATGGACTTTATTGCATTATTTAAGGACTCTGCTGCATTATTTAAGGACTTTGTTGCATTATTTAAGGACTCTGCTGCATTATTCAAGGACTTTGCTGCATTATTTAAGGACTCTGCTGCAGTTTTTAAGGACTCTGCTGCATTATTTAAGGACTTTTCTGCATTATTTAAGGACTCTGCTGCAATATTTAAGGACTTGGCTGGATTATTTAAGGACTCTGCTGCATTATTTAAGGAATGTGCTGCATTATTTAAGGACTCTGCTGCATTATTTAAGGACTTTCTTGCATTATTTAAGGACTCTGCTGCATTATTTAAGGACTTTGTTGCATTATTTAAGGACTCTGCTGCATTATATAAGGACTTTGCTGCATTATTTAAGGACTTTATTGCATTATTTAAGGACTGTTCTGCATTATTTAAGGACTTTGTTGCATTATTTAAGGACTCTGCTGCATTATTTAAGGATCCTGCTGCGGTATTTCAGTACTCTGCTGCATTATTTAAGGAATTTGCTGCATTATTTATGGACTTTATTGCATTATTTAAAGACTTTGCTGCATTATTTAAGGACTTGGCTGGATTATTTAAGGACTGTGCTGCATTATTTAAGGACTTTGCTGCATTATTTAAGGACTCTGCTGCATTATTTAAGGACTTTGTTGCATTATTTAAGGACTCTGCTGCATTATTTAAGGACTTTGTTGCATTATTTAAGGACTCTGCTGCATTATTTAAGGACCCCGCTGCAGTATTTCAGTAATCTGCTGCATTATCTAAGGACTTTGTTGCATTATTTAAGGACTTGGCTGGATTATTTAAGGACTCTGCTGCATTATTTAAGGACTTTGCTGCATTATTTAAGGACTTTGTTGCATTATTTAAGGACTCTGCTGCATTATTTAAGGACTTTGTTGCATTATTTAAGGACTCTGCTGCATTACTTAAGGACCCTGCTGCAGTATTTCAGTAATCTGCTGCATTATTTAAGGACTTTGTTGCATTATTTAAGGACTTGGCTGGATTATTTAAGGACTCTGCTGCATTATTTAAGGACTCTGCTGCATTATTTAAGGACTTTGTTGCATTATTTAAGGACCGTGCTGCATTATTTAAGGACTTTGTTGCATTATTTAAGGACTCTGCTGCATTATTTAAGGACCTGGCTGCGGTATTTCAGCACTCTGCTGAATTATTTAAGGACTTTGCTGCATTATTTATGGACTTTATTGCATTATTTAAGGACTCTGCTGCATTATTTAAGGACTTTGTTGCATTATTTAAGGACTCTGCTGCATCATTTAAGGACTTTGTTGCATTATTTAAGGACTCTACTTCATTATTTAACGACTTTGCTGCATTATTTAAGGACCCTGCTGCGGTATTTCAGTACTCTGCTGCATTATTTAAGGACTCTGCTGCATTATTTAAGGACTTTGTTGCATTATTTAAGGACTCTGCTGCATTATTTAAGGACTTTGTTGCATTATTTAAGGACTCTGCTGCTTTATTTAAGGACCCTGCTGCAGTATTTCAGTAATCTGCTGCATTATTTAAGGACTTTGTTGCATTATTTAAGGACTTGGCTGGATTATTTAAGGACTTTGCTGCATTACTTAAGGACTCTGCTGCATTATTTAAGGACCCTGCTGCGGTATTTCAGCACTCTGCTGAATTATTTAAGGACTTTGCTGCATTATTTATGGACTTTATTGCATTATTTAAGGACTCTGCTGCATTATTTAAGGACATTGTTGCATTATTTAAGGACTCTGCTGCATTATTCAAGGACTTTGCTGCATTATTTAAGGACTCTGCTGCAGTTTTTAAGGACTCTGCTGCATTATTTAAGGACTTTTCTGCATTATTTAAGGACTCTGCTGCAATATTTAAGGACTTGGCTGGATTATTTAAGGACTCTGCTGCATTATTTAAGGAATGTGCTGCATTATTTAAGGACTCTGCTGCATTATTTAAGGACTTTCTTGCATTATTTAAGGACTCTGCTGCATTATTTAAGGACTTTGTTGCATTATTTAAGGACTCTGCTGCATTATATAAGGACTTTGCTGCATTATTTAAGGACTTTATTGCATTATTTAAGGACTGTTCTGCATTATTTAAGGACTTTGTTGCATTATTTAAGGACTCTGCTGCATTATTTAAGGATCCTGCTGCGGTATTTCAGTACTCTGCTGCATTATTTAAGGAATTTGCTGCATTATTTATGGACTTTATTGCATTATTTAAAGACTTTGCTGCATTATTTAAGGACTTGGCTGGATTATTTAAGGACTGTGCTGCATTATTTAAGGACTTTGCTGCATTATTTAAGGACTCTGCTGCATTATTTAAGGACTTTGTTGCATTATTTAAGGACTCTGCTGCATTATTTAAGGACTTTGTTGCATTATTTAAGGACTCTGCTGCATTATTTAAGGACCCCGCTGCAGTATTTCAGTAATCTGCTGCATTATCTAAGGACTTTGTTGCATTATTTAAGGACTTGGCTGGATTATTTAAGGACTCTGCTGCATTATTTAAGGACTTTGCTGCATTATTTAAGGACTCTGCTGCATTATTTAAGGACTTTGATGCATTATTTAAGGACCGTGCTGCATTATTTAAGGACTTTGTTGCATTATTTAAGGACTCTGCTGCATTATTTAAGGACCCTGCTGCGGTATTTCAGCACTCTGCTGAATTATTTAAGGATTTTGCTGCATTATTTATGTACTTTATTGCATTATTTAAAGACTTTGCTGCATTATTTAAGGACTTGGCTGGATTAATTAAGGACTGTGCTGCATTATTTAAGGACTTTGCTGCATTATTTAAGGACTCTGCTGCATTATTTAAGGACTTTGTTGCATTATTTAAGGACTCTGCTGCATTATTTAAGGACTTTGTTGCATTATTTAAGGACTCTGCTGCATTACTTAAGGACCCTGCTGCAGTATTTCAGTAATCTGCTGCATTATTTAAGGACTTTGTTGCATTATTTAAGGACTTGGCTGGATTATTTAAGGACTCTGCTGCATTATTTAAGGACTCTGCTGCATTATTTAAGGACTTTGTTGCATTATTTAAGGACCGTGCTGCATTATTTAAGGACTTTGTTGCATTATTTAAGGACTCTGCTGCATTATTTAAGGACCTGGCTGCGGTATTTCAGCACTCTGCTGAATTATTTAAGGACTTTGCTGCATTATTTATGGACTTTATTGCATTATTTAAGGACTCTGCTGCATTATTTAAGGACTTTGTTGCATTATTTAAGGACTCTGCTGCATCATTTAAGGACTTTGTTGCATTATTTAAGGACTCTACTTCATTATTTAACGACTTTGCTGCATTATTTAAGGACCCTGCTGCGGTATTTCAGTACTCTGCTGCATTATTTAAGGACTCTGCTGCATTATTTAAGGACTTTGTTGCATTATTTAAGGACTCTGCTGCATTATTTAAGGACTTTGTTGCATTATTTAAGGACTCTGCTGCTTTATTTAAGGACCCTGCTGCAGTATTTCAGTAATCTGCTGCATTATTTAAGGACTTTGTTGCATTATTTAAGGACTTGGCTGGATTATTTAAGGACTTTGCTGCATTACTTAAGGACTCTGCTGCATTATTTAAGGACCCTGCTGCGGTATTTCAGCACTCTGCTGAATTATTTAAGGACTTTGCTGCATTATTTATGGACTTTATTGCATTATTTAAGGACTCTGCTGCATTATTTAAGGACTTTGTTGCATTATTTAAGGACTCTGCTGCATTATTCAAGGACTTTGCTGCATTATTTAAGGACTCTGCTGCAGTTTTTAAGGACTCTGCTGCATTATTTAAGGACTTTTCTGCATTATTTAAGGACTCTGCTGCAATATTTAAGGACCCTGCTGCAGTATTTCAGTAATCTGCTGCATTATTTAAGGACTTTGTTGCATTATTTAAGGACTTGGCTGGATTATTTAGTGACTTTGCTGCATTATTTAAGGACTCTGCTGCATTATTTAAGGACTTTGCTGCATTATTTAAGGACTCTGATACGGTACTTAAGGACTCTGCTGCATTATTTAAGTACTTTGTTGCATTATTTAAGTACTCAGCTGCATTATTTAAGGACTTTGCTGCATTATTTAAGTACTCTGCTGCAGTATTTAAGGACTTGGCTGGATTATTTAAGGACTCTGCTGAATTATTTAAGGAATGTGCTGCATTATTTAAGGACTCTGCTGCATTATTTAAGGACTTTGTTGCATTATTTAAGGACTTTGTTGCATTATTTAAGGACTCTGCTGCATTATTTAAGGACTTTGCTGCATTATTTAAGGACTTTATTGCATTATTTAAGGACTGTTCTGCATTATTTAAGGACTTTGTTGCATTATTTAAGGACTCTGCTGCATTATTTAAGGATCCTGCTGCGGTATTTCAGTACTCTGCTGCATTTTTTAAGGACTTTGCTGCATTATTTAAGGACTTGGCTGGATTATTTAAGGACTCTGCTGCATTATTTAAGGACTTTGCTGCATTATTTAAGGACTCTGCTGCATTATTTAAGGACTTTGTTGCATTATTTAAGGACCCTGCTGCATTATTTAAGGACTTTGTTGCATTATTTAAGGACTCTGCTGCATTATTCAAGGACTTTGCTGCATTATTTAAGGACTCTGCTGCAGTTTTTAAGGACTCTGCTGCATTATTTAAGGACTTTTCTGCATTATTTAAGGACTCTGCTGCAATATTTAAGGACTTGGCTGGATTATTTAAGGACTCTGCTGCATTATTTAAGGACTTTGCTGCATTATTTAAGGACTCTGCTGCATTATTTAAGGACTTTGTTGCATTATTTAAGGACCGTGCTGCATTATTTAAGGACTTTGTTGCATTATTTAAGGACTCTGCTGCATTATTTAAGGACCCTGCTGCGGTATTTCAGCACTCTGCTGAATTATTTAAGGACTTTGCTGCATTATTTATGGACTTTATTGCATTATTTAAAGACTTTGCTGCATTATTTAAGGACTTGGCTGGATTAATTAAGGACTGTGCTGCATTATTTAAGGACTTTGCTGCATTATTTAAGGACTCTGCTGCATTATTTAAGGACTTTGTTGCATTATTTAAGGACTCTGCTGCATTATTTAAGGACTTTGTTGCATTATTTAAGGACTCTGCTGCATTACTTAAGGACCCTGCTGCAGTATTTCAGTAATCTGCTGCATTATTTAAGGACTTTGTTGCATTATTTAAGGACTTGGCTGGATTATTTAAGGACTCTGCTGCATTATTTAAGGACTCTGCTGCATTATTTAAGGACTTTGCTGCATTATTTAAGGACTCTGCTGCATTATTTAAGGACTTTGTTGCATTATTTAAGGACCGTGCTGCATTATTTAAGGACTTTGTTGCATTATTTAAGGACTCTGCTGCATTATTTAAGGACCCTGCTGCGGTATTTCAGCACTCTGCTGAATTATTTAAGGACTTTGCTGCATTATTTATGGACTTTATTGCATTATTTAAAGACTTTGCTGCATTATTAAAGGACTTGGCTGGATTAATTAAGGACTGTGCTGCATTATTTAAGGACTTTGCTGCATTATTTAAGGACTCTGCTGCATTATTTAAGGACTTTGTTGCATTATTTAAGGACTCTGCTGCATTATTTAAGGACTTTGTTGCATTATTTAAGGACTCTGCTGCATTACTTAAGGACCCTGCTGCAGTATTTCAGTAATCTGCTGCATTATTTAAGGACTTTGTTGCATTATTTAAGGACTTGGCTGGATTATTTAAGGACTCTGCTGCATTATTTAAGGACTCTGCTGCATTATTTAAGGACTTTGTTGCATTATTTAAGGACCGTGCTGCATTATTTAAGGACTTTGTTGCATTATTTAAGGACTCTGCTGCATTATTTAAGGACCTGGCTGCGGTATTTCAGCACTCTGCTGAATTATTTAAGGACTTTGCTGCATTATTTATGGACTTTATTGCATTATTTAAGGACTCTGCTGCATTATTTAAGGACTTTGTTGCATTATTTAAGGACTCTGCTGTATCATTTAAGGACTTTGTTACATTATTTAAGGACTCTACTTCATTATTTAACGACTTTGCTGCATTATTTAAGGACCCTGCTGCGGTATTTCAGTACTCTGCTGCATTATTTAAGGACTCTGCTGCATTATTTAAGGACTTTGTTGCATTATTTAAGGACTCTGCTGCATTATTTAAGGAATTTGTTGCATTATTTAAGGACTCTGCTGCTTTATTTAAGGACCCTGCTGCAGTATTTCAGTAATCTGCTGCATTATTTAAGGACTTTGTTGCATTATTTAAGGACTTGGCTGGATTATTTAAGGACTTTGCTGCATTACTTAAGGACTCTGCTGCATTATTTAAGGACCCTGCTGCGGTATTTCAGCACTCTGCTGAATTATTTAAGGACTTTGCTGCATTATTTATGGACTTTACTGCATTATTTAAGGACTCTGCTGCATTATTTAAGGACTTTGTTGCATTATTTAAGGACTCTGCTGCATTATTCAAGGACTTTGCTGCATTATTTAAGGACTCTGCTGCAGTTTTTAAGGACTCTGCTGCATTATTTAAGGACTTTTCTGCATTATTTAAGGACTCTGCTGCAATATTTAAGGACCCTGCTGCAGTATTTCAGTAATCTGCTGCATTATTTAAGGACTTTGTTGCATTATTTAAGGACTTGGCTGGATTATTTAGGGACTTTGCTGCATTATTTAAGGACTCTGCTGCATTATTTAAGGACTTTGCTGCATTATTTAAGGACTCTGATACGGTACTTAAGGACTCTGCTGCATTATTTAAGTACTTTGTTGCATTATTTAAGTACTCAGCTGCATTATTTAAGGACTTTGCTGCATTATTTAAGTACTCTGCTGCAGTATTTAAGGACTTGGCTGGATTATTTAAGGACTCTGCTGAATTATCTAAGGAATGTGCTGCATTATTTAAGGACTCTGCTGCATTATTTAAGGACTTTGTTGCATTATTTAAGGACTTTGTTGCATTATTTAAGGACTCTGCTGCATTATTTAAGGACTTTGCTGCATTATTTAAGGACTTTATTGCATTATTTAAGGACTGTTCTGCATTATTTAAGGACTTTGTTGCATTATTTAAGGACTCTGCTGCATTATTTAAGGATCCTGCTGCGGTATTTCAGTACTCTGCTGCATTTTTTAAGGACTTTGCTGCATTATTTAAGGACTTGGCTGGATTATTTAAGGACTCTGCTGCATTATTTAAGGACTTTGCTGCATTATTTAAGGACTCTGCTGCATTATTTAAGGACTTTGTTGCATTATTTAAGGACCCTGCTGCATTATTTAAGGACTTTGTTGCATTATTTAAGGACTCTGCTGCATTATTCAAGGACTTTGCTGCATTATTTAAGGACTCTGCTGCATTATTTAAGGACTTTGCTGCATTATTTAAGGACTCTGCTGCATTATTTAAGGACTTTGTTGCATTATTTAAGGACCGTGCTGCATTATTTAAGGACTTTGTTGCATTATTTAAGGACTCTGCTGCATTATTTAAGGACCCTGCTGCGGTATTTCAGCACTCTGCTGAATTATTTAAGGACTTTGCTGCATTATTTATGGACTTTATTGCATTATTTAAAGACTTTGCTGCATTATTTAAGGACTTGGCTGGATTAATTAAGGACTGTGCTGCATTATTTAAGGACTTTGCTGCATTATTTAAGGACTCTGCTGCATTATTTAAGGACTTTGTTGCATTATTTAAGGACTCTGCTGCATTATTTAAGGACTTTGTTGCATTATTTAAGGACTCTGCTGCATTACTTAAGGACCCTGCTGCAGTATTTCAGTAATCTGCTGCATTATTTAAGGACTTTGTTGCATTATTTAAGGACTTGGCTGGATTATTTAAGGACTTTGCTGCATTACTTAAGGACTCTGCTGCATTATTTAAGGACCCTGCTGCGGTATTTCAGCACTCTGCTGAATTATTTAAGGACTTTGCTGCATTATTTATGGACTTTATTGCATTATTTAAGGACTCTGCTGCATTATTTAAGGACTTTGTTGCATTATTTAAGGACTCTGCTGCATTATTCAAGGACTTTGCTGCATTATTTAAGGACTCTGCTGCAGTTTTTAAGGACTCTGCTGCATTATTTAAGGACTTTTCTGCATTATTTAAGGACTCTGCTGCAATATTTAAGGACCCTGCTGCAGTATTTCAGTAATCTGCTGCATTATTTAAGGACTTTGTTGCATTATTTAAGGACTTGGCTGGATTATTTAGGGACTTTGCTGCATTATTTAAGGACTCTGCTGCATTATTTAAGGACTTTGCTGCATTATTTAAGGACTCTGATACGGTACTTAAGGACTCTGCTGCATTATTTAAGTACTTTGTTGCATTATTTAAGTACTCAGCTGCATTATTTAAGGACTTTGCTGCATTATTTAAGTACTCTGCTGCAGTATTTAAGGACTTGGCTGGATTATTTAAGGACTCTGCTGAATTATTTAAGGAATGTGCTGCATTATTTAAGGACTCTGCTGCATTATTTAAGGACTTTGTTGCATTATTTAAGGACTTTGTTGCATTATTTAAGGACTCTGCTGCATTATTTAAGGACTTTGCTGCATTATTTAAGGACTTTATTGCATTATTTAAGGACTGTTCTGCATTATTTAAGGACTTTGTTGCATTATTTAAGGACTCTGCTGCATTATTTAAGGATCCTGCTGCGGTATTTCAGTACTCTGCTGCATTTTTTAAGGACTTTGCTGCATTATTTAAGGACTTGGCTGGATTATTTAAGGACTCTGCTGCATTATTTAAGGACTTTGCTGCATTATTTAAGGACTCTGCTGCATTATTTAAGGACTTTGTTGCATTATTTAAGGACCCTGCTGCATTATTTAAGGACTTTGTTGCATTATTTAAGGACTCTGCTGCATTATTCAAGGACTTTGCTGCATTATTTAAGGACTCTGCTGCAGTTTTTAAGGACTCTGCTGCATTATTTAAGGACTTTTCTGCATTATTTAAGGACTCTGCTGCAATATTTAAGGACTTGGCTGGATTATTTAAGGACTCTGCTGCATTATTTAAGGACTTTGCTGCATTATTTAAGGACTCTGCTGCATTATTTAAGGACTTTGTTGCATTATTTAAGGACCGTGCTGCATTATTTAAGGACTTTGTTGCATTATTTAAGGACTCTGCTGCATTATTTAAGGACCCTGCTGCGGTATTTCAGCACTCTGCTGAATTATTTAAGGACTTTGCTGCATTATTTATGGACTTTATTGCATTATTTAAAGACTTTGCTGCATTATTTAAGGACTTGGCTGGATTAATTAAGGACTGTGCTGCATTATTTAAGGACTTTGCTGCATTATTTAAGGACTCTGCTGCATTATTTAAGGACTTTGTTGCATTATTTAAGGACTCTGCTGCATTATTTAAGGACTTTGTTGCATTATTTAAGGACTCTGCTGCATTACTTAAGGACCCTGCTGCAGTATTTCAGTAATCTGCTGCATTATTTAAGGACTTTGTTGCATTATTTAAGGACTTGGCTGGATTATTTAAGGACTCTGCTGCATTATTTAAGGACTCTGCTGCATTATTTAAGGACTTTGCTGCATTATTTAAGGACTCTGCTGCATTATTTAAGGACTTTGTTGCATTATTTAAGGACCGTGCTGCATTATTTAAGGACTTTGTTGCATTATTTAAGGACTCTGCTGCATTATTTAAGGACCCTGCTGCGGTATTTCAGCACTCTGCTGAATTATTTAAGGACTTTGCTGCATTATTTATGGACTTTATTGCATTATTTAAAGACTTTGCTGCATTATTTAAGGACTTGGCTGGATTAATTAAGGACTGTGCTGCATTATTTAAGGACTTTGCTGCATTATTTAAGGACTCTGCTGCATTATTTAAGGACTTTGTTGCATTATTTAAGGACTCTGCTGCATTATTTAAGGACTTTGTTGCATTATTTAAGGACTCTGCTGCATTACTTAAGGACCCTGCTGCAGTATTTCAGTAATCTGCTGCATTATTTAAGGACTTTGTTGCATTATTTAAGGACTTGGCTGGATTATTTAAGGACTCTGCTGCATTATTTAAGGACTCTGCTGCATTATTTAAGGACTTTGTTGCATTATTTAAGGACCGTGCTGCATTATTTAAGGACTTTGTTGCATTATTTAAGGACTCTGCTGCATTATTTAAGGACCTGGCTGCGGTATTTCAGCACTCTGCTGAATTATTTAAGGACTTTGCTGCATTATTTATGGACTTTATTGCATTATTTAAGGACTCTGCTGCATTATTTAAGGACTTTGTTGCATTATTTAAGGACTCTGCTGTATCATTTAAGGACTTTGTTACATTATTTAAGGACTCTACTTCATTATTTAACGACTTTGCTGCATTATTTAAGGACCCTGCTGCGGTATTTCAGTACTCTGCTGCATTATTTAAGGACTCTGCTGCATTATTTAAGGACTTTGTTGCATTATTTAAGGACTCTGCTGCATTATTTAAGGAATTTGTTGCATTATTTAAGGACTCTGCTGCTTTATTTAAGGACCCTGCTGCAGTATTTCAGTAATCTGCTGCATTATTTAAGGACTTTGTTGCATTATTTAAGGACTTTGTTGCATTATTTAAGGACTCTGCTGCATTATTCAAGGACTTTGCTGCATTATTTAAGGACTCTGCTGCAGTTTTTAAGGACTCTGCTGCATTATTTAAGGACTTTTCTGCATTATTTAAGGACTCTGCTGCAATATTTAAGGACCCTGCTGCAGTATTTCAGTAATCTGCTGCATTATTTAAGGACTTTGTTGCATTATTTAAGGACTTGGCTGGATTATTTAGGGACTTTGCTGCATTATTTAAGGACTCTGCTGCATTATTTAAGGACTTTGCTGCATTATTTAAGGACTCTGATACGGTACTTAAGGACTCTGCTGCATTATTTAAGTACTTTGTTGCATTATTTAAGTACTCAGCTGCATTATTTAAGGACTTTGCTGCATTATTTAAGTACTCTGCTGCAGTATTTAAGGACTTGGCTGGATTATTTAAGGACTCTGCTGAATTATTTAAGGAATGTGCTGCATTATTTAAGGACTCTGCTGCATTATTTAAGGACTTTGTTGCATTATTTAAGGACTTTGTTGCATTATTTAAGGACTCTGCTGCATTATTTAAGGACTTTGCTGCATTATTTAAGGACTTTATTGCATTATTTAAGGACTGTTCTGCATTATTTAAGGACTTTGTTGCATTATTTAAGGACTCTGCTGCATTATTTAAGGATCCTGCTGCGGTATTTCAGTACTCTGCTGCATTTTTTAAGGACTTTGCTGCATTATTTAAGGACTTGGCTGGATTATTTAAGGACTCTGCTGCATTATTTAAGGACTTTGCTGCATTATTTAAGGACTCTGCTGCATTATTTAAGGACTTTGTTGCATTATTTAAGGACCCTGCTGCATTATTTAAGGACTTTGTTGCATTATTTAAGGACTCTGCTGCATTATTCAAGGACTTTGCTGCATTATTTAAGGACTCTGCTGCATTATTTAAGGACTTTGCTGCATTATTTAAGGACTCTGCTGCATTATTTAAGGACTTTGTTGCATTATTTAAGGACCGTGCTGCATTATTTAAGGACTTTGTTGCATTATTTAAGGACTCTGCTGCATTATTTAAGGACCCTGCTGCGGTATTTCAGCACTCTGCTGAATTATTTAAGGACTTTGCTGCATTATTTATGGACTTTATTGCATTATTTAAAGACTTTGCTGCATTATTTAAGGACTTGGCTGGATTAATTAAGGACTGTGCTGCATTATTTAAGGACTTTGCTGCATTATTTAAGGACTCTGCTGCATTATTTAAGGACTTTGTTGCATTATTTAAGGACTCTGCTGCATTATTTAAGGACTTTGTTGCATTATTTAAGGACTCTGCTGCATTACTTAAGGACCCTGCTGCAGTATTTCAGTAATCTGCTGCATTATTTAAGGACTTTGTTGCATTATTTAAGGACTTGGCTGGATTATTTAAGGACTCTGCTGCATTATTTAAGGACTCTGCTGCATTATTTAAGGACTTTGCTGCATTATTTAAGGACTCTGCTGCATTATTTAAGGACTTTGTTGCATTATTTAAGGACCGTGCTGCATTATTTAAGGACTTTGTTGCATTATTTAAGGACTCTGCTGCATTATTTAAGGACCCTGCTGCGGTATTTCAGCACTCTGCTGAATTATTTAAGGACTTTGCTGCATTATTTATGGACTTTATTGCATTATTTAAAGACTTTGCTGCATTATTTAAGGACTTGGCTGGATTAATTAAGGACTGTGCTGCATTATTTAAGGACTTTGCTGCATTATTTAAGGACTCTGCTGCATTATTTAAGGACTTTGTTGCATTATTTAAGGACTCTGCTGCATTATTTAAGGACTTTGTTGCATTATTTAAGGACTCTGCTGCATTACTTAAGGACCCTGCTGCAGTATTTCAGTAATCTGCTGCATTATTTAAGGACTTTGTTGCATTATTTAAGGACTTGGCTGGATTATTTAAGGACTCTGCTGCATTATTTAAGGACTCTGCTGCATTATTTAAGGACTTTGTTGCATTATTTAAGGACCGTGCTGCATTATTTAAGGACTTTGTTGCATTATTTAAGGACTCTGCTGCATTATTTAAGGACCTGGCTGCGGTATTTCAGCACTCTGCTGAATTATTTAAGGACTTTGCTGCATTATTTATGGACTTTATTGCATTATTTAAGGACTCTGCTGCATTATTTAAGGACTTTGTTGCATTATTTAAGGACTCTGCTGCATCATTTAAGGACTTTGTTGCATTATTTAAGGACTCTACTTCATTATTTAACGACTTTGCTGCATTATTTAAGGACCCTGCTGCGGTATTTCAGTACTCTGCTGCATTATTTAAGGACTCTGCTGCATTATTTAAGGACTTTGTTGCATTATTTAAGGACTCTGCTGCATTATTTAAGGACTTTGTTGCATTATTTAAGGACTCTGCTGCTTTATTTAAGGACCCTGCTGCAGTATTTCAGTAATCTGCTGCATTATTTAAGGACTTTGTTGCATTATTTAAGGACTTGGCTGGATTATTTAAGGACTTTGCTGCATTACTTAAGGACTCTGCTGCATTATTTAAGGACCCTGCTGCGGTATTTCAGCACTCTGCTGAATTATTTAAGGACTTTGCTGCATTATTTATGGACTTTATTGCATTATTTAAGGACTCTGCTGCATAATTTAAGGACTTTGTTGCATTATTTAAGGACTCTGCTGCATTATTCAAGGACTTTGCTGCATTATTTAAGGACTCTGCTGCAGTTTTTAAGGACTCTGCTGCATTATTTAAGGACTTTTCTGCATTATTTAAGGACTCTGCTGCATTATTCAAGGACTTTGCTGCATTATTTAAGGACTCTGCTGCAGTTTTTAAGGACTCTGCTGCATTATTTAAGGACTTTTCTGCAATATTTAAGGACTTGGCTGGATTATTTAAGGACTCTGCTGCATTATTTAAGGAATGTGCTGCATTATTTAAGGACTCTGCTGCATTATTTAAGGACTTTCTTTCTTTATTTAAGGACTCTGCTGCATTATTTAAGGACTTTGTTGCATTATTTAAGGACTCTGCTGCATTATATAAGGACTTTGCTGCATTATTTAAGGACTTTATTGCATTATTTAAGGACTGTTCTGCATTATTTAAGGACTTTGTTGCATTATTTAAGGACTCTGCTGCATTATTTAAGGATCCTGCTGCGGTATTTCAGTACTCTGCTGCATTATTTAAGGAATTTGCTGCATTATTTATGGACTTTATTGCATTATTTAAAGACTTTGCTGCATTATTTAAGGACTTGGCTGGATTATTTAAGGACTGTGCTGCATTATTTAAGGACTTTGCTGCATTATTTAAGGACTCTGCTGCATTATTTAAGGACTTTGTTGCATTATTTAAGGACTCTGCTGCATTATTTAAGGACTTTGTTGCATTATTTAAGGACTCTGCTGCATTATTTAAGGACCCCGCTGCAGTATTTCAGTAATCTGCTGCATTATCTAAGGACTTTGTTGCATTATTTAAGGACTTGGCTGGATTATTTAAGGACTCTGCTGCATTATTTAAGGACTTTGCTGCATTATTTAAGGACTCTGCTGCATTATTTAAGGACTTTGATGCATTATTTAAGGACCGTGCTGCATTATTTAAGGACTTTGTTGCATTATTTAAGGACTCTGCTGCATTATTTAAGGACCCTGCTGCGGTATTTCAGCACTCTGCTGAATTATTTAAGGATTTTGCTGCATTATTTATGTACTTTATTGCATTATTTAAAGACTTTGCTGCATTATTTAAGGACTTGGCTGGATTAATTAAGGACTGTGCTGCATTATTTAAGGACTTTGCTGCATTATTTAAGGACTCTGCTGCATTATTTAAGGACTTTGTTGCATTATTTAAGGACTCTGCTGCATTATTTAAGGACTTTGTTGCATTATTTAAGGACTCTGCTGCATTACTTAAGGACCCTGCTGCAGTATTTCAGTAATCTGCTGCATTATTTAAGGACTTTGTTGCATTATTTAAGGACTTGGCTGGATTATTTAAGGACTCTGCTGCATTATTTAAGGACTCTGCTGCATTATTTAAGGACTTTGTTGCATTATTTAAGGACCGTGCTGCATTATTTAAGGACTTTGTTGCATTATTTAAGGACTCTGCTGCATTATTTAAGGACCTGGCTGCGGTATTTCAGCACTCTGCTGAATTATTTAAGGACTTTGCTGCATTATTTATGGACTTTATTGCATTATTTAAGGACTCTGCTGCATTATTTAAGGACTTTGTTGCATTATTTAAGGACTCTGCTGCATCATTTAAGGACTTTGTTGCATTATTTAAGGACTCTACTTCATTATTTAACGACTTTGCTGCATTATTTAAGGACCCTGCTGCGGTATTTCAGTACTCTGCTGCATTATTTAAGGACTCTGCTGCATTATTTAAGGACTTTGTTGCATTATTTAAGGACTCTGCTGCATTATTTAAGGACTTTGTTGCATTATTTAAGGACTCTGCTGCTTTATTTAAGGACCCTGCTGCAGTATTTCAGTAATCTGCTGCATTATTTAAGGACTTTGTTGCATTATTTAAGGACTTGGCTGGATTATTTAAGGACTTTGCTGCATTACTTAAGGACTCTGCTGCATTATTTAAGGACCCTGCTGCGGTATTTCAGCACTCTGCTGAATTATTTAAGGACTTTGCTGCATTATTTATGGACTTTATTGCATTATTTAAGGACTCTGCTGCATTATTTAAGGACTTTGTTGCATTATTTAAGGACTCTGCTGCATTATTCAAGGACTTTGCTGCATTATTTAAGGACTCTGCTGCAGTTTTTAAGGACTCTGCTGCATTATTTAAGGACTTTTCTGCATTATTTAAGGACTCTGCTGCAATATTTAAGGACCCTGCTGCAGTATTTCAGTAATCTGCTGCATTATTTAAGGACTTTGTTGCATTATTTAAGGACTTGGCTGGATTATTTAGGGACTTTGCTGCATTATTTAAGGACTCTGCTGCATTATTTAAGGACTTTGCTGCATTATTTAAGGACTCTGATACGGTACTTAAGGACTCTGCTGCATTATTTAAGTACTTTGTTGCATTATTTAAGTACTCAGCTGCATTATTTAAGGACTTTGCTGCATTATTTAAGTACTCTGCTGCAGTATTTAAGGACTTGGCTGGATTATTTAAGGACTCTGCTGAATTATTTAAGGAATGTGCTGCATTATTTAAGGACTCTGCTGCATTATTTAAGGACTTTGTTGCATTATTTAAGGACTTTGTTGCATTATTTAAGGACTCTGCTGCATTATTTAAGGACTTTGCTGCATTATTTAAGGACTTTATTGCATTATTTAAGGACTGTTCTGCATTATTTAAGGACTTTGTTGCATTATTTAAGGACTCTGCTGCATTATTTAAGGATCCTGCTGCGGTATTTCAGTACTCTGCTGCATTTTTTAAGGACTTTGCTGCATTATTTAAGGACTTGGCTGGATTATTTAAGGACTCTGCTGCATTATTTAAGGACTTTGCTGCATTATTTAAGGACTCTGCTGCATTATTTAAGGACTTTGTTGCATTATTTAAGGACCCTGCTGCATTATTTAAGGACTTTGTTGCATTATTTAAGGACTCTGCTGCATTATTCAAGGACTTTGCTGCATTATTTAAGGACTCTGCTGCAGTTTTTAAGGACTCTGCTGCATTATTTAAGGACTTTTCTGCATTATTTAAGGACTCTGCTGCAATATTTAAGGACTTGGCTGGATTATTTAAGGACTCTGCTGCATTATTTAAGGACTTTGCTGCATTATTTAAGGACTCTGCTGCATTATTTAAGGACTTTGTTGCATTATTTAAGGACCGTGCTGCATTATTTAAGGACTTTGTTGCATTATTTAAGGACTCTGCTGCATTATTTAAGGACCCTGCTGCGGTATTTCAGCACTCTGCTGAATTATTTAAGGACTTTGCTGCATTATTTATGGACTTTATTGCATTATTTAAAGACTTTGCTGCATTATTTAAGGACTTGGCTGGATTAATTAAGGACTGTGCTGCATTATTTAAGGACTTTGCTGCATTATTTAAGGACTCTGCTGCATTATTTAAGGACTTTGTTGCATTATTTAAGGACTCTGCTGCATTATTTAAGGACTTTGTTGCATTATTTAAGGACTCTGCTGCATTACTTAAGGACCCTGCTGCAGTATTTCAGTAATCTGCTGCATTATTTAAGGACTTTGTTGCATTATTTAAGGACTTGGCTGGATTATTTAAGGACTCTGCTGCATTATTTAAGGACTCTGCTGCATTATTTAAGGACTTTGCTGCATTATTTAAGGACTCTGCTGCATTATTTAAGGACTTTGTTGCATTATTTAAGGACCGTGCTGCATTATTTAAGGACTTTGTTGCATTATTTAAGGACTCTGCTGCATTATTTAAGGACCCTGCTGCGGTATTTCAGCACTCTGCTGAATTATTTAAGGACTTTGCTGCATTATTTATGGACTTTATTGCATTATTTAAAGACTTTGCTGCATTATTTAAGGACTTGGCTGGATTAATTAAGGACTGTGCTGCATTATTTAAGGACTTTGCTGCATTATTTAAGGACTCTGCTGCATTATTTAAGGACTTTGTTGCATTATTTAAGGACTCTGCTGCATTATTTAAGGACTTTGTTGCATTATTTAAGGACTCTGCTGCATTACTTAAGGACCCTGCTGCAGTATTTCAGTAATCTGCTGCATTATTTAAGGACTTTGTTGCATTATTTAAGGACTTGGCTGGATTATTTAAGGACTCTGCTGCATTATTTAAGGACTCTGCTGCATTATTTAAGGACTTTGTTGCATTATTTAAGGACCGTGCTGCATTATTTAAGGACTTTGTTGCATTATTTAAGGACTCTGCTGCATTATTTAAGGACCTGGCTGCGGTATTTCAGCACTCTGCTGAATTATTTAAGGACTTTGCTGCATTATTTATGGACTTTATTGCATTATTTAAGGACTCTGCTGCATTATTTAAGGACTTTGTTGCATTATTTAAGGACTCTGCTGCATCATTTAAGGACTTTGTTGCATTATTTAAGGACTCTACTTCATTATTTAACGACTTTGCTGCATTATTTAAGGACCCTGCTGCGGTATTTCAGTACTCTGCTGCATTATTTAAGGACTCTGCTGCATTATTTAAGGACTTTGTTGCATTATTTAAGGACTCTGCTGCATTATTTAAGGACTTTGTTGCATTATTTAAGGACTCTGCTGCTTTATTTAAGGACCCTGCTGCAGTATTTCAGTAATCTGCTGCATTATTTAAGGACTTTGTTGCATTATTTAAGGACTTGGCTGGATTATTTAAGGACTTTGCTGCATTACTTAAGGACTCTGCTGCATTATTTAAGGACCCTGCTGCGGTATTTCAGCACTCTGCTGAATTATTTAAGGACTTTGCTGCATTATTTATGGACTTTATTGCATTATTTAAGGACTCTGCTGCATTATTTAAGGACTTTGTTGCATTATTTAAGGACTCTGCTGCATTATTCAAGGACTTTGCTGCATTATTTAAGGACTCTGCTGCAGTTTTTAAGGACTCTGCTGCATTATTTAAGGACTTTTCTGCATTATTTAAGGACTCTGCTGCAATATTTAAGGACTTGGCTGGATTATTTAAGGACTCTGCTGCATTATTTAAGGAATGTGCTGCATTATTTAAGGACTCTGCTGCATTATTTAAGGACTTTCTTGCATTATTTAAGGACTCTGCTGCATTATTTAAGGACTTTGTTGCATTATTTAAGGACTCTGCTGCATTATATAAGGACTTTGCTGCATTATTTAAGGACTTTATTGCATTATTTAAGGACTGTTCTGCATTATTTAAGGACTTTGTTGCATTATTTAAGGACTCTGCTGCATTATTTAAGGATCCTGCTGCGGTATTTCAGTACTCTGCTGCATTATTTAAGGAATTTGCTGCATTATTTATGGACTTTATTGCATTATTTAAAGACTTTGCTGCATTATTTAAGGACTTGGCTGGATTATTTAAGGACTGTGCTGCATTATTTAAGGACTTTGCTGCATTATTTAAGGACTCTGCTGCATTATTTAAGGACTTTGTTGCATTATTTAAGGACTCTGCTGCATTATTTAAGGACTTTGTTGCATTATTTAAGGACTCTGCTGCATTATTTAAGGACCCCGCTGCAGTATTTCAGTAATCTGCTGCATTATCTAAGGACTTTGTTGCATTATTTAAGGACTTGGCTGGATTATTTAAGGACTCTGCTGCATTATTTAAGGACTTTGCTGCATTATTTAAGGACTTTGTTGCATTATTTAAGGACTCTGCTGCATTATTTAAGGACTTTGTTGCATTATTTAAGGACTCTGCTGCATTACTTAAGGACCCTGCTGCAGTATTTCAGTAATCTGCTGCATTATTTAAGGACTTTGTTGCATTATTTAAGGACTTGGCTGGATTATTTAAGGACTCTGCTGCATTATTTAAGGACTCTGCTGCATTATTTAAGGACTTTGTTGCATTATTTAAGGACCGTGCTGCATTATTTAAGGACTTTGTTGCATTATTTAAGGACTCTGCTGCATTATTTAAGGACTTTTCTGCATTATTTAAGGACTCTGCTGCAATATTTAAGGACTTGGCTGGATTATTTAAGGACTCTGCTGCATTATTTAAGGACTTTGCTGCATTATTTAAGGACTCTGCTGCATTATTTAAGGACTTTGTTGCATTATTTAAGGACCGTGCTGCATTATTTAAGGACTTTGTTGCATTATTTAAGGACTCTGCTGCATTATTTAAGGACCCTGCTGCGGTATTTCAGCACTCTGCTGAATTATTTAAGGACTTTGCTGCATTATTTATGGACTTTATTGCATTATTTAAAGACTTTGCTGTATTATTTAAGGACTTGGCTGGATTAATTAAGGACTGTGCTGCATTATTTAAGGACTTTGCTGCATTATTTAAGGACTCTGCTGCATTATTTAAGGACTTTGTTGCATTATTTAAGGACTCTGCTGCATTATTTAAGGACTTTGTTGCATTATTTAAGGACTCTGCTGCATTACTTAAGGACCCTGCTGCAGTATTTCAGTAATCTGCTGCATTATTTAAGGACTTTGTTGCATTATTTAAGGACTTGGCTGGATTATTTAAGGACTCTGCTGCATTATTTAAGGACTCTGCTGCATTATTTAAGGACTTTGCTGCATTATTTAAGGACTCTGCTGCATTATTTAAGGACTTTGTTGCATTATTTAAGGACCGTGCTGCATTATTTAAGGACTTTGTTGCATTATTTAAGGACTCTGCTGCATTATTTAAGGACCCTGCTGCGGTATTTCAGCACTCTGCTGAATTATTTAAGGACTTTGCTGCATTATTTATGGACTTTATTGCATTATTTAAAGACTTTGCTGCATTATTTAAGGACTTGGCTGGATTAATTAAGGACTGTGCTGCATTATTTAAGGACTTTGCTGCATTATTTAAGGACTCTGCTGCATTATTTAAGGACTTTGTTGCATTATTTAAGGACTCTGCTGCATTATTTAAGGACTTTGTTGCATTATTTAAGGACTCTGCTGCATTACTTAAGGACCCTGCTGCAGTATTTCAGTAATTTGCTGCATTATTTAAGGACTTTGTTGCATTATTTAAGGACTTGGCTGGATTATTTAAGGACTCTGCTGCATTATTTAAGGACTCTGCTGCATTATTTAAGGACTTTGTTGCATTATTTAAGGACTCTGCTGCTTTATTTAAGGACCCTGCTGCAGTATTTCAGTAATCTGCTGCATTATTTAAGGACTTTGTTGCATTATTTAAGGACTTGGCTGGATTATTTAAGGACTTTGCTGCATTACTTAAGGACTCTGCTGCATTATTTAAGGACCCTGCTGCGGTATTTCAGCACTCTGCTGAATTATTTAAGGACTTTGCTGCATTATTTATGGACTTTATTGCATTATTTAAGGACTCTGCTGCATTATTTAAGGACTTTGTTGCATTAGTTAAGGACTCTGCTGCATTATTCAAGGACTTTGCTGCATTATTTAAGGACTCTGCTGCAGTTTTTAAGGACTCTGCTGCATTATTTAAGGACTTTTCTGCATTATTTAAGGACTCTGCTGCAATATTTAAGGACCCTGCTGCAGTATTTCAGTAATCTGCTGCATTATTTAAGGACTTTGTTGCATTATTTAAGGACTTGGCTGGATTATTTAGGGACTTTGCTGCATTATTTAAGGACTCTGCTGCATTATTTAAGGACTTTGCTGCATTATTTAAGGACTCTGATACGGTACTTAAGGACTCTGCTGCATTATTTAAGTACTTTGTTGCATTATTTAAGTACTCAGCTGCATTATTTAAGGACTTTGCTGCATTATTTAAGTACTCTGCTGCAGTATTTAAGGACTTGGCTGGATTATTTAAGGACTCTGCTGAATTATTTAAGGAATGTGCTGCATTATTTAAGGACTCTGCTGCATTATTTAAGGACTTTGTTGCATTATTTAAGGACTTTGTTGCATTATTTAAGGACTCTGCTGCATTATTTAAGGACTTTGCTGCATTATTTAAGGACTTTATTGCATTATTTAAGGACTGTTCTGCATTATTTAAGGACTTTGTTGCATTATTTAAGGACTCTGCTGCATTATTTAAGGATCCTGCTGCGGTATTTCAGTACTCTGCTGCATTTTTTAAGGACTTTGCTGCATTATTTAAGGACTTGGCTGGATTATTTAAGGACTCTGCTGCATTATTTAAGGACTTTGCTGCATTATTTAAGGACTCTGCTGCATTATTTAAGGACTTTGTTGCATTATTTAAGGACCCTGCTGCATTATTTAAGGACTTTGTTGCATTATTTAAGGACTCTGCTGCATTATTCAAGGACTTTGCTGCATTATTTAAGGACTCTGCTGCAGTTTTTAAGGACTCTGCTGCATTATTTAAGGACTTTTCTGCATTATTTAAGGACTCTGCTGCAATATTTAAGGACTTGGCTGGATTATTTAAGGACTCTGCTGCATTATTTAAGGACTTTGCTGCATTATTTAAGGACTCTGCTGCATTATTTAAGGACTTTGTTGCATTATTTAAGGACCGTGCTGCATTATTTAAGGACTTTGTTGCATTATTTAAGGACCCTGCTGCGGTATTTCAGCACTCTGCTGAATTATTTAAGGACTTTGCTGCATTATTTATGGACTTTATTGCATTATTTAAAGACTTTGCTGCATTATTTAAGGACTTGGCTGGATTAATTAAGGACTGTGCTGCATTATTTAAGGACTTTGCTGCATTATTTAAGGACTCTGCTGCATTATTTAAGGACTTTGTTGCATTATTTAAGGACTCTGCTGCATTATTTAAGGACTTTGTTGCATTATTTAAGGACTCTGCTGCATTACTTAAGGACCCTGCTGCAGTATTTCAGTAATCTGCTGCATTATTTAAGGACTTTGTTGCATTATTTAAGGACTTGGCTGGATTATTTAAGGACTCTGCTGCATTATTTAAGGACTCTGCTGCATTATTTAAGGACTTTGCTGCATTATTTAAGGACTCTGCTGCATTATTTAAGGACTTTGTTGCATTATTTAAGGACTTTGTTGCATTATTTAAGGACTCTGCTGCATTATTTAAGGACCCCGCTGCAGTATTTCAGTAATCTGCTGCATTATCTAAGGACTTTGTTGCATTATTTAAGGACTTGGCTGGATTATTTAAGGACTCTGCTGCATTATTTAAGGACTTTGCTGCATTATTTAAGGACTTTGTTGCATTATTTAAGGACTCTGCTGCATTATTTAAGGACTTTGTTGCATTATTTAAGGACTCTGCTGCATTACTTAAGGACCCTGCTGCAGTATTTCAGTAATCTGCTGCATTATTTAAGGACTTTGTTGCATTATTTAAGGACTTGGCTGGATTATTTAAGGACTCTGCTGCATTATTTAAGGACTCTGCTGCATTATTTAAGGACTTTGTTGCATTATTTAAGGACCGTGCTGCATTATTTAAGGACTTTGTTGCATTATTTAAGGACTCTGCTGCATTATTTAAGGACTTTTCTGCATTATTTAAGGACTCTGCTGCAATATTTAAGGACTTGGCTGGATTATTTAAGGACTCTGCTGCATTATTTAAGGACTTTGCTGCATTATTTAAGGACTCTGCTGCATTATTTAAGGACTTTGTTGCATTATTTAAGGACCGTGCTGCATTATTTAAGGACTTTGTTGCATTATTTAAGGACTCTGCTGCATTATTTAAGGACCCTGCTGCGGTATTTCAGCACTCTGCTGAATTATTTAAGGACTTTGCTGCATTATTTATGGACTTTATTGCATTATTTAAAGACTTTGCTGTATTATTTAAGGACTTGGCTGGATTAATTAAGGACTGTGCTGCATTATTTAAGGACTTTGCTGCATTATTTAAGGACTCTGCTGCATTATTTAAGGACTTTGTTGCATTATTTAAGGACTCTGCTGCATTATTTAAGGACTTTGTTGCATCATTTAAGGACTCTGCTGCATTACTTAAGGACCCTGCTGCAGTATTTCAGTAATCTGCTGCATTATTTAAGGACTTTGTTGCATTATTTAAGGACTTGGCTGGATTATTTAAGGACTCTGCTGCATTATTTAAGGACTCTGCTGCATTATTTAAGGACTTTGCTGCATTATTTAAGGACTCTGCTGCATTATTTAAGGACTTTGTTGCATTATTTAAGGACCGTGCTGCATTATTTAAGGACTTTGTTGCATTATTTAAGGACTCTGCTGCATTATTTAAGGACCCTGCTGCGGTATTTCAGCACTCTGCTGAATTATTTAAGGACTTTGCTGCATTATTTATGGACTTTATTGCATTATTTAAAGACTTTGCTGCATTATTTAAGGACTTGGCTGGATTAATTAAGGACTGTGCTGCATTATTTAAGGACTTTGCTGCATTATTTAAGGACTCTGCTGCATTATTTAAGGACTTTGTTGCATTATTTAAGGACTCTGCTGCATTATTTAAGGACTTTGTTGCATTATTTAAGGACTTGGCTGGATTATTTAAGGACTCTGCTGCATTATTTAAGGACTTTGCTGCATTATTTAAGGACTTTGTTGCATTATTTAAGGACTCTGCTGCATTATTTAAGGACTTTGTTGCATTATTTAAGGACTCTGCTGCATTACTTAAGGACCCTGCTGCAGTATTTCAGTAATCTGCTGCATTATTTAAGGACTTTGTTGCATTATTTAAGGACTTGGCTGGATTATTTAAGGACTCTGCTGCATTATTTAAGGACTCTGCTGCATTATTTAAGGACTTTGTTGCATTATTTAAGGACCGTGCTGCATTATTTAAGGACTTTGTTGCATTATTTAAGGACTCTGCTGCATTATTTAAGGACTTTTCTGCATTATTTAAGGACTCTGCTGCAATATTTAAGGACTTGGCTGGATTATTTAAGGACTCTGCTGCATTATTTAAGGACTTTGCTGCATTATTTAAGGACTCTGCTGCATTATTTAAGGACTTTGTTGCATTATTTAAGGACCGTGCTGCATTATTTAAGGACTTTGTTGCATTATTTAAGGACTCTGCTGCATTATTTAAGGACCCTGCTGCGGTATTTCAGCACTCTGCTGAATTATTTAAGGACTTTGCTGCATTATTTATGGACTTTATTGCATTATTTAAAGACTTTGCTGTATTATTTAAGGACTTGGCTGGATTAATTAAGGACTGTGCTGCATTATTTAAGGACTTTGCTGCATTATTTAAGGACTCTGCTGCATTATTTAAGGACTTTGTTGCATTATTTAAGGACTCTGCTGCATTATTTAAGGACTTTGTTGCATTATTTAAGGACTCTGCTGCATTACTTAAGGACCCTGCTGCAGTATTTCAGTAATCTGCTGCATTATTTAAGGACTTTGTTGCATTATTTAAGGACTTGGCTGGATTATTTAAGGACTCTGCTGCATTATTTAAGGACTCTGCTGCATTATTTAAGGACTTTGCTGCATTATTTAAGGACTCTGCTGCATTATTTAAGGACTTTGTTGCATTATTTAAGGACCGTGCTGCATTATTTAAGGACTTTGTTGCATTATTTAAGGACTCTGCTGCATTATTTAAGGACCCTGCTGCGGTATTTCAGCACTCTGCTGAATTATTTAAGGACTTTGCTGCATTATTTATGGACTTTATTGCATTATTTAAAGACTTTGCTGCATTATTTAAGGACTTGGCTGGATTAATTAAGGACTGTGCTGCATTATTTAAGGACTTTGCTGCATTATTTAAGGACTCTGCTGCATTATTTAAGGACTTTGTTGCATTATTTAAGGACTCTGCTGCATTATTTAAGGACTTTGTTGCATTATTTAAGGACTCTGCTGCATTACTTAAGGACCCTGCTGCAGTATTTCAGTAATTTGCTGCATTATTTAAGGACTTTGTTGCATTATTTAAGGACTTGGCTGGATTATTTAAGGACTCTGCTGCATTATTTAAGGACTCTGCTGCATTATTTAAGGACTTTGTTGCATTATTTAAGGACTCTGCTGCTTTATTTAAGGACCCTGCTGCAGTATTTCAGTAATCTGCTGCATTATTTAAGGACTTTGTTGCATTATTTAAGGACTTGGCTGGATTATTTAAGGACTTTGCTGCATTACTTAAGGACTCTGCTGCATTATTTAAGGACCCTGCTGCGGTATTTCAGCACTCTGCTGAATTATTTAAGGACTTTGCTGCATTATTTATGGACTTTATTGCATTATTTAAGGACTCTGCTGCATTATTTAAGGACTTTGTTGCATTAGTTAAGGACTCTGCTGCATTATTCAAGGACTTTGCTGCATTATTTAAGGACTCTGCTGCAGTTTTTAAGGACTCTGCTGCATTATTTAAGGACTTTTCTGCATTATTTAAGGACTCTGCTGCAATATTTAAGGACCCTGCTGCAGTATTTCAGTAATCTGCTGCATTATTTAAGGACTTTGTTGCATTATTTAAGGACTTGGCTGGATTATTTAGGGACTTTGCTGCATTATTTAAGGACTCTGCTGCATTATTTAAGGACTTTGCTGCATTATTTAAGGACTCTGATACGGTACTTAAGGACTCTGCTGCATTATTTAAGTACTTTGTTGCATTATTTAAGTACTCAGCTGCATTATTTAAGGACTTTGCTGCATTATTTAAGTACTCTGCTGCAGTATTTAAGGACTTGGCTGGATTATTTAAGGACTCTGCTGAATTATTTAAGGAATGTGCTGCATTATTTAAGGACTCTGCTGCATTATTTAAGGACTTTGTTGCATTATTTAAGGACTTTGTTGCATTATTTAAGGACTCTGCTGCATTATTTAAGGACTTTGCTGCATTATTTAAGGACTTTATTGCATTATTTAAGGACTGTTCTGCATTATTTAAGGACTTTGTTGCATTATTTAAGGACTCTGCTGCATTATTTAAGGATCCTGCTGCGGTATTTCAGTACTCTGCTGCATTTTTTAAGGACTTTGCTGCATTATTTAAGGACTTGGCTGGATTATTTAAGGACTCTGCTGCATTATTTAAGGACTTTGCTGCATTATTTAAGGACTCTGCTGCATTATTTAAGGACTTTGTTGCATTATTTAAGGACCCTGCTGCATTATTTAAGGACTTTGTTGCATTATTTAAGGACTCTGCTGCATTATTCAAGGACTTTGCTGCATTATTTAAGGACTCTGCTGCAGTTTTTAAGGACTCTGCTGCATTATTTAAGGACTTTTCTGCATTATTTAAGGACTCTGCTGCAATATTTAAGGACTTGGCTGGATTATTTAAGGACTCTGCTGCATTATTTAAGGACTTTGCTGCATTATTTAAGGACTCTGCTGCATTATTTAAGGACTTTGTTGCATTATTTAAGGACCGTGCTGCATTATTTAAGGACTTTGTTGCATTATTTAAGGACCCTGCTGCGGTATTTCAGCACTCTGCTGAATTATTTAAGGACTTTGCTGCATTATTTATGGACTTTATTGCATTATTTAAAGACTTTGCTGCATTATTTAAGGACTTGGCTGGATTAATTAAGGACTGTGCTGCATTATTTAAGGACTTTGCTGCATTATTTAAGGACTCTGCTGCATTATTTAAGGACTTTGTTGCATTATTTAAGGACTCTGCTGCATTATTTAAGGACTTTGTTGCATTATTTAAGGACTCTGCTGCATTACTTAAGGACCCTGCTGCAGTATTTCAGTAATCTGCTGCATTATTTAAGGACTTTGTTGCATTATTTAAGGACTTGGCTGGATTATTTAAGGACTCTGCTGCATTATTTAAGGACTCTGCTGCATTATTTAAGGACTTTGCTGCATTATTTAAGGACTCTGCTGCATTATTTAAGGACTTTGTTGCATTATTTAAGGACTTTGTTGCATTATTTAAGGACTCTGCTGCATTATTTAAGGACCCCGCTGCAGTATTTCAGTAATCTGCTGCATTATCTAAGGACTTTGTTGCATTATTTAAGGACTTGGCTGGATTATTTAAGGACTCTGCTGCATTATTTAAGGACTTTGCTGCATTATTTAAGGACTTTGTTGCATTATTTAAGGACTCTGCTGCATTATTTAAGGACTTTGTTGCATTATTTAAGGACTCTGCTGCATTACTTAAGGACCCTGCTGCAGTATTTCAGTAATCTGCTGCATTATTTAAGGACTTTGTTGCATTATTTAAGGACTTGGCTGGATTATTTAAGGACTCTGCTGCATTATTTAAGGACTCTGCTGCATTATTTAAGGACTTTGTTGCATTATTTAAGGACCGTGCTGCATTATTTAAGGACTTTGTTGCATTATTTAAGGACTCTGCTGCATTATTTAAGGACTTTTCTGCATTATTTAAGGACTCTGCTGCAATATTTAAGGACTTGGCTGGATTATTTAAGGACTCTGCTGCATTATTTAAGGACTTTGCTGCATTATTTAAGGACTCTGCTGCATTATTTAAGGACTTTGTTGCATTATTTAAGGACCGTGCTGCATTATTTAAGGACTTTGTTGCATTATTTAAGGACTCTGCTGCATTATTTAAGGACCCTGCTGCGGTATTTCAGCACTCTGCTGAATTATTTAAGGACTTTGCTGCATTATTTATGGACTTTATTGCATTATTTAAAGACTTTGCTGTATTATTTAAGGACTTGGCTGGATTAATTAAGGACTGTGCTGCATTATTTAAGGACTTTGCTGCATTATTTAAGGACTCTGCTGCATTATTTAAGGACTTTGTTGCATTATTTAAGGACTCTGCTGCATTATTTAAGGACTTTGTTGCATCATTTAAGGACTCTGCTGCATTACTTAAGGACCCTGCTGCAGTATTTCAGTAATCTGCTGCATTATTTAAGGACTTTGTTGCATTATTTAAGGACTTGGCTGGATTATTTAAGGACTCTGCTGCATTATTTAAGGACTCTGCTGCATTATTTAAGGACTTTGCTGCATTATTTAAGGACTCTGCTGCATTATTTAAGGACTTTGTTGCATTATTTAAGGACCGTGCTGCATTATTTAAGGACTTTGTTGCATTATTTAAGGACTCTGCTGCATTATTTAAGGACCCTGCTGCGGTATTTCAGCACTCTGCTGAATTATTTAAGGACTTTGCTGCATTATTTATGGACTTTATTGCATTATTTAAAGACTTTGCTGCATTATTTAAGGACTTGGCTGGATTAATTAAGGACTGTGCTGCATTATTTAAGGACTTTGCTGCATTATTTAAGGACTCTGCTGCATTATTTAAGGACTTTGTTGCATTATTTAAGGACTCTGCTGCATTATTTAAGGACTTTGTTGCATTATTTAAGGACTCTGCTGCATTACTTAAGGACCCTGCTGCAGTATTTCAGTAATCTGCTGCATTATTTAAGGACTTTGTTGCATTATTTAAGGACTTGGCTGGATTATTTAAGGACTCTGCTGCATTATTTAAGGACTCTGCTGCATTATTTAAGGACTTTGTTGCATTATTTAAGGACCGTGCTGCATTATTTAAGGACTTTGTTGCATTATTTAAGGACTCTGCTGCATTATTTAAGGACCTGGCTGCGGTATTTCAGCACTCTGCTGAATTATTTAAGGACTTTGCTGAATTATTTATGGACTTTATTGCATTATTTAAGGACTCTGCTGCATTATTTAAGGACTTTGTTGCATTATTTAAGGACTCTGCTGCATCATTTAAGGACTTTGTTGCATTATTTAAGGACTCTACTTCATTATTTAACGACTTTGCTGCATTATTTAAGGACCCTGCTGCGGTATTTCAGTACTCTGCTGCATTATTTAAGGACTCTGCTGCATTATTTAAGGACTTTGTTGCATTATTTAAGGACTCTGCTGCATTATTTAAGGACTTTGTTGCATTATTTAAGGACTCTGCTGCTTTATTTAAGGACCCTGCTGCAGTATTTCAGTAATCTGCTGCATTATTTAAGGACTTTGTTGCATTATTTAAGGACTTGGCTGGATTATTTAAGGACTTTGCTGCATTACTTAAGGACTCTGCTGCATTATTTAAGGACCCTGCTGCGGTATTTCAGCACTCTGCTGAATTATTTAAGGACTTTGCTGCATTATTTATGGACTTTATTGCATTATTTAAGGACTCTGCTGCATTATTTAAGGACTTTGTTGCATTATTTAAGGACTCTGCTGCATTATTCAAGGACTTTGCTGCATTATTTAAGGACTCTGCTGCAGTTTTTAAGGACTCTGCTGCATTATTTAAGGACTTTTCTGCATTATTTAAGGACTCTGCTGCAATATTTAAGGACCCTGCTGCAGTATTTCAGTAATCTGCTGCATTATTTAAGGACTTTGTTGCATTATTTAAGGACTTGGCTGGATTATTTAGGGACTTTGCTGCATTATTTAAGGACTCTGCTGCATTATTTAAGGACTTTGCTGCATTATTTAAGGACTCTGATACGGTACTTAAGGACTCTGCTGCAATATTTAAGTACTTTGTTGCATTATTTAAGTACTCAGCTGCATTATTTAAGGACTTTGCTGCATTATTTAAGTACTCTGCTGCAGTATTTAAGGACTTGGCTGGATTATTTAAGGACTCTGCTGAATTATTTAAGGAATGTGCTGCATTATTTAAGGACTCTGCTGCATTATTTAAGGACTTTGTTGCATTATTTAAGGACTTTGTTGCATTATTTAAGGACTCTGCTGCATTATTTAAGGACTTTGCTGCATTATTTAAGGACTTTATTGCATTATTTAAGGACTGTTCTGCATTATTTAAGGACTTTGTTGCATTATTTAAGGACTCTGCTGCATTATTTAAGGATCCTGCTGCGGTATTTCAGTACTCTGCTGCATTTTTTAAGGACTTTGCTGCATTATTTAAGGACTTGGCTGGATTATTTAAGGACTCTGCTGCATTATTTAAGGACTTTGCTGCATTATTTAAGGACTCTGCTGCATTATTTAAGGACTTTGTTGCATTATTTAAGGACCCTGCTGCATTATTTAAGGACTTTGTTGCATTATTTAAGGACTCTGCTGCATTATTCAAGGACTTTGCTGCATTATTTAAGGACTCTGCTGCAGTTTTTAAGGACTCTGCTGCATTATTTAAGGACTTTTCTGCATTATTTAAGGACTCTGCTGCAATATTTAAGGACTTGGCTGGATTATTTAAGGACTCTGCTGCATTATTTAAGGACTTTGCTGCATTATTTAAGGACTCTGCTGCATTATTTAAGGACTTTGTTGCATTATTTAAGGACCGTGCTGCATTATTTAAGGACTTTGTTGCATTATTTAAGGACCCTGCTGCGGTATTTCAGCACTCTGCTGAATTATTTAAGGACTTTGCTGCATTATTTATGGACTTTATTGCATTATTTAAAGACTTTGCTGCATTATTTAAGGACTTGGCTGGATTAATTAAGGACTGTGCTGCATTATTTAAGGACTTTGCTGCATTATTTAAGGACTCTGCTGCATTATTTAAGGACTTTGTTGCATTATTTAAGGACTCTGCTGCATTATTTAAGGACTTTGTTGCATTATTTAAGGACTCTGCTGCATTACTTAAGGACCCTGCTGCAGTATTTCAGTAATCTGCTGCATTATTTAAGGACTTTGTTGCATTATTTAAGGACTTGGCTGGATTATTTAAGGACTCTGCTGCATTATTTAAGGACTCTGCTGCATTATTTAAGGACTTTGCTGCATTATTTAAGGACTCTGCTGCATTATTTAAGGACTTTGTTGCATTATTTAAGGACCGTGCTGCATTATTTAAGGACTTTGTTGCATTATTTAAGGACTCTGCTGCATTATTTAAGGACCCTGCTGCGGTATTTCAGCACTCTGCTGAATTATTTAAGGACTTTGCTGCATTATTTATGGACTTTATTGCATTATTTAAAGACTTTGCTGCATTATTTAAGGACTTGGCTGGATTAATTAAGGACTGTGCTGCATTATTTAAGGACTTTGCTGCATTATTTAAGGACTCTGCTGCATTATTTAAGGACTTTGTTGCATTATTTAAGGACTCTGCTGCATTATTTAAGGACTTTGTTGCATTATTTAAGGACTCTGCTGCATTACTTAAGGACCCTGCTGCAGTATTTCAGTAATCTGCTGCATTATTTAAGGACTTTGTTGCATTATTTAAGGACTTGGCTGGATTATTTAAGGACTCTGCTGCATTATTTAAGGACTCTGCTGCATTATTTAAGGACTTTGTTGCATTATTTAAGGACCGTGCTGCATTATTTAAGGACTTTGTTGCATTATTTAAGGACTCTGCTGCATTATTTAAGGACCTGGCTGCGGTATTTCAGCACTCTGCTGAATTATTTAAGGACTTTGCTGAATTATTTATGGACTTTATTGCATTATTTAAGGACTCTGCTGCATTATTTAAGGACTTTGTTGCATTATTTAAGGACTCTGCTGCATCATTTAAGGACTTTGTTGCATTATTTAAGGACTCTACTTCATTATTTAACGACTTTGCTGCATTATTTAAGGACCCTGCTGCGGTATTTCAGTACTCTGCTGCATTATTTAAGGACTCTGCTGCATTATTTAAGGACTTTGTTGCATTATTTAAGGACTCTGCTGCATTATTTAAGGACTTTGTTGCATTATTTAAGGACTCTGCTGCTTTATTTAAGGACCCTGCTGCAGTATTTCAGTAATCTGCTGCATTATTTAAGGACTTTGTTGCATTATTTAAGGACTTGGCTGGATTATTTAAGGACTTTGCTGCATTACTTAAGGACTCTGCTGCATTATTTAAGGACCCTGCTGCGGTATTTCAGCACTCTGCTGAATTATTTAAGGACTTTGCTGCATTATTTATGGACTTTATTGCATTATTTAAGGACTCTGCTGCATTATTTAAGGACTTTGTTGCATTATTTAAGGACTCTGCTGCATTATTCAAGGACTTTGCTGCATTATTTAAGGACTCTGCTGCAGTTTTTAAGGACTCTGCTGCATTATTTAAGGACTTTTCTGCATTATTTAAGGACTCTGCTGCAATATTTAAGGACCCTGCTGCAGTATTTCAGTAATCTGCTGCATTATTTAAGGACTTTGTTGCATTATTTAAGGACTTGGCTGGATTATTTAGGGACTTTGCTGCATTATTTAAGGACTCTGCTGCATTATTTAAGGACTTTGCTGCATTATTTAAGGACTCTGATACGGTACTTAAGGACTCTGCTGCATTATTCAAGTACTTTGTTGCATTATTTATGTACTCAGCTGCATTATTTAAGGACTTTGCTGCATTATTTAAGTACTCTGCTGCAGTATTTAAGGACTTGGCTGGATTATTTAAGGACTCTGCTGAATTATTTAAGGAATGTGCTGCATTATTTAAGGACTCTGCTGCATTATTTAAGGACTTTGTTGCATTATTTAAGGACTTTGTTGCATTATTTAAGGACTCTGCTGCATTATTTAAGGACTTTGCTGCATTATTTAAGGACTTTATTGCATTATTTAAGGACTGTTCTGCATTATTTAAGGACTTTGTTGCATTATTTAAGGACTCTGCTGCATTATTTAAGGATCCTGCTGCGGTATTTCAGTACTCTGCTGCATTTTTTAAGGACTTTGCTGCATTATTTAAGGACTTGGCTGGATTATTTAAGGACTCTGCTGCATTATTTAAGGACTTTGCTGCATTATTTAAGGACTCTGCTGCATTATTTAAGGACTTTGTTGCATTATTTAAGGACCCTGCTGCATTATTTAAGGACTTTGTTGCATTATTTAAGGACTCTGCTGCATTATTCAAGGACTTTGCTGCATTATTTAAGGACTCTGCTGCAGTTTTTAAGGACTCTGCTGCATTATTTAAGGACTTTTCTGCATTATTTAAGGACTCTGCTGCAATATTTAAGGACTTGGCTGGATTATTTAAGGACTCTGCTGCATTATTTAAGGACTTTGCTGCATTATTTAAGGACTCTGCTGCATTATTTAAGGACTTTGTTGCATTATTTAAGGACCGTGCTGCATTATTTAAGGACTTTGTTGCATTATTTAAGGACCCTGCTGCGGTATTTCAGCACTCTGCTGAATTATTTAAGGACTTTGCTGCATTATTTATGGACTTTATTGCATTATTTAAAGACTTTGCTGCATTATTTAAGGACTTGGCTGGATTAATTAAGGACTGTGCTGCATTATTTAAGGACTTTGCTGCATTATTTAAGGACTCTGCTGCATTATTTAAGGACTTTGTTGCATTATTTAAGGACTCTGCTGCATTATTTAAGGACTTTGTTGCATTATTTAAGGACTCTGCTGCATTACTTAAGGACCCTGCTGCAGTATTTCAGTAATCTGCTGCATTATTTAAGGACTTTGTTGCATTATTTAAGGACTTGGCTGGATTATTTAAGGACTCTGCTGCATTATTTAAGGACTCTGCTGCATTATTTAAGGACTTTGCTGCATTATTTAAGGACTCTGCTGCATTATTTAAGGACTTTGTTGCATTATTTAAGGACCGTGCTGCATTATTTAAGGACTTTGTTGCATTATTTAAGGACTCTGCTGCATTATTTAAGGACCCTGCTGCGGTATTTCAGCACTCTGCTGAATTATTTAAGGACTTTGCTGCATTATTTATGGACTTTATTGCATTATTTAAAGACTTTGCTGCATTATTTAAGGACTTGGCTGGATTAATTAAGGACTGTGCTGCATTATTTAAGGACTTTGCTGCATTATTTAAGGACTCTGCTGCATTATTTAAGGACTTTGTTGCATTATTTAAGGACTCTGCTGCATTATTTAAGGACTTTGTTGCATTATTTAAGGACTCTGCTGCATTACTTAAGGACCCTGCTGCAGTATTTCAGTAATCTGCTGCATTATTTAAGGACTTTGTTGCATTATTTAAGGACTTGGCTGGATTATTTAAGGACTCTGCTGCATTATTTAAGGACTCTGCTGCATTATTTAAGGACTTTGTTGCATTATTTAAGGACCGTGCTGCATTATTTAAGGACTTTGTTGCATTATTTAAGGACTCTGCTGCATTATTTAAGGACCTGGCTGCGGTATTTCAGCACTCTGCTGAATTATTTAAGGACTTTGCTGCATTATTTATGGACTTTATTGCATTATTTAAGGACTCTGCTGCATTATTTAAGGACTTTGTTGCATTATTTAAGGACTCTGCTGCATCATTTAAGGACTTTGTTGCATTATTTAAGGACTCTACTTCATTATTTAACGACTTTGCTGCATTATTTAAGGACCCTGCTGCGGTATTTCAGTACTCTGCTGCATTATTTAAGGACTCTGCTGCATTATTTAAGGACTTTGTTGCATTATTTAAGGACTCTGCTGCATTATTTAAGGACTTTGTTGCATTATTTAAGGACTCTGCTGCTTTATTTAAGGACCCTGCTGCAGTATTTCAGTAATCTGCTGCATTATTTAAGGACTTTGTTGCATTATTTAAGGACTTGGCTGGATTATTTAAGGACTTTGCTGCATTACTTAAGGACTCTGCTGCATTATTTAAGGACCCTGCTGCGGTATTTCAGCACTCTGCTGAATTATTTAAGGACTTTGCTGCATTATTTATGGACTTTATTGCATTATTTAAGGACTCTGCTGCATTATTTAAGGACTTTGTTGCATTATTTAAGGACTCTGCTGCATTATTCAAGGACTTTGCTGCATTATTTAAGGACTCTGCTGCAGTTTTTAAGGACTCTGCTGCATTATTTAAGGACTTTTCTGCATTATTTAAGGACTCTGCTGCAATATTTAAGGACTTGGCTGGATTATTTAAGGACTCTGCTGCATTATTTAAGGAATGTGCTGCATTATTTAAGGACTCTGCTGCATTATTTAAGGACTTTCTTGCATTATTTAAGGACTCTGCTGCATTATTTAAGGACTTTGTTGCATTATTTAAGGACTCTGCTGCATTATATAAGGACTTTGCTGCATTATTTAAGGACTTTATTGCATTATTTAAGGACTGTTCTGCATTATTTAAGGACTTTGTTGCATTATTTAAGGACTCTGCTGCATTATTTAAGGATCCTGCTGCGGTATTTCAGTACTCTGCTGCATTATTTAAGGAATTTGCTGCATTATTTATGGACTTTATTGCATTATTTAAAGACTTTGCTGCATTATTTAAGGACTTGGCTGGATTATTTAAGGACTGTGCTGCATTATTTAAGGACTTTGCTGCATTATTTAAGGACTCTGCTGCATTATTTAAGGACTTTGTTGCATTATTTAAGGACTCTGCTGCATTATTTAAGGACTTTGTTGCATTATTTAAGGACTCTGCTGCATTATTTAAGGACCCCGCTGCAGTATTTCAGTAATCTGCTGCATTATCTAAGGACTTTGTTGCATTATTTAAGGACTTGGCTGGATTATTTAAGGACTCTGCTGCATTATTTAAGGACTTTGCTGCATTATTTAAGGACTTTGTTGCATTATTTAAGGACTCTGCTGCATTATTTAAGGACTTTGTTGCATTATTTAAGGACTCTGCTGCATTACTTAAGGACCCTGCTGCAGTATTTCAGTAATCTGCTGCATTATTTAAGGACTTTGTTGCATTATTTAAGGACTTGGCTGGATTATTTAAGGACTCTGCTGCATTATTTAAGGACTCTGCTGCATTATTTAAGGACTTTGTTGCATTATTTAAGGACCGTGCTGCATTATTTAAGGACTTTGTTGCATTATTTAAGGACTCTGCTGCATTATTTAAGGACTTTTCTGCATTATTTAAGGACTCTGCTGCAATATTTAAGGACTTGGCTGGATTATTTAAGGACTCTGCTGCATTATTTAAGGACTTTGCTGCATTATTTAAGGACTCTGCTGCATTATTTAAGGACTTTGTTGCATTATTTAAGGACCGTGCTGCATTATTTAAGGACTTTGTTGCATTATTTAAGGACTCTGCTGCATTATTTAAGGACCCTGCTGCGGTATTTCAGCACTCTGCTGAATTATTTAAGGACTTTGCTGCATTATTTATGGACTTTATTGCATTATTTAAAGACTTTGCTGTATTATTTAAGGACTTGGCTGGATTAATTAAGGACTGTGCTGCATTATTTAAGGACTTTGCTGCATTATTTAAGGACTCTGCTGCATTATTTAAGGACTTTGTTGCATTATTTAAGGACTCTGCTGCATTATTTAAGGACTTTGTTGCATTATTTAAGGACTCTGCTGCATTACTTAAGGACCCTGCTGCAGTATTTCAGTAATCTGCTGCATTATTTAAGGACTTTGTTGCATTATTTAAGGACTTGGCTGGATTATTTAAGGACTCTGCTGCATTATTTAAGGACTCTGCTGCATTATTTAAGGACTTTGCTGCATTATTTAAGGACTCTGCTGCATTATTTAAGGACTTTGTTGCATTATTTAAGGACCGTGCTGCATTATTTAAGGACTTTGTTGCATTATTTAAGGACTCTGCTGCATTATTTAAGGACCCTGCTGCGGTATTTCAGCACTCTGCTGAATTATTTAAGGACTTTGCTGCATTATTTATGGACTTTATTGCATTATTTAAAGACTTTGCTGCATTATTTAAGGACTTGGCTGGATTAATTAAGGACTGTGCTGCATTATTTAAGGACTTTGCTGCATTATTTAAGGACTCTGCTGCATTATTTAAGGACTTTGTTGCATTATTTAAGGACTCTGCTGCATTATTTAAGGACTTTGTTGCATTATTTAAGGACTCTGCTGCATTACTTAAGGACCCTGCTGCAGTATTTCAGTAATCTGCTGCATTATTTAAGGACTTTGTTGCATTATTTAAGGACTTGGCTGGATTATTTAAGGACTCTGCTGCATTATTTAAGGACTCTGCTGCATTATTTAAGGACTTTGTTGCATTATTTAAGGACCGTGCTGCATTATTTAAGGACTTTGTTGCATTATTTAAGGACTCTGCTGCATTATTTAAGGACCTGGCTGCGGTATTTCAGCACTCTGCTGAATTATTTAAGGACTTTGCTGCATTATTTATGGACTTTATTGCATTATTTAAGGACTCTGCTGCATTATTTAAGGACTTTGTTGCATTATTTAAGGACTCTGCTGCATCATTTAAGGACTTTGTTGCATTATTTAAGGACTCTACTTCATTATTTAACGACTTTGCTGCATTATTTAAGGACCCTGCTGCGGTATTTCAGTACTCTGCTGCATTATTTAAGGACTCTGCTGCATTATTTAAGGACTTTGTTGCATTATTTAAGGACTCTGCTGCATTATTTAAGGACTTTGTTGCATTATTTAAGGACTCTGCTGCTTTATTTAAGGACCCTGCTGCAGTATTTCAGTAATCTGCTGCATTATTTAAGGACTTTGTTGCATTATTTAAGGACTTGGCTGGATTATTTAAGGACTTTGCTGCATTACTTAAGGACTCTGCTGCATTATTTAAGGACCCTGCTGCGGTATTTCAGCACTCTGCTGAATTATTTAAGGACTTTGCTGCATTATTTATGGACTTTATTGCATTATTTAAGGACTCTGCTGCATTATTTAAGGACTTTGTTGCATTATTTAAGGACTCTGCTGCATTATTCAAGGACTTTGCTGCATTATTTAAGGACTCTGCTGCAGTTTTTAAGGACTCTGCTGCATTATTTAAGGACTTTTCTGCATTATTTAAGGACTCTGCTGCAATATTTAAGGACTTGGCTGGATTATTTAAGGACTCTGCTGCATTATTTAAGGAATGTGCTGCATTATTTAAGGACTCTGCTGCATTATTTAAGGACTTTCTTGCATTATTTAAGGACTCTGCTGCATTATTTAAGGACCCTGCTGCGGTATTTCAGCACTCTGCTGAATTATTTAAGGACTTTGCTGCATTATTTATGGACTTTATTGCATTATTTAAAGACTTTGCTGCATTATTTAAGGACTTGGCTGGATTAATTAAGGACTGTGCTGCATTATTTAAGGACTTTGCTGCATTATTTAAGGACTCTGCTGCATTATTTAAGGACTTTGTTGCATTATTTAAGGACTCTGCTGCATTATTTAAGGACTTTGTTGCATTATTTAAGGACTCTGCTGCATTACTTAAGGACCCTGCTGCAGTATTTCAGTAATCTGCTGCATTATTTAAGGACTTTGTTGCATTATTTAAGGACTTGGCTGGATTATTTAAGGACTCTGCTGCATTATTTAAGGACTCTGCTGCATTATTTAAGGACTTTGTTGCATTATTTAAGGACCGTGCTGCATTATTTAAGGACTTTGTTGCATTATTTAAGGACTCTGCTGCATTATTTAAGGACCTGGCTGCGGTATTTCAGCACTCTGCTGAATTATTTAAGGACTTTGCTGCATTATTTATGGACTTTATTGCATTATTTAAGGACTCTGCTGCATTATTTAAGGACTTTGTTGCATTATTTAAGGACCGTGCTGCATTATTTAAGGACTTTGTTGCATTATTTAAGGACCCTGCTGCGGTATTTCAGCACTCTGCTGAATTATTTAAGGACTTTGCTGCATTATTTATGGACTTTATTGCATTATTTAAAGACTTTGCTGCATTATTTAAGGACTTGGCTGGATTAATTAAGGACTGTGCTGCATTATTTAAGGACTTTGCTGCATTATTTAAGGACTCTGCTGCATTATTTAAGGACTTTGTTGCATTATTTAAGGACTCTGCTGCATTATTTAAGGACTTTGTTGCATTATTTAAGGACTCTGCTGCATTACTTAAGGACCCTGCTGCAGTATTTCAGTAATCTGCTGCATTATTTAAGGACTTTGTTGCATTATTTAAGGACTTGGCTGGATTATTTAAGGACTCTGCTGCATTATTTAAGGACTCTGCTGCATTATTTAAGGACTTTGCTGCATTATTTAAGGACTCTGCTGCATTATTTAAGGACTTTGTTGCATTATTTAAGGACCGTGCTGCATTATTTAAGGACTTTGTTGCATTATTTAAGGACTCTGCTGCATTATTTAAGGACCCTGCTGCGGTATTTCAGCACTCTGCTGAATTATTTAAGGACTTTGCTGCATTATTTATGGACTTTATTGCATTATTTAAAGACTTTGCTGCATTATTTAAGGACTTGGCTGGATTAATTAAGGACTGTGCTGCATTATTTAAGGACTTTGCTGCATTATTTAAGGACTCTGCTGCATTATTTAAGGACTTTGTTGCATTATTTAAGGACTCTGCTGCATTATTTAAGGACTTTGTTGCATTATTTAAGGACTCTGCTGCATTACTTAAGGACCCTGCTGCAGTATTTCAGTAATCTGCTGCATTATTTAAGGACTTTGTTGCATTATTTAAGGACTTGGCTGGATTATTTAAGGACTCTGCTGCATTATTTAAGGACTCTGCTGCATTATTTAAGGACTTTGTTGCATTATTTAAGGACCGTGCTGCATTATTTAAGGACTTTGTTGCATTATTTAAGGACTCTGCTGCATTATTTAAGGACCTGGCTGCGGTATTTCAGCACTCTGCTGAATTATTTAAGGACTTTGCTGAATTATTTATGGACTTTATTGCATTATTTAAGGACTCTGCTGCATTATTTAAGGACTTTGTTGCATTATTTAAGGACTCTGCTGCATCATTTAAGGACTTTGTTGCATTATTTAAGGACTCTACTTCATTATTTAACGACTTTGCTGCATTATTTAAGGACCCTGCTGCGGTATTTCAGTACTCTGCTGCATTATTTAAGGACTCTGCTGCATTATTTAAGGACTTTGTTGCATTATTTAAGGACTCTGCTGCATTATTTAAGGACTTTGTTGCATTATTTAAGGACTCTGCTGCTTTATTTAAGGACCCTGCTGCAGTATTTCAGTAATCTGCTGCATTATTTAAGGACTTTGTTGCATTATTTAAGGACTTGGCTGGATTATTTAAGGACTTTGCTGCATTACTTAAGGACTCTGCTGCATTATTTAAGGACCCTGCTGCGGTATTTCAGCACTCTGCTGAATTATTTAAGGACTTTGCTGCATTATTTATGGACTTTATTGCATTATTTAAGGACTCTGCTGCATTATTTAAGGACTTTGTTGCATTATTTAAGGACTCTGCTGCATTATTCAAGGACTTTGCTGCATTATTTAAGGACTCTGCTGCAGTTTTTAAGGACTCTGCTGCATTATTTAAGGACTTTTCTGCATTATTTAAGGACTCTGCTGCAATATTTAAGGACCCTGCTGCAGTATTTCAGTAATCTGCTGCATTATTTAAGGACTTTGTTGCATTATTTAAGGACTTGGCTGGATTATTTAGGGACTTTGCTGCATTATTTAAGGACTCTGCTGCATTATTTAAGGACTTTGCTGCATTATTTAAGGACTCTGATACGGTACTTAAGGACTCTGCTGCATTATTCAAGTACTTTGTTGCATTATTTATGTACTCAGCTGCATTATTTAAGGACTTTGCTGCATTATTTAAGTACTCTGCTGCAGTATTTAAGGACTTGGCTGGATTATTTAAGGACTCTGCTGAATTATTTAAGGAATGTGCTGCATTATTTAAGGACTCTGCTGCATTATTTAAGGACTTTGTTGCATTATTTAAGGACTTTGTTGCATTATTTAAGGACTCTGCTGCATTATTTAAGGACTTTGCTGCATTATTTAAGGACTTTATTGCATTATTTAAGGACTGTTCTGCATTATTTAAGGACTTTGTTGCATTATTTAAGGACTCTGCTGCATTATTTAAGGATCCTGCTGCGGTATTTCAGTACTCTGCTGCATTTTTTAAGGACTTTGCTGCATTATTTAAGGACTTGGCTGGATTATTTAAGGACTCTGCTGCATTATTTAAGGACTTTGCTGCATTATTTAAGGACTCTGCTGCATTATTTAAGGACTTTGTTGCATTATTTAAGGACCCTGCTGCATTATTTAAGGACTTTGTTGCATTATTTAAGGACTCTGCTGCATTATTCAAGGACTTTGCTGCATTATTTAAGGACTCTGCTGCAGTTTTTAAGGACTCTGCTGCATTATTTAAGGACTTTTCTGCATTATTTAAGGACTCTGCTGCAATATTTAAGGACTTGGCTGGATTATTTAAGGACTCTGCTGCATTATTTAAGGACTTTGCTGCATTATTTAAGGACTCTGCTGCATTATTTAAGGACTTTGTTGCATTATTTAAGGACCGTGCTGCATTATTTAAGGACTTTGTTGCATTATTTAAGGACCCTGCTGCGGTATTTCAGCACTCTGCTGAATTATTTAAGGACTTTGCTGCATTATTTATGGACTTTATTGCATTATTTAAAGACTTTGCTGCATTATTTAAGGACTTGGCTGGATTAATTAAGGACTGTGCTGCATTATTTAAGGACTTTGCTGCATTATTTAAGGACTCTGCTGCATTATTTAAGGACTTTGTTGCATTATTTAAGGACTCTGCTGCATTATTTAAGGACTTTGTTGCATTATTTAAGGACTCTGCTGCATTACTTAAGGACCCTGCTGCAGTATTTCAGTAATCTGCTGCATTATTTAAGGACTTTGTTGCATTATTTAAGGACTTGGCTGGATTATTTAAGGACTCTGCTGCATTATTTAAGGACTCTGCTGCATTATTTAAGGACTTTGCTGCATTATTTAAGGACTCTGCTGCATTATTTAAGGACTTTGTTGCATTATTTAAGGACCGTGCTGCATTATTTAAGGACTTTGTTGCATTATTTAAGGACTCTGCTGCATTATTTAAGGACCCTGCTGCGGTATTTCAGCACTCTGCTGAATTATTTAAGGACTTTGCTGCATTATTTATGGACTTTATTGCATTATTTAAAGACTTTGCTGCATTATTTAAGGACTTGGCTGGATTAATTAAGGACTGTGCTGCATTATTTAAGGACTTTGCTGCATTATTTAAGGACTCTGCTGCATTATTTAAGGACTTTGTTGCATTATTTAAGGACTCTGCTGCATTATTTAAGGACTTTGTTGCATTATTTAAGGACTCTGCTGCATTACTTAAGGACCCTGCTGCAGTATTTCAGTAATCTGCTGCATTATTTAAGGACTTTGTTGCATTATTTAAGGACTTGGCTGGATTATTTAAGGACTCTGCTGCATTATTTAAGGACTCTGCTGCATTATTTAAGGACTTTGTTGCATTATTTAAGGACCGTGCTGCATTATTTAAGGACTTTGTTGCATTATTTAAGGACTCTGCTGCATTATTTAAGGACCTGGCTGCGGTATTTCAGCACTCTGCTGAATTATTTAAGGACTTTGCTGCATTATTTATGGACTTTATTGCATTATTTAAGGACTCTGCTGCATTATTTAAGGACTTTGTTGCATTATTTAAGGACTCTGCTGCATCATTTAAGGACTTTGTTGCATTATTTAAGGACTCTACTTCATTATTTAACGACTTTGCTGCATTATTTAAGGACCCTGCTGCGGTATTTCAGTACTCTGCTGCATTATTTAAGGACTCTGCTGCATTATTTAAGGACTTTGTTGCATTATTTAAGGACTCTGCTGCATTATTTAAGGACTTTGTTGCATTATTTAAGGACTCTGCTGCTTTATTTAAGGACCCTGCTGCAGTATTTCAGTAATCTGCTGCATTATTTAAGGACTTTGTTGCATTATTTAAGGACTTGGCTGGATTATTTAAGGACTTTGCTGCATTACTTAAGGACTCTGCTGCATTATTTAAGGACCCTGCTGCGGTATTTCAGCACTCTGCTGAATTATTTAAGGACTTTGCTGCATTATTTATGGACTTTATTGCATTATTTAAGGACTCTGCTGCATTATTTAAGGACTTTGTTGCATTATTTAAGGACTCTGCTGCATTATTCAAGGACTTTGCTGCATTATTTAAGGACTCTGCTGCAGTTTTTAAGGACTCTGCTGCATTATTTAAGGACTTTTCTGCATTATTTAAGGACTCTGCTGCAATATTTAAGGACTTGGCTGGATTATTTAAGGACTCTGCTGCATTATTTAAGGAATGTGCTGCATTATTTAAGGACTCTGCTGCATTATTTAAGGACTTTCTTGCATTATTTAAGGACTCTGCTGCATTATTTAAGGACTTTGTTGCATTATTTAAGGACTCTGCTGCATTATATAAGGACTTTGCTGCATTATTTAAGGACTTTATTGCATTATTTAAGGACTGTTCTGCATTATTTAAGGACTTTGTTGCATTATTTAAGGACTCTGCTGCATTATTTAAGGATCCTGCTGCGGTATTTCAGTACTCTGCTGCATTATTTAAGGAATTTGCTGCATTATTTATGGACTTTATTGCATTATTTAAAGACTTTGCTGCATTATTTAAGGACTTGGCTGGATTATTTAAGGACTGTGCTGCATTATTTAAGGACTTTGCTGCATTATTTAAGGACTCTGCTGCATTATTTAAGGACTTTGTTGCATTATTTAAGGACTCTGCTGCATTATTTAAGGACTTTGTTGCATTATTTAAGGACTCTGCTGCATTATTTAAGGACCCCGCTGCAGTATTTCAGTAATCTGCTGCATTATCTAAGGACTTTGTTGCATTATTTAAGGACTTGGCTGGATTATTTAAGGACTCTGCTGCATTATTTAAGGACTTTGCTGCATTATTTAAGGACTTTGTTGCATTATTTAAGGACTCTGCTGCATTATTTAAGGACTTTGTTGCATTATTTAAGGACTCTGCTGCATTACTTAAGGACCCTGCTGCAGTATTTCAGTAATCTGCTGCATTATTTAAGGACTTTGTTGCATTATTTAAGGACTTGGCTGGATTATTTAAGGACTCTGCTGCATTATTTAAGGACTCTGCTGCATTATTTAAGGACTTTGTTGCATTATTTAAGGACCGTGCTGCATTATTTAAGGACTTTGTTGCATTATTTAAGGACTCTGCTGCATTATTTAAGGACTTTTCTGCATTATTTAAGGACTCTGCTGCAATATTTAAGGACTTGGCTGGATTATTTAAGGACTCTGCTGCATTATTTAAGGACTTTGCTGCATTATTTAAGGACTCTGCTGCATTATTTAAGGACTTTGTTGCATTATTTAAGGACCGTGCTGCATTATTTAAGGACTTTGTTGCATTATTTAAGGACTCTGCTGCATTATTTAAGGACCCTGCTGCGGTATTTCAGCACTCTGCTGAATTATTTAAGGACTTTGCTGCATTATTTATGGACTTTATTGCATTATTTAAAGACTTTGCTGTATTATTTAAGGACTTGGCTGGATTAATTAAGGACTGTGCTGCATTATTTAAGGACTTTGCTGCATTATTTAAGGACTCTGCTGCATTATTTAAGGACTTTGTTGCATTATTTAAGGACTCTGCTGCATTATTTAAGGACTTTGTTGCATTATTTAAGGACTCTGCTGCATTACTTAAGGACCCTGCTGCAGTATTTCAGTAATCTGCTGCATTATTTAAGGACTTTGTTGCATTATTTAAGGACTTGGCTGGATTATTTAAGGACTCTGCTGCATTATTTAAGGACTCTGCTGTATTATTTAAGGACTTTGCTGCATTATTTAAGGACTCTGCTGCATTATTTAAGGACTTTGTTGCATTATTTAAGGACCGTGCTGCATTATTTAAGGACTTTGTTGCATTATTTAAGGACTCTGCTGCATTATTTAAGGACCCTGCTGCGGTATTTCAGCACTCTGCTGAATTATTTAAGGACTTTGCTGCATTATTTATGGACTTTATTGCATTATTTAAAGACTTTGCTGCATTATTTAAGGACTTGGCTGGATTAATTAAGGACTGTGCTGCATTATTTAAGGACTTTGCTGCATTATTTAAGGACTCTGCTGCATTATTTAAGGACTTTGTTGCATTATTTAAGGACTCTGCTGCATTATTTAAGGACTTTGTTGCATTATTTAAGGACTCTGCTGCATTACTTAAGGACCCTGCTGCAGTATTTCAGTAATCTGCTGCATTATTTAAGGACTTTGTTGCATTATTTAAGGACTTGGCTGGATTATTTAAGGACTCTGCTGCATTATTTAAGGACTCTGCTGCATTATTTAAGGACTTTGTTGCATTATTTAAGGACCGTGCTGCATTATTTAAGGACTTTGTTGCATTATTTAAGGACTCTGCTGCATTATTTAAGGACCTGGCTGCGGTATTTCAGCACTCTGCTGAATTATTTAAGGACTTTGCTGCATTATTTATGGACTTTATTGCATTATTTAAGGACTCTGCTGCATTATTTAAGGACTTTGTTGCATTATTTAAGGACTCTGCTGCATCATTTAAGGACTTTGTTGCATTATTTAAGGACTCTACTTCATTATTTAACGACTTTGCTGCATTATTTAAGGACCCTGCTGCGGTATTTCAGTACTCTGCTGCATTATTTAAGGACTCTGCTGCATTATTTAAGGACTTTGTTGCATTATTTAAGGACTCTGCTGCATTATTTAAGGACTTTGTTGCATTATTTAAGGACTCTGCTGCTTTATTTAAGGACCCTGCTGCAGTATTTCAGTAATCTGCTGCATTATTTAAGGACTTTGTTGCATTATTTAAGGACTTGGCTGGATTATTTAAGGACTTTGCTGCATTACTTAAGGACTCTGCTGCATTATTTAAGGACCCTGCTGCGGTATTTCAGCACTCTGCTGAATTATTTAAGGACTTTGCTGCATTATTTATGGACTTTATTGCATTATTTAAGGACTCTGCTGCATTATTTAAGGACTTTGTTGCATTATTTAAGGACTCTGCTGCATTATTCAAGGACTTTGCTGCATTATTTAAGGACTCTGCTGCAGTTTTTAAGGACTCTGCTGCATTATTTAAGGACTTTTCTGCATTATTTAAGGACTCTGCTGCAATATTTAAGGACTTGGCTGGATTATTTAAGGACTCTGCTGCATTATTTAAGGAATGTGCTGCATTATTTAAGGACTCTGCTGCATTATTTAAGGACTTTCTTGCATTATTTAAGGACTCTGCTGCATTATTTAAGGACCCTGCTGCGGTATTTCAGCACTCTGCTGAATTATTTAAGGACTTTGCTGCATTATTTATGGACTTTATTGCATTATTTAAAGACTTTGCTGCATTATTTAAGGACTTGGCTGGATTAATTAAGGACTGTGCTGCATTATTTAAGGACTTTGCTGCATTATTTAAGGACTCTGCTGCATTATTTAAGGACTTTGTTGCATTATTTAAGGACTCTGCTGCATTATTTAAGGACTTTGTTGCATTATTTAAGGACTCTGCTGCATTACTTAAGGACCCTGCTGCAGTATTTCAGTAATCTGCTGCATTATTTAAGGACTTTGTTGCATTATTTAAGGACTTGGCTGGATTATTTAAGGACTCTGCTGCATTATTTAAGGACTCTGCTGCATTATTTAAGGACTTTGTTGCATTATTTAAGGACCGTGCTGCATTATTTAAGGACTTTGTTGCATTATTTAAGGACTCTGCTGCATTATTTAAGGACCTGGCTGCGGTATTTCAGCACTCTGCTGAATTATTTAAGGACTTTGCTGCATTATTTATGGACTTTATTGCATTATTTAAGGACTCTGCTGCATTATTTAAGGACTTTGTTGCATTATTTAAGGACTCTGCTGCATCATTTAAGGACTTTGTTGCATTATTTAAGGACTCTACTTCATTATTTAACGACTTTGCTGCATTATTTAAGGACCCTGCTGCGGTATTTCAGTACTCTGCTGCATTATTTAAGGACTCTGCTGCATTATTTAAGGACTTTGTTGCATTATTTAAGGACTCTGCTGCATTATTTAAGGACTTTGTTGCATTATTTAAGGACTCTGCTGCTTTATTTAAGGACCCTGCTGCAGTATTTCAGTAATCTGCTGCATTATTTAAGGACTTTGTTGCATTATTTAAGGACTTGGCTGGATTATTTAAGGACTTTGCTGCATTACTTAAGGACTCTGCTGCATTATTTAAGGACCCTGCTGCGGTATTTCAGCACTCTGCTGAATTATTTAAGGACTTTGCTGCATTATTTATGGACTTTATTGCATTATTTAAGGACTCTGCTGCATTATTTAAGGACTTTGTTGCATTATTTAAGGACTCTGCTGCATTATTCAAGGACTTTGCTGCATTATTTAAGGACTCTGCTGCAGTTTTTAAGGACTCTGCTGCATTATTTAAGGACTTTTCTGCATTATTTAAGGACTCTGCTGCAATATTTAAGGACTTGGCTGGATTATTTAAGGACTCTGCTGCATTATTTAAGGAATGTGCTGCATTATTTAAGGACTCTGCTGCATTATTTAAGGACTTTCTTGCATTATTTAAGGACTCTGCTGCATTATTTAAGGACTTTGTTGCATTATTTAAGGACTCTGCTGCATTATATAAGGACTTTGCTGCATTATTTAAGGACTTTATTGCATTATTTAAGGACTGTTCTGCATTATTTAAGGACTTTGTTGCATTATTTAAGGACTCTGCTGCATTATTTAAGGATCCTGCTGCGGTATTTCAGTACTCTGCTGCATTATTTAAGGAATTTGCTGCATTATTTATGGACTTTATTGCATTATTTAAAGACTTTGCTGCATTATTTAAGGACTTGGCTGGATTATTTAAGGACTGTGCTGCATTATTTAAGGACTTTGCTGCATTATTTAAGGACTCTGCTGCATTATTTAAGGACTTTGTTGCATTATTTAAGGACTCTGCTGCATTATTTAAGGACTTTGTTGCATTATTTAAGGACTCTGCTGCATTATTTAAGGACCCCGCTGCAGTATTTCAGAAATCTGCTGCATTATCTAAGGACTTTGTTGCATTATTTAAGGACTTGGCTGGATTATTTAAGGACTCTGCTGCATTATTTAAGGACTTTGCTGCATTATTTAAGGACTTTGTTGCATTATTTAAGGACTCTGCTGCATTATTTAAGGACTTTGTTGCATTATTTAAGGACTCTGCTGCATTACTTAAGGACCCTGCTGCAGTATTTCAGTAATCTGCTGCATTATTTAAGGACTTTGTTGCATTATTTAAGGACTTGGCTGGATTATTTAAGGACTCTGCTGCATTATTTAAGGACTCTGCTGCATTATTTAAGGACTTTGTTGCATTATTTAAGGACCGTGCTGCATTATTTAAGGACTTTGTTGCATTATTTAAGGACTCTGCTGCATTATTTAAGGACCCTGCTGCGGTATTTCAGCACTCTGCTGAATTATTTAAGGACTTTGCTGCATTATTTATGGACTTTATTGCATTATTTAAAGACTTTGCTGCATTATTTAAGGACTTGGCTGGATTAATTAAGGACTGTGCTGCATTATTTAAGGACTTTGCTGCATTATTTAAGGACTCTGCTGCATTATTTAAGGACTTTGTTGCATTATTTAAGGACTCTGCTGCATTATTTAAGGACTTTGTTGCATTATTTAAGGACTCTGCTGCATTACTTAAGGACCCTGCTGCAGTATTTCAGTAATCTGCTGCATTATTTAAGGACTTTGTTGCATTATTTAAGGACTTGGCTGGATTATTTAAGGACTCTGCTGCATTATTTAAGGACTCTGCTGCATTATTTAAGGACTTTGTTGCATTATTTAAGGACCGTGCTGCATTATTTAAGGACTTTGTTGCATTATTTAAGGACTCTGCTGCATTATTTAAGGACCTGGCTGCGGTATTTCAGCACTCTGCTGAATTATTTAAGGACTTTGCTGCATTATTTATGGACTTTATTGCATTATTTAAGGACTCTGCTGCATTATTTAAGGACTTTGTTGCATTATTTAAGGACTCTGCTGCATCATTTAAGGACTTTGTTGCATTATTTAAGGACTCTACTTCATTATTTAACGACTTTGCTGCATTATTTAAGGACCCTGCTGCGGTATTTCAGTACTCTGCTGCATTATTTAAGGACTCTGCTGCATTATTTAAGGACTTTGTTGCATTATTTAAGGACTCTGCTGCATTATTTAAGGACTTTGTTGCATTATTTAAGGACTCTGCTGCTTTATTTAAGGACCCTGCTGCAGTATTTCAGTAATCTGCTGCATTATTTAAGGACTTTGTTGCATTATTTAAGGACTTGGCTGGATTATTTAAGGACTTTGCTGCATTACTTAAGGACTCTGCTGCATTATTTAAGGACCCTGCTGCGGTATTTCAGCACTCTGCTGAATTATTTAAGGACTTTGCTGCATTATTTATGGACTTTATTGCATTATTTAAGGACTCTGCTGCATTATTTAAGGACTTTGTTGCATTATTTAAGGACTCTGCTGCATTATTCAAGGACTTTGCTGCATTATTTAAGGACTCTGCTGCAGTTTTTAAGGACTCTGCTGCATTATTTAAGGACTTTTCTGCATTATTTAAGGACTCTGCTGCAATATTTAAGGACTTGGCTGGATTATTTAAGGACTCTGCTGCATTATTTAAGGAATGTGCTGCATTATTTAAGGACTCTGCTGCATTATTTAAGGACTTTCTTTCTTTATTTAAGGACTCTGCTGCATTATTTAAGGACTTTGTTGCATTATTTAAGGACTCTGCTGCATTATATAAGGACTTTGCTGCATTATTTAAGGACTTTATTGCATTATTTAAGGACTGTTCTGCATTATTTAAGGACTTTGTTGCATTATTTAAGGACTCTGCTGCATTATTTAAGGATCCTGCTGCGGTATTTCAGTACTCTGCTGCATTATTTAAGGAATTTGCTGCATTATTTATGGACTTTATTGCATTATTTAAAGACTTTGCTGCATTATTTAAGGACTTGGCTGGATTATTTAAGGACTGTGCTGCATTATTTAAGGACTTTGCTGCATTATTTAAGGACTCTGCTGCATTATTTAAGGACTTTGTTGCATTATTTAAGGACTCTGCTGCATTATTTAAGGACTTTGTTGCATTATTTAAGGACTCTGCTGCATTATTTAAGGACCCCGCTGCAGTATTTCAGTAATCTGCTGCATTATCTAAGGACTTTGTTGCATTATTTAAGGACTTGGCTGGATTATTTAAGGACTCTGCTGCATTATTTAAGGACTTTGCTGCATTATTTAAGGACTCTGCTGCATTATTTAAGGACTTTGATGCATTATTTAAGGACCGTGCTGCATTATTTAAGGACTTTGTTGCATTATTTAAGGACTCTGCTGCATTATTTAAGGACCCTGCTGCGGTATTTCAGCACTCTGCTGAATTATTTAAGGATTTTGCTGCATTATTTATGTACTTTATTGCATTATTTAAAGACTTTGCTGCATTATTTAAGGACTTGGCTGGATTAATTAAGGACTGTGCTGCATTATTTAAGGACTTTGCTGCATTATTTAAGGACTCTGCTGCATTATTTAAGGACTTTGTTGCATTATTTAAGGACTCTGCTGCATTATTTAAGGACTTTGTTGCATTATTTAAGGACTCTGCTGCATTACTTAAGGACCCTGCTGCAGTATTTCAGTAATCTGCTGCATTATTTAAGGACTTTGTTGCATTATTTAAGGACTTGGCTGGATTATTTAAGGACTCTGCTGCATTATTTAAGGACTCTGCTGCATTATTTAAGGACTTTGTTGCATTATTTAAGGACCGTGCTGCATTATTTAAGGACTTTGTTGCATTATTTAAGGACTCTGCTGCATTATTTAAGGACCTGGCTGCGGTATTTCAGCACTCTGCTGAATTATTTAAGGACTTTGCTGCATTATTTATGGACTTTATTGCATTATTTAAGGACTCTGCTGCATTATTTAAGGACTTTGTTGCATTATTTAAGGACTCTGCTGCATCATTTAAGGACTTTGTTGCATTATTTAAGGACTCTACTTCATTATTTAACGACTTTGCTGCATTATTTAAGGACCCTGCTGCGGTATTTCAGTACTCTGCTGCATTATTTAAGGACTCTGCTGCATTATTTAAGGACTTTGTTGCATTATTTAAGGACTCTGCTGCATTATTTAAGGACTTTGTTGCATTATTTAAGGACTCTGCTGCTTTATTTAAGGACCCTGCTGCAGTATTTCAGTAATCTGCTGCATTATTTAAGGACTTTGTTGCATTATTTAAGGACTTGGCTGGATTATTTAAGGACTTTGCTGCATTACTTAAGGACTCTGCTGCATTATTTAAGGACCCTGCTGCGGTATTTCAGCACTCTGCTGAATTATTTAAGGACTTTGCTGCATTATTTATGGACTTTATTGCATTATTTAAGGACTCTGCTGCATTATTTAAGGACTTTGTTGCATTATTTAAGGACTCTGCTGCATTATTCAAGGACTTTGCTGCATTATTTAAGGACTCTGCTGCAGTTTTTAAGGACTCTGCTGCATTATTTAAGGACTTTTCTGCATTATTTAAGGACTCTGCTGCAATATTTAAGGACCCTGCTGCAGTATTTCAGTAATCTGCTGCATTATTTAAGGACTTTGTTGCATTATTTAAGGACTTGGCTGGATTATTTAGGGACTTTGCTGCATTATTTAAGGACTCTGCTGCATTATTTAAGGACTTTGCTGCATTATTTAAGGACTCTGATACGGTACTTAAGGACTCTGCTGCATTATTTAAGTACTTTGTTGCATTATTTAAGTACTCAGCTGCATTATTTAAGGACTTTGCTGCATTATTTAAGTACTCTGCTGCAGTATTTAAGGACTTGGCTGGATTATTTAAGGACTCTGCTGAATTATTTAAGGAATGTGCTGCATTATTTAAGGACTCTGCTGCATTATTTAAGGACTTTGTTGCATTATTTAAGGACTTTGTTGCATTATTTAAGGACTCTGCTGCATTATTTAAGGACTTTGCTGCATTATTTAAGGACTTTATTGCATTATTTAAGGACTGTTCTGCATTATTTAAGGACTTTGTTGCATTATTTAAGGACTCTGCTGCATTATTTAAGGATCCTGCTGCGGTATTTCAGTACTCTGCTGCATTTTTTAAGGACTTTGCTGCATTATTTAAGGACTTGGCTGGATTATTTAAGGACTCTGCTGCATTATTTAAGGACTTTGCTGCATTATTTAAGGACTCTGCTGCATTATTTAAGGACTTTGTTGCATTATTTAAGGACCCTGCTGCATTATTTAAGGACTTTGTTGCATTATTTAAGGACTCTGCTGCATTATTCAAGGACTTTGCTGCATTATTTAAGGACTCTGCTGCAGTTTTTAAGGACTCTGCTGCATTATTTAAGGACTTTTCTGCATTATTTAAGGACTCTGCTGCAATATTTAAGGACTTGGCTGGATTATTTAAGGACTCTGCTGCATTATTTAAGGACTTTGCTGCATTATTTAAGGACTCTGCTGCATTATTTAAGGACTTTGTTGCATTATTTAAGGACCGTGCTGCATTATTTAAGGACTTTGTTGCATTATTTAAGGACTCTGCTGCATTATTTAAGGACCCTGCTGCGGTATTTCAGCACTCTGCTGAATTATTTAAGGACTTTGCTGCATTATTTATGGACTTTATTGCATTATTTAAAGACTTTGCTGCATTATTTAAGGACTTGGCTGGATTAATTAAGGACTGTGCTGCATTATTTAAGGACTTTGCTGCATTATTTAAGGACTCTGCTGCATTATTTAAGGACTTTGTTGCATTATTTAAGGACTCTGCTGCATTATTTAAGGACTTTGTTGCATTATTTAAGGACTCTGCTGCATTACTTAAGGACCCTGCTGCAGTATTTCAGTAATCTGCTGCATTATTTAAGGACTTTGTTGCATTATTTAAGGACTTGGCTGGATTATTTAAGGACTCTGCTGCATTATTTAAGGACTCTGCTGCATTATTTAAGGACTTTGCTGCATTATTTAAGGACTCTGCTGCATTATTTAAGGACTTTGTTGCATTATTTAAGGACCGTGCTGCATTATTTAAGGACTTTGTTGCATTATTTAAGGACTCTGCTGCATTATTTAAGGACCCTGCTGCGGTATTTCAGCACTCTGCTGAATTATTTAAGGACTTTGCTGCATTATTTATGGACTTTATTGCATTATTTAAAGACTTTGCTGCATTATTTAAGGACTTGGCTGGATTAATTAAGGACTGTGCTGCATTATTTAAGGACTTTGCTGCATTATTTAAGGACTCTGCTGCATTATTTAAGGACTTTGTTGCATTATTTAAGGACTCTGCTGCATTATTTAAGGACTTTGTTGCATTATTTAAGGACTCTGCTGCATTACTTAAGGACCCTGCTGCAGTATTTCAGTAATCTGCTGCATTATTTAAGGACTTTGTTGCATTATTTAAGGACTTGGCTGGATTATTTAAGGACTCTGCTGCATTATTTAAGGACTCTGCTGCATTATTTAAGGACTTTGTTGCATTATTTAAGGACCGTGCTGCATTATTTAAGGACTTTGTTGCATTATTTAAGGACTCTGCTGCATTATTTAAGGACCTGGCTGCGGTATTTCAGCACTCTGCTGAATTATTTAAGGACTTTGCTGCATTATTTATGGACTTTATTGCATTATTTAAGGACTCTGCTGCATTATTTAAGGACTTTGTTGCATTATTTAAGGACTCTGCTGCATCATTTAAGGACTTTGTTGCATTATTTAAGGACTCTACTTCATTATTTAACGACTTTGCTGCATTATTTAAGGACCCTGCTGCGGTATTTCAGTACTCTGCTGCATTATTTAAGGACTCTGCTGCATTATTTAAGGACTTTGTTGCATTATTTAAGGACTCTGCTGCATTATTTAAGGACTTTGTTGCATTATTTAAGGACTCTGCTGCTTTATTTAAGGACCCTGCTGCAGTATTTCAGTAATCTGCTGCATTATTTAAGGACTTTGTTGCATTATTTAAGGACTTGGCTGGATTATTTAAGGACTTTGCTGCATTACTTAAGGACTCTGCTGCATTATTTAAGGACCCTGCTGCGGTATTTCAGCACTCTGCTGAATTATTTAAGGACTTTGCTGCATTATTTATGGACTTTATTGCATTATTTAAGGACTCTGCTGCATTATTTAAGGACTTTGTTGCATTATTTAAGGACTCTGCTGCATTATTCAAGGACTTTGCTGCATTATTTAAGGACTCTGCTGCAGTTTTTAAGGACTCTGCTGCATTATTTAAGGACTTTTCTGCATTATTTAAGGACTCTGCTGCAATATTTAAGGACTTGGCTGGATTATTTAAGGACTCTGCTGCATTATTTAAGGAATGTGCTGCATTATTTAAGGACTCTGCTGCATTATTTAAGGACTTTCTTGCATTATTTAAGGACTCTGCTGCATTATTTAAGGACTTTGTTGCATTATTTAAGGACTCTGCTGCATTATATAAGGACTTTGCTGCATTATTTAAGGACTTTATTGCATTATTTAAGGACTGTTCTGCATTATTTAAGGACTTTGTTGCATTATTTAAGGACTCTGCTGCATTATTTAAGGATCCTGCTGCGGTATTTCAGTACTCTGCTGCATTATTTAAGGAATTTGCTGCATTATTTATGGACTTTATTGCATTATTTAAAGACTTTGCTGCATTATTTAAGGACTTGGCTGGATTATTTAAGGACTGTGCTGCATTATTTAAGGACTTTGCTGCATTATTTAAGGACTCTGCTGCATTATTTAAGGACTTTGTTGCATTATTTAAGGACTCTGCTGCATTATTTAAGGACTTTGTTGCATTATTTAAGGACTCTGCTGCATTATTTAAGGACCCCGCTGCAGTATTTCAGTAATCTGCTGCATTATCTAAGGACTTTGTTGCATTATTTAAGGACTTGGCTGGATTATTTAAGGACTCTGCTGCATTATTTAAGGACTTTGCTGCATTATTTAAGGACTTTGTTGCATTATTTAAGGACTCTGCTGCATTATTTAAGGACTTTGTTGCATTATTTAAGGACTCTGCTGCATTACTTAAGGACCCTGCTGCAGTATTTCAGTAATCTGCTGCATTATTTAAGGACTTTGTTGCATTATTTAAGGACTTGGCTGGATTATTTAAGGACTCTGCTGCATTATTTAAGGACTCTGCTGCATTATTTAAGGACTTTGTTGCATTATTTAAGGACCGTGCTGCATTATTTAAGGACTTTGTTGCATTATTTAAGGACTCTGCTGCATTATTTAAGGACCCTGCTGCGGTATTTCAGCACTCTGCTGAATTATTTAAGGACTTTGCTGCATTATTTATGGACTTTATTGCATTATTTAAAGACTTTGCTGCATTATTTAAGGACTTGGCTGGATTAATTAAGGACTGTGCTGCATTATTTAAGGACTTTGCTGCATTATTTAAGGACTCTGCTGCATTATTTAAGGACTTTGTTGCATTATTTAAGGACTCTGCTGCATTATTTAAGGACTTTGTTGCATTATTTAAGGACTCTGCTGCATTACTTAAGGACCCTGCTGCAGTATTTCAGTAATCTGCTGCATTATTTAAGGACTTTGTTGCATTATTTAAGGACTTGGCTGGATTATTTAAGGACTCTGCTGCATTATTTAAGGACTCTGCTGCATTATTTAAGGACTTTGTTGCATTATTTAAGGACCGTGCTGCATTATTTAAGGACTTTGTTGCATTATTTAAGGACTCTGCTGCATTATTTAAGGACCTGGCTGCGGTATTTCAGCACTCTGCTGAATTATTTAAGGACTTTGCTGCATTATTTATGGACTTTATTGCATTATTTAAGGACTCTGCTGCATTATTTAAGGACTTTGTTGCATTATTTAAGGACTCTGCTGCATCATTTAAGGACTTTGTTGCATTATTTAAGGACTCTACTTCATTATTTAACGACTTTGCTGCATTATTTAAGGACCCTGCTGCGGTATTTCAGTACTCTGCTGCATTATTTAAGGACTCTGCTGCATTATTTAAGGACTTTGTTGCATTATTTAAGGACTCTGCTGCATTATTTAAGGACTTTGTTGCATTATTTAAGGACTCTGCTGCTTTATTTAAGGACCCTGCTGCAGTATTTCAGTAATCTGCTGCATTATTTAAGGACTTTGTTGCATTATTTAAGGACTTGGCTGGATTATTTAAGGACTTTGCTGCATTACTTAAGGACTCTGCTGCATTATTTAAGGACCCTGCTGCGGTATTTCAGCACTCTGCTGAATTATTTAAGGACTTTGCTGCATTATTTATGGACTTTATTGCATTATTTAAGGACTCTGCTGCATTATTTAAGGACTTTGTTGCATTATTTAAGGACTCTGCTGCATTATTCAAGGACTTTGCTGCATTATTTAAGGACTCTGCTGCAGTTTTTAAGGACTCTGCTGCATTATTTAAGGACTTTTCTGCATTATTTAAGGACTCTGCTGCAATATTTAAGGACTTGGCTGGATTATTTAAGGACTCTGCTGCATTATTTAAGGAATGTGCTGCATTATTTAAGGACTCTGCTGCATTATTTAAGGACTTTCTTTCTTTATTTAAGGACTCTGCTGCATTATTTAAGGACTTTGTTGCATTATTTAAGGACTCTGCTGCATTATATAAGGACTTTGCTGCATTATTTAAGGACTTTATTGCATTATTTAAGGACTGTTCTGCATTATTTAAGGACTTTGTTGCATTATTTAAGGACTCTGCTGCATTATTTAAGGATCCTGCTGCGGTATTTCAGTACTCTGCTGCATTATTTAAGGAATTTGCTGCATTATTTATGGACTTTATTGCATTATTTAAAGACTTTGCTGCATTATTTAAGGACTTGGCTGGATTATTTAAGGACTGTGCTGCATTATTTAAGGACTTTGCTGCATTATTTAAGGACTCTGCTGCATTATTTAAGGACTTTGTTGCATTATTTAAGGACTCTGCTGCATTATTTAAGGACTTTGTTGCATTATTTAAGGACTCTGCTGCATTATTTAAGGACCCCGCTGCAGTATTTCAGTAATCTGCTGCATTATCTAAGGACTTTGTTGCATTATTTAAGGACTTGGCTGGATTATTTAAGGACTCTGCTGCATTATTTAAGGACTTTGCTGCATTATTTAAGGACTCTGCTGCATTATTTAAGGACTTTGATGCATTATTTAAGGACCGTGCTGCATTATTTAAGGACTTTGTTGCATTATTTAAGGACTCTGCTGCATTATTTAAGGACCCTGCTGCGGTATTTCAGCACTCTGCTGAATTATTTAAGGATTTTGCTGCATTATTTATGTACTTTATTGCATTATTTAAAGACTTTGCTGCATTATTTAAGGACTTGGCTGGATTAATTAAGGACTGTGCTGCATTATTTAAGGACTTTGCTGCATTATTTAAGGACTCTGCTGCATTATTTAAGGACTTTGTTGCATTATTTAAGGACTCTGCTGCATTATTTAAGGACTTTGTTGCATTATTTAAGGACTCTGCTGCATTACTTAAGGACCCTGCTGCAGTATTTCAGTAATCTGCTGCATTATTTAAGGACTTTGTTGCATTATTTAAGGACTTGGCTGGATTATTTAAGGACTCTGCTGCATTATTTAAGGACTCTGCTGCATTATTTAAGGACTTTGTTGCATTATTTAAGGACCGTGCTGCATTATTTAAGGACTTTGTTGCATTATTTAAGGACTCTGCTGCATTATTTAAGGACCTGGCTGCGGTATTTCAGCACTCTGCTGAATTATTTAAGGACTTTGCTGCATTATTTATGGACTTTATTGCATTATTTAAGGACTCTGCTGCATTATTTAAGGACTTTGTTGCATTATTTAAGGACTCTGCTGCATCATTTAAGGACTTTGTTGCATTATTTAAGGACTCTACTTCATTATTTAACGACTTTGCTGCATTATTTAAGGACCCTGCTGCGGTATTTCAGTACTCTGCTGCATTATTTAAGGACTCTGCTGCATTATTTAAGGACTTTGTTGCATTATTTAAGGACTCTGCTGCATTATTTAAGGACTTTGTTGCATTATTTAAGGACTCTGCTGCTTTATTTAAGGACCCTGCTGCAGTATTTCAGTAATCTGCTGCATTATTTAAGGACTTTGTTGCATTATTTAAGGACTTGGCTGGATTATTTAAGGACTTTGCTGCATTACTTAAGGACTCTGCTGCATTATTTAAGGACCCTGCTGCGGTATTTCAGCACTCTGCTGAATTATTTAAGGACTTTGCTGCATTATTTATGGACTTTATTGCATTATTTAAGGACTCTGCTGCATTATTTAAGGACTTTGTTGCATTATTTAAGGACTCTGCTGCATTATTCAAGGACTTTGCTGCATTATTTAAGGACTCTGCTGCAGTTTTTAAGGACTCTGCTGCATTATTTAAGGACTTTTCTGCATTATTTAAGGACTCTGCTGCAATATTTAAGGACCCTGCTGCAGTATTTCAGTAATCTGCTGCATTATTTAAGGACTTTGTTGCATTATTTAAGGACTTGGCTGGATTATTTAGGGACTTTGCTGCATTATTTAAGGACTCTGCTGCATTATTTAAGGACTTTGCTGCATTATTTAAGGACTCTGATACGGTACTTAAGGACTCTGCTGCATTATTTAAGTACTTTGTTGCATTATTTAAGTACTCAGCTGCATTATTTAAGGACTTTGCTGCATTATTTAAGTACTCTGCTGCAGTATTTAAGGACTTGGCTGGATTATTTAAGGACTCTGCTGAATTATTTAAGGAATGTGCTGCATTATTTAAGGACTCTGCTGCATTATTTAAGGACTTTGTTGCATTATTTAAGGACTTTGTTGCATTATTTAAGGACTCTGCTGCATTATTTAAGGACTTTGCTGCATTATTTAAGGACTTTATTGCATTATTTAAGGACTGTTCTGCATTATTTAAGGACTTTGTTGCATTATTTAAGGACTCTGCTGCATTATTTAAGGATCCTGCTGCGGTATTTCAGTACTCTGCTGCATTTTTTAAGGACTTTGCTGCATTATTTAAGGACTTGGCTGGATTATTTAAGGACTCTGCTGCATTATTTAAGGACTTTGCTGCATTATTTAAGGACTCTGCTGCATTATTTAAGGACTTTGTTGCATTATTTAAGGACCCTGCTGCATTATTTAAGGACTTTGTTGCATTATTTAAGGACTCTGCTGCATTATTCAAGGACTTTGCTGCATTATTTAAGGACTCTGCTGCAGTTTTTAAGGACTCTGCTGCATTATTTAAGGACTTTTCTGCATTATTTAAGGACTCTGCTGCAATATTTAAGGACTTGGCTGGATTATTTAAGGACTCTGCTGCATTATTTAAGGACTTTGCTGCATTATTTAAGGACTCTGCTGCATTATTTAAGGACTTTGTTGCATTATTTAAGGACCGTGCTGCATTATTTAAGGACTTTGTTGCATTATTTAAGGACTCTGCTGCATTATTTAAGGACCCTGCTGCGGTATTTCAGCACTCTGCTGAATTATTTAAGGACTTTGCTGCATTATTTATGGACTTTATTGCATTATTTAAAGACTTTGCTGCATTATTTAAGGACTTGGCTGGATTAATTAAGGACTGTGCTGCATTATTTAAGGACTTTGCTGCATTATTTAAGGACTCTGCTGCATTATTTAAGGACTTTGTTGCATTATTTAAGGACTCTGCTGCATTATTTAAGGACTTTGTTGCATTATTTAAGGACTCTGCTGCATTACTTAAGGACCCTGCTGCAGTATTTCAGTAATCTGCTGCATTATTTAAGGACTTTGTTGCATTATTTAAGGACTTGGCTGGATTATTTAAGGACTCTGCTGCATTATTTAAGGACTCTGCTGCATTATTTAAGGACTTTGCTGCATTATTTAAGGACTCTGCTGCATTATTTAAGGACTTTGTTGCATTATTTAAGGACCGTGCTGCATTATTTAAGGACTTTGTTGCATTATTTAAGGACTCTGCTGCATTATTTAAGGACCCTGCTGCGGTATTTCAGCACTCTGCTGAATTATTTAAGGACTTTGCTGCATTATTTATGGACTTTATTGCATTATTTAAAGACTTTGCTGCATTATTTAAGGACTTGGCTGGATTAATTAAGGACTGTGCTGCATTATTTAAGGACTTTGCTGCATTATTTAAGGACTCTGCTGCATTATTTAAGGACTTTGTTGCATTATTTAAGGACTCTGCTGCATTATTTAAGGACTTTGTTGCATTATTTAAGGACTCTGCTGCATTACTTAAGGACCCTGCTGCAGTATTTCAGTAATCTGCTGCATTATTTAAGGACTTTGTTGCATTATTTAAGGACTTGGCTGGATTATTTAAGGACTCTGCTGCATTATTTAAGGACTCTGCTGCATTATTTAAGGACTTTGTTGCATTATTTAAGGACCGTGCTGCATTATTTAAGGACTTTGTTGCATTATTTAAGGACTCTGCTGCATTATTTAAGGACCTGGCTGCGGTATTTCAGCACTCTGCTGAATTATTTAAGGACTTTGCTGCATTATTTATGGACTTTATTGCATTATTTAAGGACTCTGCTGCATTATTTAAGGACTTTGTTGCATTATTTAAGGACTCTGCTGCATCATTTAAGGACTTTGTTGCATTATTTAAGGACTCTACTTCATTATTTAACGACTTTGCTGCATTATTTAAGGACCCTGCTGCGGTATTTCAGTACTCTGCTGCATTATTTAAGGACTCTGCTGCATTATTTAAGGACTTTGTTGCATTATTTAAGGACTCTGCTGCATTATTTAAGGACTTTGTTGCATTATTTAAGGACTCTGCTGCTTTATTTAAGGACCCTGCTGCAGTATTTCAGTAATCTGCTGCATTATTTAAGGACTTTGTTGCATTATTTAAGGACTTGGCTGGATTATTTAAGGACTTTGCTGCATTACTTAAGGACTCTGCTGCATTATTTAAGGACCCTGCTGCGGTATTTCAGCACTCTGCTGAATTATTTAAGGACTTTGCTGCATTATTTATGGACTTTATTGCATTATTTAAGGACTCTGCTGCATTATTTAAGGACTTTGTTGCATTATTTAAGGACTCTGCTGCATTATTTAAGGACTCTGCTGCAGTTTTTAAGGACTCTGCTGCATTATTTAAGGACTTTTCTGCATTATTTAAGGACTCTGCTGCAATATTTAAGGACTTGGCTGGATTATTTAAGGACTCTGCTGCATTATTTAAGGAATGTGCTGCATTATTTAAGGACTCTGCTGCATTATTTAAGGACTTTCTTGCATTATTTAAGGACTCTGCTGCATTATTTAAGGACTTTGTTGCATTATTTAAGGACTCTGCTGCATTATATAAGGACTTTGCTGCATTATTTAAGGACTTTATTGCATTATTTAAGGACTGTTCTGCATTATTTAAGGACTTTGTTGCATTATTTAAGGACTCTGCTGCATTATTTAAGGATCCTGCTGCGGTATTTCAGTACTCTGCTGCATTATTTAAGGAATTTGCTGCATTATTTATGGACTTTATTGCATTATTTAAAGACTTTGCTGCATTATTTAAGGACTTGGCTGGATTATTTAAGGACTGTGCTGCATTATTTAAGGACTTTGCTGCATTATTTAAGGACTCTGCTGCATTATTTAAGGACTTTGTTGCATTATTTAAGGACTCTGCTGCATTATTTAAGGACTTTGTTGCATTATTTAAGGACTCTGCTGCATTATTTAAGGACCCCGCTGCAGTATTTCAGTAATCTGCTGCATTATCTAAGGACTTTGTTGCATTATTTAAGGACTTGGCTGGATTATTTAAGGACTCTGCTGCATTATTTAAGGACTTTGCTGCATTATTTAAGGACTTTGTTGCATTATTTAAGGACTCTGCTGCATTATTTAAGGACTTTGTTGCATTATTTAAGGACTCTGCTGCAATATTTAAGGACTTGGCTGGATTATTTAAGGACTCTGCTGCATTATTTAAGGACTTGGCTGGATTAATTAAGGACTGTGCTGCATTATTTAAGGACTTTGCTGCATTATTTAAGGACTCTGCTGCATTATTTAAGGACTTTGTTGCATTATTTAAGGACTCTGCTGCATTATTTAAGGACTTTGTTGCATTATTTAAGGACTCTGCTGCATTACTTAAGGACCCTGCTGCAGTATTTCAGTAATCTGCTGCATTATTTAAGGACTTTGTTGCATTATTTAAGGACTTGGCTGGATTATTTAAGGACTCTGCTGCATTATTTAAGGACTCTGCTGCATTATTTAAGGACTTTGTTGCATTATTTAAGGACCGTGCTGCATTATTTAAGGACTTTGTTGCATTATTTAAGGACTCTGCTGCATTATTTAAGGACCTGGCTGCGGTATTTCAGCACTCTGCTGAATTATTTAAGGACTTTGCTGCATTATTTATGGACTTTATTGCATTATTTAAGGACTCTGCTGCATTATTTAAGGACTTTGTTGCATTATTTAAGGACTCTGCTGCATTATTCAAGGACTTTGCTGCATTATTTAAGGACTCTGCTGCAGTTTTTAAGGACTCTGCTGCATTATTTAAGGACTTTTCTGCATTATTTAAGGACTCTGCTGCAATATTTAAGGACTTGGCTGGATTATTTAAGGACTCTGCTGCATTATTTAAGGAATGTGCTGCATTATTTAAGGACTCTGCTGCATTATTTAAGGACTTTCTTTCTTTATTTAAGGACTCTGCTGCATTATTTAAGGACTTTGTTGCATTATTTAAGGACTCTGCTGCATTACTTAAGGACCCTGCTGCAGTATTTCAGTAATCTGCTGCATTATTTAAGGACTTTGTTGCATTATTTAAGGACTTGGCTGGATTATTTAAGGACTCTGCTGCATTATTTAAGGACTCTGCTGCATTATTTAAGGACTTTGCTGCATTATTTAAGGACTCTGCTGCATTATTTAAGGACTTTGTTGCATTATTTAAGGACCGTGCTGCATTATTTAAGGACTTTGTTGCATTATTTAAGGACTCTGCTGCATTATTTAAGGACCCTGCTGCGGTATTTCAGCACTCTGCTGAATTATTTAAGGACTTTGCTGCATTATTTATGGACTTTATTGCATTATTTAAAGACTTTGCTGCATTATTTAAGGACTTGGCTGGATTAATTAAGGACTGTGCTGCATTATTTAAGGACTTTGCTGCATTATTTAAGGACTCTGCTGCATTATTTAAGGACTTTGTTGCATTATTTAAGGACTCTGCTGCATTATTTAAGGACTTTGTTGCATTATTTAAGGACTCTGCTGCATTACTTAAGGACCCTGCTGCAGTATTTCAGTAATCTGCTGCATTATTTAAGGACTTTGTTGCATTATTTAAGGACTTGGCTGGATTATTTAAGGACTCTGCTGCATTATTTAAGGACTCTGCTGCATTATTTAAGGACTTTGTTGCATTATTTAAGGACCGTGCTGCATTATTTAAGGACTTTGTTGCATTATTTAAGGACTCTGCTGCATTATTTAAGGACCTGGCTGCGGTATTTCAGCACTCTGCTGAATTATTTAAGGACTTTGCTGCATTATTTATGGACTTTATTGCATTATTTAAGGACTCTGCTGCATTATTTAAGGACTTTGTTGCATTATTTAAGGACTCTGCTGCATCATTTAAGGACTTTGTTGCATTATTTAAGGACTCTACTTCATTATTTAACGACTTTGCTGCATTATTTAAGGACCCTGCTGCGGTATTTCAGTACTCTGCTGCATTATTTAAGGACTCTGCTGCATTATTTAAGGACTTTGTTGCATTATTTAAGGACTCTGCTGCATTATTTAAGGACTTTGTTGCATTATTTAAGGACTCTGCTGCTTTATTTAAGGACCCTGCTGCAGTATTTCAGTAATCTGCTGCATTATTTAAGGACTTTGTTGCATTATTTAAGGACTTGGCTGGATTATTTAAGGACTTTGCTGCATTACTTAAGGACTCTGCTGCATTATTTAAGGACCCTGCTGCGGTATTTCAGCACTCTGCTGAATTATTTAAGGACTTTGCTGCATTATTTATGGACTTTATTGCATTATTTAAGGACTCTGCTGCATTATTTAAGGACTTTGTTGCATTATTTAAGGACTCTGCTGCATTATTCAAGGACTTTGCTGCATTATTTAAGGACTCTGCTGCAGTTTTTAAGGACTCTGCTGCATTATTTAAGGACTTTTCTGCATTATTTAAGGACTCTGCTGCAATATTTAAGGACTTGGCTGGATTATTTAAGGACTCTGCTGCATTATTTAAGGAATGTGCTGCATTATTTAAGGACTCTGCTGCATTATTTAAGGACTTTCTTGCATTATTTAAGGACTCTGCTGCATTATTTAAGGACTTTGTTGCATTATTTAAGGACTCTGCTGCATTATATAAGGACTTTGCTGCATTATTTAAGGACTTTATTGCATTATTTAAGGACTGTTCTGCATTATTTAAGGACTTTGTTGCATTATTTAAGGACTCTGCTGCATTATTTAAGGATCCTGCTGCGGTATTTCAGTACTCTGCTGCATTATTTAAGGAATTTGCTGCATTATTTATGGACTTTATTGCATTATTTAAAGACTTTGCTGCATTATTTAAGGACTTGGCTGGATTATTTAAGGACTGTGCTGCATTATTTAAGGACTTTGCTGCATTATTTAAGGACTCTGCTGCATTATTTAAGGACTTTGTTGCATTATTTAAGGACTCTGCTGCATTATTTAAGGACTTTGTTGCATTATTTAAGGACTCTGCTGCATTATTTAAGGACCCCGCTGCAGTATTTCAGTAATCTGCTGCATTATCTAAGGACTTTGTTGCATTATTTAAGGACTTGGCTGGATTATTTAAGGACTCTGCTGCATTATTTAAGGACTTTGCTGCATTATTTAAGGACTTTGTTGCATTATTTAAGGACTCTGCTGCATTATTTAAGGACTTTGTTGCATTATTTAAGGACTCTGCTGCATTACTTAAGGACCCTGCTGCAGTATTTCAGTAATCTGCTGCATTATTTAAGGACTTTGTTGCATTATTTAAGGACTTGGCTGGATTATTTAAGGACTCTGCTGCATTATTTAAGGACTCTGCTGCATTATTTAAGGACTTTGTTGCATTATTTAAGGACCGTGCTGCATTATTTAAGGACTTTGTTGCATTATTTAAGGACTCTGCTGCATTATTTAAGGACCCTGCTGCGGTATTTCAGCACTCTGCTGAATTATTTAAGGACTTTGCTGCATTATTTATGGACTTTATTGCATTATTTAAAGACTTTGCTGCATTATTTAAGGACTTGGCTGGATTAATTAAGGACTGTGCTGCATTATTTAAGGACTTTGCTGCATTATTTAAGGACTCTGCTGCATTATTTAAGGACTTTGTTGCATTATTTAAGGACTCTGCTGCATTATTTAAGGACTTTGTTGCATTATTTAAGGACTCTGCTGCATTACTTAAGGACCCTGCTGCAGTATTTCAGTAATCTGCTGCATTATTTAAGGACTTTGTTGCATTATTTAAGGACTTGGCTGGATTATTTAAGGACTCTGCTGCATTATTTAAGGACTCTGCTGCATTATTTAAGGACTTTGTTGCATTATTTAAGGACCGTGCTGCATTATTTAAGGACTTTGTTGCATTATTTAAGGACTCTGCTGCATTATTTAAGGACCTGGCTGCGGTATTTCAGCACTCTGCTGAATTATTTAAGGACTTTGCTGCATTATTTATGGACTTTATTGCATTATTTAAGGACTCTGCTGCATTATTTAAGGACTTTGTTGCATTATTTAAGGACTCTGCTGCATCATTTAAGGACTTTGTTGCATTATTTAAGGACTCTACTTCATTATTTAACGACTTTGCTGCATTATTTAAGGACCCTGCTGCGGTATTTCAGTACTCTGCTGCATTATTTAAGGACTCTGCTGCATTATTTAAGGACTTTGTTGCATTATTTAAGGACTCTGCTGCATTATTTAAGGACTTTGTTGCATTATTTAAGGACTCTGCTGCTTTATTTAAGGACCCTGCTGCAGTATTTCAGTAATCTGCTGCATTATTTAAGGACTTTGTTGCATTATTTAAGGACTTGGCTGGATTATTTAAGGACTTTGCTGCATTACTTAAGGACTCTGCTGCATTATTTAAGGACCCTGCTGCGGTATTTCAGCACTCTGCTGAATTATTTAAGGACTTTGCTGCATTATTTATGGACTTTATTGCATTATTTAAGGACTCTGCTGCATTATTTAAGGACTTTGTTGCATTATTTAAGGACTCTGCTGCATTATTCAAGGACTTTGCTGCATTATTTAAGGACTCTGCTGCAGTTTTTAAGGACTCTGCTGCATTATTTAAGGACTTTTCTGCATTATTTAAGGACTCTGCTGCAATATTTAAGGACTTGGCTGGATTATTTAAGGACTCTGCTGCATTATTTAAGGAATGTGCTGCATTATTTAAGGACTCTGCTGCATTATTTAAGGACTTTCTTTCTTTATTTAAGGACTCTGCTGCATTATTTAAGGACTTTGTTGCATTATTTAAGGACTCTGCTGCATTATATAAGGACTTTGCTGCATTATTTAAGGACTTTATTGCATTATTTAAGGACTGTTCTGCATTATTTAAGGACTTTGTTGCATTATTTAAGGACTCTGCTGCATTATTTAAGGATCCTGCTGCGGTATTTCAGTACTCTGCTGCATTATTTAAGGAATTTGCTGCATTATTTATGGACTTTATTGCATTATTTAAAGACTTTGCTGCATTATTTAAGGACTTGGCTGGATTATTTAAGGACTGTGCTGCATTATTTAAGGACTTTGCTGCATTATTTAAGGACTCTGCTGCATTATTTAAGGACTTTGTTGCATTATTTAAGGACTCTGCTGCATTATTTAAGGACTTTGTTGCATTATTTAAGGACTCTGCTGCATTATTTAAGGACCCCGCTGCAGTATTTCAGTAATCTGCTGCATTATCTAAGGACTTTGTTGCATTATTTAAGGACTTGGCTGGATTATTTAAGGACTCTGCTGCATTATTTAAGGACTTTGCTGCATTATTTAAGGACTCTGCTGCATTATTTAAGGACTTTGATGCATTATTTAAGGACCGTGCTGCATTATTTAAGGACTTTGTTGCATTATTTAAGGACTCTGCTGCATTATTTAAGGACCCTGCTGCGGTATTTCAGCACTCTGCTGAATTATTTAAGGATTTTGCTGCATTATTTATGTACTTTATTGCATTATTTAAAGACTTTGCTGCATTATTTAAGGACTTGGCTGGATTAATTAAGGACTGTGCTGCATTATTTAAGGACTTTGCTGCATTATTTAAGGACTCTGCTGCATTATTTAAGGACTTTGTTGCATTATTTAAGGACTCTGCTGCATTATTTAAGGACTTTGTTGCATTATTTAAGGACTCTGCTGCATTACTTAAGGACCCTGCTGCAGTATTTCAGTAATCTGCTGCATTATTTAAGGACTTTGTTGCATTATTTAAGGACTTGGCTGGATTATTTAAGGACTCTGCTGCATTATTTAAGGACTCTGCTGCATTATTTAAGGACTTTGTTGCATTATTTAAGGACCGTGCTGCATTATTTAAGGACTTTGTTGCATTATTTAAGGACTCTGCTGCATTATTTAAGGACCTGGCTGCGGTATTTCAGCACTCTGCTGAATTATTTAAGGACTTTGCTGCATTATTTATGGACTTTATTGCATTATTTAAGGACTCTGCTGCATTATTTAAGGACTTTGTTGCATTATTTAAGGACTCTGCTGCATCATTTAAGGACTTTGTTGCATTATTTAAGGACTCTACTTCATTATTTAACGACTTTGCTGCATTATTTAAGGACCCTGCTGCGGTATTTCAGTACTCTGCTGCATTATTTAAGGACTCTGCTGCATTATTTAAGGACTTTGTTGCATTATTTAAGGACTCTGCTGCATTATTTAAGGACTTTGTTGCATTATTTAAGGACTCTGCTGCTTTATTTAAGGACCCTGCTGCAGTATTTCAGTAATCTGCTGCATTATTTAAGGACTTTGTTGCATTATTTAAGGACTTGGCTGGATTATTTAAGGACTTTGCTGCATTACTTAAGGACTCTGCTGCATTATTTAAGGACCCTGCTGCGGTATTTCAGCACTCTGCTGAATTATTTAAGGACTTTGCTGCATTATTTATGGACTTTATTGCATTATTTAAGGACTCTGCTGCATTATTTAAGGACTTTGTTGCATTATTTAAGGACTCTGCTGCATTATTCAAGGACTTTGCTGCATTATTTAAGGACTCTGCTGCAGTTTTTAAGGACTCTGCTGCATTATTTAAGGACTTTTCTGCATTATTTAAGGACTCTGCTGCAATATTTAAGGACCCTGCTGCAGTATTTCAGTAATCTGCTGCATTATTTAAGGACTTTGTTGCATTATTTAAGGACTTGGCTGGATTATTTAGGGACTTTGCTGCATTATTTAAGGACTCTGCTGCATTATTTAAGGACTTTGCTGCATTATTTAAGGACTCTGATACGGTACTTAAGGACTCTGCTGCATTATTTAAGTACTTTGTTGCATTATTTAAGTACTCAGCTGCATTATTTAAGGACTTTGCTGCATTATTTAAGTACTCTGCTGCAGTATTTAAGGACTTGGCTGGATTATTTAAGGACTCTGCTGAATTATTTAAGGAATGTGCTGCATTATTTAAGGACTCTGCTGCATTATTTAAGGACTTTGTTGCATTATTTAAGGACTTTGTTGCATTATTTAAGGACTCTGCTGCATTATTTAAGGACTTTGCTGCATTATTTAAGGACTTTATTGCATTATTTAAGGACTGTTCTGCATTATTTAAGGACTTTGTTGCATTATTTAAGGACTCTGCTGCATTATTTAAGGATCCTGCTGCGGTATTTCAGTACTCTGCTGCATTTTTTAAGGACTTTGCTGCATTATTTAAGGACTTGGCTGGATTATTTAAGGACTCTGCTGCATTATTTAAGGACTTTGCTGCATTATTTAAGGACTCTGCTGCATTATTTAAGGACTTTGTTGCATTATTTAAGGACCCTGCTGCATTATTTAAGGACTTTGTTGCATTATTTAAGGACTCTGCTGCATTATTCAAGGACTTTGCTGCATTATTTAAGGACTCTGCTGCAGTTTTTAAGGACTCTGCTGCATTATTTAAGGACTTTTCTGCATTATTTAAGGACTCTGCTGCAATATTTAAGGACTTGGCTGGATTATTTAAGGACTCTGCTGCATTATTTAAGGACTTTGCTGCATTATTTAAGGACTCTGCTGCATTATTTAAGGACTTTGTTGCATTATTTAAGGACCGTGCTGCATTATTTAAGGACTTTGTTGCATTATTTAAGGACTCTGCTGCATTATTTAAGGACCCTGCTGCGGTATTTCAGCACTCTGCTGAATTATTTAAGGACTTTGCTGCATTATTTATGGACTTTATTGCATTATTTAAAGACTTTGCTGCATTATTTAAGGACTTGGCTGGATTAATTAAGGACTGTGCTGCATTATTTAAGGACTTTGCTGCATTATTTAAGGACTCTGCTGCATTATTTAAGGACTTTGTTGCATTATTTAAGGACTCTGCTGCATTATTTAAGGACTTTGTTGCATTATTTAAGGACTCTGCTGCATTACTTAAGGACCCTGCTGCAGTATTTCAGTAATCTGCTGCATTATTTAAGGACTTTGTTGCATTATTTAAGGACTTGGCTGGATTATTTAAGGACTCTGCTGCATTATTTAAGGACTCTGCTGCATTATTTAAGGACTTTGCTGCATTATTTAAGGACTCTGCTGCATTATTTAAGGACTTTGTTGCATTATTTAAGGACCGTGCTGCATTATTTAAGGACTTTGTTGCATTATTTAAGGACTCTGCTGCATTATTTAAGGACCCTGCTGCGGTATTTCAGCACTCTGCTGAATTATTTAAGGACTTTGCTGCATTATTTATGGACTTTATTGCATTATTTAAAGACTTTGCTGCATTATTTAAGGACTTGGCTGGATTAATTAAGGACTGTGCTGCATTATTTAAGGACTTTGCTGCATTATTTAAGGACTCTGCTGCATTATTTAAGGACTTTGTTGCATTATTTAAGGACTCTGCTGCATTATTTAAGGACTTTGTTGCATTATTTAAGGACTCTGCTGCATTACTTAAGGACCCTGCTGCAGTATTTCAGTAATCTGCTGCATTATTTAAGGACTTTGTTGCATTATTTAAGGACTTGGCTGGATTATTTAAGGACTCTGCTGCATTATTTAAGGACTCTGCTGCATTATTTAAGGACTTTGTTGCATTATTTAAGGACCGTGCTGCATTATTTAAGGACTTTGTTGCATTATTTAAGGACTCTGCTGCATTATTTAAGGACCTGGCTGCGGTATTTCAGCACTCTGCTGAATTATTTAAGGACTTTGCTGCATTATTTATGGACTTTATTGCATTATTTAAGGACTCTGCTGCATTATTTAAGGACTTTGTTGCATTATTTAAGGACTCTGCTGCATCATTTAAGGACTTTGTTGCATTATTTAAGGACTCTACTTCATTATTTAACGACTTTGCTGCATTATTTAAGGACCCTGCTGCGGTATTTCAGTACTCTGCTGCATTATTTAAGGACTCTGCTGCATTATTTAAGGACTTTGTTGCATTATTTAAGGACTCTGCTGCATTATTTAAGGACTTTGTTGCATTATTTAAGGACTCTGCTGCTTTATTTAAGGACCCTGCTGCAGTATTTCAGTAATCTGCTGCATTATTTAAGGACTTTGTTGCATTATTTAAGGACTTGGCTGGATTATTTAAGGACTTTGCTGCATTACTTAAGGACTCTGCTGCATTATTTAAGGACCCTGCTGCGGTATTTCAGCACTCTGCTGAATTATTTAAGGACTTTGCTGCATTATTTATGGACTTTATTGCATTATTTAAGGACTCTGCTGCATTATTTAAGGACTTTGTTGCATTATTTAAGGACTCTGCTGCATTATTTAAGGACTCTGCTGCAGTTTTTAAGGACTCTGCTGCATTATTTAAGGACTTTTCTGCATTATTTAAGGACTCTGCTGCAATATTTAAGGACTTGGCTGGATTATTTAAGGACTCTGCTGCATTATTTAAGGAATGTGCTGCATTATTTAAGGACTCTGCTGCATTATTTAAGGACTTTCTTGCATTATTTAAGGACTCTGCTGCATTATTTAAGGACTTTGTTGCATTATTTAAGGACTCTGCTGCATTATATAAGGACTTTGCTGCATTATTTAAGGACTTTATTGCATTATTTAAGGACTGTTCTGCATTATTTAAGGACTTTGTTGCATTATTTAAGGACTCTGCTGCATTATTTAAGGATCCTGCTGCGGTATTTCAGTACTCTGCTGCATTATTTAAGGAATTTGCTGCATTATTTATGGACTTTATTGCATTATTTAAAGACTTTGCTGCATTATTTAAGGACTTGGCTGGATTATTTAAGGACTGTGCTGCATTATTTAAGGACTTTGCTGCATTATTTAAGGACTCTGCTGCATTATTTAAGGACTTTGTTGCATTATTTAAGGACTCTGCTGCATTATTTAAGGACTTTGTTGCATTATTTAAGGACTCTGCTGCATTATTTAAGGACCCCGCTGCAGTATTTCAGTAATCTGCTGCATTATCTAAGGACTTTGTTGCATTATTTAAGGACTTGGCTGGATTATTTAAGGACTCTGCTGCATTATTTAAGGACTTTGCTGCATTATTTAAGGACTTTGTTGCATTATTTAAGGACTCTGCTGCATTATTTAAGGACTTTGTTGCATTATTTAAGGACTCTGCTGCAATATTTAAGGACTTGGCTGGATTATTTAAGGACTCTGCTGCATTATTTAAGGACTTGGCTGGATTAATTAAGGACTGTGCTGCATTATTTAAGGACTTTGCTGCATTATTTAAGGACTCTGCTGCATTATTTAAGGACTTTGTTGCATTATTTAAGGACTCTGCTGCATTATTTAAGGACTTTGTTGCATTATTTAAGGACTCTGCTGCATTACTTAAGGACCCTGCTGCAGTATTTCAGTAATCTGCTGCATTATTTAAGGACTTTGTTGCATTATTTAAGGACTTGGCTGGATTATTTAAGGACTCTGCTGCATTATTTAAGGACTCTGCTGCATTATTTAAGGACTTTGTTGCATTATTTAAGGACCGTGCTGCATTATTTAAGGACTTTGTTGCATTATTTAAGGACTCTGCTGCATTATTTAAGGACCTGGCTGCGGTATTTCAGCACTCTGCTGAATTATTTAAGGACTTTGCTGCATTATTTATGGACTTTATTGCATTATTTAAGGACTCTGCTGCATTATTTAAGGACTTTGTTGCATTATTTAAGGACTCTGCTGCATTATTCAAGGACTTTGCTGCATTATTTAAGGACTCTGCTGCAGTTTTTAAGGACTCTGCTGCATTATTTAAGGACTTTTCTGCATTATTTAAGGACTCTGCTGCAATATTTAAGGACTTGGCTGGATTATTTAAGGACTCTGCTGCATTATTTAAGGAATGTGCTGCATTATTTAAGGACTCTGCTGCATTATTTAAGGACTTTCTTTCTTTATTTAAGGACTCTGCTGCATTATTTAAGGACTTTGTTGCATTATTTAAGGACTCTGCTGCATTATATAAGGACTTTGCTGCATTATTTAAGGACTTTATTGCATTATTTAAGGACTGTTCTGCATTATTTAAGGACTTTGTTGCATTATTTAAGGACTCTGCTGCATTATTTAAGGATCCTGCTGCGGTATTTCAGTACTCTGCTGCATTATTTAAGGAATTTGCTGCATTATTTATGGACTTTATTGCATTATTTAAAGACTTTGCTGCATTATTTAAGGACTTGGCTGGATTATTTAAGGACTGTGCTGCATTATTTAAGGACTTTGCTGCATTATTTAAGGACTCTGCTGCATTATTTAAGGACTTTGTTGCATTATTTAAGGACTCTGCTGCATTATTTAAGGACTTTGTTGCATTATTTAAGGACTCTGCTGCATTATTTAAGGACTTTGTTGCATTATTTAAGGACTCTGCTGCATTATTTAAGGACTTTGTTGCATTATTTAAGGACTCTGCTGCATTATTTAAGGACCCTGCTGCAGTATTTCAGTAATCTGCTGCATTATTTAAGGACTTTGTTGCATTATTTAAGGACTTGGCTGGATTATTTAAGGACTCTGCTGCATTATTTAAGGACTCTGCTGCATTATTTAAGGACTTTGCTGCATTATTTAAGGACTCTGCTGCATTATTTAAGGACTTTGTTGCATTATTTAAGGACCGTGCTGCATTATTTAAGGACTTTGTTGCATTATTTAAGGACTCTGCTGCATTATTTAAGGACCCTGCTGCGGTATTTCAGCACTCTGCTGAATTATTTAAGGACTTTGCTGCATTATTTATGGACTTTATTGCATTATTTAAAGACTTTGCTGCATTATTTAAGGACTTGGCTGGATTAATTAAGGACTGTGCTGCATTATTTAAGGACTTTGCTGCATTATTTAAGGACTCTGCTGCATTATTTAAGGACTTTGTTGCATTATTTAAGGACTCTGCTGCATTATTTAAGGACTTTGTTGCATTATTTAAGGACTCTGCTGCATTACTTAAGGACCCTGCTGCAGTATTTCAGTAATCTGCTGCATTATTTAAGGACTTTGTTGCATTATTTAAGGACTTGGCTGGATTATTTAAGGACTCTGCTGCATTATTTAAGGACTTTGCTGCATTATTTAAGGACTCTGCTGCATTATTTAAGGACTTTGATGCATTATTTAAGGACCGTGCTGCATTATTTAAGGACTTTGTTGCATTATTTAAGGACTCTGCTGCATTATTTAAGGACCCTGCTGCGGTATTTCAGCACTCTGCTGAATTATTTAAGGATTTTGCTGCATTATTTATGTACTTTATTGCATTATTTAAAGACTTTGCTGCATTATTTAAGGACTTGGCTGGATTAATTAAGGACTGTGCTGCATTATTTAAGGACTTTGCTGCATTATTTAAGGACTCTGCTGCATTATTTAAGGACTTTGTTGCATTATTTAAGGACTCTGCTGCATTATTTAAGGACTTTGTTGCATTATTTAAGGACTCTGCTGCATTACTTAAGGACCCTGCTGCAGTATTTCAGTAATCTGCTGCATTATTTAAGGACTTTGTTGCATTATTTAAGGACTTGGCTGGATTATTTAAGGACTCTGCTGCATTATTTAAGGACTCTGCTGCATTATTTAAGGACTTTGTTGCATTATTTAAGGACCGTGCTGCATTATTTAAGGACTTTGTTGCATTATTTAAGGACTCTGCTGCATTATTTAAGGACCTGGCTGCGGTATTTCAGCACTCTGCTGAATTATTTAAGGACTTTGCTGCATTATTTATGGACTTTATTGCATTATTTAAGGACTCTGCTGCATTATTTAAGGACTTTGTTGCATTATTTAAGGACTCTGCTGCATCATTTAAGGACTTTGTTGCATTATTTAAGGACTCTACTTCATTATTTAACGACTTTGCTGCATTATTTAAGGACCCTGCTGCGGTATTTCAGTACTCTGCTGCATTATTTAAGGACTCTGCTGCATTATTTAAGGACTTTGTTGCATTATTTAAGGACTCTGCTGCATTATTTAAGGACTTTGTTGCATTATTTAAGGACTCTGCTGCATTATTTAAGGACTTTGCTGCATTATTTAAGGACTCTGCTGCAGTTTTTAAGGACTCTGCTGCATTATTTAAGGACTTTTCTGCATTATTTAAGGACTCTGCTGCAATATTTAAGGACCCTGCTGCAGTATTTCAGTAATCTGCTGCATTATTTAAGGACTTTGTTGCATTATTTAAGGACCGTGCTGCATTATTTAAGGACTTTGTTGCATTATTTAAGGACTCTGCTGCATTATTTAAGGACCCTGCTGCGGTATTTCAGCACTCTGCTGAATTATTTAAGGACTTTGCTGCATTATTTATGGACTTTATTGCATTATTTAAAGACTTTGCTGCATTATTTAAGGACTTGGCTGGATTAATTAAGGACTGTGCTGCATTATTTAAGGACTTTGCTGCATTATTTAAGGACTCTGCTGCATTATTTAAGGACTTTGTTGCATTATTTAAGGACTCTGCTGCATTATTTAAGGACTTTGTTGCATTATTTAAGGACTCTGCTGCATTACTTAAGGACCCTGCTGCAGTATTTCAGTAATCTGCTGCATTATTTAAGGACTTTGTTGCATTATTTAAGGACTTGGCTGGATTATTTAAGGACTCTGCTGCATTATTTAAGGACTCTGCTGCATTATTTAAGGACTTTGCTGCATTATTTAAGGACTCTGCTGCATTATTTAAGGACTTTGTTGCATTATTTAAGGACCGTGCTGCATTATTTAAGGACTTTGTTGCATTATTTAAGGACTCTGCTGCATTATTTAAGGACCCTGCTGCGGTATTTCAGCACTCTGCTGAATTATTTAAGGACTTTGCTGCATTATTTATGGACTTTATTGCATTATTTAAAGACTTTGCTGCATTATTTAAGGACTTGGCTGGATTAATTAAGGACTGTGCTGCATTATTTAAGGACTTTGCTGCATTATTTAAGGACTCTGCTGCATTATTTAAGGACTTTGTTGCATTATTTAAGGACTCTGCTGCATTATTTAAGGACTTTGTTGCATTATTTAAGGACTCTGCTGCATTACTTAAGGACCCTGCTGCAGTATTTCAGTAATCTGCTGCATTATTTAAGGACTTTGTTGCATTATTTAAGGACTTGGCTGGATTATTTAAGGACTCTGCTGCATTATTTAAGGACTCTGCTGCATTATTTAAGGACTTTGTTGCATTATTTAAGGACCGTGCTGCATTATTTAAGGACTTTGTTGCATTATTTAAGGACTCTGCTGCATTATTTAAGGACCTGGCTGCGGTATTTCAGCACTCTGCTGAATTATTTAAGGACTTTGCTGCATTATTTATGGACTTTATTGCATTATTTAAGGACTCTGCTGCATTATTTAAGGACTTTGTTGCATTATTTAAGGACTCTGCTGCATTATTCAAGGACTTTGCTGCATTATTTAAGGACTCTGCTGCAGTTTTTAAGGACTCTGCTGCATTATTTAAGGACTTTTCTGCATTATTTAAGGACTCTGCTGCAATATTTAAGGACTTGGCTGGATTATTTAAGGACTCTGCTGCATTATTTAAGGAATGTGCTGCATTATTTAAGGACTCTGCTGCATTATTTAAGGACTTTCTTTCTTTATTTAAGGACTCTGCTGCATTATTTAAGGACTTTGTTGCATTATTTAAGGACTCTGCTGCATTATATAAGGACTTTGCTGCATTATTTAAGGACTTTATTGCATTATTTAAGGACTGTTCTGCATTATTTAAGGACTTTGTTGCATTATTTAAGGACTCTGCTGCATTATTTAAGGATCCTGCTGCGGTATTTCAGTACTCTGCTGCATTATTTAAGGAATTTGCTGCATTATTTATGGACTTTATTGCATTATTTAAAGACTTTGCTGCATTATTTAAGGACTTGGCTGGATTATTTAAGGACTGTGCTGCATTATTTAAGGACTTTGCTGCATTATTTAAGGACTCTGCTGCATTATTTAAGGACTTTGTTGCATTATTTAAGGACTCTGCTGCATTATTTAAGGACTTTGTTGCATTATTTAAGGACTCTGCTGCATTACTTAAGGACCCTGCTGCAGTATTTCAGTAATCTGCTGCATTATTTAAGGACTTTGTTGCATTATTTAAGGACTTGGCTGGATTATTTAAGGACTCTGCTGCATTATTTAAGGACTCTGCTGCATTATTTAAGGACTTTGCTGCATTATTTAAGGACTCTGCTGCATTATTTAAGGACTTTGTTGCATTATTTAAGGACCGTGCTGCATTATTTAAGGACTTTGTTGCATTATTTAAGGACTCTGCTGCATTATTTAAGGACCCTGCTGCGGTATTTCAGCACTCTGCTGAATTATTTAAGGACTTTGCTGCATTATTTATGGACTTTATTGCATTATTTAAAGACTTTGCTGCATTATTTAAGGACTTGGCTGGATTAATTAAGGACTGTGCTGCATTATTTAAGGACTTTGCTGCATTATTTAAGGACTCTGCTGCATTATTTAAGGACTTTGTTGCATTATTTAAGGACTCTGCTGCATTATTTAAGGACTTTGTTGCATTATTTAAGGACTCTGCTGCATTACTTAAGGACCCTGCTGCAGTATTTCAGTAATCTGCTGCATTATTTAAGGACTTTGTTGCATTATTTAAGGACTTGGCTGGATTATTTAAGGACTCTGCTGCATTATTTAAGGACTCTGCTGCATTATTTAAGGACTTTGTTGCATTATTTAAGGACCGTGCTGCATTATTTAAGGACTTTGTTGCATTATTTAAGGACTCTGCTGCATTATTTAAGGACCTGGCTGCGGTATTTCAGCACTCTGCTGAATTATTTAAGGACTTTGCTGCATTATTTATGGACTTTATTGCATTATTTAAGGACTCTGCTGCATTATTTAAGGACTTTGTTGCATTATTTAAGGACTCTGCTGCATTATTCAAGGACTTTGCTGCATTATTTAAGGACTCTGCTGCAGTTTTTAAGGACTCTGCTGCATTATTTAAGGACTTTTCTGCATTATTTAAGGACTCTGCTGCAATATTTAAGGACTTGGCTGGATTATTTAAGGACTCTGCTGCATTATTTAAGGAATGTGCTGCATTATTTAAGGACTCTGCTGCATTATTTAAGGACTTTCTTTCTTTATTTAAGGACTCTGCTGCATTATTTAAGGACTTTGTTGCATTATTTAAGGACTCTGCTGCATTATATAAGGATTTGCTGCATTATTTAAGGACTTTATTGCATTATTTAAGGACTGTTCTGCATTATTTAAGGACTTTGTTGCATTATTTAAGGACTCTGCTGCATTATTTAAGGATCCTGCTGCGGTATTTCAGTACTCTGCTGCATTATTTAAGGAATTTGCTGCATTATTTATGGACTTTATTGCATTATTTAAAGACTTTGCTGCATTATTTAAGGACTTGGCTGGATTATTTAAGGACTGTGCTGCATTATTTAAGGACTTTGCTGCATTATTTAAGGACTCTGCTGCATTATTTAAGGACTTTGTTGCATTATTTAAGGACTCTGCTGCATTATTTAAGGACTTTGTTGCATTATTTAAGGACTCTGCTGCATTACTTAAGGACCCTGCTGCAGTATTTCAGTAATCTGCTGCATTATTTAAGGACTTTGTTGCATTATTTAAGGACTTGGCTGGATTATTTAAGGACTCTGCTGCATTATTTAAGGACTCTGCTGCATTATTTAAGGACTTTGTTGCATTATTTAAGGACCGTGCTGCATTATTTAAGGACTTTGTTGCATTATTTAAGGACTCTGCTGCATTATTTAAGGACCTGGCTGCGGTATTTCAGCACTCTGCTGAATTATTTAAGGACTTTGCTGCATTATTTATGGACTTTATTGCATTATTTAAGGACTCTGCTGCATTATTTAAGGACTTTGTTGCATTATTTAAGGACTCTGCTGCATTATTCAAGGACTTTGCTGCATTATTTAAGGACTCTGCTGCAGTTTTTAAGGACTCTGCTGCATTATTTAAGGACTTTTCTGCATTATTTAAGGACTCTGCTGCAATATTTAAGGACTTGGCTGGATTATTTAAGGACTCTGCTGCATTATTTAAGGAATGTGCTGCATTATTTAAGGACTCTGCTGCATTATTTAAGGACTTTCTTTCTTTATTTAAGGACTCTGCTGCATTATTTAAGGACTTTGTTGCATTATTTAAGGACTCTGCTGCATTATATAAGGACTTTGCTGCATTATTTAAGGACTTTATTGCATTATTTAAGGACTGTTCTGCATTATTTAAGGACTTTGTTGCATTATTTAAGGACTCTGCTGCATTATTTAAGGATCCTGCTGCGGTATTTCAGTACTCTGCTGCATTATTTAAGGAATTTGCTGCATTATTTATGGACTTTATTGCATTATTTAAAGACTTTGCTGCATTATTTAAGGACTTGGCTGGATTATTTAAGGACTGTGCTGCATTATTTAAGGACTTTGCTGCATTATTTAAGGACTCTGCTGCATTATTTAAGGACTTTGTTGCATTATTTAAGGACTCTGCTGCATTATTTAAGGACTTTGTTGCATTATTTAAGGACTCTGCTGCATTATTTAAGGACCCCGCTGCAGTATTTCAGTAATCTGCTGCATTATCTAAGGACTTTGTTGCATTATTTAAGGACTTGGCTGGATTATTTAAGGACTCTGCTGCATTATTTAAGGACTTTGCTGCATTATTTAAGGACTCTGCTGCATTATTTAAGGACTTTGATGCATTATTTAAGGACCGTGCTGCATTATTTAAGGACTTTGTTGCATTATTTAAGGACTCTGCTGCATTATTTAAGGACCCTGCTGCGGTATTTCAGCACTCTGCTGAATTATTTAAGGATTTTGCTGCATTATTTATGTACTTTATTGCATTATTTAAAGACTTTGCTGCATTATTTAAGGACTTGGCTGGATTAATTAAGGACTGTGCTGCATTATTTAAGGACTTTGCTGCATTATTTAAGGACTCTGCTGCATTATTTAAGGACTTTGTTGCATTATTTAAGGACTCTGCTGCATTATTTAAGGACTTTGTTGCATTATTTAAGGACTCTGCTGCATTACTTAAGGACCCTGCTGCAGTATTTCAGTAATCTGCTGCATTATTTAAGGACTTTGTTGCATTATTTAAGGACTTGGCTGGATTATTTAAGGACTCTGCTGCATTATTTAAGGACTCTGCTGCATTATTTAAGGACTTTGTTGCATTATTTAAGGACCGTGCTGCATTATTTAAGGACTTTGTTGCATTATTTAAGGACTCTGCTGCATTATTTAAGGACCTGGCTGCGGTATTTCAGCACTCTGCTGAATTATTTAAGGACTTTGCTGCATTATTTATGGACTTTATTGCATTATTTAAGGACTCTGCTGCATTATTTAAGGACTTTGTTGCATTATTTAAGGACTCTGCTGCATCATTTAAGGACTTTGTTGCATTATTTAAGGACTCTACTTCATTATTTAACGACTTTGCTGCATTATTTAAGGACCCTGCTGCGGTATTTCAGTACTCTGCTGCATTATTTAAGGACTCTGCTGCATTATTTAAGGACTTTGTTGCATTATTTAAGGACTCTGCTGCATTATTTAAGGACTTTGTTGCATTATTTAAGGACTCTGCTGCATTATTTAAGGACTTTGCTGCATTATTTAAGGACTCTGCTGCAGTTTTTAAGGACTCTGCTGCATTATTTAAGGACTTTTCTGCATTATTTAAGGACTCTGCTGCAATATTTAAGGACCCTGCTGCAGTATTTCAGTAATCTGCTGCATTATTTAAGGACTTTGTTGCATTATTTAAGGACTTGGCTGGATTATTTAGGGACTTTGCTGCATTATTTAAGGACTCTGCTGCATTATTTAAGGACTTTGCTGCATTATTTAAGGACTCTGATACGGTACTTAAGGACTCTGCTGCATTATTTAAGTACTTTGTTGCATTATTTAAGTACTCAGCTGCATTATTTAAGGACTTTGCTGCATTATTTAAGTACTCTGCTGCGGTATTTAAGGACTTGGCTGGATTATTTAAGGACTCTGCTGAATTATTTAAGGAATGTGCTGCATTATTTAAGGACTCTGCTGCATTATTTAAGGACTTTGTTGCATTATTTAAGGACTTTGTTGCATTATTTAAGGACTCTGCTGCATTATTTAAGGACTTTGCTGCATTATTTAAGGACTTTATTGCATTATTTAAGGACTGTTCTGCATTATTTAAGGACTTTGTTGCATTATTTAAGGACTCTGCTGCATTATTTAAGGATCCTGCTGCGGTATTTCAGTACTCTGCTGCATTTTTTAAGGACTTTGCTGCATTATTTAAGGACTTGGCTGGATTATTTAAGGACTCTGCTGCATTATTTAAGGACTTTGCTGCATTATTTAAGGACTCTGCTGCATTATTTAAGGACTTTGTTGCATTATTTAAGGACCCTGCTGCATTATTTAAGGACTTTGTTGCATTATTTAAGGACTCTGCTGCATTATTCAAGGACTTTGCTGCATTATTTAAGGACTCTGCTGCAGTTTTTAAGGACTCTGCTGCATTATTTAAGGACTTTTCTGCATTATTTAAGGACTCTGCTGCAATATTTAAGGACTTGGCTGGATTATTTAAGGACTCTGCTGCATTATTTAAGGACTTTGCTGCATTATTTAAGGACTCTGCTGCATTATTTAAGGACTTTGTTGCATTATTTAAGGACCGTGCTGCATTATTTAAGGACTTTGTTGCATTATTTAAGGACTCTGCTGCATTATTTAAGGACCCTGCTGCGGTATTTCAGCACTCTGCTGAATTATTTAAGGACTTTGCTGCATTATTTATGGACTTTATTGCATTATTTAAAGACTTTGCTGCATTATTTAAGGACTTGGCTGGATTAATTAAGGACTGTGCTGCATTATTTAAGGACTTTGCTGCATTATTTAAGGACTCTGCTGCATTATTTAAGGACTTTGTTGCATTATTTAAGGACTCTGCTGCATTATTTAAGGACTTTGTTGCATTATTTAAGGACTCTGCTGCATTACTTAAGGACCCTGCTGCAGTATTTCAGTAATCTGCTGCATTATTTAAGGACTTTGTTGCATTATTTAAGGACTTGGCTGGATTATTTAAGGACTCTGCTGCATTATTTAAGGACTCTGCTGCATTATTTAAGGACTTTGCTGCATTATTTAAGGACTCTGCTGCATTATTTAAGGACTTTGTTGCATTATTTAAGGACCGTGCTGCATTATTTAAGGACTTTGTTGCATTATTTAAGGACTCTGCTGCATTATTTAAGGACCCTGCTGCGGTATTTCAGCACTCTGCTGAATTATTTAAGGACTTTGCTGCATTATTTATGGACTTTATTGCATTATTTAAAGACTTTGCTGCATTATTTAAGGACTTGGCTGGATTAATTAAGGACTGTGCTGCATTATTTAAGGACTTTGCTGCATTATTTAAGGACTCTGCTGCATTATTTAAGGACTTTGTTGCATTATTTAAGGACTCTGCTGCATTATTTAAGGACTTTGTTGCATTATTTAAGGACTCTGCTGCATTACTTAAGGACCCTGCTGCAGTATTTCAGTAATCTGCTGCATTATTTAAGGACTTTGTTGCATTATTTAAGGACTTGGCTGGATTATTTAAGGACTCTGCTGCATTATTTAAGGACTCTGCTGCATTATTTAAGGACTTTGTTGCATTATTTAAGGACCGTGCTGCATTATTTAAGGACTTTGTTGCATTATTTAAGGACTCTGCTGCATTATTTAAGGACCTGGCTGCGGTATTTCAGCACTCTGCTGAATTATTTAAGGACTTTGCTGCATTATTTATGGACTTTATTGCATTATTTAAGGACTCTGCTGCATTATTTAAGGACTTTGTTGCATTATTTAAGGACTCTGCTGCATTATTCAAGGACTTTGCTGCATTATTTAAGGACTCTGCTGCAGTTTTTAAGGACTCTGCTGCATTATTTAAGGACTTTTCTGCATTATTTAAGGACTCTGCTGCAATATTTAAGGACTTGGCTGGATTATTTAAGGACTCTGCTGCATTATTTAAGGAATGTGCTGCATTATTTAAGGACTCTGCTGCATTATTTAAGGACTTTCTTTCTTTATTTAAGGACTCTGCTGCATTATTTAAGGACTTTGTTGCATTATTTAAGGACTCTGCTGCATTATATAAGGACTTTGCTGCATTATTTAAGGACTTTATTGCATTATTTAAGGACTGTTCTGCATTATTTAAGGACTTTGTTGCATTATTTAAGGACTCTGCTGCATTATTTAAGGATCCTGCTGCGGTATTTCAGTACTCTGCTGCATTATTTAAGGAATTTGCTGCATTATTTATGGACTTTATTGCATTATTTAAAGACTTTGCTGCATTATTTAAGGACTTGGCTGGATTATTTAAGGACTGTGCTGCATTATTTAAGGACTTTGCTGCATTATTTAAGGACTCTGCTGCATTATTTAAGGACTTTGTTGCATTATTTAAGGACTCTGCTGCATTATTTAAGGACTTTGTTGCATTATTTAAGGACTCTGCTGCATTATTTAAGGACCCCGCTGCAGTATTTCAGTAATCTGCTGCATTATCTAAGGACTTTGTTGCATTATTTAAGGACTTGGCTGGATTATTTAAGGACTCTGCTGCATTATTTAAGGACTTTGCTGCATTATTTAAGGACTCTGCTGCATTATTTAAGGACTTTGATGCATTATTTAAGGACCGTGCTGCATTATTTAAGGACTTTGTTGCATTATTTAAGGACTCTGCTGCATTATTTAAGGACCCTGCTGCGGTATTTCAGCACTCTGCTGAATTATTTAAGGATTTTGCTGCATTATTTATGTACTTTATTGCATTATTTAAAGACTTTGCTGCATTATTTAAGGACTTGGCTGGATTAATTAAGGACTGTGCTGCATTATTTAAGGACTTTGCTGCATTATTTAAGGACTCTGCTGCATTATTTAAGGACTTTGTTGCATTATTTAAGGACTCTGCTGCATTATTTAAGGACTTTGTTGCATTATTTAAGGACTCTGCTGCATTACTTAAGGACCCTGCTGCAGTATTTCAGTAATCTGCTGCATTATTTAAGGACTTTGTTGCATTATTTAAGGACTTGGCTGGATTATTTAAGGACTCTGCTGCATTATTTAAGGACTCTGCTGCATTATTTAAGGACTTTGTTGCATTATTTAAGGACCGTGCTGCATTATTTAAGGACTTTGTTGCATTATTTAAGGACTCTGCTGCATTATTTAAGGACCTGGCTGCGGTATTTCAGCACTCTGCTGAATTATTTAAGGACTTTGCTGCATTATTTATGGACTTTATTGCATTATTTAAGGACTCTGCTGCATTATTTAAGGACTTTGTTGCATTATTTAAGGACTCTGCTGCATCATTTAAGGACTTTGTTGCATTATTTAAGGACTCTACTTCATTATTTAACGACTTTGCTGCATTATTTAAGGACCCTGCTGCGGTATTTCAGTACTCTGCTGCATTATTTAAGGACTCTGCTGCATTATTTAAGGACTTTGTTGCATTATTTAAGGACTCTGCTGCATTATTTAAGGACTTTGTTGCATTATTTAAGGACTCTGCTGCTTTATTTAAGGACCCTGCTGCAGTATTTCAGTAATCTGCTGCATTATTTAAGGACTTTGTTGCATTATTTAAGGACTTGGCTGGATTATTTAAGGACTTTGCTGCATTACTTAAGGACTCTGCTGCATTATTTAAGGACCCTGCTGCGGTATTTCAGCACTCTGCTGAATTATTTAAGGACTTTGCTGCATTATTTATGGACTTTATTGCATTATTTAAGGACTCTGCTGCATTATTTAAGGACTTTGTTGCATTATTTAAGGACTCTGCTGCATTATTCAAGGACTTTGCTGCATTATTTAAGGACTCTGCTGCAGTTTTTAAGGACTCTGCTGCATTATTTAAGGACTTTTCTGCATTATTTAAGGACTCTGCTGCAATATTTAAGGACCCTGCTGCAGTATTTCAGTAATCTGCTGCATTATTTAAGGACTTTGTTGCATTATTTAAGGACTTGGCTGGATTATTTAGGGACTTTGCTGCATTATTTAAGGACTCTGCTGCATTATTTAAGGACTTTGCTGCATTATTTAAGGACTCTGATACGGTACTTAAGGACTCTGCTGCATTATTTAAGTACTTTGTTGCATTATTTAAGTACTCAGCTGCATTATTTAAGGACTTTGCTGCATTATTTAAGTACTCTGCTGCGGTATTTAAGGACTTGGCTGGATTATTTAAGGACTCTGCTGAATTATTTAAGGAATGTGCTGCATTATTTAAGGACTCTGCTGCATTATTTAAGGACTTTGTTGCATTATTTAAGGACTTTGTTGCATTATTTAAGGACTCTGCTGCATTATTTAAGGACTTTGCTGCATTATTTAAGGACTTTATTGCATTATTTAAGGACTGTTCTGCATTATTTAAGGACTTTGTTGCATTATTTAAGGACTCTGCTGCATTATTTAAGGATCCTGCTGCGGTATTTCAGTACTCTGCTGCATTTTTTAAGGACTTTGCTGCATTATTTAAGGACTTGGCTGGATTATTTAAGGACTCTGCTGCATTATTTAAGGACTTTGCTGCATTATTTAAGGACTCTGCTGCATTATTTAAGGACTTTGTTGCATTATTTAAGGACCCTGCTGCATTATTTAAGGACTTTGTTGCATTATTTAAGGACTCTGCTGCATTATTCAAGGACTTTGCTGCATTATTTAAGGACTCTGCTGCAGTTTTTAAGGACTCTGCTGCATTATTTAAGGACTTTTCTGCATTATTTAAGGACTCTGCTGCAATATTTAAGGACTTGGCTGGATTATTTAAGGACTCTGCTGCATTATTTAAGGACTTTGCTGCATTATTTAAGGACTCTGCTGCATTATTTAAGGACTTTGTTGCATTATTTAAGGACCGTGCTGCATTATTTAAGGACTTTGTTGCATTATTTAAGGACTCTGCTGCATTATTTAAGGACCCTGCTGCGGTATTTCAGCACTCTGCTGAATTATTTAAGGACTTTGCTGCATTATTTATGGACTTTATTGCATTATTTAAAGACTTTGCTGCATTATTTAAGGACTTGGCTGGATTAATTAAGGACTGTGCTGCATTATTTAAGGACTTTGCTGCATTATTTAAGGACTCTGCTGCATTATTTAAGGACTTTGTTGCATTATTTAAGGACTCTGCTGCATTATTTAAGGACTTTGTTGCATTATTTAAGGACTCTGCTGCATTACTTAAGGACCCTGCTGCAGTATTTCAGTAATCTGCTGCATTATTTAAGGACTTTGTTGCATTATTTAAGGACTTGGCTGGATTATTTAAGGACTCTGCTGCATTATTTAAGGACTCTGCTGCATTATTTAAGGACTTTGCTGCATTATTTAAGGACTCTGCTGCATTATTTAAGGACTTTGTTGCATTATTTAAGGACCGTGCTGCATTATTTAAGGACTTTGTTGCATTATTTAAGGACTCTGCTGCATTATTTAAGGACCCTGCTGCGGTATTTCAGCACTCTGCTGAATTATTTAAGGACTTTGCTGCATTATTTATGGACTTTATTGCATTATTTAAAGACTTTGCTGCATTATTTAAGGACTTGGCTGGATTAATTAAGGACTGTGCTGCATTATTTAAGGACTTTGCTGCATTATTTAAGGACTCTGCTGCATTATTTAAGGACTTTGTTGCATTATTTAAGGACTCTGCTGCATTATTTAAGGACTTTGTTGCATTATTTAAGGACTCTGCTGCATTACTTAAGGACCCTGCTGCAGTATTTCAGTAATCTGCTGCATTATTTAAGGACTTTGTTGCATTATTTAAGGACTTGGCTGGATTATTTAAGGACTCTGCTGCATTATTTAAGGACTCTGCTGCATTATTTAAGGACTTTGTTGCATTATTTAAGGACCGTGCTGCATTATTTAAGGACTTTGTTGCATTATTTAAGGACTCTGCTGCATTATTTAAGGACCTGGCTGCGGTATTTCAGCACTCTGCTGAATTATTTAAGGACTTTGCTGCATTATTTATGGACTTTATTGCATTATTTAAGGACTCTGCTGCATTATTTAAGGACTTTGTTGCATTATTTAAGGACTCTGCTGCATCATTTAAGGACTTTGTTGCATTATTTAAGGACTCTACTTCATTATTTAACGACTTTGCTGCATTATTTAAGGACCCTGCTGCGGTATTTCAGTACTCTGCTGCATTATTTAAGGACTCTGCTGCATTATTTAAGGACTTTGTTGCATTATTTAAGGACTCTGCTGCATTATTTAAGGACTTTGTTGCATTATTTAAGGACTCTGCTGCTTTATTTAAGGACCCTGCTGCAGTATTTCAGTAATCTGCTGCATTATTTAAGGACTTTGTTGCATTATTTAAGGACTTGGCTGGATTATTTAAGGACTTTGCTGCATTACTTAAGGACTCTGCTGCATTATTTAAGGACCCTGCTGCGGTATTTCAGCACTCTGCTGAATTATTTAAGGACTTTGCTGCATTATTTATGGACTTTATTGCATTATTTAAGGACTCTGCTGCATTATTTAAGGACTTTGTTGCATTATTTAAGGACTCTGCTGCATTATTCAAGGACTTTGCTGCATTATTTAAGGACTCTGCTGCAGTTTTTAAGGACTCTGCTGCATTATTTAAGGACTTTTCTGCATTATTTAAGGACTCTGCTGCAATATTTAAGGACTTGGCTGGATTATTTAAGGACTCTGCTGCATTATTTAAGGAATGTGCTGCATTATTTAAGGACTCTGCTGCATTATTTAAGGACTTTCTTGCATTATTTAAGGACTCTGCTGCATTATTTAAGGACTTTGTTGCATTATTTAAGGACTCTGCTGCATTATATAAGGACTTTGCTGCATTATTTAAGGACTTTATTGCATTATTTAAGGACTGTTCTGCATTATTTAAGGACTTTGTTGCATTATTTAAGGACTCTGCTGCATTATTTAAGGATCCTGCTGCGGTATTTCAGTACTCTGCTGCATTATTTAAGGAATTTGCTGCATTATTTATGGACTTTATTGCATTATTTAAAGACTTTGCTGCATTATTTAAGGACTTGGCTGGATTATTTAAGGACTGTGCTGCATTATTTAAGGACTTTGCTGCATTATTTAAGGACTCTGCTGCATTATTTAAGGACTTTGTTGCATTATTTAAGGACTCTGCTGCATTATTTAAGGACTTTGTTGCATTATTTAAGGACTCTGCTGCATTATTTAAGGACCCCGCTGCAGTATTTCAGTAATCTGCTGCATTATCTAAGGACTTTGTTGCATTATTTAAGGACTTGGCTGGATTATTTAAGGACTCTGCTGCATTATTTAAGGACTTTGCTGCATTATTTAAGGACTTTGTTGCATTATTTAAGGACTCTGCTGCATTATTTAAGGACTTTGTTGCATTATTTAAGGACTCTGCTGCATTACTTAAGGACCCTGCTGCAGTATTTCAGTAATCTGCTGCATTATTTAAGGACTTTGTTGCATTATTTAAGGACTTGGCTGGATTATTTAAGGACTCTGCTGCATTATTTAAGGACTCTGCTGCATTATTTAAGGACTTTGTTGCATTATTTAAGGACCGTGCTGCATTATTTAAGGACTTTGTTGCATTATTTAAGGACTCTGCTGCATTATTTAAGGACCCTGCTGCGGTATTTCAGCACTCTGCTGAATTATTTAAGGACTTTGCTGCATTATTTATGGACTTTATTGCATTATTTAAAGACTTTGCTGCATTATTTAAGGACTTGGCTGGATTAATTAAGGACTGTGCTGCATTATTTAAGGACTTTGCTGCATTATTTAAGGACTCTGCTGCATTATTTAAGGACTTTGTTGCATTATTTAAGGACTCTGCTGCATTATTTAAGGACTTTGTTGCATTATTTAAGGACTCTGCTGCATTACTTAAGGACCCTGCTGCAGTATTTCAGTAATCTGCTGCATTATTTAAGGACTTTGTTGCATTATTTAAGGACTTGGCTGGATTATTTAAGGACTCTGCTGCATTATTTAAGGACTCTGCTGCATTATTTAAGGACTTTGTTGCATTATTTAAGGACCGTGCTGCATTATTTAAGGACTTTGTTGCATTATTTAAGGACTCTGCTGCATTATTTAAGGACCTGGCTGCGGTATTTCAGCACTCTGCTGAATTATTTAAGGACTTTGCTGCATTATTTATGGACTTTATTGCATTATTTAAGGACTCTGCTGCATTATTTAAGGACTTTGTTGCATTATTTAAGGACTCTGCTGCATCATTTAAGGACTTTGTTGCATTATTTAAGGACTCTACTTCATTATTTAACGACTTTGCTGCATTATTTAAGGACCCTGCTGCGGTATTTCAGTACTCTGCTGCATTATTTAAGGACTCTGCTGCATTATTTAAGGACTTTGTTGCATTATTTAAGGACTCTGCTGCATTATTTAAGGACTTTGTTGCATTATTTAAGGACTCTGCTGCTTTATTTAAGGACCCTGCTGCAGTATTTCAGTAATCTGCTGCATTATTTAAGGACTTTGTTGCATTATTTAAGGACTTGGCTGGATTATTTAAGGACTTTGCTGCATTACTTAAGGACTCTGCTGCATTATTTAAGGACCCTGCTGCGGTATTTCAGCACTCTGCTGAATTATTTAAGGACTTTGCTGCATTATTTATGGACTTTATTGCATTATTTAAGGACTCTGCTGCATTATTTAAGGACTTTGTTGCATTATTTAAGGACTCTGCTGCATTATTCAAGGACTTTGCTGCATTATTTAAGGACTCTGCTGCAGTTTTTAAGGACTCTGCTGCATTATTTAAGGACTTTTCTGCATTATTTAAGGACTCTGCTGCAATATTTAAGGACTTGGCTGGATTATTTAAGGACTCTGCTGCATTATTTAAGGAATGTGCTGCATTATTTAAGGACTCTGCTGCATTATTTAAGGACTTTCTTTCTTTATTTAAGGACTCTGCTGCATTATTTAAGGACTTTGTTGCATTATTTAAGGACTCTGCTGCATTATATAAGGACTTTGCTGCATTATTTAAGGACTTTATTGCATTATTTAAGGACTGTTCTGCATTATTTAAGGACTTTGTTGCATTATTTAAGGACTCTGCTGCATTATTTAAGGATCCTGCTGCGGTATTTCAGTACTCTGCTGCATTATTTAAGGAATTTGCTGCATTATTTATGGACTTTATTGCATTATTTAAAGACTTTGCTGCATTATTTAAGGACTTGGCTGGATTATTTAAGGACTGTGCTGCATTATTTAAGGACTTTGCTGCATTATTTAAGGACTCTGCTGCATTATTTAAGGACTTTGTTGCATTATTTAAGGACTCTGCTGCATTATTTAAGGACTTTGTTGCATTATTTAAGGACTCTGCTGCATTATTTAAGGACCCCGCTGCAGTATTTCAGTAATCTGCTGCATTATCTAAGGACTTTGTTGCATTATTTAAGGACTTGGCTGGATTATTTAAGGACTCTGCTGCATTATTTAAGGACTTTGCTGCATTATTTAAGGACTCTGCTGCATTATTTAAGGACTTTGATGCATTATTTAAGGACCGTGCTGCATTATTTAAGGACTTTGTTGCATTATTTAAGGACTCTGCTGCATTATTTAAGGACCCTGCTGCGGTATTTCAGCACTCTGCTGAATTATTTAAGGATTTTGCTGCATTATTTATGTACTTTATTGCATTATTTAAAGACTTTGCTGCATTATTTAAGGACTTGGCTGGATTAATTAAGGACTGTGCTGCATTATTTAAGGACTTTGCTGCATTATTTAAGGACTCTGCTGCATTATTTAAGGACTTTGTTGCATTATTTAAGGACTCTGCTGCATTATTTAAGGACTTTGTTGCATTATTTAAGGACTCTGCTGCATTACTTAAGGACCCTGCTGCAGTATTTCAGTAATCTGCTGCATTATTTAAGGACTTTGTTGCATTATTTAAGGACTTGGCTGGATTATTTAAGGACTCTGCTGCATTATTTAAGGACTCTGCTGCATTATTTAAGGACTTTGTTGCATTATTTAAGGACCGTGCTGCATTATTTAAGGACTTTGTTGCATTATTTAAGGACTCTGCTGCATTATTTAAGGACCTGGCTGCGGTATTTCAGCACTCTGCTGAATTATTTAAGGACTTTGCTGCATTATTTATGGACTTTATTGCATTATTTAAGGACTCTGCTGCATTATTTAAGGACTTTGTTGCATTATTTAAGGACTCTGCTGCATCATTTAAGGACTTTGTTGCATTATTTAAGGACTCTACTTCATTATTTAACGACTTTGCTGCATTATTTAAGGACCCTGCTGCGGTATTTCAGTACTCTGCTGCATTATTTAAGGACTCTGCTGCATTATTTAAGGACTTTGTTGCATTATTTAAGGACTCTGCTGCATTATTTAAGGACTTTGTTGCATTATTTAAGGACTCTGCTGCTTTATTTAAGGACCCTGCTGCAGTATTTCAGTAATCTGCTGCATTATTTAAGGACTTTGTTGCATTATTTAAGGACTTGGCTGGATTATTTAAGGACTTTGCTGCATTACTTAAGGACTCTGCTGCATTATTTAAGGACCCTGCTGCGGTATTTCAGCACTCTGCTGAATTATTTAAGGACTTTGCTGCATTATTTATGGACTTTATTGCATTATTTAAGGACTCTGCTGCATTATTTAAGGACTTTGTTGCATTATTTAAGGACTCTGCTGCATTATTCAAGGACTTTGCTGCATTATTTAAGGACTCTGCTGCAGTTTTTAAGGACTCTGCTGCATTATTTAAGGACTTTTCTGCATTATTTAAGGACTCTGCTGCAATATTTAAGGACCCTGCTGCAGTATTTCAGTAATCTGCTGCATTATTTAAGGACTTTGTTGCATTATTTAAGGACTTGGCTGGATTATTTAGGGACTTTGCTGCATTATTTAAGGACTCTGCTGCATTATTTAAGGACTTTGCTGCATTATTTAAGGACTCTGATACGGTACTTAAGGACTCTGCTGCATTATTTAAGTACTTTGTTGCATTATTTAAGTACTCAGCTGCATTATTTAAGGACTTTGCTGCATTATTTAAGTACTCTGCTGCAGTATTTAAGGACTTGGCTGGATTATTTAAGGACTCTGCTGAATTATTTAAGGAATGTGCTGCATTATTTAAGGACTCTGCTGCATTATTTAAGGACTTTGTTGCATTATTTAAGGACTTTGTTGCATTATTTAAGGACTCTGCTGCATTATTTAAGGACTTTGCTGCATTATTTAAGGACTTTATTGCATTATTTAAGGACTGTTCTGCATTATTTAAGGACTTTGTTGCATTATTTAAGGACTCTGCTGCATTATTTAAGGATCCTGCTGCGGTATTTCAGTACTCTGCTGCATTTTTTAAGGACTTTGCTGCATTATTTAAGGACTTGGCTGGATTATTTAAGGACTCTGCTGCATTATTTAAGGACTTTGCTGCATTATTTAAGGACTCTGCTGCATTATTTAAGGACTTTGTTGCATTATTTAAGGACCCTGCTGCATTATTTAAGGACTTTGTTGCATTATTTAAGGACTCTGCTGCATTATTCAAGGACTTTGCTGCATTATTTAAGGACTCTGCTGCAGTTTTTAAGGACTCTGCTGCATTATTTAAGGACTTTTCTGCATTATTTAAGGACTCTGCTGCAATATTTAAGGACTTGGCTGGATTATTTAAGGACTCTGCTGCATTATTTAAGGACTTTGCTGCATTATTTAAGGACTCTGCTGCATTATTTAAGGACTTTGTTGCATTATTTAAGGACCGTGCTGCATTATTTAAGGACTTTGTTGCATTATTTAAGGACTCTGCTGCATTATTTAAGGACCCTGCTGCGGTATTTCAGCACTCTGCTGAATTATTTAAGGACTTTGCTGCATTATTTATGGACTTTATTGCATTATTTAAAGACTTTGCTGCATTATTTAAGGACTTGGCTGGATTAATTAAGGACTGTGCTGCATTATTTAAGGACTTTGCTGCATTATTTAAGGACTCTGCTGCATTATTTAAGGACTTTGTTGCATTATTTAAGGACTCTGCTGCATTATTTAAGGACTTTGTTGCATTATTTAAGGACTCTGCTGCATTATTTAAGGACCCTGCTGCAGTATTTCAGTAATCTGCTGCATTATTTAAGGACTTTGTTGCATTATTTAAGGACTTGGCTGGATTATTTAAGGACTCTGCTGCATTATTTAAGGACTCTGCTGCATTATTTAAGGACTTTGCTGCATTATTTAAGGACTCTGCTGCATTATTTAAGGACTTTGTTGCATTATTTAAGGACCGTGCTGCATTATTTAAGGACTTTGTTGCATTATTTAAGGACTCTGCTGCATTATTTAAGGACCCTGCTGCGGTATTTCAGCACTCTGCTGAATTATTTAAGGACTTTGCTGCATTATTTATGGACTTTATTGCATTATTTAAAGACTTTGCTGCATTATTTAAGGACTTGGCTGGATTAATTAAGGACTGTGCTGCATTATTTAAGGACTTTGCTGCATTATTTAAGGACTCTGCTGCATTATTTAAGGACTTTGTTGCATTATTTAAGGACTCTGCTGCATTATTTAAGGACTTTGTTGCATTATTTAAGGACTCTGCTGCATTACTTAAGGACCCTGCTGCAGTATTTCAGTAATCTGCTGCATTATTTAAGGACTTTGTTGCATTATTTAAGGACTTGGCTGGATTATTTAAGGACTCTGCTGCATTATTTAAGGACTCTGCTGCATTATTTAAGGACTTTGTTGCATTATTTAAGGACCGTGCTGCATTATTTAAGGACTTTGTTGCATTATTTAAGGACTCTGCTGCATTATTTAAGGACCTGGCTGCGGTATTTCAGCACTCTGCTGAATTATTTAAGGACTTTGCTGCATTATTTATGGACTTTATTGCATTATTTAAGGACTCTGCTGCATTATTTAAGGACTTTGTTGCATTATTTAAGGACTCTGCTGCATCATTTAAGGACTTTGTTGCATTATTTAAGGACTCTACTTCATTATTTAACGACTTTGCTGCATTATTTAAGGACCCTGCTGCGGTATTTCAGTACTCTGCTGCATTATTTAAGGACTCTGCTGCATTATTTAAGGACTTTGTTGCATTATTTAAGGACTCTGCTGCATTATTTAAGGACTTTGTTGCATTATTTAAGGACTCTGCTGCTTTATTTAAGGACCCTGCTGCAGTATTTCAGTAATCTGCTGCATTATTTAAGGACTTTGTTGCATTATTTAAGGACTTGGCTGGATTATTTAAGGACTTTGCTGCATTACTTAAGGACTCTGCTGCATTATTTAAGGACCCTGCTGCGGTATTTCAGCACTCTGCTGAATTATTTAAGGACTTTGCTGCATTATTTATGGACTTTATTGCATTATTTAAGGACTCTGCTGCATTATTTAAGGACTTTGTTGCATTATTTAAGGACTCTGCTGCATTATTCAAGGACTTTGCTGCATTATTTAAGGACTCTGCTGCAGTTTTTAAGGACTCTGCTGCATTATTTAAGGACTTTTCTGCATTATTTAAGGACTCTGCTGCAATATTTAAGGACTTGGCTGGATTATTTAAGGACTCTGCTGCATTATTTAAGGAATGTGCTGCATTATTTAAGGACTCTGCTGCATTATTTAAGGACTTTCTTGCATTATTTAAGGACTCTGCTGCATTATTTAAGGACTTTGTTGCATTATTTAAGGACTCTGCTGCATTATATAAGGACTTTGCTGCATTATTTAAGGACTTTATTGCATTATTTAAGGACTGTTCTGCATTATTTAAGGACTTTGTTGCATTATTTAAGGACTCTGCTGCATTATTTAAGGATCCTGCTGCGGTATTTCAGTACTCTGCTGCATTATTTAAGGAATTTGCTGCATTATTTATGGACTTTATTGCATTATTTAAAGACTTTGCTGCATTATTTAAGGACTTGGCTGGATTATTTAAGGACTGTGCTGCATTATTTAAGGACTTTGCTGCATTATTTAAGGACTCTGCTGCATTATTTAAGGACTTTGTTGCATTATTTAAGGACTCTGCTGCATTATTTAAGGACTTTGTTGCATTATTTAAGGACTCTGCTGCATTATTTAAGGACCCCGCTGCAGTATTTCAGTAATCTGCTGCATTATCTAAGGACTTTGTTGCATTATTTAAGGACTTGGCTGGATTATTTAAGGACTCTGCTGCATTATTTAAGGACTCTGCTGCATTATTTAAGGACTTTGTTGCATTATTTAAGGACTCTGCTGCATTATTTAAGGACTTTGTTGCATTATTTAAGGACTCTGCTGCATTACTTAAGGACCCTGCTGCAGTATTTCAGTAATCTGCTGCATTATTTAAGGACTTTGTTGCATTATTTAAGGACTTGGCTGGATTATTTAAGGACTCTGCTGCATTATTTAAGGACTCTGCTGCATTATTTAAGGACTTTGTTGCATTATTTAAGGACCGTGCTGCATTATTTAAGGACTTTGTTGCATTATTTAAGGACTCTGCTGCATTATTTAAGGACCTGGCTGCGGTATTTCAGCACTCTGCTGAATTATTTAAGGACTTTGCTGCATTATTTATGGACTTTATTGCATTATTTAAGGACTCTGCTGCATTATTTAAGGACTTTGTTGCATTATTTAAGGACTCTGCTGCATCATTTAAGGACTTTGTTGCATTATTTAAGGACTCTACTTCATTATTTAACGACTTTGCTGCATTATTTAAGGACCCTGCTGCGGTATTTCAGTACTCTGCTGCATTATTTAAGGACTCTGCTGCATTATTTAAGGACTTTGTTGCATTATTTAAGGACTCTGCTGCATTATTTAAGGACTTTGTTGCATTATTTAAGGACTCTGCTGCTTTATTTAAGGACCCTGCTGCAGTATTTCAGTAATCTGCTGCATTATTTAAGGACTTTGTTGCATTATTTAAGGACTTGGCTGGATTATTTAAGGACTTTGCTGCATTACTTAAGGACTCTGCTGCATTATTTAAGGACCCTGCTGCGGTATTTCAGCACTCTGCTGAATTATTTAAGGACTTTGTTGCATTATTTAAGGACTCTGCTGCATTATTCAAGGACTTTGCTGCATTATTTAAGGACTCTGCTGCAGTTTTTAAGGACTCTGCTGCATTATTTAAGGACTTTTCTGCATTATTTAAGGACTCTGCTGCAATATTTAAGGACTTGGCTGGATTATTTAAGGACTCTGCTGCATTATTTAAGGAATGTGCTGCATTATTTAAGGACTCTGCTGCATTATTTAAGGACTTTCTTGCATTATTTAAGGACTCTGCTGCATTATTTAAGGACTTTGTTGCATTATTTAAGGACTCTGCTGCATTATATAAGAACTTTGCTGCATTATTTAAGGACTTTATTGCATTATTTAAGGACTGTTCTGCATTATTTAAGGACTTTGTTGCATTATTTAAGGACTCTGCTGCATTATTTAAGGATCCTGCTGCGGTATTTCAGTACTCTGCTGCATTATTTAAGGAATTTGCTGCATTATTTATGGACTTTATTGCATTATTTAAAGACTTTGCTGCATTATTTAAGGACTTGGCTGGATTATTTAAGGACTGTGCTGCATTATTTAAGGACTTTGCTGCATTATTTAAGGACTCTGCTGCATTATTTAAGGACTTTGTTGCATTATTTAAGGACTCTGCTGCATTATTTAAGGACTTTGTTGCATTATTTAAGGACACTGCTGCATCATTTAAGGACTTTGTTGCATTATTTAAGGACTCTACTTCATTATTTAACGACTTTGCTGCATTATTTAAGGACCCTGCTGCGGTATTTCAGTACTCTGCTGCATTATTTAAGGACTCTGCTGCATTATTTAAGGACTTTGTTGCATTATTTAAGGACTCTGCTGCATTATTTAAGGACTTTGTTGCATTATTTAAGCACTCTGCTGCATTATTTAAGGACCCTGCTGCAGTATTTCAGTAATCTGCTGCATTATTTAAGGACTTTGTTGCATTATTTAAGGACTTGGCTGGATTATTTAGGGACTTTGCTGCATTATTTAAGGACTCTGCTGCATTATTTAAGGACTTTGCTGCATTATTTAAGGACTCTGATACGGTACTTAAGGACTCTGCTGCATTATTTAAGTACTTTGTTGCATTATTTAAGTACTCAGCTGCATTATTTAAGGACTTTGCTGCATTATTTAAGTACTCTGCTGCAGTATTTAAGGACTTGGCTGGATTATTTAAGGACTCTGCTGAATTATTTAAGGAATGTGCTGCATTATTTAAGGACTCTGCTGCATTATTTAAGGACTTTGTTGCATTATTTAAGGACTTTGTTGCATTATTTAAGGACTCTGCTGCATTATTTAAGGACTTTGCTGCATTATTTAAGGACTTTATTGCATTATTTAAGGACTGTTCTGCATTATTTAAGGACTTTGTTGCATTATTTAAGGACTCTGCTGCATTATTTAAGGATCCTGCTGCGGTATTTCAGTACTCTGCTGCATTTTTTAAGGACTTTGCTGCATTATTTAAGGACTTGGCTGGATTATTTAAGGACTCTGCTGCATTATTTAAGGACTTTGCTGCATTATTTAAGGACTCTGCTGCATTATTTAAGGACTTTGTTGCATTATTTAAGGACCCTGCTGCATTATTTAAGGACTTTGTTGCATTATTTAAGGACTCTGCTGCATTATTCAAGGACTTTGCTGCATTATTTAAGGACTCTGATGCAGTTTTTAAGGACTCTGCTGCATTATTTAAGGACTTTTCTGCATTATTTAAGGACTCTGCTGCAATATTTAAGGACTTGGCTGGATTATTTAAGGACTCTGCTGCATTATTTAAGGACTTTGCTGCATTATTTAAGGACTCTGCTGCATTATTTAAGGACTTTGTTGCATTATTTAAGGACCGTGCTGCATTATTTAAGGACTTTGTTGCATTATTTAAGGACTCTGCTGCATTATTTAAGGACCCTGCTGCGGTATTTCAGCACTCTGCTGAATTATTTAAGGACTTTGCTGCATTATTTATGGACTTTATTGCATTATTTAAAGACTTTGCTGCATTATTTAAGGACTTGGCTGGATTAATTAAGGACTGTGCTGCATTATTTAAGGACTTTGCTGCATTATTTAAGGACTCTGCTGCATTATTTAAGGACTTTGTTGCATTATTTAAGGACTCTGCTGCATTATTTAAGGACTTTGTTGCATTATTTAAGGACTCTGCTGCATTACTTAAGGACCCTGCTGCAGTATTTCAGTAATCTGCTGCATTATTTAAGGACTTTGTTGCATTATTTAAGGACTTGGCTGGATTATTTAAGGACTCTGCTGCATTATTTAAGGACTCTGCTGCATTATTTAAGGACTTTGTTGCATTATTTAAGGACCGTGCTGCATTATTTAAGGACTTTGTTGCATTATTTAAGGACTCTGCTGCATTATTTAAGGACCTGGCTGCGGTATTTCAGCACTCTGCTGAATTATTTAAGGACTTTGCTGCATTATTTATGGACTTTATTGCATTATTTAAGGACTCTGCTGCATTATTTAAGGACTTTGTTGCATTATTTAAGGACTCTGCTGCATCATTTAAGGACTTTGTTGCATTATTTAAGGACTCTACTTCATTATTTAACGACTTTGCTGCATTATTTAAGGACCCTGCTGCGGTATTTCAGTACTCTGCTGCATTATTTAAGGACTCTGCTGCATTATTTAAGGACTTTGTTGCATTATTTAAGGACTCTGCTGCATTATTTAAGGACTTTGTTGCATTATTTAAGGACTCTGCTGCATTATTTAAGGATCCTGCTGCGATATTTCAGTACTCTGCTGCATTTTTTAAGGACTTTGCTGCATTATTTAAGGACTTGGCTGGATTATTTAAGGACTCTGCTGCATTATTTAAGGACTTTGCTGCATTATTTAAGGACTCTGCTGCATTATTTAAGGACTTTGTTGCATTATTTAAGGACCCTGCTGCATTATTTAAGGACTTTGTTGCATTATTTAAGGACTCTGCTGCATTATTCAAGGACTTTGCTGCATTATTTAAGGACTCTGCTGCAGTTTTTAAGGACTCTGCTGCATTATTTAAGGACTTTTCTGCATTATTTAAGGACTCTGCTGCAATATTTAAGGACTTGGCTGGATTATTTAAGGACTCTGCTGCATTATTTAAGGACTTTGCTGCATTATTTAAGGACTCTGCTGCATTATTTAAGGACTTTGTTGCATTATTTAAGGACCGTGCTGCATTATTTAAGGACTTTGTTGCATTATTTAAGGACTCTGCTGCATTATTTAAGGACCCTGCTGCGGTATTTCAGCACTCTGCTGAATTATTTAAGGACTTTGCTGCATTATTTATGGACTTTATTGCATTATTTAAAGACTTTGCTGCATTATTTAAGGACTTGGCTGGATTAATTAAGGACTGTGCTGCATTATTTAAGGACTTTGCTGCATTATTTAAGGACTCTGCTGCATTATTTAAGGACTTTGTTGCATTATTTAAGGACTCTGCTGCATTATTTAAGGACTTTGTTGCATTATTTAAGGACTCTGCTGCATTACTTAAGGACCCTGCTGCAGTATTTCAGTAATCTGCTGCATTATTTAAGGACTTTGTTGCATTATTTAAGGACTTGGCTGGATTATTTAAGGACTCTGCTGCATTATTTAAGGACTCTGCTGCATTATTTAAGGACTTTGCTGCATTATTTAAGGACTCTGCTGCATTATTTAAGGACTTTGTTGCATTATTTAAGGACCGTGCTGCATTATTTAAGGACTTTGTTGCATTATTTAAGGACTCTGCTGCATTATTTAAGGACCCTGCTGCGGTATTTCAGCACTCTGCTGAATTATTTAAGGACTTTGCTGCATTATTTATGGACTTTATTGCATTATTTAAAGACTTTGCTGCATTATTTAAGGACTTGGCTGGATTAATTAAGGACTGTGCTGCATTATTTAAGGACTTTGCTGCATTATTTAAGGACTCTGCTGCATTATTTAAGGACTTTGTTGCATTATTTAAGGACTCTGCTGCATTATTTAAGGACTTTGTTGCATTATTTAAGGACTCTGCTGCATTACTTAAGGACCCTGCTGCAGTATTTCAGTAATCTGCTGCATTATTTAAGGACTTTGTTGCATTATTTAAGGACTTGGCTGGATTATTTAAGGACTCTGCTGCATTATTTAAGGACTCTGCTGCATTATTTAAGGACTTTGTTGCATTATTTAAGGACCGTGCTGCATTATTTAAGGACTTTGTTGCATTATTTAAGGACTCTGCTGCATTATTTAAGGACCTGGCTGCGGTATTTCAGCACTCTGCTGAATTATTTAAGGACTTTGCTGCATTATTTATGGACTTTATTGCATTATTTAAGGACTCTGCTGCATTATTTAAGGACTTTGTTGCATTATTTAAGGACTCTGCTGCATCATTTAAGGACTTTGTTGCATTATTTAAGGACTCTACTTCATTATTTAACGACTTTGCTGCATTATTTAAGGACCCTGATGCGGTATTTCAGTACTCTGCTGCATTATTTAAGGACTCTGCTGCATTATTTAAGGACTTTGTTGCATTATTTAAGGACTCTGCTGCATTATTTAAGGACTTTGTTGCATTATTTAAGGACTCTGCTGCATTATTTAAGGATCCTGCTGCGATATTTCAGTACTCTGCTGCATTTTTTAAGGACTTTGCTGCATTATTTAAGGACTTGGCTGGATTATTTAAGGACTCTGCTGCATTATTTAAGGACTTTGCTGCATTATTTAAGGACTCTGCTGCATTATTTAAGGACTTTGTTGCATTATTTAAGGACCCTGCTGCATTATTTAAGGACTTTGTTGCATTATTTAAGGACTCTGCTGCATTATTCAAGGACTTTGCTGCATTATTTAAGGACTCTGCTGCAGTTTTTAAGGACTCTGCTGCATTATTTAAGGACTTTTCTGCATTATTTAAGGACTCTGCTGCAATATTTAAGGACTTGGCTGGATTATTTAAGGACTCTGCTGCATTATTTAAGGACTTTGCTGCATTATTTAAGGACTCTGCTGCATTATTTAAGGACTTTGTTGCATTATTTAAGGACCGTGCTGCATTATTTAAGGACTTTGTTGCATTATTTAAGGACTCTGCTGCATTATTTAAGGACTTTGTTGCATTATTTAAGGACTCTGCTGCATTATTTAAGGACTTTGTTGCATTATTTAAGGACTCTGCTGCATTACTTAAGGACCCTGCTGCAGTATTTCAGTAATCTGCTGCATTATTTAAGGACTTTGTTGCATTATTTAAGGACTTGGCTGGATTATTTAAGGACTCTGCTGCATTATTTAAGGACTCTGCTGCATTATTTAAGGACTTTGCTGCATTATTTAAGGACTCTGCTGCATTATTTAAGGACTTTGTTGCATTATTTAAGGACTCTGCTGCATTATTTAAGGACTTTGTTGCATTATTTAAGGACTCTGCTGCATTACTTAAGGACCCTGCTGCAGTATTTCAGTAATCTGCTGCATTATTTAAGGACTTTGTTGCATTATTTAAGGACTTGGCTGGATTATTTAAGGACTCTGCTGCATTATTTAAGGACTCTGCTGCATTATTTAAGGACTTTGCTGCATTATTTAAGGACTCTGCTGCATTATTTAAGGACTTTGTTGCATTATTTAAGGACCGTGCTGCATTATTTAAGGACTTTGTTGCATTATTTAAGGACTCTGCTGCATTATTTAAGGACCCTGCTGCGGTATTTCAGCACTCTGCTGAATTATTTAAGGACTTTGCTGCATTATTTATGGACTTTATTGCATTATTTAAAGACTTTGCTGCATTATTTAAGGACTTGGCTGGATTAATTAAGGACTGTGCTGCATTATTTAAGGACTTTGCTGCATTATTTAAGGACTCTGCTGCATTATTTAAGGACTTTGTTGCATTATTTAAGGACTCTGCTGCATTATTTAAGGACTTTGTTGCATTATTTAAGGACTCTGCTGCATTACTTAAGGACCCTGCTGCAGTATTTCAGTAATCTGCTGCATTATTTAAGGACTTTGTTGCATTATTTAAGGACTTGGCTGGATTATTTAAGGACTCTGCTGCATTATTTAAGGACTCTGCTGCATTATTTAAGGACTTTGTTGCATTATTTAAGGACCGTGCTGCATTATTTAAGGACTTTGTTGCATTATTTAAGGACTCTGCTGCATTATTTAAGGACCTGGCTGCGGTATTTCAGCACTCTGCTGAATTATTTAAGGACTTTGCTGCATTATTTATGGACTTTATTGCATTATTTAAGGACTCTGCTGCATTATTTAAGGACTTTGTTGCATTATTTAAGGACTCTGCTGCATCATTTAAGGACTTTGTTGCATTATTTAAGGACTCTACTTCATTATTTAACGACTTTGCTGCATTATTTAAGGACCCTGCTGCGGTATTTCAGTACTCTGCTGCATTATTTAAGGACTCTGCTGCATTATTTAAGGACTTTGTTGCATTATTTAAGGACTCTGCTGCATTATTTAAGGACTTTGTTGCATTATTTAAGGACTCTGCTGCTTTATTTAAGGACCCTGCTGCAGTATTTCAGTAATCTGCTGCATTATTTAAGGACTTTGTTGCATTATTTAAGGACTTGGCTGGATTATTTAAGGACTTTGCTGCATTACTTAAGGACTCTGCTGCATTATTTAAGGACCCTGCTGCGGTATTTCAGCACTCTGCTGAATTATTTAAGGACTTTGCTGCATTATTTATGGATTTTATTGCATTATTTAAGGACTCTGCTGCATTATTTAAGGACTTTGTTGCATTATTTAAGGACTCTGCTGCATTATTCAAGGACTTTGCTGCATTATTTAAGGACTCTGCTGCAGTTTTTAAGGACTCTGCTGCATTATTTAAGGACTTTTCTGCATTATTTAAGGACTCTGCTGCAATATTTAAGGACTTGGCTGGATTATTTAAGGACTCTGCTGCATTATTTAAGGAATGTGCTGCATTATTTAAGGACTCTGCTGCATTATTTAAGGACTTTCTTGCATTATTTAAGGACTCTGCTGCATTATTTAAGGACTTTGTTGCATTATTTAAGGACTCTGCTGCATTATATAAGGACTTTGCTGCATTATTTAAGGACTTTATTGCATTATTTAAGGACTGTTCTGCATTATTTAAGGACTTTGTTGCATTATTTAAGGACTCTGCTGCATTATTTAAGGATCCTGCTGCGGTATTTCAGTACTCTGCTGCATTATTTAAGGAATTTGCTGCATTATTTATGGACTTTATTGCATTATTTAAAGACTTTGCTGCATTATTTAAGGACTTGGCTGGATTATTTAAGGACTGTGCTGCATTATTTAAGGACTTTGCTGCATTATTTAAGGACTCTGCTGCATTATTTAAGGACTTTGTTGCATTATTTAAGGACTCTGCTGCATTATTTAAGGACTTTGTTGCATTATTTAAGGACTCTGCTGCATTATTTAAGGACCCCGCTGCAGTATTTCAGTAATCTGCTGCATTATCTAAGGACTTTGTTGCATTATTTAAGGACTTGGCTGGATTATTTAAGGACTCTGCTGCATTATTTAAGGACTTTGCTGCATTATTTAAGGACTTTGTTGCATTATTTAAGGACTCTGCTGCATTATTTAAGGACTTTGTTGCATTATTTAAGGACTCTGCTGCATTACTTAAGGACCCTGCTGCAGTATTTCAGTAATCTGCTGCATTATTTAAGGACTTTGTTGCATTATTTAAGGACTTGGCTGGATTATTTAAGGACTCTGCTGCATTATTTAAGGACTCTGCTGCATTATTTAAGGACTTTGTTGCATTATTTAAGGACCGTGCTGCATTATTTAAGGACTTTGTTGCATTATTTAAGGACTCTGCTGCATTATTTAAGGACCTGGCTGCGGTATTTCAGCACTCTGCTGAATTATTTAAGGACTTTGCTGCATTATTTATGGACTTTATTGCATTATTTAAGGACTCTGCTGCATTATTTAAGGACTTTGTTGCATTATTTAAGGACTCTGCTGCATCATTTAAGGACTTTGTTGCATTATTTAAGGACTCTACTTCATTATTTAACGACTTTGCTGCATTATTTAAGGACCCTGCTGCGGTATTTCAGTACTCTGCTGCATTATTTAAGGACTCTGCTGCATTATTTAAGGACTTTGTTGCATTATTTAAGGACTCTGCTGCATTATTTAAGGACTTTGTTGCATTATTTAAGGACTCTGCTGCTTTATTTAAGGACCCTGCTGCAGTATTTCAGTAATCTGCTGCATTATTTAAGGACTTTGTTGCATTATTTAAGGACTTGGCTGGATTATTTAAGGACTTTGTTGCATTACTTAAGGACTCTGCTGCATTATTTAAGGACCCTGCTGCGGTATTTCAGCACTCTGCTGAATTATTTAAGGACTTTGTTGCATTATTTAAGGACTCTGCTGCATTATTCAAGGACTTTGTTGCATTATTTAAGGACTCTGCTGCAGTTTTTAAGGACTCTGCTGCATTATTTAAGGACTTTTCTGCATTATTTAAGGACTCTGCTGCAATATTTAAGGACTTGGCTGGATTATTTAAGGACTCTGCTGCATTATTTAAGGAATGTGCTGCATTATTTAAGGACTCTGCTGCATTATTTAAGGACTTTGTTGCATTATTTAAGGACTCTGCTGCATTATATAAGAACTTTGCTGCATTATTTAAGGACTTTATTGCATTATTTAAGGACTGTTCTGCATTATTTAAGGACTTTGTTGCATTATTTAAGGACTCTGCTGCATTATTTAAGGATCCTGCTGCGGTATTTCAGTACTCTGCTGCATTATTTAAGGAATTTGCTGCATTATTTATGGACTTTATTGCATTATTTAAAGACTTTGCTGCATTATTTAAGGACTTGGCTGGATTATTTAAGGACTGTGCTGCATTATTTAAGGACTTTGCTGCATTATTTAAGGACTCTGCTGCATTATTTAAGGACTTTGTTGCATTATTTAAGGACTCTGCTGCATTATTTAAGGACTTTGTTGCATTATTTAAGGACACTGCTGCATCATTTAAGGACTTTGTTGCATTATTTAAGGACTCTACTTCATTATTTAACGACTTTGCTGCATTATTTAAGGACCCTGCTGCGGTATTTCAGTACTCTGCTGCATTATTTAAGGACTCTGCTGCATTATTTAAGGACTTTGTTGCATTATTTAAGGACTCTGCTGCATTATTTAAGGACTTTGTTGCATTATTTAAGCACTCTGCTGCATTATTTAAGGACCCTGCTGCAGTATTTCAGTAATCTGCTGCATTATTTAAGGACTTTGTTGCATTATTTAAGGACTTGGCTGGATTATTTAGGGACTTTGCTGCATTATTTAAGGACTCTGCTGCATTATTTAAGGACTTTGCTGCATTATTTAAGGACTCTGATACGGTACTTAAGGACTCTGCTGCATTATTTAAGTACTTTGTTGCATTATTTAAGTACTCAGCTGCATTATTTAAGGACTTTGCTGCATTATTTAAGTACTCTGCTGCAGTATTTAAGGACTTGGCTGGATTATTTAAGGACTCTGCTGAATTATTTAAGGAATGTGCTGCATTATTTAAGGACTCTGCTGCATTATTTAAGGACTTTGTTGCATTATTTAAGGACTTTGTTGCATTATTTAAGGACTCTGCTGCATTATTTAAGGACTTTGCTGCATTATTTAAGGACTTTATTGCATTATTTAAGGACTGTTCTGCATTATTTAAGGACTTTGTTGCATTATTTAAGGACTCTGCTGCATTATTTAAGGATCCTGCTGCGGTATTTCAGTACTCTGCTGCATTTTTTAAGGACTTTGCTGCATTATTTAAGGACTTGGCTGGATTATTTAAGGACTCTGCTGCATTATTTAAGGACTTTGCTGCATTATTTAAGGACTCTGCTGCATTATTTAAGGACTTTGTTGCATTATTTAAGGACCCTGCTGCATTATTTAAGGACTTTGTTGCATTATTTAAGGACTCTGCTGCATTATTCAAGGACTTTGCTGCATTATTTAAGGACTCTGATGCAGTTTTTAAGGACTCTGCTGCATTATTTAAGGACTTTTCTGCATTATTTAAGGACTCTGCTGCAATATTTAAGGACTTGGCTGGATTATTTAAGGACTCTGCTGCATTATTTAAGGACTTTGCTGCATTATTTAAGGACTCTGCTGCATTATTTAAGGACTTTGTTGCATTATTTAAGGACCGTGCTGCATTATTTAAGGACTTTGTTGCATTATTTAAGGACTCTGCTGCATTATTTAAGGACCCTGCTGCGGTATTTCAGCACTCTGCTGAATTATTTAAGGACTTTGCTGCATTATTTATGGACTTTATTGCATTATTTAAAGACTTTGCTGCATTATTTAAGGACTTGGCTGGATTAATTAAGGACTGTGCTGCATTATTTAAGGACTTTGCTGCATTATTTAAGGACTCTGCTGCATTATTTAAGGACTTTGTTGCATTATTTAAGGACTCTGCTGCATTATTTAAGGACTTTGTTGCATTATTTAAGGACTCTGCTGCATTACTTAAGGACCCTGCTGCAGTATTTCAGTAATCTGCTGCATTATTTAAGGACTTTGTTGCATTATTTAAGGACTTGGCTGGATTATTTAAGGACTCTGCTGCATTATTTAAGGACTCTGCTGCATTATTTAAGGACTTTGTTGCATTATTTAAGGACCGTGCTGCATTATTTAAGGACTTTGTTGCATTATTTAAGGACTCTGCTGCATTATTTAAGGACCTGGCTGCGGTATTTCAGCACTCTGCTGAATTATTTAAGGACTTTGCTGCATTATTTATGGACTTTATTGCATTATTTAAGGACTCTGCTGCATTATTTAAGGACTTTGTTGCATTATTTAAGGACTCTGCTGCATCATTTAAGGACTTTGTTGCATTATTTAAGGACTCTACTTCATTATTTAACGACTTTGCTGCATTATTTAAGCACCCTGCTGCGGTATTTCAGTACTCTGCTGCATTATTTAAGGACTCTGCTGCATTATTTAAGGACTTTGTTGCATTATTTAAGGACTCTGCTGCATTATTTAAGGACTTTGTTGCATTATTTAAGGACTCTGCTGCATTATTTAAGGATCCTGCTGCGATATTTCAGTACTCTGCTGCATTTTTTAAGGACTTTGCTGCATTATTTAAGGACTTGGCTGGATTATTTAAGGACTCTGCTGCATTATTTAAGGACTTTGCTGCATTATTTAAGGACTCTGCTGCATTATTTAAGGACTTTGTTGCATTATTTAAGGACCCTGCTGCATTATTTAAGGACTTTGTTGCATTATTTAAGGACTCTGCTGCATTATTCAAGGACTTTGCTGCATTATTTAAGGACTCTGCTGCAGTTTTTAAGGACTCTGCTGCATTATTTAAGGACTTTTCTGCATTATTTAAGGACTCTGCTGCAATATTTAAGGACTTGGCTGGATTATTTAAGGACTCTGCTGCATTATTTAAGGACTTTGCTGCATTATTTAAGGACTCTGCTGCATTATTTAAGGACTTTGTTGCATTATTTAAGGACCGTGCTGCATTATTTAAGGACTTTGTTGCATTATTTAAGGACTCTGCTGCATTATTTAAGGACCCTGCTGCGGTATTTCAGCACTCTGCTGAATTATTTAAGGACTTTGCTGCATTATTTATGGACTTTATTGCATTATTTAAAGACTTTGCTGCATTATTTAAGGACTTGGCTGGATTAATTAAGGACTGTGCTGCATTATTTAAGGACTTTGCTGCATTATTTAAGGACTCTGCTGCATTATTTAAGGACTTTGTTGCATTATTTAAGGACTCTGCTGCATTATTTAAGGACTTTGTTGCATTATTTAAGGACTCTGCTGCATTACTTAAGGACCCTGCTGCAGTATTTCAGTAATCTGCTGCATTATTTAAGGACTTTGTTGCATTATTTAAGGACTTGGCTGGATTATTTAAGGACTCTGCTGCATTATTTAAGGACTCTGCTGCATTATTTAAGGACTTTGCTGCATTATTTAAGGACTCTGCTGCATTATTTAAGGACTTTGTTGCATTATTTAAGGACCGTGCTGCATTATTTAAGGACTTTGTTGCATTATTTAAGGACTCTGCTGCATTATTTAAGGACCCTGCTGCGGTATTTCAGCACTCTGCTGAATTATTTAAGGACTTTGCTGCATTATTTATGGACTTTATTGCATTATTTAAAGACTTTGCTGCATTATTTAAGGACTTGGCTGGATTAATTAAGGACTGTGCTGCATTATTTAAGGACTTTGCTGCATTATTTAAGGACTCTGCTGCATTATTTAAGGACTTTGTTGCATTATTTAAGGACTCTGCTGCATTATTTAAGGACTTTGTTGCATTATTTAAGGACTCTGCTGCATTACTTAAGGACCCTGCTGCAGTATTTCAGTAATCTGCTGCATTATTTAAGGACTTTGTTGCATTATTTAAGGACTTGGCTGGATTATTTAAGGACTCTGCTGCATTATTTAAGGACTCTGCTGCATTATTTAAGGACTTTGTTGCATTATTTAAGGACCGTGCTGCATTATTTAAGGACTTTGTTGCATTATTTAAGGACTCTGCTGCATTATTTAAGGACCTGGCTGCGGTATTTCAGCACTCTGCTGAATTATTTAAGGACTTTGCTGCATTATTTATGGACTTTATTGCATTATTTAAGGACTCTGCTGCATTATTTAAGGACTTTGTTGCATTATTTAAGGACTCTGCTGCATCATTTAAGGACTTTGTTGCATTATTTAAGGACTCTACTTCATTATTTAACGACTTTGCTGCATTATTTAAGGACCCTGATGCGGTATTTCAGTACTCTGCTGCATTATTTAAGGACTCTGCTGCATTATTTAAGGACTTTGTTGCATTATTTAAGGACTCTGCTGCATTATTTAAGGACTTTGTTGCATTATTTAAGGACTCTGCTGCATTATTTAAGGATCCTGCTGCGATATTTCAGTACTCTGCTGCATTTTTTAAGGACTTTGCTGCATTATTTAAGGACTTGGCTGGATTATTTAAGGACTCTGCTGCATTATTTAAGGACTTTGCTGCATTATTTAAGGACTCTGCTGCATTATTTAAGGGCTTTGTTGCATTATTTAAGGACCCTGCTGCATTATTTAAGGACTTTGTTGCATTATTTAAGGACTCTGCTGCATTATTCAAGGACTTTGCTGCATTATTTAAGGACTCTGCTGCAGTTTTTAAGGACTCTGCTGCATTATTTAAGGACTTTTCTGCATTATTTAAGGACTCTGCTGCAATATTTAAGGACTTGGCTGGATTATTTAAGGACTCTGCTGCATTATTTAAGGACTTTGCTGCATTATTTAAGGACTCTGCTGCATTATTTAAGGACTTTGTTGCATTATTTAAGGACCGTGCTGCATTATTTAAGGACTTTGTTGCATTATTTAAGGACTCTGCTGCATTATTTAAGGACCCTGCTGCGGTATTTCAGCACTCTGCTGAATTATTTAAGGACTTTGCTGCATTATTTATGGACTTTATTGCATTATTTAAAGACTTTGCTGCATTATTTAAGGACTTGGCTGGATTAATTAAGGACTGTGCTGCATTATTTAAGGACTTTGCTGCATTATTTAAGGACTCTGCTGCATTATTTAAGGACTTTGTTGCATTATTTAAGGACTCTGCTGCATTATTTAAGGACTTTGTTGCATTATTTAAGGACTCTGCTGCATTACTTAAGGACCCTGCTGCAGTATTTCAGTAATCTGCTGCATTATTTAAGGACTTTGTTGCATTATTTAAGGACTTGGCTGGATTATTTAAGGACTCTGCTGCATTATTTAAGGACTCTGCTGCATTATTTAAGGACTTTGCTGCATTATTTAAGGACTCTGCTGCATTATTTAAGGACTTTGTTGCATTATTTAAGGACCGTGCTGCATTATTTAAGGACTTTGTTGCATTATTTAAGGACTCTGCTGCATTATTTAAGGACCCTGCTGCGGTATTTCAGCACTCTGCTGAATTATTTAAGGACTTTGCTGCATTATTTATGGACTTTATTGCATTATTTAAAGACTTTGCTGCATTATTTAAGGACTTGGCTGGATTAATTAAGGACTGTGCTGCATTATTTAAGGACTTTGCTGCATTATTTAAGGACTCTGCTGCATTATTTAAGGACTTTGTTGCATTATTTAAGGACTCTGCTGCATTATTTAAGGACTTTGTTGCATTATTTAAGGACTCTGCTGCATTACTTAAGGACCCTGCTGCAGTATTTCAGTAATCTGCTGCATTATTTAAGGACTTTGTTGCATTATTTAAGGACTTGGCTGGATTATTTAAGGACTCTGCTGCATTATTTAAGGACTCTGCTGCATTATTTAAGGACTTTGTTGCATTATTTAAGGACCGTGCTGCATTATTTAAGGACTTTGTTGCATTATTTAAGGACTCTGCTGCATTATTTAAGGACCTGGCTGCGGTATTTCAGCACTCTGCTGAATTATTTAAGGACTTTGCTGCATTATTTATGGACTTTATTGCATTATTTAAGGACTCTGCTGCATTATTTAAGGACTTTGTTGCATTATTTAAGGACTCTGCTGCATTATTTAAGGACCCTGCTACGGTATTTCAGTAATCTACTGCATTATTTAAGGACTTTGTTGCATTATTTAAGGACTCTGCTGCATTATTTAAGGACCCTGCTGCGGTATTTCAGTACTCTGCTGCATTATTTAAGGACTCTGCTGCATTATTTATGGACTTTATTGTATTATTTAAAGACTTTGCTGAATTATTTAAGGAATTTGCTGCATTATTTAAGGACTTGGCTGGATTATTTAAGGACTCTGCTGCATTATTTAAGGACTTTGCTGCATTATTTAAGGACTCTGCTGCATTATTTAAGGACTTTGTTGCATTATTTAAGGACTCTGCTGCATTATTTAATTACTTTGTTGCATTATTTAAGGACTCTGCTGCATTATTTAAGGACCCTGCTGCGGTATTTCAGTATACTCTGCTGAATTATTTAAGGACTTTGCTGCATTATTTATGGACTTTATTGCATTATTTAAGGACTCTGCTGCATTATTTAAGGAATTTGCTGCATTATTTAGGTACTCTGCTGCATTATTTAAGGACTTTGCTGCGGTATTTAAGGACTTTATTGCATTATTTAAGGACTGTTCTGCATTATTTAAGGACTTTGTTGCATTATTTAAGGACTCTGCTACGGTACTTAAGGACTCTGCTGCATTATTTAAGTACTTTGTTGCATTATTTAAGGACTCTGCTGCATTATTTAAGGACTTTGCTGCATTATTTAAGGACTCTGCTGCATTATTTAAGGACTCTGCTGCATTATTTAAGGACTTTGTTGCATTATTTAAGGACTCTGCTGCATTATTTAAGTACTTTGTTGCATTATTTAAGGACTCTGCTGCATTATTTAAGGACTTTGCTGCATTATTTAAGGACTCTGCTGCATTATTTAAGGACTTTGCTGCATTATTTAAGGACTCTGCTGCATTATTTAAGGACTTTGCTGCATTATTTAAGGACTCTGCTGCATTATTTAAGGACTTTGTTGCATTATTTAAGGACTCTGCTGCATTATTTAAGGACCCTGCTGCGGTATTTCAGTACTCTGCTGCATTATTTAAGGACTTTGCTGCATTATTTATGGACTTTATTGCATTATTTAAAGACTTTGCTGCATTATTTAAGGAATTTGCTGCATTATTTAAGGACTTGGCTGGATTATTTAAGGACTGTGCTGCATTATTTAAGGACTTTGCTGCATTATTTAAGGACTCTGCTGCATTATTTAAGGACTTTGTTGCATTATTTAAGGACTCTGCTGCATTATTTAAGGACTTTGTTGCATTATTTAAGGACTCTGCTGCATTATTTAAGGACCCTGCTGCGGTATTTCAGTACTCTGCTGAATTATTTAAGGACTTTGCTGCATTATTTGTGGACTTTATTGCATTATTTAAGGACTCTGCTGCATTAGTTAAGGAATTTGCTGCATTATTTAAGGACTCTGCTGCATTATTTAATGACTTTGCTGCATTATTTAAGGACTCTGCTGCATTATTTAAGGACTTTGCTGCGGTATTTAAGGACTCTGCAGCATTATTTAATGACTTTGCTGCTTTATTTAAGGACTCTGCTGCATTATTTAAGGACTTTGCTGCATTATTTAAGGACTCTGATACGGTACTTAAGGACTCTGCTGCATTATTTAAGTACTTTGTTGCATTATTTAAGGACTCTGCTGCATTATTTAAGGACTTTGGTGCATTATTTAAGGACTCTGCTGCATTATTTAAGGACTTTGCTGCATTATTTAAGGACTCTGCTGCATTATTTAAGGACTTTGCTGCATTATTTAAGGACTCTGCTGCATTATTTAAGGACCTTGTTGCATTATTTAAGGACTCTGCTGCATTATTTAAGGACCCTGCTGCGGTATTTCAGTACTCTGCTGCATTATTTAAGGACTTTGCTGCATTATTTTTGGACTTTATTGCATTATTTAAAGACTTTGCTGCATTATTTAAGGAATTTGCTGCATTATTTAAGGACTTTGCTGGATTATTTAAGGACTTTGCTGCATTATTTAAGGACTTTATTGCATTATTTAAGGAATCTGCTGCATTATTTAAGGACTTTGTTGCATTATTTAAGGACTCTGCAGCATTATTTAATGACTTTGCTGCATTATTTAAGGACTTTGCTGCGGTATTTAAGGACTTTATTGCATTATTTAAGGACTGTTCTGCATTATTTAAGGACTTTGCTGCATTATTTAAGGACTCTGCTGCATTATTTAAGGACTTTGTTGCATTATTTAAGGACTCTGCTGCATTATTTAAGGACCCTGCTGCGGTATTTCAGTACTCTGCTGCATTATTTAAGGACTTTGCTGCATTATTTATGGACTTTATTGCATTATTTAAAGACTTTGCTGCATTATTTAAGGAATTTGCTGCATTATTTAAGGACTTGGCTGGATTATTTAAGGACTGTGCTGCATTATTTAAGGACTTTGCTGCATTATTTAAGGACTCTGCTGCATTATTTAAGGACTTTGTTGCATTATTTAAGGACTCTGCTGCATTATTTAAGGACTTTGTTGCATTATTTAAGGACTCTGCTGCATTATTTAAGGACCCTGCTGCGGTATTTCAGTACTCTGCTGCATTATTTAAGGACTTTGCTGCATTATTTTTGGACTTTATTGCATTATTTAAAGACTTTGCTGCATTATTTAAGGAATTTGCTGCATTATTTAAGGACTTTGCTGGATTATTTAAGGACTTTGCTGCATTATTTAAGGACTTTATTGCATTATTTAAGGACTCTGCTGCATTATTTAAGGACTTTGTTGCATTATTTAAGGACTCTGCAGCATTATTTAATGACTTTGCTGCATTATTTAAGGACTTTGCTGCGGTATTTAAGGACTTTATTGCATTATTTAAGGACTGTTCTGCATTATTTAAGGACTTTGTTGCATTATTTAAGGACTCTGCTACAGTACTTAAGGACTCTGCTGCATTATTTAAGTACTTTGTTGCATTATTTAAGGACTCTGCTGCATTATTTAAGGACTTTGCTGCATTATTTAAGGACTCTGCTGCATTATTTAAGGACTTTGCTGCATTATTTAAGGACTCTGCTGCATTATTTAAGGACTTTGCTGCATTATTTAAGGACTCTGATATGGTACTTAAGAACTCTGCTGCATTATTTAAGTACTTTGTTGCATTATTTAAGGACTCTGCTGCATTATTTAAGGACTTTGTTGCATTATTTAAGGACTCTTCTGCATTATTTAAGGACTTTGTTGCATTATTTAAGGACTTTGCTGCATTATTTATTTACTTTGCTGCATTATTTAAGGACTCTGCTGCATTATTTAAGGACTTTGCTGCGGTATTTAATGACTCTGCAGCATTATTTAATGACTTTGCTGCATTATTTAAGGACTCTGCTGCATTATTTAAGGACTTTGCTGCATTATTTAAGGACTCTGATACGGTACTTAAGAACTCTGCTGCATTATTTAAGTACTTTGTTGCATTATTTAAGGACTCTGCTGCATTATTTAAGGACTTTGTTGCATTATTTAAGGACTCTTCTGCATTATTTAAGGAGTTTGTTGCATTATTTAAGGACTTTGCTGCATTATTTAAGGACTTTGCTGCATTATTTAAGGACTCTGCTGCATTATTTAAAGACTTGGCTGGATTATTTAAGGACTCTGCTGCATTATTTAAGGAATTTGCTTCATTATTTAAGGACTCTGCTGCATTATTTAAGGACTTTGTTGCGTTATTTAAGGACTCTGCTGCATTATTTAAGGACTTTGTTGCATTATTTAAGGACTCTGCTGCATTATATAAGGACTTTGCTGCATTATTTAAGGACTTTATTGCATTATTTAAGGACTGTTCTGCATTATTTAAGTACTTTGTTGCATTATTTAAGGACTCTGCTGCATTATTTAAGGACTTTGCTGCATTATTTAAGGACTCTGCTGCATTATTTAAGGACTTTGCTGCATTATTTAAGGACTTTCTTGCATTATTTAAGGACTCTGCTGCATTATTTAAGGAATTTGCTGCATTATTTACGGACTCTGCTGCATTATTTAAGGACTTTGTTGCATTATTTAAGAACTCTGCTGCATTATTTAAGGACTTTGTTGCATTATTTAAGGACTCTGCTGCATTATTTAAGGACCCTGCTACGGTATTTCAGTAATCTACTGCATTATTTAAGGACTTTGTTGCATTATTTAAGGACTCTGCTGCATTATTTAAGGACCCTGCTGCGGTATTTCAGTACTCTGCTGCATTATTTAAGGACTCTGCTGCATTATTTATGGACTTTATTGTATTATTTAAAGACTTTGCTGAATTATTTAAGGAATTTGCTGCATTATTTAAGGACTTGGCTGGATTATTTAAGGACTCTGCTGCATTATTTAAGGACTTTGCTGCATTATTTAAGGACTCTGCTGCATTATTTAAGGACTTTGTTGCATTATTTAAGGACTCTGCTGCATTATTTAATTACTTTGTTGCATTATTTAAGGACTCTGCTGCATTATTTAAGGACCCTGCTGCGGTATTTCAGTATACTCTGCTGAATTATTTAAGGACTTTGCTGCATTATTTATGGACTTTATTGCATTATTTAAGGACTCTGCTGCATTATTTAAGGAATTTGCTGCATTATTTAGGTACTCTGCTGCATTATTTAAGGACTTTGCTGCGGTATTTAAGGACTTTATTGCATTATTTAAGGACTGTTCTGCATTATTTAAGGACTTTGTTGCATTATTTAAGGACTCTGCTACGGTACTTAAGGACTCTGCTGCATTATTTAAGTACTTTGTTGCATTATTTAAGGACTCTGCTGCATTATTTAAGGACTTTGCTGCATTATTTAAGGACTCTGCTGCATTATTTAAGGACTCTGCTGCATTATTTAAGGACTTTGTTGCATTATTTAAGGACTCTGCTGCATTATTTAAGTACTTTGTTGCATTATTTAAGGACTCTGCTGCATTATTTAAGGACTTTGCTGCATTATTTAAGGACTCTGCTGCATTATTTAAGGACTTTGCTGCATTATTTAAGGACTCTGCTGCATTATTTAAGGACTTTGCTGCATTATTTAAGGACTCTGCTGCATTATTTAAGGACTTTGTTGCATTATTTAAGGACTCTGCTGCATTATTTAAGGACCCTGCTGCGGTATTTCAGTACTCTGCTGCATTATTTAAGGACTTTGCTGCATTATTTATGGACTTTATTGCATTATTTAAAGACTTTGCTGCATTATTTAAGGAATTTGCTGCATTATTTAAGGACTTGGCTGGATTATTTAAGGACTGTGCTGCATTATTTAAGGACTTTGCTGCATTATTTAAGGACTCTGCTGCATTATTTAAGGACTTTGTTGCATTATTTAAGGACTCTGCTGCATTATTTAAGGACTTTGTTGCATTATTTAAGGACTCTGCTGCATTATTTAAGGACCCTGCTGCGGTATTTCAGTACTCTGCTGAATTATTTAAGGACTTTGCTGCATTATTTGTGGACTTTATTGCATTATTTAAGGACTCTGCTGCATTAGTTAAGGAATTTGCTGCATTATTTAAGGACTCTGCTGCATTATTTAATGACTTTGCTGCATTATTTAAGGACTCTGCTGCATTATTTAAGGACTTTGCTGCGGTATTTAAGGACTCTGCAGCATTATTTAATGACTTTGCTGCTTTATTTAAGGACTCTGCTGCATTATTTAAGGACTTTGCTGCATTATTTAAGGACTCTGATACGGTACTTAAGGACTCTGCTGCATTATTTAAGTACTTTGTTGCATTATTTAAGGACTCTGCTGCATTATTTAAGGACTTTGGTGCATTATTTAAGGACTCTGCTGCATTATTTAAGGACTTTGCTGCATTATTTAAGGACTCTGCTGCATTATTTAAGGACTTTGCTGCATTATTTAAGGACTCTGCTGCATTATTTAAGGACCTTGTTGCATTATTTAAGGACTCTGCTGCATTATTTAAGGACCCTGCTGCGGTATTTCAGTACTCTGCTGCATTATTTAAGGACTTTGCTGCATTATTTTTGGACTTTATTGCATTATTTAAAGACTTTGCTGCATTATTTAAGGAATTTGCTGCATTATTTAAGGACTTTGCTGGATTATTTAAGGACTTTGCTGCATTATTTAAGGACTTTATTGCATTATTTAAGGAATCTGCTGCATTATTTAAGGACTTTGTTGCATTATTTAAGGACTCTGCAGCATTATTTAATGACTTTGCTGCATTATTTAAGGACTTTGCTGCGGTATTTAAGGACTTTATTGCATTATTTAAGGACTGTTCTGCATTATTTAAGGACTTTGTTGCATTATTTAAGGACTCTGCTACAGTACTTAAGGACTCTGCTGCATTATTTAAGTACTTTGTTGCATTATTTAAGGACTCTGCTGCATTATTTAAGGACTTTGCTGCATTATTTAAGGACTCTGCTGCATTATTTAAGGACTTTGCTGCATTATTTAAGGACTCTGCTGCATTATTTAAGGACTTTGCTGCATTATTTAAGGACTCTGATATGGTACTTAAGAACTCTGCTGCATTATTTAAGTACTTTGTTGCATTATTTAAGGACTCTGCTGCATTATTTAAGGACTTTGTTGCATTATTTAAGGACTCTTCTGCATTATTTAAGGACTTTGTTGCATTATTTAAGGACTTTGCTGCATTATTTATTTACTTTGCTGCATTATTTAAGGACTCTGCTGCATTATTTAAGGACTTTGCTGCGGTATTTAATGACTCTGCAGCATTATTTAATGACTTTGCTGCATTATTTAAGGACTCTGCTGCATTATTTAAGGACTTTGCTGCATTATTTAAGGACTCTGATACGGTACTTAAGAACTCTGCTGCATTATTTAAGTACTTTGTTGCATTATTTAAGGACTCTGCTGCATTATTTAAGGACTTTGTTGCATTATTTAAGGACTCTTCTGCATTATTTAAGGAGTTTGTTGCATTATTTAAGGACTTTGCTGCATTATTTAAGGACTTTGCTGCATTATTTAAGGACTCTGCTGCATTATTTAAAGACTTGGCTGGATTATTTAAGGACTCTGCTGCATTATTTAAGGAATTTGCTTCATTATTTAAGGACTCTGCTGCATTATTTAAGGACTTTGTTGCGTTATTTAAGGACTCTGCTGCATTATTTAAGGACTTTGTTGCATTATTTAAGGACTCTGCTGCATTATATAAGGACTTTGCTGCATTATTTAAGGACTTTATTGCATTATTTAAGGACTGTTCTGCATTATTTAAGGACTTTGTTGCATTATTTAAGGACCGTGCTGCATTATTTAAGGACTTTGTTGCATTATTTAAGGACTCTGCTGCATTATTTAAGGACCCTGCTGCGGTATTTCAGCACTCTGCTGAATTATTTAAGGACTTTGCTGCATTATTTATGGACTTTATTGCATTATTTAAAGACTTTGCTGCATTATTTAAGGACTTGGCTGGATTAATTAAGGACTGTGCTGCATTATTTAAGGACTTTGCTGCATTATTTAAGGACTCTGCTGCATTATTTAAGGACTTTGTTGCATTATTTAAGGACTCTGCTGCATTATTTAAGGACTTTGTTGCATTATTTAAGGACTCTGCTGCACTACTTAAGGACCCTGCTGCAGTATTTCAGTAATCTGCTGCATTATTTAAGGACTTTGTTGCATTATTTAAGGACTTGGCTGGATTATTTAAGGACTCTGCTGCATTATTTAAGGACTCTGCTGCATTATTTAAGGACTTTGTTGCATTATTTAAGGACCGTGCTGCATTATTTAAGGACTTTGTTGCATTATTTAAGGACTCTGCTGCATTATTTAAGGACCTGGCTGCGGTATTTCAGCACTCTGCTGAATTATTTAAGGACTTTGCTGCATTATTTATGGACTTTATTGCATTATTTAAGGACTCTGCTGCATTATTTAAGGACTTTGTTGCATTATTTAAGGACTCTGCTGCATCATTTAAGGACTTTGTTGCATTATTTAAGGACTCTACTTCATTATTTAACGACTTTGCTGCATTATTTAAGGACCCTGCTGCGGTATTTCAGTACTCTGCTGCATTATTTAAGGACTCTGCTGCATTATTTAAGGACTTTGTTGCATTATTTAAGGACTCTGCTGCATTATTTAAGGACTTTGTTGCATTATTTAAGGACTCTGCTGCTTTATTTAAGGACCCTGCTGCAGTATTTCAGTAATCTGCTGCATTATTTAAGGACTTTGTTGCATTATTTAAGGACTTGGCTGGATTATTTAAGGACTTTGCTGCATTACTTAAGGACTGTGCTGCATTATTTAAGGACCCTGCTGCGGTATTTCAGCACTCTGCTGAATTATTTAAGGACTTTGCTGCATTATTTATGGACTTTATTGCATTATTTAAGGACTCTGCTGCATTATTTAAGGACTTTGTTGCATTATTTAAGGACTCTGCTGCATTATTCAAGGACTTTGCTGCATTATTTAAGGACTCTGCTGCAGTTTTTAAGGACTCTGCTGCATTATTTAAGGACTTTTCTGCATTATTTAAGGACTCTGCTGCAATATTTAAGGACTTGGCTGGATTATTTAAGGACTCTGCTGCATTATTTAAGGAATGTGCTGCATTATTTAAGGACTCTGCTGCATTATTTAAGGACTTTCTTGCATTATTTAAGGACTCTGCTGCATTATTTAAGGACTTTGTTGCATTATTTAAGGACTCTGCTGCATTATATAAGGACTTTGCTGCATTATTTAAGGACTTTATTGCATTATTTAAGGACTGTTCTGCATTATTTAAGGACTTTGTTGCATTATTTAAGGACTCTGCTGCATTATTTAAGGATCCTGCTGCGGTATTTCAGTACTCTGCTGCATTATTTAAGGAATTTGCTGCATTATTTATGGACTTTATTGCATTATTTAAAGACTTTGCTGCATTATTTAAGGACTTGGCTGGATTATTTAAGGACTGTGCTGCATTATTTAAGGACTTTGCTGCATTATTTAAGGACTCTGCTGCATTATTTAAGGACTTTGTTGCATTATTTAAGGACTCTGCTGCATTATTTAAGGACTTTGTTGCATTATTTAAGGACTCTGCTGCATTATTTAAGGACCCCGCTGCAGTATTTCAGTAATCTGCTGCATTATCTAAGGACTTTGTTGCATTATTTAAGGACTTGGCTGGATTATTTAAGGACTCTGCTGCATTATTTAAGGACTTTGCTGCATTATTTAAGGACTTTGTTGCATTATTTAAGGACTCTGCTGCATTATTTAAGGACTTTGTTGCATTATTTAAGGACTCTGCTGCATTACTTAAGGACCCTGCTGCAGTATTTCAGTAATCTGCTGCATTATTTAAGGACTTTGTTGCATTATTTAAGGACTTGGCTGGATTATTTAAGGACTCTGCTGCATTATTTAAGGACTCTGCTGCATTATTTAAGGACTTTGTTGCATTATTTAAGGACCGTGCTGCATTATTTAAGGACTTTGTTGCATTATTTAAGGACTCTGCTGCATTATTTAAGGACCTGGCTGCGGTATTTCAGCACTCTGCTGAATTATTTAAGGACTTTGCTGCATTATTTATGGACTTTATTGCATTATTTAAGGACTCTGCTGCATTATTTAAGGACTTTGTTGCATTATTTAAGGACTCTGCTGCATCATTTAAGGACTTTGTTGCATTATTTAAGGACTCTACTTCATTATTTAACGACTTTGCTGCATTATTTAAGGACCCTGCTGCGGTATTTCAGTACTCTGCTGCATTATTTAAGGACTCTGCTGCATTATTTAAGGACTTTGTTGCATTATTTAAGGACTCTGCTGCATTATTTAAGGACTTTGTTGCATTATTTAAGGACTCTGCTGCTTTATTTAAGGACCCTGCTGCAGTATTTCAGTAATCTGCTGCATTATTTAAGGACTTTGTTGCATTATTTAAGGACTTGGCTGGATTATTTAAGGACTTTGTTGCATTACTTAAGGACTCTGCTGCATTATTTAAGGACCCTGCTGCGGTATTTCAGCACTCTGCTGAATTATTTAAGGACTTTGTTGCATTATTTAAGGACTCTGCTGCATTATTCAAGGACTTTGTTGCATTATTTAAGGACTCTGCTGCAGTTTTTAAGGACTCTGCTGCATTATTTAAGGACTTTTCTGCATTATTTAAGGACTCTGCTGCAATATTTAAGGACTTGGCTGGATTATTTAAGGACTCTGCTGCATTATTTAAGGAATGTGCTGCATTATTTAAGGACTCTGCTGCATTATTTAAGGACTTTGTTGCATTATTTAAGGACTCTGCTGCATTATATAAGAACTTTGCTGCATTATTTAAGGACTTTATTGCATTATTTAAGGACTGTTCTGCATTATTTAAGGACTTTGTTGCATTATTTAAGGACTCTGCTGCATTATTTAAGGATCCTGCTGCGGTATTTCAGTACTCTGCTGCATTATTTAAGGAATTTGCTGCATTATTTATGGACTTTATTGCATTATTTAAAGACTTTGCTGCATTATTTAAGGACTTGGCTGGATTATTTAAGGACTGTGCTGCATTATTTAAGGACTTTGCTGCATTATTTAAGGACTCTGCTGCATTATTTAAGGACTTTGTTGCATTATTTAAGGACTCTGCTGCATTATTTAAGGACTTTGTTGCATTATTTAAGGACACTGCTGCATCATTTAAGGACTTTGTTGCATTATTTAAGGACTCTACTTCATTATTTAACGACTTTGCTGCATTATTTAAGGACCCTGCTGCGGTATTTCAGTACTCTGCTGCATTATTTAAGGACTCTGCTGCATTATTTAAGGACTTTGTTGCATTATTTAAGGACTCTGCTGCATTATTTAAGGACTTTGTTGCATTATTTAAGCACTCTGCTGCATTATTTAAGGACCCTGCTGCAGTATTTCAGTAATCTGCTGCATTATTTAAGGACTTTGTTGCATTATTTAAGGACTTGGCTGGATTATTTAGGGACTTTGCTGCATTATTTAAGGACTCTGCTGCATTATTTAAGGACTTTGCTGCATTATTTAAGGACTCTGATACGGTACTTAAGGACTCTGCTGCATTATTTAAGTACTTTGTTGCATTATTTAAGTACTCAGCTGCATTATTTAAGGACTTTGCTGCATTATTTAAGTACTCTGCTGCAGTATTTAAGGACTTGGCTGGATTATTTAAGGACTCTGCTGAATTATTTAAGGAATGTGCTGCATTATTTAAGGACTCTGCTGCATTATTTAAGGACTTTGTTGCATTATTTAAGGACTTTGTTGCATTATTTAAGGACTCTGCTGCATTATTTAAGGACTTTGCTGCATTATTTAAGGACTTTATTGCATTATTTAAGGACTGTTCTGCATTATTTAAGGACTTTGTTGCATTATTTAAGGACTCTGCTGCATTATTTAAGGATCCTGCTGCGGTATTTCAGTACTCTGCTGCATTTTTTAAGGACTTTGCTGCATTATTTAAGGACTTGGCTGGATTATTTAAGGACTCTGCTGCATTATTTAAGGACTTTGCTGCATTATTTAAGGACTCTGCTGCATTATTTAAGGACTTTGTTGCATTATTTAAGGACCCTGCTGCATTATTTAAGGACTTTGTTGCATTATTTAAGGACTCTGCTGCATTATTCAAGGACTTTGCTGCATTATTTAAGGACTCTGCTGCAGTTTTTAAGGACTCTGCTGCATTATTTAAGGACTTTTCTGCATTATTTAAGGACTCTGCTGCAATATTTAAGGACTTGGCTGGATTATTTAAGGACTCTGCTGCATTATTTAAGGACTTTGCTGCATTATTTAAGGACTCTGCTGCATTATTTAAGGACTTTGTTGCATTATTTAAGGACCGTGCTGCATTATTTAAGGACTTTGTTGCATTATTTAAGGACTCTGCTGCATTATTTAAGGACCCTGCTGCGGTATTTCAGCACTCTGCTGAATTATTTAAGGACTTTGCTGCATTATTTATGGACTTTATTGCATTATTTAAAGACTTTGCTGCATTATTTAAGGACTTGGCTGGATTAATTAAGGACTGTGCTGCATTATTTAAGGACTTTGCTGCATTATTTAAGGACTCTGCTGCATTATTTAAGGACTTTGTTGCATTATTTAAGGACTCTGCTGCATTATTTAAGGACTTTGTTGCATTATTTAAGGACTCTGCTGCATTACTTAAGGACCCTGCTGCAGTATTTCAGTAATCTGCTGCATTATTTAAGGACTTTGTTGCATTATTTAAGGACTTGGCTGGATTATTTAAGGACTCTGCTGCATTATTTAAGGACTCTGCTGCATTATTTAAGGACTTTGTTGCATTATTTAAGGACCGTGCTGCATTATTTAAGGACTTTGTTGCATTATTTAAGGACTCTGCTGCATTATTTAAGGACCTGGCTGCGGTATTTCAGCACTCTGCTGAATTATTTAAGGACTTTGCTGCATTATTTATGGACTTTATTGCATTATTTAAGGACTCTGCTGCATTATTTAAGGACTTTGTTGCATTATTTAAGGACTCTGCTGCATCATTTAAGGACTTTGTTGCATTATTTAAGGACTCTACTTCATTATTTAACGACTTTGCTGCATTATTTAAGCACCCTGCTGCGGTATTTCAGTACTCTGCTGCATTATTTAAGGACTCTGCTGCATTATTTAAGGACTTTGTTGCATTATTTAAGGACTCTGCTGCATTATTTAAGGACTTTGTTGCATTATTTAAGGACTCTGCTGCATTATTTAAGGATCCTGCTGCGATATTTCAGTACTCTGCTGCATTTTTTAAGGACTTTGCTGCATTATTTAAGGACTTGGCTGGATTATTTAAGGACTCTGCTGCATTATTTAAGGACTTTGCTGCATTATTTAAGGACTCTGCTGCATTATTTAAGGACTTTGTTGCATTATTTAAGGACCCTGCTGCATTATTTAAGGACTTTGTTGCATTATTTAAGGACTCTGCTGCATTATTCAAGGACTTTGCTGCATTATTTAAGGACTCTGCTGCAGTTTTTAAGGACTCTGCTGCATTATTTAAGGACTTTTCTGCATTATTTAAGGACTCTGCTGCAATATTTAAGGACTTGGCTGGATTATTTAAGGACTCTGCTGCATTATTTAAGGACTTTGCTGCATTATTTAAGGACTCTGCTGCATTATTTAAGGACTTTGTTGCATTATTTAAGGACCGTGCTGCATTATTTAAGGACTTTGTTGCATTATTTAAGGACTCTGCTGCATTATTTAAGGACCCTGCTGCGGTATTTCAGCACTCTGCTGAATTATTTAAGGACTTTGCTGCATTATTTATGGACTTTATTGCATTATTTAAAGACTTTGCTGCATTATTTAAGGACTTGGCTGGATTAATTAAGGACTGTGCTGCATTATTTAAGGACTTTGCTGCATTATTTAAGGACTCTGCTGCATTATTTAAGGACTTTGTTGCATTATTTAAGGACTCTGCTGCATTATTTAAGGACTTTGTTGCATTATTTAAGGACTCTGCTGCATTACTTAAGGACCCTGCTGCAGTATTTCAGTAATCTGCTGCATTATTTAAGGACTTTGTTGCATTATTTAAGGACTTGGCTGGATTATTTAAGGACTCTGCTGCATTATTTAAGGACTCTGCTGCATTATTTAAGGACTTTGCTGCATTATTTAAGGACTCTGCTGCATTATTTAAGGACTTTGTTGCATTATTTAAGGACCGTGCTGCATTATTTAAGGACTTTGTTGCATTATTTAAGGACTCTGCTGCATTATTTAAGGACCCTGCTGCGGTATTTCAGCACTCTGCTGAATTATTTAAGGACTTTGCTGCATTATTTATGGACTTTATTGCATTATTTAAAGACTTTGCTGCATTATTTAAGGACTTGGCTGGATTAATTAAGGACTGTGCTGCATTATTTAAGGACTTTGCTGCATTATTTAAGGACTCTGCTGCATTATTTAAGGACTTTGTTGCATTATTTAAGGACTCTGCTGCATTATTTAAGGACTTTGTTGCATTATTTAAGGACTCTGCTGCATTACTTAAGGACCCTGCTGCAGTATTTCAGTAATCTGCTGCATTATTTAAGGACTTTGTTGCATTATTTAAGGACTTGGCTGGATTATTTAAGGACTCTGCTGCATTATTTAAGGACTCTGCTGCATTATTTAAGGACTTTGTTGCATTATTTAAGGACCGTGCTGCATTATTTAAGGACTTTGTTGCATTATTTAAGGACTCTGCTGCATTATTTAAGGACCTGGCTGCGGTATTTCAGCACTCTGCTGAATTATTTAAGGACTTTGCTGCATTATTTATGGACTTTATTGCATTATTTAAGGACTCTGCTGCATTATTTAAGGACTTTGTTGCATTATTTAAGGACTCTGCTGCATTATTTAAGGACCCTGCTACGGTATTTCAGTAATCTACTGCATTATTTAAGGACTTTGTTGCATTATTTAAGGACTCTGCTGCATTATTTAAGGACCCTGCTGCGGTATTTCAGTACTCTGCTGCATTATTTAAGGACTCTGCTGCATTATTTATGGACTTTATTGTATTATTTAAAGACTTTGCTGAATTATTTAAGGAATTTGCTGCATTATTTAAGGACTTGGCTGGATTATTTAAGGACTCTGCTGCATTATTTAAGGACTTTGCTGCATTATTTAAGGACTCTGCTGCATTATTTAAGGACTTTGTTGCATTATTTAAGGACTCTGCTGCATTATTTAATTACTTTGTTGCATTATTTAAGGACTCTGCTGCATTATTTAAGGACCCTGCTGCGGTATTTCAGTATACTCTGCTGAATTATTTAAGGACTTTGCTGCATTATTTATGGACTTTATTGCATTATTTAAGGACTCTGCTGCATTATTTAAGGAATTTGCTGCATTATTTAGGTACTCTGCTGCATTATTTAAGGACTTTGCTGCGGTATTTAAGGACTTTATTGCATTATTTAAGGACTGTTCTGCATTATTTAAGGACTTTGTTGCATTATTTAAGGACTCTGCTACGGTACTTAAGGACTCTGCTGCATTATTTAAGTACTTTGTTGCATTATTTAAGGACTCTGCTGCATTATTTAAGGACTTTGCTGCATTATTTAAGGACTCTGCTGCATTATTTAAGGACTCTGCTGCATTATTTAAGGACTTTGTTGCATTATTTAAGGACTCTGCTGCATTATTTAAGTACTTTGTTGCATTATTTAAGGACTCTGCTGCATTATTTAAGGACTTTGCTGCATTATTTAAGGACTCTGCTGCATTATTTAAGGACTTTGCTGCATTATTTAAGGACTCTGCTGCATTATTTAAGGACTTTGCTGCATTATTTAAGGACTCTGCTGCATTATTTAAGGACTTTGTTGCATTATTTAAGGACTCTGCTGCATTATTTAAGGACCCTGCTGCGGTATTTCAGTACTCTGCTGCATTATTTAAGGACTTTGCTGCATTATTTATGGACTTTATTGCATTATTTAAAGACTTTGCTGCATTATTTAAGGAATTTGCTGCATTATTTAAGGACTTGGCTGGATTATTTAAGGACTGTGCTGCATTATTTAAGGACTTTGCTGCATTATTTAAGGACTCTGCTGCATTATTTAAGGACTTTGTTGCATTATTTAAGGACTCTGCTGCATTATTTAAGGACTTTGTTGCATTATTTAAGGACTCTGCTGCATTATTTAAGGACCCTGCTGCGGTATTTCAGTACTCTGCTGAATTATTTAAGGACTTTGCTGCATTATTTGTGGACTTTATTGCATTATTTAAGGACTCTGCTGCATTAGTTAAGGAATTTGCTGCATTATTTAAGGACTCTGCTGCATTATTTAATGACTTTGCTGCATTATTTAAGGACTCTGCTGCATTATTTAAGGACTTTGCTGCGGTATTTAAGGACTCTGCAGCATTATTTAATGACTTTGCTGCTTTATTTAAGGACTCTGCTGCATTATTTAAGGACTTTGCTGCATTATTTAAGGACTCTGATACGGTACTTAAGGACTCTGCTGCATTATTTAAGTACTTTGTTGCATTATTTAAGGACTCTGCTGCATTATTTAAGGACTTTGGTGCATTATTTAAGGACTCTGCTGCATTATTTAAGGACTTTGCTGCATTATTTAAGGACTCTGCTGCATTATTTAAGGACTTTGCTGCATTATTTAAGGACTCTGCTGCATTATTTAAGGACCTTGTTGCATTATTTAAGGACTCTGCTGCATTATTTAAGGACCCTGCTGCGGTATTTCAGTACTCTGCTGCATTATTTAAGGACTTTGCTGCATTATTTTTGGACTTTATTGCATTATTTAAAGACTTTGCTGCATTATTTAAGGAATTTGCTGCATTATTTAAGGACTTTGCTGGATTATTTAAGGACTTTGCTGCATTATTTAAGGACTTTATTGCATTATTTAAGGAATCTGCTGCATTATTTAAGGACTTTGTTGCATTATTTAAGGACTCTGCAGCATTATTTAATGACTTTGCTGCATTATTTAAGGACTTTGCTGCGGTATTTAAGGACTTTATTGCATTATTTAAGGACTGTTCTGCATTATTTAAGGACTTTGCTGCATTATTTAAGGACTCTGCTGCATTATTTAAGGACTTTGTTGCATTATTTAAGGACTCTGCTGCATTATTTAAGGACCCTGCTGCGGTATTTCAGTACTCTGCTGCATTATTTAAGGACTTTGCTGCATTATTTATGGACTTTATTGCATTATTTAAAGACTTTGCTGCATTATTTAAGGAATTTGCTGCATTATTTAAGGACTTGGCTGGATTATTTAAGGACTGTGCTGCATTATTTAAGGACTTTGCTGCATTATTTAAGGACTCTGCTGCATTATTTAAGGACTTTGTTGCATTATTTAAGGACTCTGCTGCATTATTTAAGGACTTTGTTGCATTATTTAAGGACTCTGCTGCATTATTTAAGGACCCTGCTGCGGTATTTCAGTACTCTGCTGCATTATTTAAGGACTTTGCTGCATTATTTTTGGACTTTATTGCATTATTTAAAGACTTTGCTGCATTATTTAAGGAATTTGCTGCATTATTTAAGGACTTTGCTGGATTATTTAAGGACTTTGCTGCATTATTTAAGGACTTTATTGCATTATTTAAGGACTCTGCTGCATTATTTAAGGACTTTGTTGCATTATTTAAGGACTCTGCAGCATTATTTAATGACTTTGCTGCATTATTTAAGGACTTTGCTGCGGTATTTAAGGACTTTATTGCATTATTTAAGGACTGTTCTGCATTATTTAAGGACTTTGTTGCATTATTTAAGGACTCTGCTACAGTACTTAAGGACTCTGCTGCATTATTTAAGTACTTTGTTGCATTATTTAAGGACTCTGCTGCATTATTTAAGGACTTTGCTGCATTATTTAAGGACTCTGCTGCATTATTTAAGGACTTTGCTGCATTATTTAAGGACTCTGCTGCATTATTTAAGGACTTTGCTGCATTATTTAAGGACTCTGATATGGTACTTAAGAACTCTGCTGCATTATTTAAGTACTTTGTTGCATTATTTAAGGACTCTGCTGCATTATTTAAGGACTTTGTTGCATTATTTAAGGACTCTTCTGCATTATTTAAGGACTTTGTTGCATTATTTAAGGACTTTGCTGCATTATTTATTTACTTTGCTGCATTATTTAAGGACTCTGCTGCATTATTTAAGGACTTTGCTGCGGTATTTAATGACTCTGCAGCATTATTTAATGACTTTGCTGCATTATTTAAGGACTCTGCTGCATTATTTAAGGACTTTGCTGCATTATTTAAGGACTCTGATACGGTACTTAAGAACTCTGCTGCATTATTTAAGTACTTTGTTGCATTATTTAAGGACTCTGCTGCATTATTTAAGGACTTTGTTGCATTATTTAAGGACTCTTCTGCATTATTTAAGGAGTTTGTTGCATTATTTAAGGACTTTGCTGCATTATTTAAGGACTTTGCTGCATTATTTAAGGACTCTGCTGCATTATTTAAAGACTTGGCTGGATTATTTAAGGACTCTGCTGCATTATTTAAGGAATTTGCTTCATTATTTAAGGACTCTGCTGCATTATTTAAGGACTTTGTTGCGTTATTTAAGGACTCTGCTGCATTATTTAAGGACTTTGTTGCATTATTTAAGGACTCTGCTGCATTATATAAGGACTTTGCTGCATTATTTAAGGACTTTATTGCATTATTTAAGGACTGTTCTGCATTATTTAAGTACTTTGTTGCATTATTTAAGGACTCTGCTGCATTATTTAAGGACTTTGCTGCATTATTTAAGGACTCTGCTGCATTATTTAAGGACTTTGCTGCATTATTTAAGGACTTTCTTGCATTATTTAAGGACTCTGCTGCATTATTTAAGGAATTTGCTGCATTATTTACGGACTCTGCTGCATTATTTAAGGACTTTGTTGCATTATTTAAGGACTCTGCTGCATTATTTAAGGACTTTGTTGCATTATTTAAGGACTCTGCTGCATTATTTAAGGACCCTGCTACGGTATTTCAGTAATCTACTGCATTATTTAAGGACTTTGTTGCATTATTTAAGGACTCTGCTGCATTATTTAAGGACCCTGCTGCGGTATTTCAGTACTCTGCTGCATTATTTAAGGACTCTGCTGCATTATTTATGGACTTTATTGTATTATTTAAAGACTTTGCTGAATTATTTAAGGAATTTGCTGCATTATTTAAGGACTTGGCTGGATTATTTAAGGACTCTGCTGCATTATTTAAGGACTTTGCTGCATTATTTAAGGACTCTGCTGCATTATTTAAGGACTTTGTTGCATTATTTAAGGACTCTGCTGCATTATTTAATTACTTTGTTGCATTATTTAAGGACTCTGCTGCATTATTTAAGGACCCTGCTGCGGTATTTCAGTATACTCTGCTGAATTATTTAAGGACTTTGCTGCATTATTTATGGACTTTATTGCATTATTTAAGGACTCTGCTGCATTATTTAAGGAATTTGCTGCATTATTTAGGTACTCTGCTGCATTATTTAAGGACTTTGCTGCGGTATTTAAGGACTTTATTGCATTATTTAAGGACTGTTCTGCATTATTTAAGGACTTTGTTGCATTATTTAAGGACTCTGCTACGGTACTTAAGGACTCTGCTGCATTATTTAAGTACTTTGTTGCATTATTTAAGGACTCTGCTGCATTATTTAAGGACTTTGCTGCATTATTTAAGGACTCTGCTGCATTATTTAAGGAATCTGCTGCATTATTTAAGGACTTTGTTGCATTATTTAAGGACTCTGCTGCATTATTTAAGTACTTTGTTGCATTATTTAAGGACTCTGCTGCATTATTTAAGGACTTTGCTGCATTATTTAAGGACTCTGCTGCATTATTTAAGGACTTTTCTGCATTATTTAAGGACTCTGCTGCATTATTTAAGGACTTTGCTGCATTATTTAAGGACTCTGCTGCATTATTTAAGGACTTTGTTGCATTATTTAAGGACTCTGCTGCATTATTTAAGGACCCTGCTGCGGTATTTCAGTACTCTGCTGCATTATTTAAGGACTTTGCTGCATTATTTATGGACTTTATTGCATTATTTAAAGACTTTGCTGCATTATTTAAGGAATTTGCTGCATTATTTAAGGACTTGGCTGGATTATTTAAGGACTGTGCTGCATTATTTAAGGACTTTGCTGCATTATTTAAGGACTCTGCTGCATTATTTAAGGACTTTGTTGCATTATTTAAGGACTCTGCTGCATTATTTAAGGACTTTGTTGCATTATTTAAGGACTCTGCTGCATTATTTAAGGACCCTGCTGCGGTATTTCAGTACTCTGCTGAATTATTTAAGGACTTTGCTGCATTATTTGTGGACTTTATTGCATTATTTAAGGACTCTGCTGCATTAGTTAAGGAATTTGCTGCATTATTTAAGGACTCTGCTGCATTATTTAATGACTTTGCTGCATTATTTAAGGACTCTGCTGCATTATTTAAGGACTTTGCTGCGGTATTTAAGGACTCTGCAGCATTATTTAATGACTTTGCTGCTTTATTTAAGGACTCTGCTGCATTATTTAAGGACTTTGCTGCATTATTTAAGGACTCTGATACGGTACTTAAGGACTCTGCTGCATTATTTAAGTACTTTGTTGCATTATTTAAGGACTCTGCTGCATTATTTAAGGACTTTGGTGCATTATTTAAGGACTCTGCTGCATTATTTAAGGACTTTGCTGCATTATTTAAGGACTCTGCTGCATTATTTAAGGACTTTGCTGCATTATTTAAGGACTCTGCTGCATTATTTAAGGACCTTGTTGCATTATTTAAGGACTCTGCTGCATTATTTAAGGACCCTGCTGCGGTATTTCAGTACTCTGCTGCATTATTTAAGGACTTTGCTGCATTATTTTTGGACTTTATTGCATTATTTAAAGACTTTGCTGCATTATTTAAGGAATTTGCTGCATTATTTAAGGACTTTGCTGGATTATTTAAGGACTTTGCTGCATTATTTAAGGACTTTATTGCATTATTTAAGGAATCTGCTGCATTATTTAAGGACTTTGTTGCATTATTTAAGGACTCTGCAGCATTATTTAATGACTTTGCTGCATTATTTAAGGACTTTGCTGCGGTATTTAAGGACTTTATTGCATTATTTAAGGACTGTTCTGCATTATTTAAGGACTTTGTTGCATTATTTAAGGACTCTGCTACAGTACTTAAGGACTCTGCTGCATTATTTAAGTACTTTGTTGCATTATTTAAGGACTCTGCTGCATTATTTAAGGACTTTGCTGCATTATTTAAGGACTCTGCTGCATTATTTAAGGACTTTGCTGCATTATTTAAGGACTCTGCTGCATTATTTAAGGACTTTGCTGCATTATTTAAGGACTCTGATATGGTACTTAAGAACTCTGCTGCATTATTTAAGTACTTTGTTGCATTATTTAAGGACTCTGCTGCATTATTTAAGGACTTTGTTGCATTATTTAAGGACTCTTCTGCATTATTTAAGGACTTTGTTGCATTATTTAAGGACTTTGCTGCATTATTTATTTACTTTGCTGCATTATTTAAGGACTCTGCTGCATTATTTAAGGACTTTGCTGCGGTATTTAATGACTCTGCAGCATTATTTAATGACTTTGCTGCATTATTTAAGGACTCTGCTGCATTATTTAAGGACTTTGCTGCATTATTTAAGGACTCTGATACGGTACTTAAGAACTCTGCTGCATTATTTAAGTACTTTGTTGCATTATTTAAGGACTCTGCTGCATTATTTAAGGACTTTGTTGCATTATTTAAGGACTCTTCTGCATTATTTAAGGAGTTTGTTGCATTATTTAAGGACTTTGCTGCATTATTTAAGGACTTTGCTGCATTATTTAAGGACTCTGCTGCATTATTTAAAGACTTGGCTGGATTATTTAAGGACTCTGCTGCATTATTTAAGGAATTTGCTTCATTATTTAAGGACTCTGCTGCATTATTTAAGGACTTTGTTGCGTTATTTAAGGACTCTGCTGCATTATTTAAGGACTTTGTTGCATTATTTAAGGACTCTGCTGCATTATATAAGGACTTTGCTGCATTATTTAAGGACTTTATTGCATTATTTAAGGACTGTTCTGCATTATTTAAGGACTTTGTTGCATTATTTAAGGACCGTGCTGCATTATTTAAGGACTTTGTTGCATTATTTAAGGACTCTGCTGCATTATTTAAGGACCCTGCTGCGGTATTTCAGCACTCTGCTGAATTATTTAAGGACTTTGCTGCATTATTTATGGACTTTATTGCATTATTTAAAGACTTTGCTGCATTATTTAAGGACTTGGCTGGATTAATTAAGGACTGTGCTGCATTATTTAAGGACTTTGCTGCATTATTTAAGGACTCTGCTGCATTATTTAAGGACTTTGTTGCATTATTTAAGGACTCTGCTGCATTATTTAAGGACTTTGTTGCATTATTTAAGGACTCTGCTGCATTACTTAAGGACCCTGCTGCAGTATTTCAGTAATCTGCTGCATTATTTAAGGACTTTGTTGCATTATTTAAGGACTTGGCTGGATTATTTAAGGACTCTGCTGCATTATTTAAGGACTCTGCTGCATTATTTAAGGACTTTGTTGCATTATTTAAGGACCGTGCTGCATTATTTAAGGACTTTGTTGCATTATTTAAGGACTCTGCTGCATTATTTAAGGACCTGGCTGCGGTATTTCAGCACTCTGCTGAATTATTTAAGGACTTTGCTGCATTATTTATGGACTTTATTGCATTATTTAAGGACTCTGCTGCATTATTTAAGGACTTTGTTGCATTATTTAAGGACTCTGCTGCATCATTTAAGGACTTTGTTGCATTATTTAAGGACTCTACTTCATTATTTAACGACTTTGCTGCATTATTTAAGGACCCTGCTGCGGTATTTCAGTACTCTGCTGCATTATTTAAGGACTCTGCTGCATTATTTAAGGACTTTGTTGCATTATTTAAGGACTCTGCTGCATTATTTAAGGACTTTGTTGCATTATTTAAGGACTCTGCTGCTTTATTTAAGGACCCTGCTGCAGTATTTCAGTAATCTGCTGCATTATTTAAGGACTTTGTTGCATTATTTAAGGACTTGGCTGGATTATTTAAGGACTTTGCTGCATTACTTAAGGACTGTGCTGCATTATTTAAGGACCCTGCTGCGGTATTTCAGCACTCTGCTGAATTATTTAAGGACTTTGCTGCATTATTTATGGACTTTATTGCATTATTTAAGGACTCTGCTGCATTATTTAAGGACTTTGTTGCATTATTTAAGGACTCTGCTGCATTATTCAAGGACTTTGCTGCATTATTTAAGGACTCTGCTGCAGTTTTTAAGGACTCTGCTGCATTATTTAAGGACTTTTCTGCATTATTTAAGGACTCTGCTGCAATATTTAAGGACTTGGCTGGATTATTTAAGGACTCTGCTGCATTATTTAAGGAATGTGCTGCATTATTTAAGGACTCTGCTGCATTATTTAAGGACTTTCTTGCATTATTTAAGGACTCTGCTGCATTATTTAAGGACTTTGTTGCATTATTTAAGGACTCTGCTGCATTATATAAGGACTTTGCTGCATTATTTAAGGACTTTATTGCATTATTTAAGGACTGTTCTGCATTATTTAAGGACTTTGTTGCATTATTTAAGGACTCTGCTGCATTATTTAAGGATCCTGCTGCGGTATTTCAGTACTCTGCTGCATTATTTAAGGAATTTGCTGCATTATTTATGGACTTTATTGCATTATTTAAAGACTTTGCTGCATTATTTAAGGACTTGGCTGGATTATTTAAGGACTGTGCTGCATTACTTAAGGACTTTGCTGCATTATTTAAGGACTCTGCTGCATTATTTAAGGACTTTGTTGCATTATTTAAGGACTCTGCTGCATTATTTAAGGACTTTGTTGCATTATTTAAGGACTCTGCTGCATTATTTAAGGACCCCGCTGCAGTATTTCAGTAATCTGCTGCATTATCTAAGGACTTTGTTGCATTATTTAAGGACTTGGCTGGATTATTTAAGGACTCTGCTGCATTATTTAAGGACTTTGCTGCATTATTTAAGGACTTTGTTGCATTATTTAAGGACTCTGCTGCATTATTTAAGGACTTTGTTGCATTATTTAAGGACTCTGCTGCATTACTTAAGGACCCTGCTGCAGTATTTCAGTAATCTGCTGCATTATTTAAGGACTTTGTTGCATTATTTAAGGACTTGGCTGGATTATTTAAGGACTCTGCTGCATTATTTAAGGACTCTGCTGCATTATTTAAGGACTTTGTTGCATTATTTAAGGACCGTGCTGCATTATTTAAGGACTTTGTTGCATTATTTAAGGACTCTGCTGCATTATTTAAGGACCTGGCTGCGGTATTTCAGCACTCTGCTGAATTATTTAAGGACTTTGCTGCATTATTTATGGACTTTATTGCATTATTTAAGGACTCTGCTGCATTATTTAAGGACTTTGTTGCATTATTTAAGGACTCTGCTGCATCATTTAAGGACTTTGTTGCATTATTTAAGGACTCTACTTCATTATTTAACGACTTTGCTGCATTATTTAAGGACCCTGCTGCGGTATTTCAGTACTCTGCTGCATTATTTAAGGACTCTGCTGCATTATTTAAGGACTTTGTTGCATTATTTAAGGACTCTGCTGCATTATTTAAGGACTTTGTTGCATTATTTAAGGACTCTGCTGCTTTATTTAAGGACCCTGCTGCAGTATTTCAGTAATCTGCTGCATTATTTAAGGACTTTGTTGCATTATTTAAGGACTTGGCTGGATTATTTAAGGACTTTGCTGCATTACTTAAGGACTCTGCTGCATTATTTAAGGACCCTGCTGCGGTATTTCAGCACTCTGCTGAATTATTTAAGGACTTTGCTGCATTATTTATGGACTTTATTGCATTATTTAAGGACTCTGCTGCATTATTTAAGGACTTTGTTGCATTATTTAAGGACTCTGCTGCATTATTCAAGGACTTTGCTGCATTATTTAAGGACTCTGCTGCAGTTTTTAAGGACTCTGCTGCATTATTTAAGGACTTTTCTGCATTATTTAAGGACTCTGCTGCAATATTTAAGGACTTGGCTGGATTATTTAAGGACTCTGCTGCATTATTTAAGGAATGTGCTGCATTATTTAAGGACTCTGCTGCATTATTTAAGGACTTTCTTGCATTATTTAAGGACTCTGCTGCATTATTTAAGGACTTTGTTGCATTATTTAAGGACTCTGCTGCATTATATAAGGACTTTGCTGCATTATTTAAGGACTTTATTGCATTATTTAAGGACTGTTCTGCATTATTTAAGGACTTTGTTGCATTATTTAAGGACTCTGCTGCATTATTTAAGGATCCTGCTGCGGTATTTCAGTACTCTGCTGCATTATTTAAGGAATTTGCTGCATTATTTATGGACTTTATTGCATTATTTAAAGACTTTGCTGCATTATTTAAGGACTTGGCTGGATTATTTAAGGACTGTGCTGCATTATTTAAGGACTTTGCTGCATTATTTAAGGACTCTGCTGCATTATTTAAGGACTTTGTTGCATTATTTAAGGACTCTGCTGCATTATTTAAGGACTTTGTTGCATTATTTAAGGACTCTGCTGCATTATTTAAGGACTTTGTTGCATTATTTAAGGACTCTGCTGCATTATTTAAGGACTTTGTTGCATTATTTAAGGACTCTGCTGCATTACTTAAGGACCCTGCTGCAGTATTTCAGTAATCTGCTGCATTATTTAAGGACTTTGTTGCATTATTTAAGGACTCTGCTGCATTATTTAAGGACTTTGTTGCATTATTTAAGGACTCTGCTGCATTACTTAAGGACCCTGCTGCAGTATTTCAGTAATCTGCTGCATTATTTAAGGACTTTGTTGCATTATTTAAGGACTTGGCTGGATTATTTAAGGACTCTGCTGCATTATTTAAGGACTCTGCTGCATTATTTAAGGACTTTGTTGCATTATTTAAGGACCGTGCTGCATTATTTAAGGACTTTGTTGCATTATTTAAGGACTCTGCTGCATTATTTAAGGACCTGGCTGCGGTATTTCAGCACTCTGCTGAATTATTTAAGGACTTTGCTGCATTATTTATGGACTTTGCTGCGGTATTTAAGGACTTTATTGCATTATTTAAGGACTGTTCTGCATTATTTAAGGACTTTGTTGCATTATTTAAGGACTCTGCTACAGTACTTAAGGACTCTGCTGCATTATTTAAGTACTTTGTTGCATTATTTAAGGACTCTGCTGCATTATTTAAGGACTTTGCTGCATTATTTAAGGACTCTGCTGCATTATTTAAGGACTTTGCTGCATTATTTAAGGACTCTGCTGCATTATTTAAGGACTTTGCTGCATTATTTAAGGACTCTGATATGGTACTTAAGAACTCTGCTGCATTATTTAAGTACTTTGTTGCATTATTTAAGGACTCTGCTGCATTATTTAAGGACTTTGTTGCATTATTTAAGGACTCTTCTGCATTATTTAAGGACTTTGTTGCATTATTTAAGGACTTTGCTGCATTATTTATTTACTTTGCTGCATTATTTAAGGACTCTGCTGCATTATTTAAGGACTTTGCTGCGGTATTTAATGACTCTGCAGCATTATTTAATGACTTTGCTGCATTATTTAAGGACTCTGCTGCATTATTTAAGGACTTTGCTGCATTATTTAAGGACTCTGATACGGTACTTAAGAACTCTGCTGCATTATTTAAGTACTTTGTTGCATTATTTAAGGACTCTGCTGCATTATTTAAGGACTTTGTTGCATTATTTAAGGACTCTTCTGCATTATTTAAGGAGTTTGTTGCATTATTTAAGGACTTTGCTGCATTATTTAAGGACTTTGCTGCATTATTTAAGGACTCTGCTGCATTATTTAAAGACTTGGCTGGATTATTTAAGGACTCTGCTGCATTATTTAAGGAATTTGCTTCATTATTTAAGGACTCTGCTGCATTATTTAAGGACTTTGTTGCGTTATTTAAGGACTCTGCTGCATTATTTAAGGACTTTGTTGCATTATTTAAGGACTCTGCTGCATTATATAAGGACTTTGCTGCATTATTTAAGGACTTTATTGCATTATTTAAGGACTGTTCTGCATTATGTAAGGACTTTGTTGCATTATTTAAGGACCGTGCTGCATTATTTAAGGACTTTGTTGCATTATTTAAGGACTCTGCTGCATTATTTAAGGACCCTGCTGCGGTATTTCAGCACTCTGCTGAATTATTTAAGGACTTTGCTGCATTATTTATGGACTTTATTGCATTATTTAAAGACTTTGCTGCATTATTTAAGGACTTGGCTGGATTAATTAAGGACTGTGCTGCATTATTTAAGGACTTTGCTGCATTATTTAAGGACTCTGCTGCATTATTTAAGGACTTTGTTGCATTATTTAAGGACTCTGCTGCATTATTTAAGGACTTTGTTGCATTATTTAAGGACTCTGCTGCATTACTTAAGGACCCTGCTGCAGTATTTCAGTAATCTGCTGCATTATTTAAGGACTTTGTTGCATTATTTAAGGACTTGGCTGGATTATTTAAGGACTCTGCTGCATTATTTAAGGACTCTGCTGCATTATTTAAGGACTTTGTTGCATTATTTAAGGACCGTGCTGCATTATTTAAGGACTTTGTTGCATTATTTAAGGACTCTGCTGCATTATTTAAGGACCTGGCTGCGGTATTTCAGCACTCTGCTGAATTATTTAAGGACTTTGCTGCATTATTTATGGACTTTATTGCATTATTTAAGGACTCTGCTGCATTATTTAAGGACTTTGTTGCATTATTTAAGGACTCTGCTGCATCATTTAAGGACTTTGTTGCATTATTTAAGGACTCTACTTCATTATTTAACGACTTTGCTGCATTATTTAAGGACCCTGCTGCGGTATTTCAGTACTCTGCTGCATTATTTAAGGACTCTGCTGCATTATTTAAGGACTTTGTTGCATTATTTAAGGACTCTGCTGCATTATTTAAGGACTTTGTTGCATTATTTAAGGACTCTGCTGCTTTATTTAAGGACCCTGCTGCAGTATTTCAGTAATCTGCTGCATTATTTAAGGACTTTGTTGCATTATTTAAGGACTTGGCTGGATTATTTAAGGACTTTGCTGCATTACTTAAGGACTGTGCTGCATTATTTAAGGACCCTGCTGCGGTATTTCAGCACTCTGCTGAATTATTTAAGGACTTTGCTGCATTATTTATGGACTTTATTGCATTATTTAAGGACTCTGCTGCATTATTTAAGGACTTTGTTGCATTATTTAAGGACTCTGCTGCATTATTCAAGGACTTTGCTGCATTATTTAAGGACTCTGCTGCAGTTTTTAAGGACTCTGCTGCATTATTTAAGGACTTTTCTGCATTATTTAAGGACTCTGCTGCAATATTTAAGGACTTGGCTGGATTATTTAAGGACTCTGCTGCATTATTTAAGGAATGTGCTGCATTATTTAAGGACTCTGCTGCATTATTTAAGGACTTTCTTGCATTATTTAAGGACTCTGCTGCATTATTTAAGGACTTTGTTGCATTATTTAAGGACTCTGCTGCATTATATAAGGACTTTGCTGCATTATTTAAGGACTTTATTGCATTATTTAAGGACTGTTCTGCATTATTTAAGGACTTTGTTGCATTATTTAAGGACTCTGCTGCATTATTTAAGGATCCTGCTGCGGTATTTCAGTACTCTGCTGCATTATTTAAGGAATTTGCTGCATTATTTATGGACTTTATTGCATTATTTAAAGACTTTGCTGCATTATTTAAGGACTTGGCTGGATTATTTAAGGACTGTGCTGCATTATTTAAGGACTTTGCTGCATTATTTAAGGACTCTGCTGCATTATTTAAGGACTTTGTTGCATTATTTAAGGACTCTGCTGCATTATTTAAGGACTTTGTTGCATTATTTAAGGACTCTGCTGCATTATTTAAGGACCCCGCTGCAGTATTTCAGTAATCTGCTGCATTATCTAAGGACTTTGTTGCATTATTTAAGGACTTGGCTGGATTATTTAAGGACTCTGCTGCATTATTTAAGGACTTTGCTGCATTATTTAAGGACTTTGTTGCATTATTTAAGGACTCTGCTGCATTATTTAAGGACTTTGTTGCATTATTTAAGGACTCTGCTGCATTACTTAAGGACCCTGCTGCAGTATTTCAGTAATCTGCTGCATTATTTAAGGACTTTGTTGCATTATTTAAGGACTTGGCTGGATTATTTAAGGACTCTGCTGCATTATTTAAGGACTCTGCTGCATTATTTAAGGACTTTGTTGCATTATTTAAGGACCGTGCTGCATTATTTAAGGACTTTGTTGCATTATTTAAGGACTCTGCTGCATTATTTAAGGACCTGGCTGCGGTATTTCAGCACTCTGCTGAATTATTTAAGGACTTTGCTGCATTATTTATGGACTTTATTGCATTATTTAAGGACTCTGCTGCATTATTTAAGGACTTTGTTGCATTATTTAAGGACTCTGCTGCATCATTTAAGGACTTTGTTGCATTATTTAAGGACTCTACTTCATTATTTAACGACTTTGCTGCATTATTTAAGGACCCTGCTGCGGTATTTCAGTACTCTGCTGCATTATTTAAGGACTCTGCTGCATTATTTAAGGACTTTGTTGCATTATTTAAGGACTCTGCTGCATTATTTAAGGACTTTGTTGCATTATTTAAGGACTCTGCTGCTTTATTTAAGGACCCTGCTGCAGTATTTCAGTAATCTGCTGCATTATTTAAGGACTTTGTTGCATTATTTAAGGACTTGGCTGGATTATTTAAGGACTTTGCTGCATTACTTAAGGACTCTGCTGCATTATTTAAGGACCCTGCTGCGGTATTTCAGCACTCTGCTGAATTATTTAAGGACTTTGCTGCATTATTTATGGACTTTATTGCATTATTTAAGGACTCTGCTGCATTATTTAAGGACTTTGTTGCATTATTTAAGGACTCTGCTGCATTATTCAAGGACTTTGCTGCATTATTTAAGGACTCTGCTGCAGTTTTTAAGGACTCTGCTGCATTATTTAAGGACTTTTCTGCATTATTTAAGGACTCTGCTGCAATATTTAAGGACTTGGCTGGATTATTTAAGGACTCTGCTGCATTATTTAAGGAATGTGCTGCATTATTTAAGGACTCTGCTGCATTATTTAAGGACTTTCTTGCATTATTTAAGGACTCTGCTGCATTATTTAAGGACTTTGTTGCATTATTTAAGGACTCTGCTGCATTATATAAGGACTTTGCTGCATTATTTAAGGACTTTATTGCATTATTTAAGGACTGTTCTGCATTATTTAAGGACTTTGTTGCATTATTTAAGGACTCTGCTGCATTATTTAAGGATCCTGCTGCGGTATTTCAGTACTCTGCTGCATTATTTAAGGAATTTGCTGCATTATTTATGGACTTTATTGCATTATTTAAAGACTTTGCTGCATTATTTAAGGACTTGGCTGGATTATTTAAGGACTGTGCTGCATTATTTAAGGACTTTGCTGCATTATTTAAGGACTCTGCTGCATTATTTAAGGACTTTGTTGCATTATTTAAGGACTCTGCTGCATTATTTAAGGACTTTGTTGCATTATTTAAGGACTCTGCTGCATTATTTAAGGACTTTGTTGCATTATTTAAGGACTCTGCTGCATTATTTAAGGACTTTGTTGCATTATTTAAGGACTCTGCTGCATTACTTAAGGACCCTGCTGCAGTATTTCAGTAATCTGCTGCATTATTTAAGGACTTTGTTGCATTATTTAAGGACTCTGCTGCATTATTTAAGGACTTTGTTGCATTATTTAAGGACTCTGCTGCATTACTTAAGGACCCTGCTGCAGTATTTCAGTAATCTGCTGCATTATTTAAGGACTTTGTTGCATTATTTAAGGACTTGGCTGGATTATTTAAGGACTCTGCTGCATTATTTAAGGACTCTGCTGCATTATTTAAGGACTTTGTTGCATTATTTAAGGACCGTGCTGCATTATTTAAGGACTTTGTTGCATTATTTAAGGACTCTGCTGCATTATTTAAGGACCTGGCTGCGGTATTTCAGCACTCTGCTGAATTATTTAAGGACTTTGCTGCATTATTTATGGACTTTATTGCATTATTTAAGGACTCTGCTGCATTATTTAAGGACTTTGTTGCATTATTTAAGGACTCTGCTGCATCATTTAAGGACTTTGTTGCATTATTTAAGGACTCTACTTCATTATTTAACGACTTTGCTGCATTATTTAAGGACCCTGCTGCGGTATTTCAGTACTCTGCTGCATTATTTAAGGACTCTGCTGCATTATTTAAGGACTTTGTTGCATTATTTAAGGACTCTGCTGCATTATTTAAGGACTTTGTTGCATTACTTAAGGACTCTGCTGCATTATTTAAGGACCCTGCTGCGGTATTTCAGCACTCTGCTGAATTATTTAAGGACTTTGTTGCATTATTTAAGGACTCTGCTGCATTATTCAAGGACTTTGTTGCATTATTTAAGGACTCTGCTGCAGTTTTTAAGGACTCTGCTGCATTATTTAAGGACTTTTCTGCATTATTTAAGGACTCTGCTGCAATATTTAAGGACTTGGCTGGATTATTTAAGGACTCTGCTGCATTATTTAAGGAATGTGCTGCATTATTTAAGGACTCTGCTGCATTATTTAAGGACTTTGTTGCATTATTTAAGGACTCTGCTGCATTATATAAGAACTTTGCTGCATTATTTAAGGACTTTATTGCATTATTTAAGGACTGTTCTGCATTATTTAAGGACTTTGTTGCATTATTTAAGGACTCTGCTGCATTATTTAAGGATCCTGCTGCGGTATTTCAGTACTCTGCTGCATTATTTAAGGAATTTGCTGCATTATTTATGGACTTTATTGCATTATTTAAAGACTTTGCTGCATTATTTAAGGACTTGGCTGGATTATTTAAGGACTGTGCTGCATTATTTAAGGACTTTGCTGCATTATTTAAGGACTCTGCTGCATTATTTAAGGACTTTGTTGCATTATTTAAGGACTCTGCTGCATTATTTAAGGACTTTGTTGCATTATTTAAGGACACTGCTGCATCATTTAAGGACTTTGTTGCATTATTTAAGGACTCTACTTCATTATTTAACGACTTTGCTGCATTATTTAAGGACCCTGCTGCGGTATTTCAGTACTCTGCTGCATTATTTAAGGACTCTGCTGCATTATTTAAGGACTTTGTTGCATTATTTAAGGACTCTGCTGCATTATTTAAGGACTTTGTTGCATTATTTAAGCACTCTGCTGCATTATTTAAGGACCCTGCTGCAGTATTTCAGTAATCTGCTGCATTATTTAAGGACTTTGTTGCATTATTTAAGGACTTGGCTGGATTATTTAGGGACTTTGCTGCATTATTTAAGGACTCTGCTGCATTATTTAAGGACTTTGCTGCATTATTTAAGGACTCTGATACGGTACTTAAGGACTCTGCTGCATTATTTAAGTACTTTGTTGCATTATTTAAGTACTCAGCTGCATTATTTAAGGACTTTGCTGCATTATTTAAGTACTCTGCTGCAGTATTTAAGGACTTGGCTGGATTATTTAAGGACTCTGCTGAATTATTTAAGGAATGTGCTGCATTATTTAAGGACTCTGCTGCATTATTTAAGGACTTTGTTGCATTATTTAAGGACTTTGTTGCATTATTTAAGGACTCTGCTGCATTATTTAAGGACTTTGCTGCATTATTTAAGGACTTTATTGCATTATTTAAGGACTGTTCTGCATTATTTAAGGACTTTGTTGCATTATTTAAGGACTCTGCTGCATTATTTAAGGATCCTGCTGCGGTATTTCAGTACTCTGCTGCATTTTTTAAGGACTTTGCTGCATTATTTAAGGACTTGGCTGGATTATTTAAGGACTCTGCTGCATTATTTAAGGACTTTGCTGCATTATTTAAGGACTCTGCTGCATTATTTAAGGACTTTGTTGCATTATTTAAGGACCCTGCTGCATTATTTAAGGACTTTGTTGCATTATTTAAGGACTCTGCTGCATTATTCAAGGACTTTGCTGCATTATTTAAGGACTCTGATGCAGTTTTTAAGGACTCTGCTGCATTATTTAAGGACTTTTCTGCATTATTTAAGGACTCTGCTGCAATATTTAAGGACTTGGCTGGATTATTTAAGGACTCTGCTGCATTATTTAAGGACTTTGCTGCATTATTTAAGGACTCTGCTGCATTATTTAAGGACTTTGTTGCATTATTTAAGGACCGTGCTGCATTATTTAAGGACTTTGTTGCATTATTTAAGGACTCTGCTGCATTATTTAAGGACCCTGCTGCGGTATTTCAGCACTCTGCTGAATTATTTAAGGACTTTGCTGCATTATTTATGGACTTTATTGCATTATTTAAAGACTTTGCTGCATTATTTAAGGACTTGGCTGGATTAATTAAGGACTGTGCTGCATTATTTAAGGACTTTGCTGCATTATTTAAGGACTCTGCTGCATTATTTAAGGACTTTGTTGCATTATTTAAGGACTCTGCTGCATTATTTAAGGACTTTGTTGCATTATTTAAGGACTCTGCTGCATTACTTAAGGACCCTGCTGCAGTATTTCAGTAATCTGCTGCATTATTTAAGGACTTTGTTGCATTATTTAAGGACTTGGCTGGATTATTTAAGGACTCTGCTGCATTATTTAAGGACTCTGCTGCATTATTTAAGGACTTTGTTGCATTATTTAAGGACCGTGCTGCATTATTTAAGGACTTTGTTGCATTATTTAAGGACTCTGCTGCATTATTTAAGGACCTGGCTGCGGTATTTCAGCACTCTGCTGAATTATTTAAGGACTTTGCTGCATTATTTATGGACTTTATTGCATTATTTAAGGACTCTGCTGCATTATTTAAGGACTTTGTTGCATTATTTAAGGACTCTGCTGCATCATTTAAGGACTTTGTTGCATTATTTAAGGACTCTACTTCATTATTTAACGACTTTGCTGCATTATTTAAGGACCCTGCTGCGGTATTTCAGTACTCTGCTGCATTATTTAAGGACTCTGCTGCATTATTTAAGGACTTTGTTGCATTATTTAAGGACTCTGCTGCATTATTTAAGGACTTTGTTGCATTATTTAAGGACTCTGCTGCATTATTTAAGGATCCTGCTGCGATATTTCAGTACTCTGCTGCATTTTTTAAGGACTTTGCTGCATTATTTAAGGACTTGGCTGGATTATTTAAGGACTCTGCTGCATTATTTAAGGACTTTGCTGCATTATTTAAGGACTCTGCTGCATTATTTAAGGACTTTGTTGCATTATTTAAGGACCCTGCTGCATTATTTAAGGACTTTGTTGCATTATTTAAGGACTCTGCTGCATTATTCAAGGACTTTGCTGCATTATTTAAGGACTCTGCTGCAGTTTTTAAGGACTCTGCTGCATTATTTAAGGACTTTTCTGCATTATTTAAGGACTCTGCTGCAATATTTAAGGACTTGGCTGGATTATTTAAGGACTCTGCTGCATTATTTAAGGACTTTGCTGCATTATTTAAGGACTCTGCTGCATTATTTAAGGACTTTGTTGCATTATTTAAGGACCGTGCTGCATTATTTAAGGACTTTGTTGCATTATTTAAGGACTCTGCTGCATTATTTAAGGACCCTGCTGCGGTATTTCAGCACTCTGCTGAATTATTTAAGGACTTTGCTGCATTATTTATGGACTTTATTGCATTATTTAAAGACTTTGCTGCATTATTTAAGGACTTGGCTGGATTAATTAAGGACTGTGCTGCATTATTTAAGGACTTTGCTGCATTATTTAAGGACTCTGCTGCATTATTTAAGGACTTTGTTGCATTATTTAAGGACTCTGCTGCATTATTTAAGGACTTTGTTGCATTATTTAAGGACTCTGCTGCATTACTTAAGGACCCTGCTGCAGTATTTCAGTAATCTGCTGCATTATTTAAGGACTTTGTTGCATTATTTAAGGACTTGGCTGGATTATTTAAGGACTCTGCTGCATTATTTAAGGACTCTGCTGCATTATTTAAGGACTTTGCTGCATTATTTAAGGACTCTGCTGCATTATTTAAGGACTTTGTTGCATTATTTAAGGACCGTGCTGCATTATTTAAGGACTTTGTTGCATTATTTAAGGACTCTGCTGCATTATTTAAGGACCCTGCTGCGGTATTTCAGCACTCTGCTGAATTATTTAAGGACTTTGCTGCATTATTTATGGACTTTATTGCATTATTTAAAGACTTTGCTGCATTATTTAAGGACTTGGCTGGATTAATTAAGGACTGTGCTGCATTATTTAAGGACTTTGCTGCATTATTTAAGGACTCTGCTGCATTATTTAAGGACTTTGTTGCATTATTTAAGGACTCTGCTGCATTATTTAAGGACTTTGTTGCATTATTTAAGGACTCTGCTGCATTACTTAAGGACCCTGCTGCAGTATTTCAGTAATCTGCTGCATTATTTAAGGACTTTGTTGCATTATTTAAGGACTTGGCTGGATTATTTAAGGACTCTGCTGCATTATTTAAGGACTCTGCTGCATTATTTAAGGACTTTGTTGCATTATTTAAGGACCGTGCTGCATTATTTAAGGACTTTGTTGCATTATTTAAGGACTCTGCTGCATTATTTAAGGACCTGGCTGCGGTATTTCAGCACTCTGCTGAATTATTTAAGGACTTTGCTGCATTATTTATGGACTTTATTGCATTATTTAAGGACTCTGCTGCATTATTTAAGGACTTTGTTGCATTATTTAAGGACTCTGCTGCATCATTTAAGGACTTTGTTGCATTATTTAAGGACTCTACTTCATTATTTAACGACTTTGCTGCATTATTTAAGGACCCTGCTGCGGTATTTCAGTACTCTGCTGCATTATTTAAGGACTCTGCTGCATTATTTAAGGACTTTGTTGCATTATTTAAGGACTCTGCTGCATTATTTAAGGACTTTGTTGCATTATTTAAGGACTCTGCTGCTTTATTTAAGGACCCTGCTGCAGTATTTCAGTAATCTGCTGCATTATTTAAGGACTTTGTTGCATTATTTAAGGACTTGGCTGGATTATTTAAGGACTTTGCTGCATTACTTAAGGACTCTGCTGCATTATTTAAGGACCCTGCTGCGGTATTTCAGCACTCTGCTGAATTATTTAAGGACTTTGCTGCATTATTTATGGACTTTATTGCATTATTTAACGACTCTGCTGCATTATTTAAGGACTTTGTTGCATTATTTAAGGACTCTGCTGCATTATTCAAGGACTTTGCTGCATTATTTAAGGACTCTGCTGCAGTTTTTAAGGACTCTGCTGCATTATTTAAGGACTTTTCTGCATTATTTAAGGACTCTGCTGCAATATTTAAGGACTTGGCTGGATTATTTAAGGACTCTGCTGCATTATTTAAGGAATGTGCTGCATTATTTAAGGACTCTGCTGCATTATTTAAGGACTTTCTTGCATTATTTAAGGACTCTGCTGCATTATTTAAGGACTTTGTTGCATTATTTAAGGACTCTGCTGCATTATATAAGGACTTTGCTGCATTATTTAAGGACTTTATTGCATTATTTAAGGACTGTTCTGCATTATTTAAGGACTTTGTTGCATTATTTAAGGACTCTGCTGCATTATTTAAGGATCCTGCTGCGGTATTTCAGTACTCTGCTGCATTATTTAAGGAATTTGCTGCATTATTTATGGACTTTATTGCATTATTTAAAGACTTTGCTGCATTATTTAAGGACTTGGCTGGATTATTTAAGGACTGTGCTGCATTATTTAAGGACTTTGCTGCATTATTTAAGGACTCTGCTGCATTATTTAAGGACTTTGTTGCATTATTTAAGGACTCTGCTGCATTATTTAAGGACTTTGTTGCATTATTTAAGGACTCTGCTGCATTATTTAAGGACCCCGCTGCAGTATTTCAGTAATCTGCTGCATTATCTAAGGACTTTGTTGCATTATTTAAGGACTTGGCTGGATTATTTAAGGACTCTGCTGCATTATTTAAGGACTTTGCTGCATTATTTAAGGACTTTGTTGCATTATTTAAGGACTCTGCTGCATTATTTAAGGACTTTGTTGCATTATTTAAGGACTCTGCTGCATTACTTAAGGACCCTGCTGCAGTATTTCAGTAATCTGCTGCATTATTTAAGGACTTTGTTGCATTATTTAAGGACTTGGCTGGATTATTTAAGGACTCTGCTGCATTATTTAAGGACTCTGCTGCATTATTTAAGGACTTTGTTGCATTATTTAAGGACCGTGCTGCATTATTTAAGGACTTTGTTGCATTATTTAAGGACTCTGCTGCATTATTTAAGGACCTGGCTGCGGTATTTCAGCACTCTGCTGAATTATTTAAGGACTTTGCTGCATTATTTATGGACTTTATTGCATTATTTAAGGACTCTGCTGCATTATTTAAGGACTTTGTTGCATTATTTAAGGACTCTGCTGCATCATTTAAGGACTTTGTTGCATTATTTAAGGACTCTACTTCATTATTTAACGACTTTGCTGCATTATTTAAGGACCCTGCTGCGGTATTTCAGTACTCTGCTGCATTATTTAAGGACTCTGCTGCATTATTTAAGGACTTTGTTGCATTATTTAAGGACTCTGCTGCATTATTTAAGGACTTTGTTGCATTATTTAAGGACTCTGCTGCTTTATTTAAGGACCCTGCTGCAGTATTTCAGTAATCTGCTGCATTATTTAAGGACTTTGTTGCATTATTTAAGGACTTGGCTGGATTATTTAAGGACTTTGTTGCATTACTTAAGGACTCTGCTGCATTATTTAAGGACCCTGCTGCGGTATTTCAGCACTCTGCTGAATTATTTAAGGACTTTGTTGCATTATTTAAGGACTCTGCTGCATTATTCAAGGACTTTGCTGCATTATTTAAGGACTCTGCTGCAGTTTTTAAGGACTCTGCTGCATTATTTAAGGACTTTTCTGCATTATTTAAGGACTCTGCTGCAATATTTAAGGACTTGGCTGGATTATTTAAGGACTCTGCTGCATTATTTAAGGAATGTGCTGCATTATTTAAGGACTCTGCTGCATTATTTAAGGACTTTGTTGCATTATTTAAGGACTCTGCTGCATTATATAAGAACTTTGCTGCATTATTTAAGGACTTTATTGCATTATTTAAGGACTGTTCTGCATTATTTAAGGACTTTGTTGCATTATTTAAGGACTCTGCTGCATTATTTAAGGATCCTGCTGCGGTATTTCAGTACTCTGCTGCATTATTTAAGGAATTTGCTGCATTATTTATGGACTTTATTGCATTATTTAAAGACTTTGCTGCATTATTTAAGGACTTGGCTGGATTATTTAAGGACTGTGCTGCATTATTTAAGGACTTTGCTGCATTATTTAAGGACTCTGCTGCATTATTTAAGGACTTTGTTGCATTATTTAAGGACTCTGCTGCATTATTTAAGGACTTTGTTGCATTATTTAAGGACACTGCTGCATCATTTAAGGACTTTGTTGCATTATTTAAGGACTCTACTTCATTATTTAACGACTTTGCTGCATTATTTAAGGACCCTGCTGCGGTATTTCAGTACTCTGCTGCATTATTTAAGGACTCTGCTGCATTATTTAAGGACTTTGTTGCATTATTTAAGGACTCTGCTGCATTATTTAAGGACTTTGTTGCATTATTTAAGCACTCTGCTGCATTATTTAAGGACCCTGCTGCAGTATTTCAGTAATCTGCTGCATTATTTAAGGACTTTGTTGCATTATTTAAGGACTTGGCTGGATTATTTAGGGACTTTGCTGCATTATTTAAGGACTCTGCTGCATTATTTAAGGACTTTGCTGCATTATTTAAGGACTCTGATACGGTACTTAAGGACTCTGCTGCATTATTTAAGTACTTTGTTGCATTATTTAAGTACTCAGCTGCATTATTTAAGGACTTTGCTGCATTATTTAAGTACTCTGCTGCAGTATTTAAGGACTTGGCTGGATTATTTAAGGACTCTGCTGAATTATTTAAGGAATGTGCTGCATTATTTAAGGACTCTGCTGCATTATTTAAGGACTTTGTTGCATTATTTAAGGACTTTGTTGCATTATTTAAGGACTCTGCTGCATTATTTAAGGACTTTGCTGCATTATTTAAGGACTCTGCTGCATTATTTAAGGACTTTGTTGCATTATTTAAGGACCGTGCTGCATTATTTAAGGACTTTGTTGCATTATTTAAGGACTCTGCTGCATTATTTAAGGACCCTGCTGCGGTATTTCAGCACTCTGCTGAATTATTTAAGGACTTTGCTGCATTATTTATGGACTTTATTGCATTATTTAAAGACTTTGCTGCATTATTTAAGGACTTGGCTGGATTAATTAAGGACTGTGCTGCATTATTTAAGGACTTTGCTGCATTATTTAAGGACTCTGCTGCATTATTTAAGGACTTTGTTGCATTATTTAAGGACTCTGCTGCATTATTTAAGGACTTTGTTGCATTATTTAAGGACTCTGCTGCATTACTTAAGGACCCTGCTGCAGTATTTCAGTAATCTGCTGCATTATTTAAGGACTTTGTTGCATTATTTAAGGACTTGGCTGGATTATTTAAGGACTTTGCTGCATTACTTAAGGACTCTGCTGCATTATTTAAGGACCCTGCTGCGGTATTTCAGCACTCTGCTGAATTATTTAAGGACTTTGCTGCATTATTTATGGACTTTATTGCATTATTTAAGGACTCTGCTGCATTATTTAAGGACTTTGTTGCATTATTTAAGGACTCTGCTGCATTATTCAAGGACTTTGCTGCATTATTTAAGGACTCTGCTGCAGTTTTTAAGGACTCTGCTGCATTATTTAAGGACTTTTCTGCATTATTTAAGGACTCTGCTGCAATATTTAAGGACTTGGCTGGATTATTTAAGGACTCTGCTGCATTATTTAAGGAATGTGCTGCATTATTTAAGGACTCTGCTGCATTATTTAAGGACTTTCTTGCATTATTTAAGGACTCTGCTGCATTATTTAAGGACTTTGTTGCATTATTTAAGGACTCTGCTGCATTATATAAGGACTTTGCTGCATTATTTAAGGACTTTATTGCATTATTTAAGGACTGTTCTGCATTATTTAAGGACTTTGTTGCATTATTTAAGGACTCTGCTGCATTATTTAAGGATCCTGCTGCGGTATTTCAGTACTCTGCTGCATTATTTAAGGAATTTGCTGCATTATTTATGGACTTTATTGCATTATTTAAAGACTTTGCTGCATTATTTAAGGACTTGGCTGGATTATTTAAGGACTGTGCTGCATTATTTAAGGACTTTGCTGCATTATTTAAGGACTCTGCTGCATTATTTAAGGACTTTGTTGCATTATTTAAGGACTCTGCTGCATTATTTAAGGACTTTGTTGCATTATTTAAGGACTCTGCTGCATTATTTAAGGACCCCGCTGCAGTATTTCAGTAATCTGCTGCATTATCTAAGGACTTTGTTGCATTATTTAAGGACTTGGCTGGATTATTTAAGGACTCTGCTGCATTATTTAAGGACTTTGCTGCATTATTTAAGGACTTTGTTGCATTATTTAAGGACTCTGCTGCATTATTTAAGGACTTTGTTGCATTATTTAAGGACTCTGCTGCATTACTTAAGGACCCTGCTGCAGTATTTCAGTAATCTGCTGCATTATTTAAGGACTTTGTTGCATTATTTAAGGACTTGGCTGGATTATTTAAGGACTCTGCTGCATTATTTAAGGACTCTGCTGCATTATTTAAGGACTTTGTTGCATTATTTAAGGACCGTGCTGCATTATTTAAGGACTTTGTTGCATTATTTAAGGACTCTGCTGCATTATTTAAGGACCTGGCTGCGGTATTTCAGCACTCTGCTGAATTATTTAAGGACTTTGCTGCATTATTTATGGACTTTATTGCATTATTTAAGGACTCTGCTGCATTATTTAAGGACTTTGTTGCATTATTTAAGGACTCTGCTGCATCATTTAAGGACTTTGTTGCATTATTTAAGGACTCTACTTCATTATTTAACGACTTTGCTGCATTATTTAAGGACCCTGCTGCGGTATTTCAGTACTCTGCTGCATTATTTAAGGACTCTGCTGCATTATTTAAGGACTTTGTTGCATTATTTAAGGACTCTGCTGCATTATTTAAGGACTTTGTTGCATTATTTAAGGACTCTGCTGCTTTATTTAAGGACCCTGCTGCAGTATTTCAGTAATCTGCTGCATTATTTAAGGACTTTGTTGCATTATTTAAGGACTTGGCTGGATTATTTAAGGACTTTGTTGCATTACTTAAGGACTCTGCTGCATTATTTAAGGACCCTGCTGCGGTATTTCAGCACTCTGCTGAATTATTTAAGGACTTTGTTGCATTATTTAAGGACTCTGCTGCATTATTCAAGGACTTTGTTGCATTATTTAAGGACTCTGCTGCAGTTTTTAAGGACTCTGCTGCATTATTTAAGGACTTTTCTGCATTATTTAAGGACTCTGCTGCAATATTTAAGGACTTGGCTGGATTATTTAAGGACTCTGCTGCATTATTTAAGGAATGTGCTGCATTATTTAAGGACTCTGCTGCATTATTTAAGGACTTTGTTGCATTATTTAAGGACTCTGCTGCATTATATAAGAACTTTGCTGCATTATTTAAGGACTTTATTGCATTATTTAAGGACTGTTCTGCATTATTTAAGGACTTTGTTGCATTATTTAAGGACTCTGCTGCATTATTTAAGGATCCTGCTGCGGTATTTCAGTACTCTGCTGCATTATTTAAGGAATTTGCTGCATTATTTATGGACTTTATTGCATTATTTAAAGACTTTGCTGCATTATTTAAGGACTTGGCTGGATTATTTAAGGACTGTGCTGCATTATTTAAGGACTTTGCTGCATTATTTAAGGACTCTGCTGCATTATTTAAGGACTTTGTTGCATTATTTAAGGACTCTGCTGCATTATTTAAGGACTTTGTTGCATTATTTAAGGACAATGCTGCATCATTTAAGGACTTTGTTGCATTATTTAAGGACTCTACTTCATTATTTAACGACTTTGCTGCATTATTTAAGGACCCTGCTGCGGTATTTCAGTACTCTGCTGCATTATTTAAGGACTCTGCTGCATTATTTAAGGACTTTGTTGCATTATTTAAGGACTCTGCTGCATTATTTAAGGACTTTGTTGCATTATTTAAGCACTCTGCTGCATTATTTAAGGACCCTGCTGCAGTATTTCAGTAATCTGCTGCATTATTTAAGGACTTTGTTGCATTATTTAAGGACTTGGCTGGATTATTTAGGGACTTTGCTGCATTATTTAAGGACTCTGCTGCATTATTTAAGGACTTTGCTGCATTATTTAAGGACTCTGATACGGTACTTAAGGACTCTGCTGCATTATTTAAGTACTTTGTTGCATTATTTAAGTACTCAGCTGCATTATTTAAGGACTTTGCTGCATTATTTAAGTACTCTGCTGCAGTATTTAAGGACTTGGCTGGATTATTTAAGGACTCTGCTGAATTATTTAAGGAATGTGCTGCATTATTTAAGGACTCTGCTGCATTATTTAAGGACTTTGTTGCATTATTTAAGGACTTTGTTGCATTATTTAAGGACTCTGCTGCATTATTTAAGGACTTTGCTGCATTATTTAAGGACTCTGCTGCATTATTTAAGGACTTTGTTGCATTATTTAAGGACCGTGCTGCATTATTTAAGGACTTTGTTGCATTATTTAAGGACTCTGCTGCATTATTTAAGGACCCTGCTGCGGTATTTCAGCACTCTGCTGAATTATTTAAGGACTTTGCTGCATTATTTATGGACTTTATTGCATTATTTAAAGACTTTGCTGCATTATTTAAGGACTTGGCTGGATTAATTAAGGACTGTGCTGCATTATTTAAGGACTTTGCTGCATTATTTAAGGACTCTGCTGCATTATTTAAGGACTTTGTTGCATTATTTAAGGACTCTGCTGCATTATTTAAGGACTTTGTTGCATTATTTAAGGACTCTGCTGCATTACTTAAGGACCCTGCTGCAGTATTTCAGTAATCTGCTGCATTATTTAAGGACTTTGTTGCATTATTTAAGGACTTGGCTGGATTATTTAAGGACTCTGCTGCATTATTTAAGGACTCTGCTGCATTATTTAAGGACTTTGCTGCATTATTTAAGGACTCTGCTGCATTATTTAAGGACTTTGTTGCATTATTTAAGGACCGTGCTGCATTATTTAAGGACTTTGTTGCATTATTTAAGGACTCTGCTGCATTATTTAAGGACCCTGCTGCGGTATTTCAGCACTCTGCTGAATTATTTAAGGACTTTGCTGCATTATTTATGGACTTTATTGCATTATTTAAAGACTTTGCTGCATTATTTAAGGACTTGGCTGGATTAATTAAGGACTGTGCTGCATTATTTAAGGACTTTGCTGCATTATTTAAGGACTCTGCTGCATTATTTAAGGACTTTGTTGCATTATTTAAGGACTCTGCTGCATTATTTAAGGACTTTGTTGCATTATTTAAGGACTCTGCTGCATTACTTAAGGACCCTGCTGCAGTATTTCAGTAATCTGCTGCATTATTTAAGGACTTTGTTGCATTATTTAAGGACTTGGCTGGATTATTTAAGGACTCTGCTGCATTATTTAAGGACTCTGCTGCATTATTTAATGACTTTGTTGCATTATTTAAGGACCGTGCTGCATTATTTAAGGACTTTGTTGCATTATTTAAGGACTCTGCTGCATTATTTAAGGACCTGGCTGCGGTATTTCAGCACTCTGCTGAATTATTTAAGGACTTTGCTGCATTATTTATGGACTTTATTGCATTATTTAAGGACTCTGCTGCATTATTTAAGGACTTTGTTGCATTATTTAAGGACTCTGCTGCATCATTTAAGGACTTTGTTGCATTATTTAAGGACTCTACTTCATTATTTAACGACTTTGCTGCATTATTTAAGGACCCTGCTGCGGTATTTCAGTACTCTGCTGCATTATTTAAGGACTCTGCTGCATTATTTAAGGACTTTGTTGCATTATTTAAGGACTCTGCTGCATTATTTAAGGACTTTGTTGCATTATTTAAGGACTCTGCTGCTTTATTTAAGGACCCTGCTGCAGTATTTCAGTAATCTGCTGCATTATTTAAGGACTTTGTTGCATTATTTAAGGACTTGGCTGGATTATTTAAGGACTTTGCTGCATTACTTAAGGACTCTGCTGCATTATTTAAGGACCCTGCTGCGGTATTTCAGCACTCTGCTGAATTATTTAAGGACTTTGCTGCATTATTTATGGACTTTATTGCATTATTTAAGGACTCTGCTGCATTATTTAAGGACTTTGTTGCATTATTTAAGGACTCTGCTGCATTATTCAAGGACTTTGCTGCATTATTTAAGGACTCTGCTGCAGTTTTTAAGGACTCTGCTGCATTATTTAAGGACTTTTCTGCATTATTTAAGGACTCTGCTGCAATATTTAAGGACTTGGCTGGATTATTTAAGGACTCTGCTGCATTATTTAAGGAATGTGCTGCATTATTTAAGGACTCTGCTGCATTATTTAAGGACTTTCTTGCATTATTTAAGGACTCTGCTGCATTATTTAAGGACTTTGTTGCATTATTTAAGGACTCTGCTGCATTATATAAGGACTTTGCTGCATTATTTAAGGACTTTATTGCATTATTTAAGGACTGTTCTGCATTATTTAAGGACTTTGTTGCATTATTTAAGGACTCTGCTGCATTATTTAAGGATCCTGCTGCGGTATTTCAGTACTCTGCTGCATTATTTAAGGAATTTGCTGCATTATTTATGGACTTTATTGCATTATTTAAAGACTTTGCTGCATTATTTAAGGACTTGGCTGGATTATTTAAGGACTGTGCTGCATTATTTAAGGACTTTGCTGCATTATTTAAGGACTCTGCTGCATTATTTAAGGACTTTGTTGCATTATTTAAGGACTCTGCTGCATTATTTAAGGACTTTGTTGCATTATTTAAGGACTCTGCTGCATTATTTAAGGACCCCGCTGCAGTATTTCAGTAATCTGCTGCATTATCTAAGGACTTTGTTGCATTATTTAAGGACTTGGCTGGATTATTTAAGGACTCTGCTGCATTATTTAAGGACTTTGCTGCATTATTTAAGGACTTTGTTGCATTATTTAAGGACTCTGCTGCATTATTTAAGGACTTTGTTGCATTATTTAAGGACTCTGCTGCATTACTTAAGGACCCTGCTGCAGTATTTCAGTAATCTGCTGCATTATTTAAGGACTTTGTTGCATTATTTAAGGACTTGGCTGGATTATTTAAGGACTCTGCTGCATTATTTAAGGACTCTGCTGCATTATTTAAGGACTTTGTTGCATTATTTAAGGACCGTGCTGCATTATTTAAGGACTTTGTTGCATTATTTAAGGACTCTGCTGCATTATTTAAGGACCTGGCTGCGGTATTTCAGCACTCTGCTGAATTATTTAAGGACTTTGCTGCATTATTTATGGACTTTATTGCATTATTTAAGGACTCTGCTGCATTATTTAAGGACTTTGTTGCATTATTTAAGGACTCTGCTGCATCATTTAAGGACTTTGTTGCATTATTTAAGGACTCTACTTCATTATTTAACGACTTTGCTGCATTATTTAAGGACCCTGCTGCGGTATTTCAGTACTCTGCTGCATTATTTAAGGACTCTGCTGCATTATTTAAGGACTTTGTTGCATTATTTAAGGACTCTGCTGCATTATTTAAGGACTTTGTTGCATTATTTAAGGACTCTGCTGCTTTATTTAAGGACCCTGCTGCAGTATTTCAGTAATCTGCTGCATTATTTAAGGACTTTGTTGCATTATTTAAGGACTTGGCTGGATTATTTAAGGACTTTGTTGCATTACTTAAGGACTCTGCTGCATTATTTAAGGACCCTGCTGCGGTATTTCAGCACTCTGCTGAATTATTTAAGGACTTTGTTGCATTATTTAAGGACTCTGCTGCATTATTCAAGGACTTTGTTGCATTATTTAAGGACTCTGCTGCAGTTTTTAAGGACTCTGCTGCATTATTTAAGGACTTTTCTGCATTATTTAAGGACTCTGCTGCAATATTTAAGGACTTGGCTGGATTATTTAAGGACTCTGCTGCATTATTTAAGGAATGTGCTGCATTATTTAAGGACTCTGCTGCATTATTTAAGGACTTTGTTGCATTATTTAAGGACTCTGCTGCATTATATAAGAACTTTGCTGCATTATTTAAGGACTTTATTGCATTATTTAAGGACTGTTCTGCATTATTTAAGGACTTTGTTGCATTATTTAAGGACTCTGCTGCATTATTTAAGGATCCTGCTGCGGTATTTCAGTACTCTGCTGCATTATTTAAGGAATTTGCTGCATTATTTATGGACTTTATTGCATTATTTAAAGACTTTGCTGCATTATTTAAGGACTTGGCTGGATTATTTAAGGACTGTGCTGCATTATTTAAGGACTTTGCTGCATTATTTAAGGACTCTGCTGCATTATTTAAGGACTTTGTTGCATTATTTAAGGACTCTGCTGCATTATTTAAGGACTTTGTTGCATTATTTAAGGACACTGCTGCATCATTTAAGGACTTTGTTGCATTATTTAAGGACTCTACTTCATTATTTAACGACTTTGCTGCATTATTTAAGGACCCTGCTGCGGTATTTCAGTACTCTGCTGCATTATTTAAGGACTCTGCTGCATTATTTAAGGACTTTGTTGCATTATTTAAGGACTCTGCTGCATTATTTAAGGACTTTGTTGCATTATTTAAGCACTCTGCTGCATTATTTAAGGACCCTGCTGCAGTATTTCAGTAATCTGCTGCATTATTTAAGGACTTTGTTGCATTATTTAAGGACTTGGCTGGATTATTTAGGGACTTTGCTGCATTATTTAAGGACTCTGCTGCATTATTTAAGGACTTTGCTGCATTATTTAAGGACTCTGATACGGTACTTAAGGACTCTGCTGCATTATTTAAGTACTTTGTTGCATTATTTAAGTACTCAGCTGCATTATTTAAGGACTTTGCTGCATTATTTAAGTACTCTGCTGCAGTATTTAAGGACTTGGCTGGATTATTTAAGGACTCTGCTGAATTATTTAAGGAATGTGCTGCATTATTTAAGGACTCTGCTGCATTATTTAAGGACTTTGTTGCATTATTTAAGGACTTTGTTGCATTATTTAAGGACTCTGCTGCATTATTTAAGGACTTTGCTGCATTATTTAAGGACTTTATTGCATTATTTAAGGACTGTTCTGCATTATTTAAGGACTTTGTTGCATTATTTAAGGACTCTGCTGCATTATTTAAGGATCCTGCTGCGGTATTTCAGTACTCTGCTGCATTTTTTAAGGACTTTGCTGCATTATTTAAGGACTTGGCTGGATTATTTAAGGACTCTGCTGCATTATTTAAGGACTTTGCTGCATTATTTAAGGACTCTGCTGCATTATTTAAGGACTTTGTTGCATTATTTAAGGACCCTGCTGCATTATTTAAGGACTTTGTTGCATTATTTAAGGACTCTGCTGCATTATTCAAGGACTTTGCTGCATTATTTAAGGACTCTGATGCAGTTTTTAAGGACTCTGCTGCATTATTTAAGGACTTTTCTGCATTATTTAAGGACTCTGCTGCAATATTTAAGGACTTGGCTGGATTATTTAAGGACTCTGCTGCATTATTTAAGGACTTTGCTGCATTATTTAAGGACTCTGCTGCATTATTTAAGGACTTTGTTGCATTATTTAAGGACCGTGCTGCATTATTTAAGGACTTTGTTGCATTATTTAAGGACTCTGCTGCATTATTTAAGGACCCTGCTGCGGTATTTCAGCACTCTGCTGAATTATTTAAGGACTTTGCTGCATTATTTATGGACTTTATTGCATTATTTAAAGACTTTGCTGCATTATTTAAGGACTTGGCTGGATTAATTAAGGACTGTGCTGCATTATTTAAGGACTTTGCTGCATTATTTAAGGACTCTGCTGCATTATTTAAGGACTTTGTTGCATTATTTAAGGACTCTGCTGCATTATTTAAGGACTTTGTTGCATTATTTAAGGACTCTGCTGCATTACTTAAGGACCCTGCTGCAGTATTTCAGTAATCTGCTGCATTATTTAAGGACTTTGTTGCATTATTTAAGGACTTGGCTGGATTATTTAAGGACTCTGCTGCATTATTTAAGGACTCTGCTGCATTATTTAAGGACTTTGCTGCATTATTTAAGGACTCTGCTGCATTATTTAAGGACTTTGTTGCATTATTTAAGGACCGTGCTGCATTATTTAAGGACTTTGTTGCATTATTTAAGGACTCTGCTGCATTATTTAAGGACCCTGCTGCGGTATTTCAGCACTCTGCTGAATTATTTAAGGACTTTGCTGCATTATTTATGGACTTTATTGCATTATTTAAAGACTTTGCTGCATTATTTAAGGACTTGGCTGGATTAATTAAGGACTGTGCTGCATTATTTAAGGACTTTGCTGCATTATTTAAGGACTCTGCTGCATTATTTAAGGACTTTGTTGCATTATTTAAGGACTCTGCTGCATTATTTAAGGACTTTGTTGCATTATTTAAGGACTCTGCTGCATTACTTAAGGACCCTGCTGCAGTATTTCAGTAATCTGCTGCATTATTTAAGGACTTTGTTGCATTATTTAAGGACTTGGCTGGATTATTTAAGGACTCTGCTGCATTATTTAAGGACTCTGCTGCATTATTTAAGGACTTTGTTGCATTATTTAAGGACCGTGCTGCATTATTTAAGGACTTTGTTGCATTATTTAAGGACTCTGCTGCATTATTTAAGGACCTGGCTGCGGTATTTCAGCACTCTGCTGAATTATTTAAGGACTTTGCTGCATTATTTATGGACTTTATTGCATTATTTAAGGACTCTGCTGCATTATTTAAGGACTTTGTTGCATTATTTAAGGACTCTGCTGCATCATTTAAGGACTTTGTTGCATTATTTAAGGACTCTACTTCATTATTTAACGACTTTGCTGCATTATTTAAGGACCCTGCTGCGGTATTTCAGTACTCTGCTGCATTATTTAAGGACTCTGCTGCATTATTTAAGGACTTTGTTGCATTATTTAAGGACTCTGCTGCATTATTTAAGGACTTTGTTGCATTATTTAAGGACTCTGCTGCTTTATTTAAGGACCCTGCTGCAGTATTTCAGTAATCTGCTGCATTATTTAAGGACTTTGTTGCATTATTTAAGGACTTGGCTGGATTATTTAAGGACTTTGCTGCATTACTTAAGGACTCTGCTGCATTATTTAAGGACCCTGCTGCGGTATTTCAGCACTCTGCTGAATTATTTAAGGACTTTGCTGCATTATTTATGGACTTTATTGCATTATTTAAGGACTCTGCTGCATTATTTAAGGACTTTGTTGCATTATTTAAGGACTCTGCTGCATTATTCAAGGACTTTGCTGCATTATTTAAGGACTCTGCTGCAGTTTTTAAGGACTCTGCTGCATTATTTAAGGACTTTTCTGCATTATTTAAGGACTCTGCTGCAATATTTAAGGACTTGGCTGGATTATTTAAGGACTCTGCTGCATTATTTAAGGAATGTGCTGCATTATTTAAGGACTCTGCTGCATTATTTAAGGACTTTCTTGCATTATTTAAGGACTCTGCTGCATTATTTAAGGACTTTGTTGCATTATTTAAGGACTCTGCTGCATTATATAAGGACTTTGCTGCATTATTTAAGGACTTTATTGCATTATTTAAGGACTGTTCTGCATTATTTAAGGACTTTGTTGCATTATTTAAGGACTCTGCTGCATTATTTAAGGATCCTGCTGCGGTATTTCAGTACTCTGCTGCATTATTTAAGGAATTTGCTGCATTATTTATGGACTTTATTGCATTATTTAAAGACTTTGCTGCATTATTTAAGGACTTGGCTGGATTATTTAAGGACTGTGCTGCATTATTTAAGGACTTTGCTGCATTATTTAAGGACTCTGCTGCATTATTTAAGGACTTTGTTGCATTATTTAAGGACTCTGCTGCATTATTTAAGGACTTTGTTGCATTATTTAAGGACTCTGCTGCATTATTTAAGGACCCCGCTGCAGTATTTCAGTAATCTGCTGCATTATCTAAGGACTTTGTTGCATTATTTAAGGACTTGGCTGGATTATTTAAGGACTCTGCTGCATTATTTAAGGACTTTGCTGCATTATTTAAGGACTTTGTTGCATTATTTAAGGACTCTGCTGCATTATTTAAGGACTTTGTTGCATTATTTAAGGACTCTGCTGCATTACTTAAGGACCCTGCTGCAGTATTTCAGTAATCTGCTGCATTATTTAAGGACTTTGTTGCATTATTTAAGGACTTGGCTGGATTATTTAAGGACTCTGCTGCATTATTTAAGGACTCTGCTGCATTATTTAAGGACTTTGTTGCATTATTTAAGGACCGTGCTGCATTATTTAAGGACTTTGTTGCATTATTTAAGGACTCTGCTGCATTATTTAAGGACCTGGCTGCGGTATTTCAGCACTCTGCTGAATTATTTAAGGACTTTGCTGCATTATTTATGGACTTTATTGCATTATTTAAGGACTCTGCTGCATTATTTAAGGACTTTGTTGCATTATTTAAGGACTCTGCTGCATCATTTAAGGACTTTGTTGCATTATTTAAGGACTCTACTTCATTATTTAACGACTTTGCTGCATTATTTAAGGACCCTGCTGCGGTATTTCAGTACTCTGCTGCATTATTTAAGGACTCTGCTGCATTATTTAAGGACTTTGTTGCATTATTTAAGGACTCTGCTGCATTATTTAAGGACTTTGTTGCATTATTTAAGGACTCTGCTGCTTTATTTAAGGACCCTGCTGCAGTATTTCAGTAATCTGCTGCATTATTTAAGGACTTTGTTGCATTATTTAAGGACTTGGCTGGATTATTTAAGGACTTTGTTGCATTACTTAAGGACTCTGCTGCATTATTTAAGGACCCTGCTGCGGTATTTCAGCACTCTGCTGAATTATTTAAGGACTTTGTTGCATTATTTAAGGACTCTGCTGCATTATTCAAGGACTTTGTTGCATTATTTAAGGACTCTGCTGCAGTTTTTAAGGACTCTGCTGCATTATTTAAGGACTTTTCTGCATTATTTAAGGACTCTGCTGCAATATTTAAGGACTTGGCTGGATTATTTAAGGACTCTGCTGCATTATTTAAGGAATGTGCTGCATTATTTAAGGACTCTGCTGCATTATTTAAGGACTTTGTTGCATTATTTAAGGACTCTGCTGCATTATATAAGAACTTTGCTGCATTATTTAAGGACTTTATTGCATTATTTAAGGACTGTTCTGCATTATTTAAGGACTTTGTTGCATTATTTAAGGACTCTGCTGCATTATTTAAGGATCCTGCTGCGGTATTTCAGTACTCTGCTGCATTATTTAAGGAATTTGCTGCATTATTTATGGACTTTATTGCATTATTTAAAGACTTTGCTGCATTATTTAAGGACTTGGCTGGATTATTTAAGGACTGTGCTGCATTATTTAAGGACTTTGCTGCATTATTTAAGGACTCTGCTGCATTATTTAAGGACTTTGTTGCATTATTTAAGGACTCTGCTGCATTATTTAAGGACTTTGTTGCATTATTTAAGGACACTGCTGCATCATTTAAGGACTTTGTTGCATTATTTAAGGACTCTACTTCATTATTTAACGACTTTGCTGCATTATTTAAGGACCCTGCTGCGGTATTTCAGTACTCTGCTGCATTATTTAAGGACTCTGCTGCATTATTTAAGGACTTTGTTGCATTATTTAAGGACTCTGCTGCATTATTTAAGGACTTTGTTGCATTATTTAAGCACTCTGCTGCATTATTTAAGGACCCTGCTGCAGTATTTCAGTAATCTGCTGCATTATTTAAGGACTTTGTTGCATTATTTAAGGACTTGGCTGGATTATTTAGGGACTTTGCTGCATTATTTAAGGACTCTGCTGCATTATTTAAGGACTTTGCTGCATTATTTAAGGACTCTGATACGGTACTTAAGGACTCTGCTGCATTATTTAAGTACTTTGTTGCATTATTTAAGTACTCAGCTGCATTATTTAAGGACTTTGCTGCATTATTTAAGTACTCTGCTGCAGTATTTAAGGACTTGGCTGGATTATTTAAGGACTCTGCTGAATTATTTAAGGAATGTGCTGCATTATTTAAGGACTCTGCTGCATTATTTAAGGACTTTGTTGCATTATTTAAGGACTTTGTTGCATTATTTAAGGACTCTGCTGCATTATTTAAGGACTTTGCTGCATTATTTAAGGACTTTATTGCATTATTTAAGGACTGTTCTGCATTATTTAAGGACTTTGTTGCATTATTTAAGGACTCTGCTGCATTATTTAAGGATCCTGCTGCGGTATTTCAGTACTCTGCTGCATTTTTTAAGGACTTTGCTGCATTATTTAAGGACTTGGCTGGATTATTTAAGGACTCTGCTGCATTATTTAAGGACTTTGCTGCATTATTTAAGGACTCTGCTGCATTATTTAAGGACTTTGTTGCATTATTTAAGGACCCTGCTGCATTATTTAAGGACTTTGTTGCATTATTTAAGGACTCTGCTGCATTATTCAAGGACTTTGCTGCATTATTTAAGGACTCTGATGCAGTTTTTAAGGACTCTGCTGCATTATTTAAGGACTTTTCTGCATTATTTAAGGACTCTGCTGCAATATTTAAGGACTTGGCTGGATTATTTAAGGACTCTGCTGCATTATTTAAGGACTTTGCTGCATTATTTAAGGACTCTGCTGCATTATTTAAGGACTTTGTTGCATTATTTAAGGACCGTGCTGCATTATTTAAGGACTTTGTTGCATTATTTAAGGACTCTGCTGCATTATTTAAGGACCCTGCTGCGGTATTTCAGCACTCTGCTGAATTATTTAAGGACTTTGCTGCATTATTTATGGACTTTATTGCATTATTTAAAGACTTTGCTGCATTATTTAAGGACTTGGCTGGATTAATTAAGGACTGTGCTGCATTATTTAAGGACTTTGCTGCATTATTTAAGGACTCTGCTGCATTATTTAAGGACTTTGTTGCATTATTTAAGGACTCTGCTGCATTATTTAAGGACTTTGTTGCATTATTTAAGGACTCTGCTGCATTACTTAAGGACCCTGCTGCAGTATTTCAGTAATCTGCTGCATTATTTAAGGACTTTGTTGCATTATTTAAGGACTTGGCTGGATTATTTAAGGACTCTGCTGCATTATTTAAGGACTCTGCTGCATTATTTAAGGACTTTGTTGCATTATTTAAGGACCGTGCTGCATTATTTAAGGACTTTGTTGCATTATTTAAGGACTCTGCTGCATTATTTAAGGACCTGGCTGCGGTATTTCAGCACTCTGCTGAATTATTTAAGGACTTTGCTGCATTATTTATGGACTTTATTGCATTATTTAAGGACTCTGCTGCATTATTTAAGGACTTTGTTGCATTATTTAAGGACTCTGCTGCATCATTTAAGGACTTTGTTGCATTATTTAAGGACTCTACTTCATTATTTAACGACTTTGCTGCATTATTTAAGGACCCTGCTGCGGTATTTCAGTACTCTGCTGCATTATTTAAGGACTCTGCTGCATTATTTAAGGACTTTGTTGCATTATTTAAGGACTCTGCTGCATTATTTAAGGACTTTGTTGCATTATTTAAGGACTCTGCTGCATTATTTAAGGATCCTGCTGCGATATTTCAGTACTCTGCTGCATTTTTTAAGGACTTTGCTGCATTATTTAAGGACTTGGCTGGATTATTTAAGGACTCTGCTGCATTATTTAAGGACTTTGCTGCATTATTTAAGGACTCTGCTGCATTATTTAAGGACTTTGTTGCATTATTTAAGGACCCTGCTGCATTATTTAAGGACTTTGTTGCATTATTTAAGGACTCTGCTGCATTATTCAAGGACTTTGCTGCATTATTTAAGGACTCTGCTGCAGTTTTTAAGGACTCTGCTGCATTATTTAAGGACTTTTCTGCATTATTTAAGGATTCTGCTGCAATATTTAAGGACTTGGCTGGATTATTTAAGGACTCTGCTGCATTATTTAAGGACTTTGCTGCATTATTTAAGGACTCTGCTGCATTATTTAAGGACTTTGTTGCATTATTTAAGGACCGTGCTGCATTATTTAAGGACTTTGTTGCATTATTTAAGGACTCTGCTGCATTATTTAAGGACCCTGCTGCGGTATTTCAGCACTCTGCTGAATTATTTAAGGACTTTGCTGCATTATTTATGGACTTTATTGCATTATTTAAAGACTTTGCTGCATTATTTAAGGACTTGGCTGGATTAATTAAGGACTGTGCTGCATTATTTAAGGACTTTGCTGCATTATTTAAGGACTCTGCTGCATTATTTAAGGACTTTGTTGCATTATTTAAGGACTCTGCTGCATTATTTAAGGACTTTGTTGCATTATTTAAGGACTCTGCTGCATTACTTAAGGACCCTGCTGCAGTATTTCAGTAATCTGCTGCATTATTTAAGGACTTTGTTGCATTATTTAAGGACTTGGCTGGATTATTTAAGGACTCTGCTGCATTATTTAAGGACTCTGCTGCATTATTTAAGGACTTTGCTGCATTATTTAAGGACTCTGCTGCATTATTTAAGGACTTTGTTGCATTATTTAAGGACCGTGCTGCATTATTTAAGGACTTTGTTGCATTATTTAAGGACTCTGCTGCATTATTTAAGGACCCTGCTGCGGTATTTCAGCACTCTGCTGAATTATTTAAGGACTTTGCTGCATTATTTATGGACTTTATTGCATTATTTAAAGACTTTGCTGCATTATTTAAGGACTTGGCTGGATTAATTAAGGACTGTGCTGCATTATTTAAGGACTTTGCTGCATTATTTAAGGACTCTGCTGCATTATTTAAGGACTTTGTTGCATTATTTAAGGACTCTGCTGCATTATTTAAGGACTTTGTTGCATTATTTAAGGACTCTGCTGCATTACTTAAGGACCCTGCTGCAGTATTTCAGTAATCTGCTGCATTATTTAAGGACTTTGTTGCATTATTTAAGGACTTGGCTGGATTATTTAAGGACTCTGCTGCATTATTTAAGGACTCTGCTGCATTATTTAAGGACTTTGTTGCATTATTTAAGGACCGTGCTGCATTATTTAAGGACTTTGTTGCATTATTTAAGGACTCTGCTGCATTATTTAAGGACCTGGCTGCGGTATTTCAGCACTCTGCTGAATTATTTAAGGACTTTGCTGCATTATTTATGGACTTTATTGCATTATTTAAGGACTCTGCTGCATTATTTAAGGACTTTGTTGCATTATTTAAGGACTCTGCTGCATCATTTAAGGACTTTGTTGCATTATTTAAGGACTCTACTTCATTATTTAACGACTTTGCTGCATTATTTAAGGACCCTGCTGCGGTATTTCAGTACTCTGCTGCATTATTTAAGGACTCTGCTGCATTATTTAAGGACTTTGTTGCATTATTTAAGGACTCTGCTGCATTATTTAAGGACTGTGTTGCATTATTTAAGGACTCTGCTGCTTTATTTAAGGACCCTGCTGCAGTATTTCAGTAATCTGCTGCATTATTTAAGGACTTTGTTGCATTATTTAAGGACTTGGCTGGATTATTTAAGGACTTTGCTGCATTACTTAAGGACTCTGCTGCATTATTTAAGGACCCTGCTGCGGTATTTCAGCACTCTGCTGAATTATTTAAGGACTTTGCTGCATTATTTATGGACTTTATTGCATTATTTAAGGACTCTGCTGCATTATTTAAGGACTTTGTTGCATTATTTAAGGACTCTGCTGCATTATTCAAGGACTTTGCTGCATTATTTAAGGACTCTGCTGCAGTTTTTAAGGACTCTGCTGCATTATTTAAGGACTTTTCTGCATTATTTAAGGACTCTGCTGCAATATTTAAGGACTTGGCTGGATTATTTAAGGACTCTGCTGCATTATTTAAGGAATGTGCTGCATTATTTAAGGACTCTGCTGCATTATTTAAGGACTTTCTTGCATTATTTAAGGACTCTGCTGCATTATTTAAGGACTTTGTTGCATTATTTAAGGACTCTGCTGCATTATATAAGGACTTTGCTGCATTATTTAAGGACTTTATTGCATTATTTAAGGACTGTTCTGCATTATTTAAGGACTTTGTTGCATTATTTAAGGACTCTGCTGCATTATTTAAGGATCCTGCTGCGGTATTTCAGTACTCTGCTGCATTATTTAAGGAATTTGCTGCATTATTTATGGACTTTATTGCATTATTTAAAGACTTTGCTGCATTATTTAAGGACTTGGCTGGATTATTTAAGGACTGTGCTGCATTATTTAAGGACTTTGCTGCATTATTTAAGGACTCTGCTGCATTATTTAAGGACTTTGTTGCATTATTTAAGGACTCTGCTGCATTATTTAAGGACTTTGTTGCATTATTTAAGGACTCTGCTGCATTATTTAAGGACCCCGCTGCAGTATTTCAGTAATCTGCTGCATTATCTAAGGACTTTGTTGCATTATTTAAGGACTTGGCTGGATTATTTAAGGACTCTGCTGCATTATTTAAGGACTTTGCTGCATTATTTAAGGACTTTGTTGCATTATTTAAGGACTCTGCTGCATTATTTAAGGACTTTGTTGCATTATTTAAGGACTCTGCTGCATTACTTAAGGACCCTGCTGCAGTATTTCAGTAATCTGCTGCATTATTTAAGGACTTTGTTGCATTATTTAAGGACTTGGCTGGATTATTTAAGGACTCTGCTGCATTATTTAAGGACTCTGCTGCATTATTTAAGGACTTTGTTGCATTATTTAAGGACCGTGCTGCATTATTTAAGGACTTTGTTGCATTATTTAAGGACTCTGCTGCATTATTTAAGGACCTGGCTGCGGTATTTCAGCACTCTGCTGAATTATTTAAGGACTTTGCTGCATTATTTATGGACTTTATTGCATTATTTAAGGACTCTGCTGCATTATTTAAGGACTTTGTTGCATTATTTAAGGACTCTGCTGCATCATTTAAGGACTTTGTTGCATTATTTAAGGACTCTACTTCATTATTTAACGACTTTGCTGCATTATTTAAGGACCCTGCTGCGGTATTTCAGTACTCTGCTGCATTATTTAAGGACTCTGCTGCATTATTTAAGGACTTTGTTGCATTATTTAAGGACTCTGCTGCATTATTTAAGGACTTTGTTGCATTATTTAAGGACTCTGCTGCTTTATTTAAGGACCCTGCTGCAGTATTTCAGTAATCTGCTGCATTATTTAAGGACTTTGTTGCATTATTTAAGGACTTGGCTGGATTATTTAAGGACTTTGTTGCATTACTTAAGGACTCTGCTGCATTATTTAAGGACCCTGCTGCGGTATTTCAGCACTCTGCTGAATTATTTAAGGACTTTGTTGCATTATTTAAGGACTCTGCTGCATTATTCAAGGACTTTGCTGCATTATTTAAGGACTCTGCTGCAGTTTTTAAGGACTCTGCTGCATTATTTAAGGACTTTTCTGCATTATTTAAGGACTCTGCTGCAATATTTAAGGACTTGGCTGGATTATTTAAGGACTCTGCTGCATTATTTAAGGACTTTGTTGCATTATTTAAGGACTCTGCTGCATTATATAAGAACTTTGCTGCATTATTTAAGGACTTTATTGCATTATTTAAGGACTGTTCTGCATTATTTAAGGACTTTGTTGCATTATTTAAGGACTCTGCTGCATTATTTAAGGATCCTGCTGCGGTATTTCAGTACTCTGCTGCATTATTTAAGGAATTTGCTGCATTATTTATGGACTTTATTGCATTATTTAAAGACTTTGCTGCATTATTTAAGGACTTGGCTGGATTATTTAAGGACTGTGCTGCATTATTTAAGGACTTTGCTGCATTATTTAAGGACTCTGCTGCATTATTTAAGGACTTTGTTGCATTATTTAAGGACTCTGCTGCATTATTTAAGGACTTTGTTGCATTATTTAAGGACACTGCTGCATCATTTAAGGACTTTGTTGCATTATTTAAGGACTCTACTTCATTATTTAACGACTTTGCTGCATTATTTAAGGACCCTGCTGCGGTATTTCAGTACTCTGCTGCATTATTTAAGGACTCTGCTGCATTATTTAAGGACTTTGTTGCATTATTTAAGGACTCTGCTGCATTATTTAAGGACTTTGTTGCATTATTTAAGCACTCTGCTGCATTATTTAAGGACCCTGCTGCAGTATTTCAGTAATCTGCTGCATTATTTAAGGACTTTGTTGCATTATTTAAGGACTTGGCTGGATTATTTAGGGACTTTGCTGCATTATTTAAGGACTCTGCTGCATTATTTAAGGACTTTGCTTCATTATTTAAGGACTCTGATACGGTACTTAAGGACTCTGCTGCATTATTTAAGTACTTTGTTGCATTATTTAAGTACTCAGCTGCATTATTTAAGGACTTTGCTGCATTATTTAAGTACTCTGCTGCAGTATTTAAGGACTTGGCTGGATTATTTAAGGACTCTGCTGAATTATTTAAGGAATGTGCTGCATTATTTAAGGACTCTGCTGCATTATTTAAGGACTTTGTTGCATTATTTAAGGACTTTGTTGCATTATTTAAGGACTCTGCTGCATTATTTAAGGACTTTGCTGCATTATTTAAGGACTTTATTGCATTATTTAAGGACTGTTCTGCATTATTTAAGGACTTTGTTGCATTATTTAAGGACTCTGCTGCATTATTTAAGGATCCTGCTGCGGTATTTCAGTACTCTGCTGCATTTTTTAAGGACTTTGCTGCATTATTTAAGGACTTGGCTGGATTATTTAAGGACTCTGCTGCATTATTTAAGGACTTTGCTGCATTATTTAAGGACTCTGCTGCATTATTTAAGGACTTTGTTGCATTATTTAAGGACCCTGCTGCATTATTTAAGGACTTTGTTGCATTATTTAAGGACTCTGCTGCATTATTCAAGGACTTTGCTGCATTATTTAAGGACTCTGATGCAGTTTTTAAGGACTCTGCTGCATTATTTAAGGACTTTTCTGCATTATTTAAGGACTCTGCTGCAATATTTAAGGACTTGGCTGGATTATTTAAGGACTCTGCTGCATTATTTAAGGACTTTGCTGCATTATTTAAGGACTCTGCTGCATTATTTAAGGACTTTGTTGCATTATTTAAGGACCGTGCTGCATTATTTAAGGACTTTGTTGCATTATTTAAGGACTCTGCTGCATTATTTAAGGACCCTGCTGCGGTATTTCAGCACTCTGCTGAATTATTTAAGGACTTTGCTGCATTATTTATGGACTTTATTGCATTATTTAAAGACTTTGCTGCATTATTTAAGGACTTGGCTGGATTAATTAAGGACTGTGCTGCATTATTTAAGGACTTTGCTGCATTATTTAAGGACTCTGCTGCATTATTTAAGGACTTTGTTGCATTATTTAAGGACTCTGCTGCATTATTTAAGGACTTTGTTGCATTATTTAAGGACTCTGCTGCATTACTTAAGGACCCTGCTGCAGTATTTCAGTAATCTGCTGCATTATTTAAGGACTTTGTTGCATTATTTAAGGACTTGGCTGGATTATTTAAGGACTCTGCTGCATTATTTAAGGACTCTGCTGCATTATTTAAGGACTTTGTTGCATTATTTAAGGACCGTGCTGCATTATTTAAGGACTTTGTTGCATTATTTAAGGACTCTGCTGCATTATTTAAGGACCTGGCTGCGGTATTTCAGCACTCTGCTGAATTATTTAAGGACTTTGCTGCATTATTTATGGACTTTATTGCATTATTTAAGGACTCTGCTGCATTATTTAAGGACTTTGTTGCATTATTTAAGGACTCTGCTGCATCATTTAAGGACTTTGTTGCATTATTTAAGGACTCTACTTCATTATTTAACGACTTTGCTGCATTATTTAAGGACCCTGCTGCGGTATTTCAGTACTCTGCTGCATTATTTAAGGACTCTGCTGCATTATTTAAGGACTTTGTTGCATTATTTAAGGACTCTGCTGCATTATTTAAGGACTTTGTTGCATTATTTAAGGACTCTGCTGCATTATTTAAGGATCCTGCTGCGATATTTCAGTACTCTGCTGCATTTTTTAAGGACTTTGCTGCATTATTTAAGGACTTGGCTGGATTATTTAAGGACTCTGCTGCATTATTTAAGGACTTTGCTGCATTATTTAAGGACTCTGCTGCATTATTTAAGGACTTTGTTGCATTATTTAAGGACCCTGCTGCATTATTTAAGGACTGTGTTGCATTATTTAAGGACTCTGCTGCATTATTCAAGGACTTTGCTGCATTATTTAAGGACTCTGCTGCAGTTTTTAAGGACTCTGCTGCATTATTTAAGGACTTTTCTGCATTATTTAAGGATTCTGCTGCAATATTTAAGGACTTGGCTGGATTATTTAAGGACTCTGCTGCATTATTTAAGGACTTTGCTGCATTATTTAAGGACTCTGCTGCATTATTTAAGGACTTTGTTGCATTATTTAAGGACCGTGCTGCATTATTTAAGGACTTTGTTGCATTATTTAAGGACTCTGCTGCATTATTTAAGGACCCTGCTGCGGTATTTCAGCACTCTGCTGAATTATTTAAGGACTTTGCTGCATTATTTATGGACTTTATTGCATTATTTAAAGACTTTGCTGCATTATTTAAGGACTTGGCTGGATTAATTAAGGACTGTGCTGCATTATTTAAGGACTTTGCTGCATTATTTAAGGACTCTGCTGCATTATTTAAGGACTTTGTTGCATTATTTAAGGACTCTGCTGCATTATTTAAGGACTTTGTTGCATTATTTAAGGACTCTGCTGCATTACTTAAGGACCCTGCTGCAGTATTTCAGTAATCTGCTGCATTATTTAAGGACTTTGTTGCATTATTTAAGGACTTGGCTGGATTATTTAAGGACTCTGCTGCATTATTTAAGGACTCTGCTGCATTATTTAAGGACTTTGCTGCATTATTTAAGGACTCTGCTGCATTATTTAAGGACTTTGTTGCATTATTTAAGGACCGTGCTGCATTATTTAAGGACTTTGTTGCATTATTTAAGGACTCTGCTGCATTATTTAAGGACCCTGCTGCGGTATTTCAGCACTCTGCTGAATTATTTAAGGACTTTGCTGCATTATTTATGGACTTTATTGCATTATTTAAAGACTTTGCTGCATTATTTAAGGACTTGGCTGGATTAATTAAGGACTGTGCTGCATTATTTAAGGACTTTGCTGCATTATTTAAGGACTCTGCTGCATTATTTAAGGACTTTGTTGCATTATTTAAGGACTCTGCTGCATTATTTAAGGACTTTGTTGCATTATTTAAGGACTCTGCTGCATTACTTAAGGACCCTGCTGCAGTATTTCAGTAATCTGCTGCATTATTTAAGGACTTTGTTGCATTATTTAAGGACTTGGCTGGATTATTTAAGGACTCTGCTGCATTATTTAAGGACTCTGCTGCATTATTTAAGGACTTTGTTGCATTATTTAAGGACCGTGCTGCATTATTTAAGGACTTTGTTGCATTATTTAAGGACTCTGCTGCATTATTTAAGGACCTGGCTGCGGTATTTCAGCACTCTGCTGAATTATTTAAGGACTTTGCTGCATTATTTATGGACTTTATTGCATTATTTAAGGACTCTGCTGCATTATTTAAGGACTTTGTTGCATTATTTAAGGACTCTGCTGCATCATTTAAGGACTTTGTTGCATTATTTAAGGACTCTACTTCATTATTTAACGACTTTGCTGCATTATTTAAGGACCCTGCTGCGGTATTTCAGTACTCTGCTGCATTATTTAAGGACTCTGCTGCATTATTTAAGGACTTTGTTGCATTATTTAAGGACTCTGCTGCATTATTTAAGGACTTTGTTGCATTATTTAAGGACTCTGCTGCTTTATTTAAGGACCCTGCTGCAGTATTTCAGTAATCTGCTGCATTATTTAAGGACTTTGTTGCATTATTTAAGGACTTGGCTGGATTATTTAAGGACTTTGCTGCATTACTTAAGGACTCTGCTGCATTATTTAAGGACCCTGCTGCGGTATTTCAGCACTCTGCTGAATTATTTAAGGACTTTGCTGCATTATTTATGGACTTTATTGCATTATTTAAGGACTCTGCTGCATTATTTAAGGACTTTGTTGCATTATTTAAGGACTCTGCTGCATTATTCAAGGACTTTGCTGCATTATTTAAGGACTCTGCTGCAGTTTTTAAGGACTCTGCTGCATTATTTAAGGACTTTTCTGCATTATTTAAGGACTCTGCTGCAATATTTAAGGACTTGGCTGGATTATTTAAGGACTCTGCTGCATTATTTAAGGAATGTGCTGCATTATTTAAGGACTCTGCTGCATTATTTAAGGACTTTCTTGCATTATTTAAGGACTCTGCTGCATTATTTAAGGACTTTGTTGCATTATTTAAGGACTCTGCTGCATTATATAAGGACTTTGCTGCATTATTTAAGGACTTTATTGCATTATTTAAGGACTGTTCTGCATTATTTAAGGACTTTGTTGCATTATTTAAGGACTCTGCTGCATTATTTAAGGATCCTGCTGCGGTATTTCAGTACTCTGCTGCATTATTTAAGGAATTTGCTGCATTATTTATGGACTTTATTGCATTATTTAAAGACTTTGCTGCATTATTTAAGGACTTGGCTGGATTATTTAAGGACTGTGCTGCATTATTTAAGGACTTTGCTGCATTATTTAAGGACTCTGCTGCATTATTTAAGGACTTTGTTGCATTATTTAAGGACTCTGCTGCATTATTTAAGGACTTTGTTGCATTATTTAAGGACTCTGCTGCATTATTTAAGGACCCCGCTGCAGTATTTCAGTAATCTGCTGCATTATCTAAGGACTTTGTTGCATTATTTAAGGACTTGGCTGGATTATTTAAGGACTCTGCTGCATTATTTAAGGACTTTGCTGCATTATTTAAGGACTTTGTTGCATTATTTAAGGACTCTGCTGCATTATTTAAGGACTTTGTTGCATTATTTAAGGACTCTGCTGCATTACTTAAGGACCCTGCTGCAGTATTTCAGTAATCTGCTGCATTATTTAAGGACTTTGTTGCATTATTTAAGGACTTGGCTGGATTATTTAAGGACTCTGCTGCATTATTTAAGGACTCTGCTGCATTATTTAAGGACTTTGTTGCATTATTTAAGGACCGTGCTGCATTATTTAAGGACTTTGTTGCATTATTTAAGGACTCTGCTGCATTATTTAAGGACCTGGCTGCGGTATTTCAGCACTCTGCTGAATTATTTAAGGACTTTGCTGCATTATTTATGGACTTTATTGCATTATTTAAGGACTCTGCTGCATTATTTAAGGACTTTGTTGCATTATTTAAGGACTCTGCTGCATCATTTAAGGACTTTGTTGCATTATTTAAGGACTCTACTTCATTATTTAACGACTTTGCTGCATTATTTAAGGACCCTGCTGCGGTATTTCAGTACTCTGCTGCATTATTTAAGGACTCTGCTGCATTATTTAAGGACTTTGTTGCATTATTTAAGGACTCTGCTGCATTATTTAAGGACTTTGTTGCATTATTTAAGGACTCTGCTGCTTTATTTAAGGACCCTGCTGCAGTATTTCAGTAATCTGCTGCATTATTTAAGGACTTTGTTGCATTATTTAAGGACTTGGCTGGATTATTTAAGGACTTTGTTGCATTACTTAAGGACTCTGCTGCATTATTTAAGGACCCTGCTGCGGTATTTCAGCACTCTGCTGAATTATTTAAGGACTTTGTTGCATTATTTAAGGACTCTGCTGCATTATTCAAGGACTTTGCTGCATTATTTAAGGACTCTGCTGCAGTTTTTAAGGACTCTGCTGCATTATTTAAGGACTTTTCTGCATTATTTAAGGACTCTGCTGCAATATTTAAGGACTTGGCTGGATTATTTAAGGACTCTGCTGCATTATTTAAGGAATGTGCTGCATTATTTAAGGACTCTGCTGCATTATTTAAGGACTTTGTTGCATTATTTAAGGACTCTGCTGCATTATATAAGAACTTTGCTGCATTATTTAAGGACTTTATTGCATTATTTAAGGACTGTTCTGCATTATTTAAGGACTTTGTTGCATTATTTAAGGACTCTGCTGCATTATTTAAGGATCCTGCTGCGGTATTTCAGTACTCTGCTGCATTATTTAAGGAATTTGCTGCATTATTTATGGACTTTATTGCATTATTTAAAGACTTTGCTGCATTATTTAAGGACTTGGCTGGATTATTTAAGGACTGTGCTGCATTATTTAAGGACTTTGCTGCATTATTTAAGGACTCTGCTGCATTATTTAAGGACTTTGTTGCATTATTTAAGGACTCTGCTGCATTATTTAAGGACTTTGTTGCATTATTTAAGGACACTGCTGCATCATTTAAGGACTTTGTTGCATTATTTAAGGACTCTACTTCATTATTTAACGACTTTGCTGCATTATTTAAGGACCCTGCTGCGGTATTTCAGTACTCTGCTGCATTATTTAAGGACTCTGCTGCATTATTTAAGGACTTTGTTGCATTATTTAAGGACTCTGCTGCATTATTTAAGGACTTTGTTGCATTATTTAAGCACTCTGCTGCATTATTTAAGGACCCTGCTGCAGTATTTCAGTAATCTGCTGCATTATTTAAGGACTTTGTTGCATTATTTAAGGACTTGGCTGGATTATTTAGGGACTTTGCTGCATTATTTAAGGACTCTGCTGCATTATTTAAGGACTTTGCTGCATTATTTAAGGACTCTGATACGGTACTTAAGGACTCTGCTGCATTATTTAAGTACTTTGTTGCATTATTTAAGTACTCAGCTGCATTATTTAAGGACTTTGCTGCATTATTTAAGTACTCTGCTGCAGTATTTAAGGACTTGGCTGGATTATTTAAGGACTCTGCTGAATTATTTAAGGAATGTGCTGCATTATTTAAGGACTCTGCTGCATTATTTAAGGACTTTGTTGCATTATTTAAGGACTTTGTTGCATTATTTAAGGACTCTGCTGCATTATTTAAGGACTTTGCTGCATTATTTAAGGACTTTATTGCATTATTTAAGGACTGTTCTGCATTATTTAAGGACTTTGTTGCATTATTTAAGGACTCTGCTGCATTATTTAAGGATCCTGCTGCGGTATTTCAGTACTCTGCTGCATTTTTTAAGGACTTTGCTGCATTATTTAAGGACTTGGCTGGATTATTTAAGGACTCTGCTGCATTATTTAAGGACTTTGCTGCATTATTTAAGGACTCTGCTGCATTATTTAAGGACTTTGTTGCATTATTTAAGGACCCTGCTGCATTATTTAAGGACTTTGTTGCATTATTTAAGGACTCTGCTGCATTATTCAAGGACTTTGCTGCATTATTTAAGGACTCTGCTGCAGTTTTTAAGGACTCTGCTGCATTATTTAAGGACTTTTCTGCATTATTTAAGGACTCTGCTGCAATATTTAAGGACTTGGCTGGATTATTTAAGGACTCTGCTGCATTATTTAAGGACTTTGCTGCATTATTTAAGGACTCTGCTGCATTATTTAAGGACTTTGTTGCATTATTTAAGGACCGTGCTGCATTATTTAAGGACTTTGTTGCATTATTTAAGGACTCTGCTGCATTATTTAAGGACCCTGCTGCGGTATTTCAGCACTCTGCTGAATTATTTAAGGACTTTGCTGCATTATTTATGGACTTTATTGCATTATTTAAAGACTTTGCTGCATTATTTAAGGACTTGGCTGGATTAATTAAGGACTGTGCTGCATTATTTAAGGACTTTGCTGCATTATTTAAGGACTCTGCTGCATTATTTAAGGACTTTGTTGCATTATTTAAGGACTCTGCTGCATTATTTAAGGACTTTGTTGCATTATTTAAGGACTCTGCTGCATTACTTAAGGACCCTGCTGCAGTATTTCAGTAATCTGCTGCATTATTTAAGGACTTTGTTGCATTATTTAAGGACTTGGCTGGATTATTTAAGGACTCTGCTGCATTATTTAAGGACTCTGCTGCATTATTTAAGGACTTTGTTGCATTATTTAAGGACCGTGCTGCATTATTTAAGGACTTTGTTGCATTATTTAAGGACTCTGCTGCATTATTTAAGGACCTGGCTGCGGTATTTCAGCACTCTGCTGAATTATTTAAGGACTTTGCTGCATTATTTATGGACTTTATTGCATTATTTAAGGACTCTGCTGCATTATTTAAGGACTTTGTTGCATTATTTAAGGACTCTGCTGCATCATTTAAGGACTTTGTTGCATTATTTAAGGACTCTACTTCATTATTTAACGACTTTGCTGCATTATTTAAGGACCCTGCTGCGGTATTTCAGTACTCTGCTGCATTATTTAAGGACTCTGCTGCATTATTTAAGGACTTTGTTGCATTATTTAAGGACTCTGCTGCATTATTTAAGGACTTTGTTGCATTATTTAAGGACTCTGCTGCTTTATTTAAGGACCCTGCTGCAGTATTTCAGTAATCTGCTGCATTATTTAAGGACTTTGTTGCATTATTTAAGGACTTGGCTGGATTATTTAAGGACTTTGCTGCATTACTTAAGGACTCTGCTGCATTATTTAAGGACCATGCTGCGGTATTTCAGCACTCTGCTGAATTATTTAAGGACTTTGCTGCATTATTTATGGACTTTATTGCATTATTTAAGGACTCTGCTGCATTATTTAAGGACTTTGTTGCATTATTTAAGGACTCTGCTGCATTATTTAAGGAATGTGCTGCATTATTTAAGGACTCTGCTGCATTATTTAAGGACTTTCTTGCATTATTTAAGGACTCTGCTGCATTATTTAAGGACTTTGTTGCATTATTTAAGGACTCTGCTGCATTATATAAGGACTTTGCTGCATTATTTAAGGACTTTATTGCATTATTTAAGGACTGTTCTGCATTATTTAAGGACTTTGTTGCATTATTTAAGGACTCTGCTGCATTATTTAAGGATCCTGCTGCGGTATTTCAGTACTCTGCTGCATTATTTAAGGAATTTGCTGCATTATTTATGGACTTTATTGCATTATTTAAAGATTTGCTGCATTATTTAAGGACTTGGCTGGATTATTTAAGGACTGTGCTGCATTATTTAAGGACTTTGCTGCATTATTTAAGGACTCTGCTGCATTATTTAAGGACTTTGTTGCATTATTTAAGGACTCTGCTGCATTATTTAAGGACTTTGTTGCATTATTTAAGGACTCTGCTGCATTATTTAAGGACCCCGCTGCAGTATTTCAGTAATCTGCTGCATTATCTAAGGACTTTGTTGCATTATTTAAGGACTTGGCTGGATTATTTAAGGACTCTGCTGCATTATTTAAGGACTTTGCTGCATTATTTAAGGACTCTGCTGCATTATTTAAGGACTTTGATGCATTATTTAAGGACCCTGCTGCATTATTTAAGGACTTTGTTGCATTATTTAAGGACTCTGCTGCATTATTTAAGGACCTGGCTGCGGTATTTCAGCACTCTGCTGAATTATTTAAGGACTTTGCTGCATTATTTATGGACTTTATTGCATTATTTAAGGACTCTGCTGCATTATTTAAGGACTTTGTTGCATTATTTAAGGACTCTGCTGCATCATTTAAGGACTTTGTTGCATTATTTAAGGACTCTACTTCATTATTTAACGACTTTGCTGCATTATTTAAGGACCCTGCTGCGGTATTTCAGTACTCTGCTGCATTATTTAAGGACTCTGCTGCATTATTTAAGGACTTTGTTGCATTATTTAAGGACTCTGCTGCATTATTTAAGGACTTTGTTGCATTATTTAAGGACTCTGCTGCTTTATTTAAGGACCCTGCTGCAGTATTTCAGTAATCTGCTGCATTATTTAAGGACTTTGTTGCATTATTTAAGGACTTGGCTGGATTATTTAAGGACTTTGTTGCATTACTTAAGGACTCTGCTGCATTATTTAAGGACCCTGCTGCGGTATTTCAGCACTCTGCTGAATTATTTAAGGACTTTGTTGCATTATTTAAGGACTCTGCTGCATTATTCAAGGACTTTGCTGCATTATTTAAGGACTCTGCTGCAGTTTTTAAGGACTCTGCTGCATTATTTAAGGACTTTTCTGCATTATTTAAGGACTCTGCTGCAATATTTAAGGACTTGGCTGGATTATTTAAGGACTCTGCTGCATTATTTAAGGAATGTGCTGCATTATTTAAGGACTCTGCTGCATTATTTAAGGACTTTGTTGCATTATTTAAGGACTCTGCTGCATTATATAAGAACTTTGCTGCATTATTTAAGGACTTTATTGCATTATTTAAGGACTGTTCTGCATTATTTAAGGACTTTGTTGCATTATTTAAGGACTCTGCTGCATTATTTAAGGATCCTGCTGCGGTATTTCAGTACTCTGCTGCATTATTTAAGGAATTTGCTGCATTATTTATGGACTTTATTGCATTATTTAAAGACTTTGCTGCATTATTTAAGGACTTGGCTGGATTATTTAAGGACTGTGCTGCATTATTTAAGGACTTTGCTGCATTATTTAAGGACTCTGCTGCATTATTTAAGGACTTTGTTGCATTATTTAAGGACTCTGCTGCATTATTTAAGGACTTTGTTGCATTATTTAAGGACACTGCTGCATCATTTAAGGACTTTGTTGCATTATTTAAGGACTCTACTTCATTATTTAACGACTTTGCTGCATTATTTAAGGACCCTGCTGCGGTATTTCAGTACTCTGCTGCATTATTTAAGGACTCTGCTGCATTATTTAAGGACTTTGTTGCATTATTTAAGGACTCTGCTGCATTATTTAAGGACTTTGTTGCATTATTTAAGCACTCTGCTGCATTATTTAAGGACCCTGCTGCAGTATTTCAGTAATCTGCTGCATTATTTAAGGACTTTGTTGCATTATTTAAGGACTTGGCTGGATTATTTAGGGACTTTGCTGCATTATTTAAGGACTCTGCTGCATTATTTAAGGACTTTGCTGCATTATTTAAGGACTCTGATACGGTACTTAAGGACTCTGCTGCATTATTTAAGTACTTTGTTGCATTATTTAAGTACTCAGCTGCATTATTTAAGGACTTTGCTGCATTATTTAAGTACTCTGCTGCAGTATTTAAGGACTTGGCTGGATTATTTAAGGACTCTGCTGAATTATTTAAGGAATGTGCTGCATTATTTAAGGACTCTGCTGCATTATTTAAGGACTTTGTTGCATTATTTAAGGACTTTGTTGCATTATTTAAGGACTCTGCTGCATTATTTAAGGACTTTGCTGCATTATTTAAGGACTTTATTGCATTATTTAAGGACTGTTCTGCATTATTTAAGGACTTTGTTGCATTATTTAAGGACTCTGCTGCATTATTTAAGGATCCTGCTGCGGTATTTCAGTACTCTGCTGCATTTTTTAAGGACTTTGCTGCATTATTTAAGGACTTGGCTGGATTATTTAAGGACTCTGCTGCATTATTTAAGGACTTTGCTGCATTATTTAAGGACTCTGCTGCATTATTTAAGGACTTTGTTGCATTATTTAAGGACCCTGCTGCATTATTTAAGGACTTTGTTGCATTATTTAAGGACTCTGCTGCATTATTCAAGGACTTTGCTGCATTATTTAAGGACTCTGCTGCAGTTTTTAAGGACTCTGCTGCATTATTTAAGGACTTTTCTGCATTATTTAAGGACTCTGCTGCAATATTTAAGGACTTGGCTGGATTATTTAAGGACTCTGCTGCATTATTTAAGGACTTTGCTGCATTATTTAAGGACTCTGCTGCATTATTTAAGGACTTTGTTGCATTATTTAAGGACCGTGCTGCATTATTTAAGGACTTTGTTGCATTATTTAAGGACTCTGCTGCATTATTTAAGGACCCTGCTGCGGTATTTCAGCACTCTGCTGAATTATTTAAGGACTTTGCTGCATTATTTATGGACTTTATTGCATTATTTAAAGACTTTGCTGCATTATTTAAGGACTTGGCTGGATTAATTAAGGACTGTGCTGCATTATTTAAGGACTTTGCTGCATTATTTAAGGACTCTGCTGCATTATTTAAGGACTTTGTTGCATTATTTAAGGACTCTGCTGCATTATTTAAGGACTTTGTTGCATTATTTAAGGACTCTGCTGCATTACTTAAGGACCCTGCTGCAGTATTTCAGTAATCTGCTGCATTATTTAAGGACTTTGTTGCATTATTTAAGGACTTGGCTGGATTATTTAAGGACTCTGCTGCATTATTTAAGGACTCTGCTGCATTATTTAAGGACTTTGTTGCATTATTTAAGGACCGTGCTGCATTATTTAAGGACTTTGTTGCATTATTTAAGGACTCTGCTGCATTATTTAAGGACCTGGCTGCGGTATTTCAGCACTCTGCTGAATTATTTAAGGACTTTGCTGCATTATTTATGGACTTTATTGCATTATTTAAGGACTCTGCTGCATTATTTAAGGACTTTGTTGCATTATTTAAGGACTCTGCTGCATCATTTAAGGACTTTGTTGCATTATTTAAGGACTCTACTTCATTATTTAACGACTTTGCTGCATTATTTAAGGACCCTGCTGCGGTATTTCAGTACTCTGCTGCATTATTTAAGGACTCTGCTGCATTATTTAAGGACTTTGTTGCATTATTTAAGGACTCTGCTGCATTATTTAAGGACTTTGTTGCATTATTTAAGGACTCTGCTGCTTTATTTAAGGACCCTGCTGCAGTATTTCAGTAATCTGCTGCATTATTTAAGGACTTTGTTGCATTATTTAAGGACTTGGCTGGATTATTTAAGGACTTTGCTGCATTACTTAAGGACTCTGCTGCATTATTTAAGGACCATGCTGCGGTATTTCAGCACTCTGCTGAATTATTTAAGGACTTTGCTGCATTATTTATGGACTTTATTGCATTATTTAAGGACTCTGCTGCATTATTTAAGGACTTTGTTGCATTATTTAAGGACTCTGCTGCATTATTTAAGGAATGTGCTGCATTATTTAAGGACTCTGCTGCATTATTTAAGGACTTTCTTGCATTATTTAAGGACTCTGCTGCATTATTTAAGGACTTTGTTGCATTATTTAAGGACTCTGCTGCATTATATAAGGACTTTGCTGCATTATTTAAGGACTTTATTGCATTATTTAAGGACTGTTCTGCATTATTTAAGGACTTTGTTGCATTATTTAAGGACTCTGCTGCATTATTTAAGGATCCTGCTGCGGTATTTCAGTACTCTGCTGCATTATTTAAGGAATTTGCTGCATTATTTATGGACTTTATTGCATTATTTAAAGATTTGCTGCATTATTTAAGGACTTGGCTGGATTATTTAAGGACTGTGCTGCATTATTTAAGGACTTTGCTGCATTATTTAAGGACTCTGCTGCATTATTTAAGGACTTTGTTGCATTATTTAAGGACTCTGCTGCATTATTTAAGGACTTTGTTGCATTATTTAAGGACTCTGCTGCATTATTTAAGGACCCCGCTGCAGTATTTCAGTAATCTGCTGCATTATCTAAGGACTTTGTTGCATTATTTAAGGACTTGGCTGGATTATTTAAGGACTCTGCTGCATTATTTAAGGACTTTGCTGCATTATTTAAGGACTCTGCTGCATTATTTAAGGACTTTGATGCATTATTTAAGGACCCTGCTGCATTATTTAAGGACTTTGTTGCATTATTTAAGGACTCTGCTGCATTATTTAAGGACCCTGCTGCGGTATTTCAGCACTCTGCTGAATTATTTAAGGATTTTGCTGCATTATTTATGTACTTTATTGCATTATTTAAAGACTTTGCTGCATTATTTAAGGACTTGGCTGGATTAATTAAGGACTGTGCTGCATTATTTAAGGACTTTGCTGCATTATTTAAGGACTCTGCTGCATTATTTAAGGACTTTGTTGCATTATTTAAGGACTCTGCTGCATTATTTAAGGACTTTGTTGCATTATTTAAGGACTCTGCTGCATTACTTAAGGACCCTGCTGCAGTATTTCAGTAATCTGCTGCATTATTTAAGGACTTTGTTGCATTATTTAAGGACTTGGCTGGATTATTTAAGGACTCTGCTGCATTATTTAAGGACTTTGTTGCATTATTTAAGGACTCTGCTGCATTATATAAGAACTTTGCTGCATTATTTAAGGACTTTATTGCATTATTTAAGGACTGTTCTGCATTATTTAAGGACTTTGTTGCATTATTTAAGGACTCTGCTGCATTATTTAAGGATCCTGCTGCGGTATTTCAGTACTCTGCTGCATTATTTAAGGAATTTGCTGCATTATTTATGGACTTTATTGCATTATTTAAAGACTTTGCTGCATTATTTAAGGACTTGGCTGGATTATTTAAGGACTGTGCTGCATTATTTAAGGACTTTGCTGCATTATTTAAGGACTCTGCTGCATTATTTAAGGACTTTGTTGCATTATTTAAGGACTCTGCTGCATTATTTAAGGACTTTGTTGCATTATTTAAGGACACTGCTGCATCATTTAAGGACTTTGTTGCATTATTTAAGGACTCTACTTCATTATTTAACGACTTTGCTGCATTATTTAAGGACCCTGCTGCGGTATTTCAGTACTCTGCTGCATTATTTAAGGACTCTGCTGCATTATTTAAGGACTTTGTTGCATTATTTAAGGACTCTGCTGCATTATTTAAGGACTTTGTTGCATTATTTAAGCACTCTGCTGCATTATTTAAGGACCCTGCTGCAGTATTTCAGTAATCTGCTGCATTATTTAAGGACTTTGTTGCATTATTTAAGGACTTGGCTGGATTATTTAGGGACTTTGCTGCATTATTTAAGGACTCTGCTGCATTATTTAAGGACTTTGCTTCATTATTTAAGGACTCTGATACGGTACTTAAGGACTCTGCTGCATTATTTAAGTACTTTGTTGCATTATTTAAGTACTCAGCTGCATTATTTAAGGACTTTGCTGCATTATTTAAGTACTCTGCTGCAGTATTTAAGGACTTGGCTGGATTATTTAAGGACTCTGCTGAATTATTTAAGGAATGTGCTGCATTATTTAAGGACTCTGCTGCATTATTTAAGGACTTTGTTGCATTATTTAAGGACTTTGTTGCATTATTTAAGGACTCTGCTGCATTATTTAAGGACTTTGCTGCATTATTTAAGGACTTTATTGCATTATTTAAGGACTGTTCTGCATTATTTAAGGACTTTGTTGCATTATTTAAGGACTCTGCTGCATTATTTAAGGATCCTGCTGCGGTATTTCAGTACTCTGCTGCATTTTTTAAGGACTTTGCTGCATTATTTAAGGACTTGGCTGGATTATTTAAGGACTCTGCTGCATTATTTAAGGACTTTGCTGCATTATTTAAGGACTCTGCTGCATTATTTAAGGACTTTGTTGCATTATTTAAGGACCCTGCTGCATTATTTAAGGACTTTGTTGCATTATTTAAGGACTCTGCTGCATTATTCAAGGACTTTGCTGCATTATTTAAGGACTCTGATGCAGTTTTTAAGGACTCTGCTGCATTATTTAAGGACTTTTCTGCATTATTTAAGGACTCTGCTGCAATATTTAAGGACTTGGCTGGATTATTTAAGGACTCTGCTGCATTATTTAAGGACTTTGCTGCATTATTTAAGGACTCTGCTGCATTATTTAAGGACTTTGTTGCATTATTTAAGGACCGTGCTGCATTATTTAAGGACTTTGTTGCATTATTTAAGGACTCTGCTGCATTATTTAAGGACCCTGCTGCGGTATTTCAGCACTCTGCTGAATTATTTAAGGACTTTGCTGCATTATTTATGGACTTTATTGCATTATTTAAAGACTTTGCTGCATTATTTAAGGACTTGGCTGGATTAATTAAGGACTGTGCTGCATTATTTAAGGACTTTGCTGCATTATTTAAGGACTCTGCTGCATTATTTAAGGACTTTGTTGCATTATTTAAGGACTCTGCTGCATTATTTAAGGACTTTGTTGCATTATTTAAGGACTCTGCTGCATTACTTAAGGACCCTGCTGCAGTATTTCAGTAATCTGCTGCATTATTTAAGGACTTTGTTGCATTATTTAAGGACTTGGCTGGATTATTTAAGGACTCTGCTGCATTATTTAAGGACTCTGCTGCATTATTTAAGGACTTTGTTGCATTATTTAAGGACCGTGCTGCATTATTTAAGGACTTTGTTGCATTATTTAAGGACTCTGCTGCATTATTTAAGGACCTGGCTGCGGTATTTCAGCACTCTGCTGAATTATTTAAGGACTTTGCTGCATTATTTATGGACTTTATTGCATTATTTAAGGACTCTGCTGCATTATTTAAGGACTTTGTTGCATTATTTAAGGACTCTGCTGCATCATTTAAGGACTTTGTTGCATTATTTAAGGACTCTACTTCATTATTTAACGACTTTGCTGCATTATTTAAGGACCCTGCTGCGGTATTTCAGTACTCTGCTGCATTATTTAAGGACTCTGCTGCATTATTTAAGGACTTTGTTGCATTATTTAAGGACTCTGCTGCATTATTTAAGGACTTTGTTGCATTATTTAAGGACTCTGCTGCATTATTTAAGGATCCTGCTGCGATATTTCAGTACTCTGCTGCATTTTTTAAGGACTTTGCTGCATTATTTAAGGACTTGGCTGGATTATTTAAGGACTCTGCTGCATTATTTAAGGACTTTGCTGCATTATTTAAGGACTCTGCTGCATTATTTAAGGACTTTGTTGCATTATTTAAGGACCCTGCTGCATTATTTAAGGACTTTGTTGCATTATTTAAGGACTCTGCTGCATTATTCAAGGACTTTGCTGCATTATTTAAGGACTCTGCTGCAGTTTTTAAGGACTCTGCTGCATTATTTAAGGACTTTTCTGCATTATTTAAGGATTCTGCTGCAATATTTAAGGACTTGGCTGGATTATTTAAGGACTCTGCTGCATTATTTAAGGACTTTGCTGCATTATTTAAGGACTCTGCTGCATTATTTAAGGACTTTGTTGCATTATTTAAGGACCGTGCTGCATTATTTAAGGACTTTGTTGCATTATTTAAGGACTCTGCTGCATTATTTAAGGACCCTGCTGCGGTATTTCAGCACTCTGCTGAATTATTTAAGGACTTTGCTGCATTATTTATGGACTTTATTGCATTATTTAAAGACTTTGCTGCATTATTTAAGGACTTGGCTGGATTAATTAAGGACTGTGCTGCATTATTTAAGGACTTTGCTGCATTATTTAAGGACTCTGCTGCATTATTTAAGGACTTTGTTGCATTATTTAAGGACTCTGCTGCATTATTTAAGGACTTTGTTGCATTATTTAAGGACTCTGCTGCATTACTTAAGGACCCTGCTGCAGTATTTCAGTAATCTGCTGCATTATTTAAGGACTTTGTTGCATTATTTAAGGACTTGGCTGGATTATTTAAGGACTCTGCTGCATTATTTAAGGACTCTGCTGCATTATTTAAGGACTTTGCTGCATTATTTAAGGACTCTGCTGCATTATTTAAGGACTTTGTTGCATTATTTAAGGACCGTGCTGCATTATTTAAGGACTTTGTTGCATTATTTAAGGACTCTGCTGCATTATTTAAGGACCCTGCTGCGGTATTTCAGCACTCTGCTGAATTATTTAAGGACTTTGCTGCATTATTTATGGACTTTATTGCATTATTTAAAGACTTTGCTGCATTATTTAAGGACTTGGCTGGATTAATTAAGGACTGTGCTGCATTATTTAAGGACTTTGCTGCATTATTTAAGGACTCTGCTGCATTATTTAAGGACTTTGTTGCATTATTTAAGGACTCTGCTGCATTATTTAAGGACTTTGTTGCATTATTTAAGGACTCTGCTGCATTACTTAAGGACCCTGCTGCAGTATTTCAGTAATCTGCTGCATTATTTAAGGACTTTGTTGCATTATTTAAGGACTTGGCTGGATTATTTAAGGACTCTGCTGCATTATTTAAGGACTCTGCTGCATTATTTAAGGACTTTGTTGCATTATTTAAGGACCGTGCTGCATTATTTAAGGACTTTGTTGCATTATTTAAGGACTCTGCTGCATTATTTAAGGACCTGGCTGCGGTATTTCAGCACTCTGCTGAATTATTTAAGGACTTTGCTGCATTATTTATGGACTTTATTGCATTATTTAAGGACTCTGCTGCATTATTTAAGGACTTTGTTGCATTATTTAAGGACTCTGCTGCATCATTTAAGGACTTTGTTGCATTATTTAAGGACTCTACTTCATTATTTAACGACTTTGCTGCATTATTTAAGGACCCTGCTGCGGTATTTCAGTACTCTGCTGCATTATTTAAGGACTCTGCTGCATTATTTAAGGACTTTGTTGCATTATTTAAGGACTCTGCTGCATTATTTAAGGACTTTGTTGCATTATTTAAGGACTCTGCTGCTTTATTTAAGGACCCTGCTGCAGTATTTCAGTAATCTGCTGCATTATTTAAGGACTTTGTTGCATTATTTAAGGACTTGGCTGGATTATTTAAGGACTTTGCTGCATTACTTAAGGACTCTGCTGCATTATTTAAGGACCCTGCTGCGGTATTTCAGCACTCTGCTGAATTATTTAAGGACTTTGCTGCATTATTTATGGACTTTATTGCATTATTTAAGGACTCTGCTGCATTATTTAAGGACTTTGTTGCATTATTTAAGGACTCTGCTGCATTATTCAAGGACTTTGCTGCATTATTTAAGGACTCTGCTGCAGTTTTTAAGGACTCTGCTGCATTATTTAAGGACTTTTCTGCATTATTTAAGGACTCTGCTGCAATATTTAAGGACTTGGCTGGATTATTTAAGGACTCTGCTGCATTATTTAAGGAATGTGCTGCATTATTTAAGGACTCTGCTGCATTATTTAAGGACTTTCTTGCATTATTTAAGGACTCTGCTGCATTATTTAAGGACTTTGTTGCATTATTTAAGGACTCTGCTGCATTATATAAGGACTTTGCTGCATTATTTAAGGACTTTATTGCATTATTTAAGGACTGTTCTGCATTATTTAAGGACTTTGTTGCATTATTTAAGGACTCTGCTGCATTATTTAAGGATCCTGCTGCGGTATTTCAGTACTCTGCTGCATTATTTAAGGAATTTGCTGCATTATTTATGGACTTTATTGCATTATTTAAAGACTTTGCTGCATTATTTAAGGACTTGGCTGGATTATTTAAGGACTGTGCTGCATTATTTAAGGACTTTGCTGCATTATTTAAGGACTCTGCTGCATTATTTAAGGACTTTGTTGCATTATTTAAGGACTCTGCTGCATTATTTAAGGACTTTGTTGCATTATTTAAGGACTCTGCTGCATTATTTAAGGACCCCGCTGCAGTATTTCAGTAATCTGCTGCATTATCTAAGGACTTTGTTGCATTATTTAAGGACTTGGCTGGATTATTTAAGGACTCTGCTGCATTATTTAAGGACTTTGCTGCATTATTTAAGGACTTTGTTGCATTATTTAAGGACTCTGCTGCATTATTTAAGGACTTTGTTGCATTATTTAAGGACTCTGCTGCATTACTTAAGGACCCTGCTGCAGTATTTCAGTAATCTGCTGCATTATTTAAGGACTTTGTTGCATTATTTAAGGACTTGGCTGGATTATTTAAGGACTCTGCTGCATTATTTAAGGACTCTGCTGCATTATTTAAGGACTTTGTTGCATTATTTAAGGACCGTGCTGCATTATTTAAGGACTTTGTTGCATTATTTAAGGACTCTGCTGCATTATTTAAGGACCTGGCTGCGGTATTTCAGCACTCTGCTGAATTATTTAAGGACTTTGCTGCATTATTTATGGACTTTATTGCATTATTTAAGGACTCTGCTGCATTATTTAAGGACTTTGTTGCATTATTTAAGGACTCTGCTGCATCATTTAAGGACTTTGTTGCATTATTTAAGGACTCTACTTCATTATTTAACGACTTTGCTGCATTATTTAAGGACCCTGCTGCGGTATTTCAGTACTCTGCTGCATTATTTAAGGACTCTGCTGCATTATTTAAGGACTTTGTTGCATTATTTAAGGACTCTGCTGCATTATTTAAGGACTTTGTTGCATTATTTAAGGACTCTGCTGCTTTATTTAAGGACCCTGCTGCAGTATTTCAGTAATCTGCTGCATTATTTAAGGACTTTGTTGCATTATTTAAGGACTTGGCTGGATTATTTAAGGACTTTGTTGCATTACTTAAGGACTCTGCTGCATTATTTAAGGACCCTGCTGCGGTATTTCAGCACTCTGCTGAATTATTTAAGGACTTTGTTGCATTATTTAAGGACTCTGCTGCATTATTCAAGGACTTTGCTGCATTATTTAAGGACTCTGCTGCAGTTTTTAAGGACTCTGCTGCATTATTTAAGGACTTTTCTGCATTATTTAAGGACTCTGCTGCAATATTTAAGGACTTGGCTGGATTATTTAAGGACTCTGCTGCATTATTTAAGGAATGTGCTGCATTATTTAAGGACTCTGCTGCATTATTTAAGGACTTTGTTGCATTATTTAAGGACTCTGCTGCATTATATAAGAACTTTGCTGCATTATTTAAGGACTTTATTGCATTATTTAAGGACTGTTCTGCATTATTTAAGGACTTTGTTGCATTATTTAAGGACTCTGCTGCATTATTTAAGGATCCTGCTGCGGTATTTCAGTACTCTGCTGCATTATTTAAGGAATTTGCTGCATTATTTATGGACTTTATTGCATTATTTAAAGACTTTGCTGCATTATTTAAGGACTTGGCTGGATTATTTAAGGACTGTGCTGCATTATTTAAGGACTTTGCTGCATTATTTAAGGACTCTGCTGCATTATTTAAGGACTTTGTTGCATTATTTAAGGACTCTGCTGCATTATTTAAGGACTTTGTTGCATTATTTAAGGACACTGCTGCATCATTTAAGGACTTTGTTGCATTATTTAAGGACTCTACTTCATTATTTAACGACTTTGCTGCATTATTTAAGGACCCTGCTGCGGTATTTCAGTACTCTGCTGCATTATTTAAGGACTCTGCTGCATTATTTAAGGACTTTGTTGCATTATTTAAGGACTCTGCTGCATTATTTAAGGACTTTGTTGCATTATTTAAGCACTCTGCTGCATTATTTAAGGACCCTGCTGCAGTATTTCAGTAATCTGCTGCATTATTTAAGGACTTTGTTGCATTATTTAAGGACTTGGCTGGATTATTTAGGGACTTTGCTGCATTATTTAAGGACTCTGCTGCATTATTTAAGGACTTTGCTGCATTATTTAAGGACTCTGATACGGTACTTAAGGACTCTGCTGCATTATTTAAGTACTTTGTTGCATTATTTAAGTACTCAGCTGCATTATTTAAGGACTTTGCTGCATTATTTAAGTACTCTGCTGCAGTATTTAAGGACTTGGCTGGATTATTTAAGGACTCTGCTGAATTATTTAAGGAATGTGCTGCATTATTTAAGGACTCTGCTGCATTATTTAAGGACTTTGTTGCATTATTTAAGGACTTTGTTGCATTATTTAAGGACTCTGCTGCATTATTTAAGGACTTTGCTGCATTATTTAAGGACTTTATTGCATTATTTAAGGACTGTTCTGCATTATTTAAGGACTTTGTTGCATTATTTAAGGACTCTGCTGCATTATTTAAGGATCCTGCTGCGGTATTTCAGTACTCTGCTGCATTTTTTAAGGACTTTGCTGCATTATTTAAGGACTTGGCTGGATTATTTAAGGACTCTGCTGCATTATTTAAGGACTTTGCTGCATTATTTAAGGACTCTGCTGCATTATTTAAGGACTTTGTTGCATTATTTAAGGACCCTGCTGCATTATTTAAGGACTTTGTTGCATTATTTAAGGACTCTGCTGCATTATTCAAGGACTTTGCTGCATTATTTAAGGACTCTGCTGCAGTTTTTAAGGACTCTGCTGCATTATTTAAGGACTTTTCTGCATTATTTAAGGACTCTGCTGCAATATTTAAGGACTTGGCTGGATTATTTAAGGACTCTGCTGCATTATTTAAGGACTTTGCTGCATTATTTAAGGACTCTGCTGCATTATTTAAGGACTTTGTTGCATTATTTAAGGACCGTGCTGCATTATTTAAGGACTTTGTTGCATTATTTAAGGACTCTGCTGCATTATTTAAGGACCCTGCTGCGGTATTTCAGCACTCTGCTGAATTATTTAAGGACTTTGCTGCATTATTTATGGACTTTATTGCATTATTTAAAGACTTTGCTGCATTATTTAAGGACTTGGCTGGATTAATTAAGGACTGTGCTGCATTATTTAAGGACTTTGCTGCATTATTTAAGGACTCTGCTGCATTATTTAAGGACTTTGTTGCATTATTTAAGGACTCTGCTGCATTATTTAAGGACTTTGTTGCATTATTTAAGGACTCTGCTGCATTACTTAAGGACCCTGCTGCAGTATTTCAGTAATCTGCTGCATTATTTAAGGACTTTGTTGCATTATTTAAGGACTTGGCTGGATTATTTAAGGACTCTGCTGCATTATTTAAGGACTCTGCTGCATTATTTAAGGACTTTGTTGCATTATTTAAGGACCGTGCTGCATTATTTAAGGACTTTGTTGCATTATTTAAGGACTCTGCTGCATTATTTAAGGACCTGGCTGCGGTATTTCAGCACTCTGCTGAATTATTTAAGGACTTTGCTGCATTATTTATGGACTTTATTGCATTATTTAAGGACTCTGCTGCATTATTTAAGGACTTTGTTGCATTATTTAAGGACTCTGCTGCATCATTTAAGGACTTTGTTGCATTATTTAAGGACTCTACTTCATTATTTAACGACTTTGCTGCATTATTTAAGGACCCTGCTGCGGTATTTCAGTACTCTGCTGCATTATTTAAGGACTCTGCTGCATTATTTAAGGACTTTGTTGCATTATTTAAGGACTCTGCTGCATTATTTAAGGACTTTGTTGCATTATTTAAGGACTCTGCTGCTTTATTTAAGGACCCTGCTGCAGTATTTCAGTAATCTGCTGCATTATTTAAGGACTTTGTTGCATTATTTAAGGACTTGGCTGGATTATTTAAGGACTTTGCTGCATTACTTAAGGACTCTGCTGCATTATTTAAGGACCATGCTGCGGTATTTCAGCACTCTGCTGAATTATTTAAGGACTTTGCTGCATTATTTATGGACTTTATTGCATTATTTAAGGACTCTGCTGCATTATTTAAGGACTTTGTTGCATTATTTAAGGACTCTGCTGCATTATTTAAGGAATGTGCTGCATTATTTAAGGACTCTGCTGCATTATTTAAGGACTTTCTTGCATTATTTAAGGACTCTGCTGCATTATTTAAGGACTTTGTTGCATTATTTAAGGACTCTGCTGCATTATATAAGGACTTTGCTGCATTATTTAAGGACTTTATTGCATTATTTAAGGACTGTTCTGCATTATTTAAGGACTTTGTTGCATTATTTAAGGACTCTGCTGCATTATTTAAGGATCCTGCTGCGGTATTTCAGTACTCTGCTGCATTATTTAAGGAATTTGCTGCATTATTTATGGACTTTATTGCATTATTTAAAGATTTGCTGCATTATTTAAGGACTTGGCTGGATTATTTAAGGACTGTGCTGCATTATTTAAGGACTTTGCTGCATTATTTAAGGACTCTGCTGCATTATTTAAGGACTTTGTTGCATTATTTAAGGACTCTGCTGCATTATTTAAGGACTTTGTTGCATTATTTAAGGACTCTGCTGCATTATTTAAGGACCCCGCTGCAGTATTTCAGTAATCTGCTGCATTATCTAAGGACTTTGTTGCATTATTTAAGGACTTGGCTGGATTATTTAAGGACTCTGCTGCATTATTTAAGGACTTTGCTGCATTATTTAAGGACTCTGCTGCATTATTTAAGGACTTTGATGCATTATTTAAGGACCCTGCTGCATTATTTAAGGACTTTGTTGCATTATTTAAGGACTCTGCTGCATTATTTAAGGACCCTGCTGCGGTATTTCAGCACTCTGCTGAATTATTTAAGGATTTTGCTGCATTATTTATGTACTTTATTGCATTATTTAAAGACTTTGCTGCATTATTTAAGGACTTGGCTGGATTAATTAAGGACTGTGCTGCATTATTTAAGGACTTTGCTGCATTATTTAAGGACTCTGCTGCATTATTTAAGGACTTTGTTGCATTATTTAAGGACTCTGCTGCATTATTTAAGGACTTTGTTGCATTATTTAAGGACTCTGCTGCATTACTTAAGGACCCTGCTGCAGTATTTCAGTAATCTGCTGCATTATTTAAGGACTTTGTTGCATTATTTAAGGACTTGGCTGGATTATTTAAGGACTCTGCTGCATTATTTAAGGACTCTGCTGCATTATTTAAGGACTTTGTTGCATTATTTAAGGACCGTGCTGCATTATTTAAGGACTTTGTTGCATTATTTAAGGACTCTGCTGCATTATTTAAGGACCTGGCTGCGGTATTTCAGCACTCTGCTGAATTATTTAAGGACTTTGCTGCATTATTTATGGACTTTATTGCATTATTTAAGGACTCTGCTGCATTATTTAAGGACTTTGTTGCATTATTTAAGGACTCTGCTGCATCATTTAAGGACTTTGTTGCATTATTTAAGGACTCTACTTCATTATTTAACGACTTTGCTGCATTATTTAAGGACCCTGCTGCGGTATTTCAGTACTCTGCTGCATTATTTAAGGACTCTGCTGCATTATTTAAGGACTTTGTTGCATTATTTAAGGACTCTGCTGCATTATTTAAGGACTTTGTTGCATTATTTAAGGACTCTGCTGCTTTATTTAAGGACCCTGCTGCAGTATTTCAGTAATCTGCTGCATTATTTAAGGACTTTGTTGCATTATTTAAGGACTTGGCTGGATTATTTAAGGACTTTGCTGCATTACTTAAGGACTCTGCTGCATTATTTAAGGACCCTGCTGCGGTATTTCAGCACTCTGCTGAATTATTTAAGGACTTTGCTGCATTATTTATGGACTTTATTGCATTATTTAAGGACTCTGCTGCATTATTTAAGGACTTTGTTGCATTATTTAAGGACTCTGCTGCATTATTCAAGGACTTTGCTGCATTATTTAAGGACTCTGCTGCAGTTTTTAAGGACTCTGCTGCATTATTTAAGGACTTTTCTGCATTATTTAAGGACTCTGCTGCAATATTTAAGGACTTGGCTGGATTATTTAAGGACTCTGCTGCATTATTTAAGGAATGTGCTGCATTATTTAAGGACTCTGCTGCATTATTTAAGGACTTTCTTGCATTATTTAAGGACTCTGCTGCATTATTTAAGGACTTTGTTGCATTATTTAAGGACTCTGCTGCATTATATAAGGACTTTGCTGCATTATTTAAGGACTTTATTGCATTATTTAAGGACTGTTCTGCATTATTTAAGGACTTTGTTGCATTATTTAAGGACTCTGCTGCATTATTTAAGGATCCTGCTGCGGTATTTCAGTACTCTGCTGCATTATTTAAGGAATTTGCTGCATTATTTATGGACTTTATTGCATTATTTAAAGACTTTGCTGCATTATTTAAGGACTTGGCTGGATTATTTAAGGACTGTGCTGCATTATTTAAGGACTTTGCTGCATTATTTAAGGACTCTGCTGCATTATTTAAGGACTTTGTTGCATTATTTAAGGACTCTGCTGCATTATTTAAGGACTTTGTTGCATTATTTAAGGACACTGCTGCATCATTTAAGGACTTTGTTGCATTATTTAAGGACTCTACTTCATTATTTAACGACTTTGCTGCATTATTTAAGGACCCTGCTGCGGTATTTCAGTACTCTGCTGCATTATTTAAGGACTCTGCTGCATTATTTAAGGACTTTGTTGCATTATTTAAGGACTCTGCTGCATTATTTAAGGACCCTGCTGCGGTATTTCAGCACTCTGCTGAATTATTTAAGGACTTTGCTGCATTATTTATGGACTTTATTGCATTATTTAAAGACTTTGCTGCATTATTTAAGGACTTGGCTGGATTAATTAAGGACTGTGCTGCATTATTTAAGGACTTTGCTGCATTATTTAAGGACTCTGCTGCATTATTTAAGGACTTTGTTGCATTATTTAAGGACACTGCTGCATTATTTAAGGACTTTGTTGCATTATTTAAGGACTCTGCTGCATTACTTAAGGACCCTGCTGCAGTATTTCAGTAATCTGCTGCATTATTTAAGGACTTTGTTGCATTATTTAAGGACTTGGCTGGATTATTTAAGGACTCTGCTGCATTATTTAAGGACTCTGCTGCATTATTTAAGGACTTTGTTGCATTATTTAAGGACCGTGCTGCATTATTTAAGGACTTTGTTGCATTATTTAAGGACTCTGCTGCATTATTTAAGGACCTGGCTGCGGTATTTCAGCACTCTGCTGAATTATTTAAGGACTTTGCTGCATTATTTATGGACTTTATTGCATTATTTAAGGACTCTGCTGCATTATTTAAGGACTTTGTTGCATTATTTAAGGACTCTGCTGCATCATTTAAGGACTTTGTTGCATTATTTAAGGACTCTACTTCATTATTTAACGACTTTGCTGCATTATTTAAGGACCCTGCTGCGGTATTTCAGTACTCTGCTGCATTATTTAAGGACTCTGCTGCATTATTTAAGGACTTTGTTGCATTATTTAAGGAATCTGCTGCATTATTTAAGGACTTTGTTGCATTATTTAAGGACTCTGCTGCTTTATTTAAGGACCCTGCTGCAGTATTTCAGTAATCTGCTGCATTATTTAAGGACTTTGTTGCATTATTTAAGGACTTGGCTGGATTATTTAAGGACTTTGCTGCATTACTTAAGGACTCTGCTGCATTATTTAAGGACCCTGCTGCGGTATTTCAGCACTCTGCTGAATTATTTAAGGACTTTGCTGCATTATTTATGGACTTTATTGCATTATTTAAGGACTCTGCTGCATTATTTAAGGAATTTGTTGCATTATTTAAGGACTCTGCTGCATTATTCAAGGACTTTGCTGCATTATTTAAGGACTCTGCTGCAGTTTTTAAGGACTCTGCTGCATTATTTAAGGACTTTTCTGCATTATTTAAGGACTCTGCTGCAATATTTAAGGACTTGGCTGGATTATTTAAGGACTCTGCTGCATTATTTAAGGAATGTGCTGCATTATTTAAGGACTCTGCTGCATTATTTAAGGACTTTCTTGCATTATTTAAGGACTCTGCTGCATTATTTAAGGACTTTGTTGCATTATTTAAGGACTCTGCTGCATTATATAAGGACTTTGCTGCATTATTTAAGGACTTTATTGCATTATTTAAGGACTGTTCTGCATTATTTAAGGACTTTGTTGCATTATTTAAGGAATCTGCTGCATTATTTAAGGATCCTGCTGCGGTATTTCAGTACTCTGCTGCATTATTTAAGGAATTTGCTGCATTATTTATGGACTTTATTGCATTATTTAAAGACTTTGCTGCATTATTTAAGGACTTGGCTGGATTATTTAAGGACTGTGCTGCATTATTTAAGGACTTTGCTGCATTATTTAAGGACTCTGCTGCATTATTTAAGGACTTTGTTGCATTATTTAAGGACTCTGCTGCATTATTTAAGGACTTTGTTGCATTATTTAAGGACACTGCTGCATCATTTAAGGACTTTGTTGCATTATTTAAGGACTCTACTTCATTATTTAACGACTTTGCTGCATTATTTAAGGACCCTGCTGCGGTATTTCAGTACTCTGCTGCATTATTTAAGGACTCTGCTGCATTATTTAAGGACTTTGTTGCATTATTTAAGGACTCTGCTGCATTATTTAAGGACTTTGTTGCATTATTTAAGGACTCTGCTGCATTATTTAAGGACCCTGCTGCAGTATTTCAGTAATCTGCTGCATTATTTAAGGACTTTGTTGCATTATTTAAGGACTTGGCTGGATTATTTAGGGACTTTGCTGCATTATTTAAGGACTCTGCTGCATTATTTAAGGACTTTGCTGCATTATTTAAGGACTCTGATACGGTACTTAAGGACTCTGCTGCATTATTTAAGTACTTTGTTGCATTATTTAAGTACTCAGCTGCATTATTTAAGGACTTTGCTGCATTATTTAAGTACTCTGCTGCAGTATTTAAGGACTTGGCTGGATTATTTAAGGACTCTGCTGAATTATTTAAGGAATGTGCTGCATTATTTAAGGACTCTGCTGCATTATTTAAGGACTTTGTTGCATTATTTAAGGACTTTGTTGCATTATTTAAGGACTCTGCTGCATTATTTAAGGACTTTGCTGCATTATTTAAGGACTTTATTGCATTATTTAAGGACTGTTCTGCATTATTTAAGGACTTTGTTGCATTATTTAAGGACTCTGCTGCATTATTTAAGGATCCTGCTGCGGTATTTCAGTACTCTGCTGCATTTTTTAAGGACTTTGCTGCATTATTTAAGGACTTGGCTGGATTATTTAAGGACTCTGCTGCATTATTTAAGGACTTTGCTGCATTATTTAAGGACTCTGCTGCATTATTTAAGGACTTTGTTGCATTATTTAAGGACCCTGCTGCATTATTTAAGGACTTTGTTGCATTATTTAAGGACTCTGCTGCATTATTCAAGGACTTTGCTGCGTTATTTAAGGACTCTGCTGCAGTTTTTAAGGACTCTGCTGCATTATTTAAGGACTTTTCTGCATTATTTAAGGACTCTGCTGCAATATTTAAGGACTTGGCTGGATTATTTAAGGACTCTGCTGCATTATTTAAGGACTTTGCTGCATTATTTAAGGACTCTGCTGCATTATTTAAGGACTTTGTTGCATTATTTAAGGACCGTGCTGCATTATTTAAGGACTTTGTTGCATTATTTAAGGACTCTGCTGCATTATTTAAGGACCCTGCTGCGGTATTTCAGCACTCTGCTGAATTATTTAAGGACTTTGCTGCATTATTTATGGACTTTATTGCATTATTTAAAGACTTTGCTGCATTATTTAAGGACTTGGCTGGATTAATTAAGGACTGTGCTGCATTATTTAAGGACTTTGCTGCATTATTTAAGGACTCTGCTGCATTATTTAAGGACTTTGTTGCATTATTTAAGGACTCTGCTGCATTATTTAAGGACTTTGTTGCATTATTTAAGGACTCTGCTGCATTACTTAAGGACCCTGCTGCAGTATTTCAGTAATCTGCTGCATTATTTAAGGACTTTGTTGCATTATTTAAGGACTTGGCTGGATTATTTAAGGACTCTGCTGCATTATTTAAGGACTCTGCTGCATTATTTAAGGACTTTGTTGCATTATTTAAGGACCGTGCTGCATTATTTAAGGACTTTGTTGCATTATTTAAGGACTCTGCTGCATTATTTAAGGACCTGGCTGCGGTATTTCAGCACTCTGCTGAATTATTTAAGGACTTTGATGCATTATTTATGGACTTTATTGCATTATTTAAGGACTCTGCTGCATTATTTAAGGACTTTGTTGCATTATTTAAGGACTCTGCTGCATCATTTAAGGACTTTGTTGCATTATTTAAGGACTCTACTTCATTATTTAACGACTTTGCTGCATTATTTAAGGACCCTGCTGCGGTATTTCAGTACTCTGCTGCATTATTTAAGGACTCTGCTGCATTATTTAAGGACTTTGTTGCATTATTTAAGGACTCTGCTGCATTATTTAAGGACTTTGTTGCATTATTTAAGGACTCTGCTGCTTTATTTAAGGACCCTGCTGCAGTATTTCAGTAATCTGCTGCATTATTTAAGGACTTTGTTGCATTATTTAAGGACTTGGCTGGATTATTTAAGGACTTTGCTGCATTACTTAAGGACTCTGCTGCATTATTTAAGGACCCTGCTGCGGTATTTCAGCACTCTGCTGAATTATTTAAGGACTTTGCTGCATTATTTATGGACTTTATTGCATTATTTAAGGACTCTGCTGCATTATTTAAGGACTTTGTTGCATTATTTAAGGACTCTGCTGCATTATTTAAGGACCCCGCTGCAGTATTTCAGTAATCTGCTGCATTATCTAAGGACTTTGTTGCATTATTTAAGGACTTGGCTGGATTATTTAAGGACTCTGCTGCATTATTTAAGGACTTTGCTGCATTATTTAAGGACTCTGCTGCATTATTTAAGGACTTTGATGCATTATTTAAGGACCGTGCTGCATTATTTAAGGACTTTGTTGCATTATTTAAGGACTCTGCTGCATTATTTAAGGACCCTGCTGCGGTATTTCAGCACTCTGCTGAATTATTTAAGGATTTTGCTGCATTATTTATGTACTTTATTGCATTATTTAAAGACTTTGCTGCATTATTTAAGGACTTGGCTGGATTAATTAAGGACTGTGCTGCATTATTTAAGGACTTTGCTGCATTATTTAAGGACTCTGCTGCATTATTTAAGGACTTTGTTGCATTATTTAAGGACTCTGCTGCATTATTTAAGGACTTTGTTGCATTATTTAAGGACTCTGCTGCATTACTTAAGGACCCTGCTGCAGTATTTCAGTAATCTGCTGCATTATTTAAGGACTTTGTTGCATTATTTAAGGACTTGGCTGGATTATTTAAGGACTCTGCTGCATTATTTAAGGACTCTGCTGCATTATTTAAGGACTTTGTTGCATTATTTAAGGACCGTGCTGCATTATTTAAGGACTTTGTTGCATTATTTAAGGACTCTGCTGCATTATTTAAGGACCTGGCTGCGGTATTTCAGCACTCTGCTGAATTATTTAAGGACTTTGCTGCATTATTTATGGACTTTATTGCATTATTTAAGGACTCTGCTGCATTATTTAAGGACTTTGTTGCATTATTTAAGGACTCTGCTGCATCATTTAAGGACTTTGTTGCATTATTTAAGGACTCTACTTCATTATTTAACGACTTTGCTGCATTATTTAAGGACCCTGCTGCGGTATTTCAGTACTCTGCTGCATTATTTAAGGACTCTGCTGCATTATTTAAGGACTTTGTTGCATTATTTAAGGACTCTGCTGCATTATTTAAGGACTTTGTTGCATTATTTAAGGACTCTGCTGCTTTATTTAAGGACCCTGCTGCAGTATTTCAGTAATCTGCTGCATTATTTAAGGACTTTGTTGCATTATTTAAGGACTTGGCTGGATTATTTAAGGACTTTGCTGCATTACTTAAGGACTCTGCTGCATTATTTAAGGACCCTGCTGCGGTATTTCAGCACTCTGCTGAATTATTTAAGGACTTTGCTGCATTATTTATGGACTTTATTGCATTATTTAAGGACTCTGCTGCATTATTTAAGGACTTTGTTGCATTATTTAAGGACTCTGCTGCATTATTCAAGGACTTTGCTGCATTATTTAAGGACTCTGCTGCAGTTTTTAAGGACTCTGCTGCATTATTTAAGGACTTTTCTGCATTATTTAAGGACTCTGCTGCAATATTTAAGGACTTGGCTGGATTATTTAAGGACTCTGCTGCATTATTTAAGGAATGTGCTGCATTATTTAAGGACTCTGCTGCATTATTTAAGGACTTTCTTGCATTATTTAAGGACTCTGCTGCATTATTTAAGGACTTTGTTGCATTATTTAAGGACTCTGCTGCATTATATAAGGACTTTGCTGCATTATTTAAGGACTTTATTGCATTATTTAAGGACTGTTCTGCATTATTTAAGGACTTTGTTGCATTATTTAAGGACTCTGCTGCATTATTTAAGGATCCTGCTGCGGTATTTCAGTACTCTGCTGCATTATTTAAGGAATTTGCTGCATTATTTATGGACTTTATTGCATTATTTAAAGACTTTGCTGCATTATTTAAGGACTTGGCTGGATTATTTAAGGACTGTGCTGCATTATTTAAGGACTTTGCTGCATTATTTAAGGACTCTGCTGCATTATTTAAGGACTTTGTTGCATTATTTAAGGACTCTGCTGCATTATTTAAGGACTTTGTTGCATTATTTAAGGACACTGCTGCATCATTTAAGGACTTTGTTGCATTATTTAAGGACTCTACTTCATTATTTAACGACTTTGCTGCATTATTTAAGGACCCTGCTGCGGTATTTCAGTACTCTGCTGCATTATTTAAGGACTCTGCTGCATTATTTAAGGACTTTGTTGCATTATTTAAGGACTCTGCTGCATTATTTAAGGACTTTGTTGCATTATTTAAGGACTCTGCTGCATTATTTAAGGACCCTGCTGCGGTATTTCAGCACTCTGCTGAATTATTTAAGGACTTTGCTGCATTATTTATGGACTTTATTGCATTATTTAAAGACTTTGCTGCATTATTTAAGGACTTGGCTGGATTAATTAAGGACTGTGCTGCATTATTTAAGGACTTTGCTGCATTTTTTAAGGACTCTGCTGCATTATTTAAGGACTTTGTTGCATTATTTAAGGACTCTGCTGCATTATTTAAGGACTTTGTTGCATTATTTAAGGACTCTGCTGCATTACTTAAGGACCCTGCTGCAGTATTTCAGTAATCTGCTGCATTATTTAAGGACTTTGTTGCATTATTTAAGGACTTGGCTGGATTATTTAAGGACTCTGCTGCATTATTTAAGGACTCTGCTGCATTATTTAAGGACTTTGTTGCATTATTTAAGGACCGTGCTGCATTATTTAAGGACTTTGTTGCATTATTTAAGGACTCTGCTGCATTATTTAAGGACCTGGCTGCGGTATTTCAGCACTCTGCTGAATTATTTAAGGACTTTGCTGCATTATTTATGGACTTTATTGCATTATTTAAGGACTCTGCTGCATTATTTAAGGACTTTGTTGCATTATTTAAGGACTCTGCTGCATCATTTAAGGACTTTGTTGCATTATTTAAGGACTCTACTTCATTATTTAACGACTTTGCTGCATTATTTAAGGACCCTGCTGCGGTATTTCAGTACTCTGCTGCATTATTTAAGGACTCTGCTGCATTATTTAAGGACTTTGTTGCATTATTTAAGGAATCTGCTGCATTATTTAAGGACTTTGTTGCATTATTTAAGGACTCTGCTGCTTTATTTAAGGACCCTGCTGCAGTATTTCAGTAATCTGCTGCATTATTTAAGGACTTTGTTGCATTATTTAAGGACTTGGCTGGATTATTTAAGGACTTTGCTGCATTACTTAAGGACTCTGCTGCATTATTTAAGGACCCTGCTGCGGTATTTCAGCACTCTGCTGAATTATTTAAGGACTTTGCTGCATTATTTATGGACTTTATTGCATTATTTAAGGACTCTGCTGCATTATTTAAGGAATTTGTTGCATTATTTAAGGACTCTGCTGCATTATTCAAGGACTTTGCTGCATTATTTAAGGACTCTGCTGCAGTTTTTAAGGACTCTGCTGCATTATTTAAGGACTTTTCTGCATTATTTAAGGACTCTGCTGCAATATTTAAGGACTTGGCTGGATTATTTAAGGACTCTGCTGCATTATTTAAGGAATGTGCTGCATTATTTAAGGACTCTGCTGCATTATTTAAGGACTTTCTTGCATTATTTAAGGACTCTGCTGCATTATTTAAGGACTTTGTTGCATTATTTAAGGACTCTGCTGCATTATATAAGGACTTTGCTGCATTATTTAAGGACTTTATTGCATTATTTAAGGACTGTTCTGCATTATTTAAGGACTTTGTTGCATTATTTAAGGAATCTGCTGCATTATTTAAGGATCCTGCTGCGGTATTTCAGTACTCTGCTGCATTATTTAAGGAATTTGCTGCATTATTTATGGACTTTATTGCATTATTTAAAGACTTTGCTGCATTATTTAAGGACTTGGCTGGATTATTTAAGGACTGTGCTGCATTATTTAAGGACTTTGCTGCATTATTTAAGGACTCTGCTGCATTATTTAAGGACTTTGTTGCATTATTTAAGGACTCTGCTGCATTATTTAAGGACTTTGTTGCATTATTTAAGGACACTGCTGCATCATTTAAGGACTTTGTTGCATTATTTAAGGACTCTACTTCATTATTTAACGACTTTGCTGCATTATTTAAGGACCCTGCTGCGGTATTTCAGTACTCTGCTGCATTATTTAAGGACTCTGCTGCATTATTTAAGGACTTTGTTGCATTATTTAAGGACTCTGCTGCATTATTTAAGGACTTTGTTGCATTATTTAAGGACTCTGCTGCATTATTTAAGGACCCTGCTGCAGTATTTCAGTAATCTGCTGCATTATTTAAGGACTTTGTTGCATTATTTAAGGACTTGGCTGGATTATTTAGGGACTTTGCTGCATTATTTAAGGACTCTGCTGCATTATTTAAGGACTTTGCTGCATTATTTAAGGACTCTGATACGGTACTTAAGGACTCTGCTGCATTATTTAAGTACTTTGTTGCATTATTTAAGTACTCAGCTGCATTATTTAAGGACTTTGCTGCATTATTTAAGTACTCTGCTGCAGTATTTAAGGACTTGGCTGGATTATTTAAGGACTCTGCTGAATTATTTAAGGAATGTGCTGCATTATTTAAGGACTCTGCTGCATTATTTAAGGACTTTGTTGCATTATTTAAGGACTTTGTTGCATTATTTAAGGACTCTGCTGCATTATTTAAGGACTTTGCTGCATTATTTAAGGACTTTATTGCATTATTTAAGGACTGTTCTGCATTATTTAAGGACTTTGTTGCATTATTTAAGGACTCTGCTGCATTATTTAAGGATCCTGCTGCGGTATTTCAGTACTCTGCTGCATTTTTTAAGGACTTTGCTGCATTATTTAAGGACTTGGCTGGATTATTTAAGGACTCTGCTGCATTATTTAAGGACTTTGCTGCATTATTTAAGGACTCTGCTGCATTATTTAAGGACTTTGTTGCATTATTTAAGGACCCTGCTGCATTATTTAAGGACTTTGTTGCATTATTTAAGGACTCTGCTGCATTATTCAAGGACTTTGCTGCGTTATTTAAGGACTCTGCTGCAGTTTTTAAGGACTCTGCTGCATTATTTAAGGACTTTTCTGCATTATTTAAGGACTCTGCTGCAATATTTAAGGACTTGGCTGGATTATTTAAGGACTCTGCTGCATTATTTAAGGACTTTGCTGCATTATTTAAGGACTCTGCTGCATTATTTAAGGACTTTGTTGCATTATTTAAGGACCGTGCTGCATTATTTAAGGACTTTGTTGCATTATTTAAGGACTCTGCTGCATTATTTAAGGACCCTGCTGCGGTATTTCAGCACTCTGCTGAATTATTTAAGGACTTTGCTGCATTATTTATGGACTTTATTGCATTATTTAAAGACTTTGCTGCATTATTTAAGGACTTGGCTGGATTAATTAAGGACTGTGCTGCATTATTTAAGGACTTTGCTGCATTATTTAAGGACTCTGCTGCATTATTTAAGGACTTTGTTGCATTATTTAAGGACTCTGCTGCATTATTTAAGGACTTTGTTGCATTATTTAAGGACTCTGCTGCATTACTTAAGGACCCTGCTGCAGTATTTCAGTAATCTGCTGCATTATTTAAGGACTTTGTTGCATTATTTAAGGACTTGGCTGGATTATTTAAGGACTCTGCTGCATTATTTAAGGACTCTGCTGCATTATTTAAGGACTTTGTTGCATTATTTAAGGACCGTGCTGCATTATTTAAGGACTTTGTTGCATTATTTAAGGACTCTGCTGCATTATTTAAGGACCTGGCTGCGGTATTTCAGCACTCTGCTGAATTATTTAAGGACTTTGCTGCATTATTTATGGACTTTATTGCATTATTTAAGGACTCTGCTGCATTATTTAAGGACTTTGTTGCATTATTTAAGGACTCTGCTGCATCATTTAAGGACTTTGTTGCATTATTTAAGGACTCTACTTCATTATTTAACGACTTTGCTGCATTATTTAAGGACCCTGCTGCGGTATTTCAGTACTCTGCTGCATTATTTAAGGACTCTGCTGCATTATTTAAGGACTTTGTTGCATTATTTAAGGACTCTGCTGCATTATTTAAGGACTTTGTTGCATTATTTAAGGACTCTGCTGCTTTATTTAAGGACCCTGCTGCAGTATTTCAGTAATCTGCTGCATTATTTAAGGACTTTGTTGCATTATTTAAGGACTTGGCTGGATTATTTAAGGACTTTGCTGCATTACTTAAGGACTCTGCTGCATTATTTAAGGACCCTGCTGCGGTATTTCAGCACTCTGCTGAATTATTTAAGGACTTTGCTGCATTATTTATGGACTTTATTGCATTATTTAAGGACTCTGCTGCATTATTTAAGGACTTTGTTGCATTATTTAAGGACTCTGCTGCATTATTCAAGGACTTTGCTGCATTATTTAAGGACTCTGCTGCAGTTTTTAAGGACTCTGCTGCATTATTTAAGGACTTTTCTGCATTATTTAAGGACTCTGCTGCAATATTTAAGGACTTGGCTGGATTATTTAAGGACTCTGCTGCATTATTTAAGGAATGTGCTGCATTATTTAAGGACTCTGCTGCATTATTTAAGGACTTTCTTGCATTATTTAAGGACTCTGCTGCATTATTTAAGGACTTTGTTGCATTATTTAAGGACTCTGCTGCATTATATAAGGACTTTGCTGCATTATTTAAGGACTTTATTGCATTATTTAAGGACTGTTCTGCATTATTTAAGGACTTTGTTGCATTATTTAAGGACTCTGCTGCATTATTTAAGGATCCTGCTGCGGTATTTCAGTACTCTGCTGCATTATTTAAGGAATTTGCTGCATTATTTATGGACTTTATTGCATTATTTAAAGACTTTGCTGCATTATTTAAGGACTTGGCTGGATTATTTAAGGACTGTGCTGCATTATTTAAGGACTTTGCTGCATTATTTAAGGACTCTGCTGCATTATTTAAGGACTTTGTTGCATTATTTAAGGACTCTGCTGCATTATTTAAGGACTTTGTTGCATTATTTAAGGACACTGCTGCATCATTTAAGGACTTTGTTGCATTATTTAAGGACTCTACTTCATTATTTAACGACTTTGCTGCATTATTTAAGGACCCTGCTGCGGTATTTCAGTACTCTGCTGCATTATTTAAGGACTCTGCTGCATTATTTAAGGACTTTGTTGCATTATTTAAGGACTCTGCTGCATTATTTAAGGACTTTGTTGCATTATTTAAGGACTCTGCTGCATTATTTAAGGACCCTGCTGCAGTATTTCAGTAATCTGCTGCATTATTTAAGGACTTTGTTGCATTATTTAAGGACTTGGCTGGATTATTTAGGGACTTTGCTGCATTATTTAAGGACTCTGCTGCATTATTTAAGGACTTTGCTGCATTATTTAAGGACTCTGATACGGTACTTAAGGACTCTGCTGCATTATTTAAGTACTTTGTTGCATTATTTAAGTACTCAGCTGCATTATTTAAGGACTTTGCTGCATTATTTAAGTACTCTGCTGCAGTATTTAAGGACTTGGCTGGATTATTTAAGGACTCTGCTGAATTATTTAAGGAATGTGCTGCATTATTTAAGGACTCTGCTGCATTATTTAAGGACTTTGTTGCATTATTTAAGGACTTTGTTGCATTATTTAAGGACTCTGCTGCATTATTTAAGGACTTTGCTGCATTATTTAAGGACTTTATTGCATTATTTAAGGACTGTTCTGCATTATTTAAGGACTTTGTTGCATTATTTAAGGACTCTGCTGCATTATTTAAGGATCCTGCTGCGGTATTTCAGTACTCTGCTGCATTTTTTAAGGACTTTGCTGCATTATTTAAGGACTTGGCTGGATTATTTAAGGACTCTGCTGCATTATTTAAGGACTTTGCTGCATTATTTAAGGACTCTGCTGCATTATTTAAGGACTTTGTTGCATTATTTAAGGACCCTGCTGCATTATTTAAGGACTTTGTTGCATTATTTAAGGACTCTGCTGCATTATTCAAGGACTTTGCTGCATTATTTAAGGACTCTGCTGCAGTTTTTAAGGACTCTGCTGCATTATTTAAGGACTTTTCTGCATTATTTAAGGACTCTGCTGCAATATTTAAGGACTTGGCTGGATTATTTAAGGACTCTGCTGCATTATTTAAGGACTTTGCTGCATTATTTAAGGACTCTGCTGCATTATTTAAGGACTTTGTTGCATTATTTAAGGACCGTGCTGCATTATTTAAGGACTTTGTTGCATTATTTAAGGACTCTGCTGCATTATTTAAGGACCCTGCTGCGGTATTTCAGCACTCTGCTGAATTATTTAAGGACTTTGCTGCATTATTTATGGACTTTATTGCATTATTTAAAGACTTTGCTGCATTATTTAAGGACTTGGCTGGATTAATTAAGGACTGTGCTGCATTATTTAAGGACTTTGCTGCATTATTTAAGGACTCTGCTGCATTATTTAAGGACTTTGTTGCATTATTTAAGGACTCTGCTGCATTATTTAAGGACTTTGTTGCATTATTTAAGGACTCTGCTGCATTACTTAAGGACCCTGCTGCAGTATTTCAGTAATCTGCTGCATTATTTAAGGGCTTTGTTGCATTATTTAAGGACTTGGCTGGATTATTTAAGGACTCTGCTGCATTATTTAAGGACTCTGCTGCATTATTTAAGGACTTTGTTGCATTATTTAAGGACCGTGCTGCATTATTTAAGGACTTTGTTGCATTATTTAAGGACTCTGCTGCATTATTTAAGGACCTGGCTGCGGTATTTCAGCACTCTGCTGAATTATTTAAGGACTTTGCTGCATTATTTATGGACTTTATTGCATTATTTAAGGACTCTGCTGCATTATTTAAGGACTTTGTTGCATTATTTAAGGACTCTGCTGCATCATTTAAGGACTTTGTTGCATTATTTAAGGACTCTACTTCATTATTTAACGACTTTGCTGCATTATTTAAGGACCCTGCTGCGGTATTTCAGTACTCTGCTGCATTATTTAAGGACTCTGCTGCATTATTTAAGGACTTTGTTGCATTATTTAAGGACTCTGCTGCATTATTTAAGGACTTTGTTGCATTATTTAAGGACTCTGCTGCTTTATTTAAGGACCCTGCTGCAGTATTTCAGTAATCTGCTGCATTATTTAAGGACTTTGTTGCATTATTTAAGGACTTGGCTGGATTATTTAAGGACTTTGCTGCATTACTTAAGGACTCTGCTGCATTATTTAAGGACCCTGCTGCGGTATTTCAGCACTCTGCTGAATTATTTAAGGACTTTGCTGCATTATTTATGGACTTTATTGCATTATTTAAGGACTCTGCTGCATTATTTAAGGACTTTGTTGCATTATTTAAGGACTCTGCTGCATTATTCAAGGACTTTGCTGCATTATTTAAGGACTCTGCTGCAGTTTTTAAGGACTCTGCTGCATTATTTAAGGACTTTTCTGCATTATTTAAGGACTCTGCTGCAATATTTAAGGACTTGGCTGGATTATTTAAGGACTCTGCTGCATTATTTAAGGAATGTGCTGCATTATTTAAGGACTCTGCTGCATTATTTAAGGACTTTGTTGCATTATTTAAGGACTCTGCTGCATTATTTAAGGACTTTGTTGCATTATTTAAGGACTCTGCTGCATTATATAAGGACTTTGCTGCATTATTTAAGGACTTTATTGCATTATTTAAGGACTGTTCTGCATTATTTAAGGACTTTGTTGCATTATTTAAGGACTCTGCTGCATTATTTAAGGATCCTGCTGCGGTATTTCAGTACTCTGCTGCATTATTTAAGGAATTTGCTGCATTATTTATGGACTTTATTGCATTATTTAAAGACTTTGCTGCATTATTTAAGGACTTGGCTGGATTATTTAAGGACTGTGCTGCATTATTTAAGGACTTTGCTGCATTATTTAAGGACTCTGCTGCATTATTTAAGGACTTTGTTGCATTATTTAAGGACTCTGCTGCATTATTTAAGGACTTTGTTGCATTATTTAAGGACTCTGCTGCATTATTTAAGGACCCCGCTGCAGTATTTCAGTAATCTGCTGCATTATCTAAGGACTTTGTTGCATTATTTAAGGACTTGGCTGGATTATTTAAGGACTCTGCTGCATTATTTAAGGACTTTGCTGCATTATTTAAGGACTCTGCTGCATTATTTAAGGACTTTGATGCATTATTTAAGGACCGTGCTGCATTATTTAAGGACTTTGTTGCATTATTTAAGGACTCTGCTGCATTATTTAAGGACCCTGCTGCGGTATTTCAGCACTCTGCTGAATTATTTAAGGATTTTGCTGCATTATTTATGTACTTTATTGCATTATTTAAAGACTTTGCTGCATTATTTAAGGACTTGGCTGGATTAATTAAGGACTGTGCTGCATTATTTAAGGACTTTGCTGCATTATTTAAGGACTCTGCTGCATTATTTAAGGACTTTGTTGCATTATTTAAGGACTCTGCTGCATTATTTAAGGACTTTGTTGCATTATTTAAGGACTCTGCTGCATTACTTAAGGACCCTGCTGCAGTATTTCAGTAACCTGCTGCATTATTTAAGGACTTTGTTGCATTATTTAAGGACTTGGCTGGATTATTTAAGGACTCTGCTGCATTATTTAAGGACTCTGCTGCATTATTTAAGGACTTTGTTGCATTATTTAAGGACCGTGCTGCATTATTTAAGGACTTTGTTGCATTATTTAAGGACTCTGCTGCATTATTTAAGGACTTTGTTGCATTATTTAAGGACCGTGCTGCATTATTTAAGGACTTTGTTGCATTATTTAAGGACTCTGCTGCATTATTTAAGGACCCTGCTGCGGTATTTCAGCACTCTGCTGAATTATTTAAGGACTTTGCTGCATTATTTATGGACTTTATTGCATTATTTAAAGACTTTGCTGCATTATTTAAGGACTTGGCTGGATTAATTAAGGACTGTGCTGCATTATTTAAGGACTTTGCTGCATTATTTAAGGACTCTGCTGCATTATTTAAGGACTTTGTTGCATTATTTAAGGACTCTGCTGCATTATTTAAGGACTTTGTTGCATTATTTAAGGACTCTGCTGCATTACTTAAGGACCCTGCTGCAGTATTTCAGTAATCTGCTGCATTATTTAAGGGCTTTGTTGCATTATTTAAGGACTTGGCTGGATTATTTAAGGACTCTGCTGCATTATTTAAGGACTCTGCTGCATTATTTAAGGACTTTGTTGCATTATTTAAGGACCGTGCTGCATTATTTAAGGACTTTGTTGCATTATTTAAGGACTCTGCTGCATTATTTAAGGACCTGGCTGCGGTATTTCAGCACTCTGCTGAATTATTTAAGGACTTTGCTGCATTATTTATGGACTTTATTGCATTATTTAAGGACTCTGCTGCATTATTTAAGGACTTTGTTGCATTATTTAAGGACTCTGCTGCATCATTTAAGGACTTTGTTGCATTATTTAAGGACTCTACTTCATTATTTAACGACTTTGCTGCATTATTTAAGGACCCTGCTGCGGTATTTCAGTACTCTGCTGCATTATTTAAGGACTCTGCTGCATTATTTAAGGACTTTGTTGCATTATTTAAGGACTCTGCTGCATTATTTAAGGACTTTGTTGCATTATTTAAGGACTCTGCTGCTTTATTTAAGGACCCTGCTGCAGTATTTCAGTAATCTGCTGCATTATTTAAGGACTTTGTTGCATTATTTAAGGACTTGGCTGGATTATTTAAGGACTTTGCTGCATTACTTAAGGACTCTGCTGCATTATTTAAGGACCCTGCTGCGGTATTTCAGCACTCTGCTGAATTATTTAAGGACTTTGCTGCATTATTTATGGACTTTATTGCATTATTTAAGGACTCTGCTGCATTATTTAAGGACTTTGTTGCATTATTTAAGGACTCTGCTGCATTATTCAAGGACTTTGCTGCATTATTTAAGGACTCTGCTGCAGTTTTTAAGGACTCTGCTGCATTATTTAAGGACTTTTCTGCATTATTTAAGGACTCTGCTGCAATATTTAAGGACTTGGCTGGATTATTTAAGGACTCTGCTGCATTATTTAAGGAATGTGCTGCATTATTTAAGGACTCTGCTGCATTATTTAAGGACTTTCTTGCATTATTTAAGGACTCTGCTGCATTATTTAAGGACTTTGTTGCATTATTTAAGGACTCTGCTGCATTATATAAGGACTTTGCTGCATTATTTAAGGACTTTATTGCATTATTTAAGGACTGTTCTGCATTATTTAAGGACTTTGTTGCATTATTTAAGGACTCTGCTGCATTATTTAAGGATCCTGCTGCGGTATTTCAGTACTCTGCTGCATTATTTAAGGAATTTGCTGCATTATTTATGGACTTTATTGCATTATTTAAAGACTTTGCTGCATTATTTAAGGACTTGGCTGGATTATTTAAGGACTGTGCTGCATTATTTAAGGACTTTGCTGCATTATTTAAGGACTCTGCTGCATTATTTAAGGACTTTGTTGCATTATTTAAGGACTCTGCTGCATTATTTAAGGACTTTGTTGCATTATTTAAGGACTCTGCTGCATTATTTAAGGACCCCGCTGCAGTATTTCAGTAATCTGCTGCATTATCTAAGGACTTTGTTGCATTATTTAAGGACTTGGCTGGATTATTTAAGGACTCTGCTGCATTATTTAAGGACTTTGCTGCATTATTTAAGGACTCTGCTGCATTATTTAAGGACTTTGATGCATTATTTAAGGACCGTGCTGCATTATTTAAGGACTTTGTTGCATTATTTAAGGACTCTGCTGCATTATTTAAGGACCCTGCTGCGGTATTTCAGCACTCTGCTGAATTATTTAAGGATTTTGCTGCATTATTTATGTACTTTATTGCATTATTTAAAGACTTTGCTGCATTATTTAAGGACTTGGCTGGATTAATTAAGGACTGTGCTGCATTATTTAAGGACTTTGCTGCATTATTTAAGGACTCTGCTGCATTATTTAAGGACTTTGTTGCATTATTTAAGGACTCTGCTGCATTATTTAAGGACTTTGTTGCATTATTTAAGGACTCTGCTGCATTACTTAAGGACCCTGCTGCAGTATTTCAGTAATCTGCTGCATTATTTAAGGACTTTGTTGCATTATTTAAGGACTTGGCTGGATTATTTAAGGACTCTGCTGCATTATTTAAGGACTCTGCTGCATTATTTAAGGACTTTGTTGCATTATTTAAGGACCGTGCTGCATTATTTAAGGACTTTGTTGCATTATTTAAGGACTCTGCTGCATTATTTAAGGACCTGGCTGCGGTATTTCAGCACTCTGCTGAATTATTTAAGGACTTTGCTGCATTATTTATGGACTTTATTGCATTATTTAAGGACTCTGCTGCATTATTTAAGGACTTTGTTGCATTATTTAAGGACTCTGCTGCATCATTTAAGGACTTTGTTGCATTATTTAAGGACTCTACTTCATTATTTAACGACTTTGCTGCATTATTTAAGGACCCTGCTGCGGTATTTCAGTACTCTGCTGCATTATTTAAGGACTCTGCTGCATTATTTAAGGACTTTGTTGCATTATTTAAGGACTCTGCTGCATTATTTAAGGACTTTGTTGCATTATTTAAGGACTCTGCTGCTTTATTTAAGGACCCTGCTGCAGTATTTCAGTAATCTGCTGCATTATTTAAGGACTTTGTTGCATTATTTAAGGACTTGGCTGGATTATTTAAGGACTTTGCTGCATTACTTAAGGACTCTGCTGCATTATTTAAGGACCCTGCTGCGGTATTTCAGCACTCTGCTGAATTATTTAAGGACTTTGCTGCATTATTTATGGACTTTATTGCATTATTTAAGGACTCTGCTGCATTATTTAAGGACTTTGTTGCATTATTTAAGGACTCTGCTGCATTATTCAAGGACTTTGCTGCATTATTTAAGGACTCTGCTGCAGTTTTTAAGGACTCTGCTGCATTATTTAAGGACTTTTCTGCATTATTTAAGGACTCTGCTGCAATATTTAAGGACTTGGCTGGATTATTTAAGGACTCTGCTGCATTATTTAAGGAATGTGCTGCATTATTTAAGGACTCTGCTGCATTATTTAAGGACTTTCTTGCATTATTTAAGGACTCTGCTGCATTATTTAAGGACTTTGTTGCATTATTTAAGGACTCTGCTGCATTATATAAGGACTTTGCTGCATTATTTAAGGACTTTATTGCATTATTTAAGGACTGTTCTGCATTATTTAAGGACTTTGTTGCATTATTTAAGGACTCTGCTGCATTATTTAAGGATCCTGCTGCGGTATTTCAGTACTCTGCTGCATTATTTAAGGAATTTGCTGCATTATTTATGGACTTTATTGCATTATTTAAAGACTTTGCTGCATTATTTAAGGACTTGGCTGGATTATTTAAGGACTGTGCTGCATTATTTAAGGACTTTGCTGCATTATTTAAGGACTCTGCTGCATTATTTAAGGACTTTGTTGCATTATTTAAGGACTCTGCTGCATTATTTAAGGACTTTGTTGCATTATTTAAGGACACTGCTGCATCATTTAAGGACTTTGTTGCATTATTTAAGGACTCTACTTCATTATTTAACGACTTTGCTGCATTATTTAAGGACCCTGCTGCGGTATTTCAGTACTCTGCTGCATTATTTAAGGACTCTGCTGCATTATTTAAGGACTTTGTTGCATTATTTAAGGACTCTGCTGCATTATTTAAGGACTTTGTTGCATTATTTAAGGACTCTGCTGCATTATTTAAGGACCCTGCTGCAGTATTTCAGTAATCTGCTGCATTATTTAAGGACTTTGTTGCATTATTTAAGGACTTGGCTGGATTATTTAGGGACTTTGCTGCATTATTTAAGGACTCTGCTGCATTATTTAAGGACTTTGCTGCATTATTTAAGGACTCTGATACGGTACTTAAGGACTCTGCTGCATTATTTAAGTACTTTGTTGCATTATTTAAGTACTCAGCTGCATTATTTAAGGACTTTGCTGCATTATTTAAGTACTCTGCTGCAGTATTTAAGGACTTGGCTGGATTATTTAAGGACTCTGCTGAATTATTTAAGGAATGTGCTGCATTATTTAAGGACTCTGCTGCATTATTTAAGGACTTTGTTGCATTATTTAAGGACTTTGTTGCATTATTTAAGGACTCTGCTGCATTATTTAAGGACTTTGCTGCATTATTTAAGGACTTTATTGCATTATTTAAGGACTGTTCTGCATTATTTAAGGACTTTGTTGCATTATTTAAGGACTCTGCTGCATTATTTAAGGATCCTGCTGCGGTATTTCAGTACTCTGCTGCATTTTTTAAGGACTTTGCTGCATTATTTAAGGACTTGGCTGGATTATTTAAGGACTCTGCTGCATTATTTAAGGACTTTGCTGCATTATTTAAGGACTCTGCTGCATTATTTAAGGACTTTGTTGCATTATTTAAGGACCCTGCTGCATTATTTAAGGACTTTGTTGCATTATTTAAGGACTCTGCTGCATTATTCAAGGACTTTGCTGCATTATTTAAGGACTCTGCTGCAGTTTTTAAGGACTCTGCTGCATTATTTAAGGACTTTTCTGCATTATTTAAGGACTCTGCTGCAATATTTAAGGACTTGGCTGGATTATTTAAGGACTCTGCTGCATTATTTAAGGACTTTGCTGCATTATTTAAGGACTCTGCTGCATTATTTAAGGACTTTGTTGCATTATTTAAGGACCGTGCTGCATTATTTAAGGACTTTGTTGCATTATTTAAGGACTCTGCTGCATTATTTAAGGAACCTGCTGCGGTATTTCAGCACTCTGCTGAATTATTTAAGGACTTTGCTGCATTATTTATGGACTTTATTGCATTATTTAAAGACTTTGCTGCATTATTTAAGGACTTGGCTGGATTAATTAAGGACTGTGCTGCATTATTTAAGGACTTTGCTGCATTATTTAAGGACTCTGCTGCATTATTTAAGGACTTTGTTGCATTATTTAAGGACTCTGCTGCATTATTTAAGGACTTTGTTGCATTATTTAAGGACTCTGCTGCATTACTTAAGGACCCTGCTGCAGTATTTCAGTAATCTGCTGCATTATTTAAGGACTTTGTTGCATTATTTAAGGACTTGGCTGGATTATTTAAGGACTCTGCTGCATTATTTAAGGACTCTGCTGCATTATTTAAGGACTTTGTTGCATTATTTAAGGACCGTGCTGCATTATTTAAGGACTTTGTTGCATTATTTAAGGACTCTGCTGCATTATTTAAGGACCTGGCTGCGGTATTTCAGCACTCTGCTGAATTATTTAAGGACTTTGCTGCATTATTTATGGACTTTATTGCATTATTTAAGGACTCTGCTGCATTATTTAAGGACTTTGTTGCATTATTTAAGGACTCTGCTGCATTATTTAAGGACCCTGCTGCAGTATTTCAGTAATCTGCTGCATTATTTAAGGACTTTGTTGCATTATTTAAGGACTTGGCTGGATTATTTAGGGACTTTGCTGCATTATTTAAGGACTCTGCTGCATTATTTAAGGACTTTGCTGCATTATTTAAGGACTCTGATACGGTACTTAAGGACTCTGCTGCATTATTTAAGTACTTTGTTGCATTATTTAAGTACTCAGCTGCATTATTTAAGGACTTTGCTGCATTATTTAAGTACTCTGCTGCAGTATTTAAGGACTTGGCTGGATTATTTAAGGACTCTGCTGAATTATTTAAGGAATGTGCTGCATTATTTAAGGACTCTGCTGCATTATTTAAGGACTTTGTTGCATTATTTAAGGACTTTGTTGCATTATTTAAGGACTCTGCTGCATTATTTAAGGACTTTGCTGCATTATTTAAGGACTTTATTGCATTATTTAAGGACTGTTCTGCATTATTTAAGGACTTTGTTGCATTATTTAAGGACTCTGCTGCATTATTTAAGGATCCTGCTGCGGTATTTCAGTACTCTGCTGCATTTTTTAAGGACTTTGCTGCATTATTTAAGGACTTGGCTGGATTATTTAAGGACTCTGCTGCATTATTTAAGGACTTTGCTGCATTATTTAAGGACTTTGTTGCATTATTTAAGGACCCTGCTGCATTATTTAAGGACTTTGTTGCATTATTTAAGGACTCTGCTGCATTATTCAAGGACTTTGCTGCATTATTTAAGGACTCTGCTGCAGTTTTTAAGGACTCTGCTGCATTATTTAAGGACTTTTCTGCATTATTTAAGGACTCTGCTGCAATATTTAAGGACTTGGCTGGATTATTTAAGGACTCTGCTGCATTATTTAAGGACTCTGCTGCATTATTTAAGGACTTTGTTGCATTATTTAAGGACCGTGCTGCATTATTTAAGGACTTTGTTGCATTATTTAAGGACTCTGCTGCATTATTTAAGGACCCCGCTGCAGTATTTCAGTAATCTGCTGCATTATCTAAGGACTTTGTTGCATTATTTAAGGACTTGGCTGGATTATTTAAGGACTCTGCTGCATTATTTAAGGACTTTGCTGCATTATTTAAGGACTCTGCTGCATTATTTAAGGACTTTGATGCATTATTTAAGGACCGTGCTGCATTATTTAAGGACTTTGTTGCATTATTTAAGGACTCTGCTGCATTATTTAAGGACCCTGCTGCGGTATTTCAGCACTCTGCTGAATTATTTAAGGATTTTGCTGCATTATTTATGTACTTTATTGCATTATTTAAAGACTTTGCTGCATTATTTAAGGACTTGGCTGGATTAATTAAGGACTGTGCTGCATTATTTAAGGACTTTGCTGCATTATTTAAGGACTCTGCTGCATTATTTAAGGACTTTGTTGCATTATTTAAGGACTCTGCTGCATTATTTAAGGACTTTGTTGCATTATTTAAGGACTCTGCTGCATTACTTAAGGACCCTGCTGCAGTATTTCAGTAATCTGCTGCATTATTTAAGGACTTTGTTGCATTATTTAAGGACTTGGCTGGATTATTTAAGGACTCTGCTGCATTATTTAAGGACTCTGCTGCATTATTTAAGGACTTTGTTGCATTATTTAAGGACCGTGCTGCATTATTTAAGGACTTTGTTGCATTATTTAAGGACTCTGCTGCATTATTTAAGGACCTGGCTGCGGTATTTCAGCACTCTGCTGAATTATTTAAGGACTTTGCTGCATTATTTATGGACTTTATTGCATTATTTAAGGACTCTGCTGCATTATTTAAGGACTTTGTTGCATTATTTAAGGACTCTGCTGCATCATTTAAGGACTTTGTTGCATTATTTAAGGACTCTACTTCATTATTTAACGACTTTGCTGCATTATTTAAGGACCCTGCTGCGGTATTTCAGTACTCTGCTGCATTATTTAAGGACTCTGCTGCATTATTTAAGGACTTTGTTGCATTATTTAAGGACTCTGCTGCATTATTTAAGGACTTTGTTGCATTATTTAAGGACTCTGCTGCTTTATTTAAGGACCCTGCTGCAGTATTTCAGTAATCTGCTGCATTATTTAAGGACTTTGTTGCATTATTTAAGGACTTGGCTGGATTATTTAAGGACTTTGCTGCATTACTTAAGGACTCTGCTGCATTATTTAAGGACCCTGCTGCGGTATTTCAGCACTCTGCTGAATTATTTAAGGACTTTGCTGCATTATTTATGGACTTTATTGCATTATTTAAGGACTCTGCTGCATTATTTAAGGACTTTGTTGCATTATTTAAGGACTCTGCTGCATTATTCAAGGACTTTGCTGCATTATTTAAGGACTCTGCTGCAGTTTTTAAGGACTCTGCTGCATTATTTAAGGACTTTTCTGCATTATTTAAGGACTCTGCTGCAATATTTAAGGACTTGGCTGGATTATTTAAGGACTCTGCTGCATTATTTAAGGAATGTGCTGCATTATTTAAGGACTCTGCTGCATTATTTAAGGACTTTCTTGCATTATTTAAGGACTCTGCTGCATTATTTAAGGACTTTGTTGCATTATTTAAGGACTCTGCTGCATTATATAAGGACTTTGCTGCATTATTTAAGGACTTTATTGCATTATTTAAGGACTGTTCTGCATTATTTAAGGACTTTGTTGCATTATTTAAGGACTCTGCTGCATTATTTAAGGATCCTGCTGCGGTATTTCAGTACTCTGCTGCATTATTTAAGGAATTTGCTGCATTATTTATGGACTTTATTGCATTATTTAAAGACTTTGCTGCATTATTTAAGGACTTGGCTGGATTATTTAAGGACTGTGCTGCATTATTTAAGGACTTTGCTGCATTATTTAAGGACTCTGCTGCATTATTTAAGGACTTTGTTGCATTATTTAAGGACTCTGCTGCATTATTTAAGGACTTTGTTGCATTATTTAAGGACACTGCTGCATCATTTAAGGACTTTGTTGCATTATTTAAGGACTCTACTTCATTATTTAACGACTTTGCTGCATTATTTAAGGACCCTGCTGCGGTATTTCAGTACTCTGCTGCATTATTTAAGGACTCTGCTGCATTATTTAAGGACTTTGTTGCATTATTTAAGGACTCTGCTGCATTATTTAAGGACTTTGTTGCATTATTTAAGGACTCTGCTGCATTATTTAAGGACCCTGCTGCAGTATTTCAGTAATCTGCTGCATTATTTAAGGACTTTGTTGCATTATTTAAGGACTTGGCTGGATTATTTAGGGACTTTGCTGCATTATTTAAGGACTCTGCTGCATTATTTAAGGACTTTGCTGCATTATTTAAGGACTCTGATACGGTACTTAAGGACTCTGCTGCATTATTTAAGTACTTTGTTGCATTATTTAAGTACTCAGCTGCATTATTTAAGGACTTTGCTGCATTATTTAAGTACTCTGCTGCAGTATTTAAGGACTTGGCTGGATTATTTAAGGACTCTGCTGAATTATTTAAGGAATGTGCTGCATTATTTAAGGACTCTGCTGCATTATTTAAGGACTTTGTTGCATTATTTAAGGACTTTGTTGCATTATTTAAGGACTCTGCTGCATTATTTAAGGACTTTGCTGCATTATTTAAGGACTTTATTGCATTATTTAAGGACTGTTCTGCATTATTTAAGGACTTTGTTGCATTATTTAAGGACTCTGCTGCATTATTTAAGGATCCTGCTGCGGTATTTCAGTACTCTGCTGCATTTTTTAAGGACTTTGCTGCATTATTTAAGGACTTGGCTGGATTATTTAAGGACTCTGCTGCATTATTTAAGGACTTTGCTGCATTATTTAAGGACTCTGCTGCATTATTTAAGGACTTTGTTGCATTATTTAAGGACCCTGCTGCATTATTTAAGGACTTTGTTGCATTATTTAAGGACTCTGCTGCATTATTCAAGGACTTTGCTGCATTATTTAAGGACTCTGCTGCAGTTTTTAAGGACTCTGCTGCATTATTTAAGGACTTTTCTGCATTATTTAAGGACTCTGCTGCAATATTTAAGGACTTGGCTGGATTATTTAAGGACTCTGCTGCATTATTTAAGGACTTTGCTGCATTATTTAAGGACTCTGCTGCATTATTTAAGGACTTTGTTGCATTATTTAAGGACCGTGCTGCATTATTTAAGGACTTTGTTGCATTATTTAAGGACTCTGCTGCATTATTTAAGGACCCTGCTGCGGTATTTCAGCACTCTGCTGAATTATTTAAGGACTTTGCTGCATTATTTATGGACTTTATTGCATTATTTAAAGACTTTGCTGCATTATTTAAGGACTTGGCTGGATTAATTAAGGACTGTGCTGCATTATTTAAGGACTTTGCTGCATTATTTAAGGACTCTGCTGCATTATTTAAGGACTTTGTTGCATTATTTAAGGACTCTGCTGCATTATTTAAGGACTTTGTTGCATTATTTAAGGACTCTGCTGCATTACTTAAGGACCCTGCTGCAGTATTTCAGTAATCTGCTGCATTATTTAAGGACTTTGTTGCATTATTTAAGGACTTGGCTGGATTATTTAAGGACTCTGCTGCATTATTTAAGGACTCTGCTGCATTATTTAAGGACTTTGTTGCATTATTTAAGGACCGTGCTGCATTATTTAAGGACTTTGTTGCATTATTTAAGGACTCTGCTGCATTATTTAAGGACCTGGCTGCGGTATTTCAGCACTCTGCTGAATTATTTAAGGACTTTGCTGCATTATTTATGGACTTTATTGCATTATTTAAGGACTCTGCTGCATTATTTAAGGACTTTGTTGCATTATTTAAGGACTCTGCTGCATTATTTAAGGACCCTGCTGCAGTATTTCAGTAATCTGCTGCATTATTTAAGGACTTTGTTGCATTATTTAAGGACTTGGCTGGATTATTTAGGGACTTTGCTGCATTATTTAAGGACTCTGCTGCATTATTTAAGGACTTTGCTGCATTATTTAAGGACTCTGATACGGTACTTAAGGACTCTGCTGCATTATTTAAGTACTTTGTTGCATTATTTAAGTACTCAGCTGCATTATTTAAGGACTTTGCTGCATTATTTAAGTACTCTGCTGCAGTATTTAAGGACTTGGCTGGATTATTTAAGGACTCTGCTGAATTATTTAAGGAATGTGCTGCATTATTTAAGGACTCTGCTGCATTATTTAAGGACTTTGTTGCATTATTTAAGGACTTTGTTGCATTATTTAAGGACTGCTGCATTATTTAAGGACTTTGCTGCATTATTTAAGGACTTTATTGCATTATTTAAGGACTGTTCTGCATTATTTAAGGACTTTGTTGCATTATTTAAGGACTCTGCTGCATTATTTAAGGATCCTGCTGCGGTATTTCAGTACTCTGCTGCATTTTTTAAGGACTTTGCTGCATTATTTAAGGACTTGGCTGGATTATTTAAGGACTCTGCTGCATTATTTAAGGACTTTGCTGCATTATTTAAGGACTTTGTTGCATTATTTAAGGACCCTGCTGCATTATTTAAGGACTTTGTTGCATTATTTAAGGACTCTGCTGCATTATTCAAGGACTTTGCTGCATTATTTAAGGACTCTGCTGCAGTTTTTAAGGACTCTGCTGCATTATTTAAGGACTTTTCTGCATTATTTAAGGACTCTGCTGCAATATTTAAGGACTTGGCTGGATTATTTAAGGACTCTGCTGCATTATTTAAGGACTTTGCTGCATTATTTAAGGACTCTGCTGCATTATTTAAGGACTTTGTTGCATTATTTAAGGACCGTGCTGCATTATTTAAGGACTTTGTTGCATTATTTAAGGACTCTGCTGCATTATTTAAGGACCCTGCTGCGGTATTTCAGCACTCTGCTGAATTATTTAAGGACTTTGCTGCATTATTTATGGACTTTATTGCATTATTTAAAGACTTTGCTGCATTATTTAAGGACTTGGCTGGATTAATTAAGGACTGTGCTGCATTATTTAAGGACTTTGCTGCATTATTTAAGGACTCTGCTGCATTATTTAAGGACTTTGTTGCATTATTTAAGGACTCTGCTGCATTATTTAAGGACTTTGTTGCATTATTTAAGGACTCTGCTGCATTACTTAAGGACCCTGCTGCAGTATTTCAGTAATCTGCTGCATTATTTAAGGACTTTGTTGCATTATTTAAGGACTTGGCTGGATTATTTAAGGACTCTGCTGCATTATTTAAGGACTCTGCTGCATTATTTAAGGACTTTGTTGCATTATTTAAGGACCGTGCTGCATTATTTAAGGACTTTGTTGCATTATTTAAGGACTCTGCTGCATTATTTAAGGACCCCGCTGCAGTATTTCAGTAATCTGCTGCATTATCTAAGGACTTTGTTGCATTATTTAAGGACTTGGCTGGATTATTTAAGGACTCTGCTGCATTATTTAAGGACTTTGCTGCATTATTTAAGGACTCTGCTGCATTATTTAAGGACTTTGATGCATTATTTAAGGACCGTGCTGCATTATTTAAGGACTTTGTTGCATTATTTAAGGACTCTGCTGCATTATTTAAGGACCCTGCTGCGGTATTTCAGCACTCTGCTGAATTATTTAAGGATTTTGCTGCATTATTTATGTACTTTATTGCATTATTTAAAGACTTTGCTGCATTATTTAAGGACTTGGCTGGATTAATTAAGGACTGTGCTGCATTATTTAAGGACTTTGCTGCATTATTTAAGGACTCTGCTGCATTATTTAAGGACTTTGTTGCATTATTTAAGGACTCTGCTGCATTATTTAAGGACTTTGTTGCATTATTTAAGGACTCTGCTGCATTACTTAAGGACCCTGCTGCAGTATTTCAGTAATCTGCTGCATTATTTAAGGACTTTGTTGCATTATTTAAGGACTTGGCTGGATTATTTAAGGACTCTGCTGCATTATTTAAGGACTCTGCTGCATTATTTAAGGACTTTGTTGCATTATTTAAGGACCGTGCTGCATTATTTAAGGACTTTGTTGCATTATTTAAGGACTCTGCTGCATTATTTAAGGACTTTGTTGCATTATTTAAGGACCGTGCTGCATTATTTAAGGACTTTGTTGCATTATTTAAGGACTCTGCTGCATTATTTAAGGACCCTGCTGCGGTATTTCAGCACTCTGCTGAATTATTTAAGGACTTTGCTGCATTATTTATGGACTTTATTGCATTATTTAAAGACTTTGCTGCATTATTTAAGGACTTGGCTGGATTAATTAAGGACTGTGCTGCATTATTTAAGGACTTTGCTGCATTATTTAAGGACTCTGCTGCATTATTTAAGGACTTTGTTGCATTATTTAAGGACTCTGCTGCATTATTTAAGGACTTTGTTGCATTATTTAAGGACTCTGCTGCATTACTTAAGGACCCTGCTGCAGTATTTCAGTAATCTGCTGCATTATTTAAGGGCTTTGTTGCATTATTTAAGGACTTGGCTGGATTATTTAAGGACTCTGCTGCATTATTTAAGGACTCTGCTGCATTATTTAAGGACTTTGTTGCATTATTTAAGGACCGTGCTGCATTATTTAAGGACTTTGTTGCATTATTTAAGGACTCTGCTGCATTATTTAAGGACCTGGCTGCGGTATTTCAGCACTCTGCTGAATTATTTAAGGACTTTGCTGCATTATTTATGGACTTTATTGCATTATTTAAGGACTCTGCTGCATTATTTAAGGACTTTGTTGCATTATTTAAGGACTCTGCTGCATCATTTAAGGACTTTGTTGCATTATTTAAGGACTCTACTTCATTATTTAACGACTTTGCTGCATTATTTAAGGACCCTGCTGCGGTATTTCAGTACTCTGCTGCATTATTTAAGGACTCTGCTGCATTATTTAAGGACTTTGTTGCATTATTTAAGGACTCTGCTGCATTATTTAAGGACTTTGTTGCATTATTTAAGGACTCTGCTGCTTTATTTAAGGACCCTGCTGCAGTATTTCAGTAATCTGCTGCATTATTTAAGGACTTTGTTGCATTATTTAAGGACTTGGCTGGATTATTTAAGGACTTTGCTGCATTACTTAAGGACTCTGCTGCATTATTTAAGGACCCTGCTGCGGTATTTCAGCACTCTGCTGAATTATTTAAGGACTTTGCTGCATTATTTATGGACTTTATTGCATTATTTAAGGACTCTGCTGCATTATTTAAGGACTTTGTTGCATTATTTAAGGACTCTGCTGCATTATTCAAGGACTTTGCTGCATTATTTAAGGACTCTGCTGCAGTTTTTAAGGACTCTGCTGCATTATTTAAGGACTTTTCTGCATTATTTAAGGACTCTGCTGCAATATTTAAGGACTTGGCTGGATTATTTAAGGACTCTGCTGCATTATTTAAGGAATGTGCTGCATTATTTAAGGACTCTGCTGCATTATTTAAGGACTTTGTTGCATTATTTAAGGACTCTGCTGCATTATTTAAGGACTTTGTTGCATTATTTAAGGACTCTGCTGCATTATTTAAGGACCCCGCTGCAGTATTTCAGTAATCTGCTGCATTATCTAAGGACTTTGTTGCATTATTTAAGGACTTGGCTGGATTATTTAAGGACTCTGCTGCATTATTTAAGGACTTTGCTGCATTATTTAAGGACTCTGCTGCATTATTTAAGGACTTTGATGCATTATTTAAGGACCGTGCTGCATTATTTAAGGACTTTGTTGCATTATTTAAGGACTCTGCTGCATTATTTAAGGACCCTGCTGCGGTATTTCAGCACTCTGCTGAATTATTTAAGGATTTTGCTGCATTATTTATGTACTTTATTGCATTATTTAAAGACTTTGCTGCATTATTTAAGGACTTGGCTGGATTAATTAAGGACTGTGCTGCATTATTTAAGGACTTTGCTGCATTATTTAAGGACTCTGCTGCATTATTTAAGGACTTTGTTGCATTATTTAAGGACTCTGCTGCATTATTTAAGGACTTTGTTGCATTATTTAAGGACTCTGCTGCATTACTTAAGGACCCTGCTGCAGTATTTCAGTAATCTGCTGCATTATTTAAGGACTTTGTTGCATTATTTAAGGACTTGGCTGGATTATTTAAGGACTCTGCTGCATTATTTAAGGACTCTGCTGCATTATTTAAGGACTTTGTTGCATTATTTAAGGACCGTGCTGCATTATTTAAGGACTTTGTTGCATTATTTAAGGACTCTGCTGCATTATTTAAGGACCTGGCTGCGGTATTTCAGCACTCTGCTGAATTATTTAAGGACTTTGCTGCATTATTTATGGACTTTATTGCATTATTTAAGGACTCTGCTGCATTATTTAAGGACTTTGTTGCATTATTTAAGGACTCTGCTGCATCATTTAAGGACTTTGTTGCATTATTTAAGGACTCTACTTCATTATTTAACGACTTTGCTGCATTATTTAAGGACCCTGCTGCGGTATTTCAGTACTCTGCTGCATTATTTAAGGACTCTGCTGCATTATTTAAGGACTTTGTTGCATTATTTAAGGACTCTGCTGCATTATTTAAGGACTTTGTTGCATTATTTAAGGACTCTGCTGCATTATTTAAGGACCCTGCTGCAGTATTTCAGTAATCTGCTGCATTATTTAAGGACTTTGTTGCATTATTTAAGGACTCTGCTGCATTATTCAAGGACTTTGCTGCATTATTTAAGGACTCTGCTGCAGTTTTTAAGGACTCTGCTGCATTATTTAAGGACTTTTCTGCATTATTTAAGGACTCTGCTGCAATATTTAAGGACTTGGCTGGATTATTTAAGGACTCTGCTGCATTATTTAAGGAATGTGCTGCATTATTTAAGGACTCTGCTGCATTATTTAAGGACTTTCTTGCATTATTTAAGGACTCTGCTGCATTATTTAAGGACTTTGTTGCATTATTTAAGGACTCTGCTGCATTATATAAGGACTTTGCTGCATTATTTAAGGACTTTATTGCATTATTTAAGGACTGTTCTGCATTATTTAAGGACTTTGTTGCATTATTTAAGGACTCTGCTGCATTATTTAAGGATCCTGCTGCGGTATTTCAGTACTCTGCTGCATTATTTAAGGAATTTGCTGCATTATTTATGGACTTTATTGCATTATTTAAAGACTTTGCTGCATTATTTAAGGACTTGGCTGGATTATTTAAGGACTGTGCTGCATTATTTAAGGACTTTGCTGCATTATTTAAGGACTCTGCTGCATTATTTAAGGACTTTGTTGCATTATTTAAGGACTCTGCTGCATTATTTAAGGACTTTGTTGCATTATTTAAGGACACTGCTGCATCATTTAAGGACTTTGTTGCATTATTTAAGGACTCTACTTCATTATTTAACGACTTTGCTGCATTATTTAAGGACCCTGCTGCGGTATTTCAGTACTCTGCTGCATTATTTAAGGACTCTGCTGCATTATTTAAGGACTTTGTTGCATTATTTAAGGACTCTGCTGCATTATTTAAGGACTTTGTTGCATTATTTAAGGACTCTGCTGCATTATTTAAGGACCCTGCTGCAGTATTTCAGTAATCTGCTGCATTATTTAAGGACTTTGTTGCATTATTTAAGGACTTGGCTGGATTATTTAGGGGACTTTGCTGCATTATTTAAGGACTCTGCTGCATTATTTAAGGACTTTGCTGCATTATTTAAGGACTCTGATACGGTACTTAAGGACTCTGCTGCATTATTTAAGTACTTTGTTGCATTATTTAAGTACTCAGCTGCATTATTTAAGGACTTTGCTGCATTATTTAAGTACTCTGCTGCAGTATTTAAGGACTTGGCTGGATTATTTAAGGACTCTGCTGAATTATTTAAGGAATGTGCTGCATTATTTAAGGACTCTGCTGCATTATTTAAGGACTTTGTTGCATTATTTAAGGACTTTGTTGCATTATTTAAGGACTCTGCTGCATTATTTAAGGACTTTGCTGCATTATTTAAGGACTTTATTGCATTATTTAAGGACTGTTCTGCATTATTTAAGGACTTTGTTGCATTATTTAAGGACTCTGCTGCATTATTTAAGGATCCTGCTGCGGTATTTCAGTACTCTGCTGCATTTTTTAAGGACTTTGCTGCATTATTTAAGGACTTGGCTGGATTATTTAAGGACTCTGCTGCATTATTTAAGGACTTTGCTGCATTATTTAAGGACTCTGCTGCATTATTTAAGGACTTTGTTGCATTATTTAAGGACCCTGCTGCATTATTTAAGGACTTTGTTGCATTATTTAAGGACTCTGCTGCATTATTCAAGACTTTGCTGCATTATTTAAGGACTCTGCTGCAGTTTTTAAGGACTCTGCTGCATTATTTAAGGACTTTTCTGCATTATTTAAGGACTCTGCTGCAATATTTAAGGACTTGGCTGGATTATTTAAGGACTCTGCTGCATTATTTAAGGACTTTGCTGCATTATTTAAGGACTCTGCTGCATTATTTAAGGACTTTGTTGCATTATTTAAGGACCGTGCTGCATTATTTAAGGACTTTGTTGCATTATTTAAGGACTCTGCTGCATTATTTAAGGACCCTGCTGCGGTATTTCAGCACTCTGCTGAATTATTTAAGGACTTTGCTGCATTATTTATGGACTTTATTGCATTATTTAAAGACTTTGCTGCATTATTTAAGGACTTGGCTGGATTAATTAAGGACTGTGCTGCATTATTTAAGGACTTTGCTGCATTATTTAAGGACTCTGCTGCATTATTTAAGGACTTTGTTGCATTATTTAAGGACTCTGCTGCATTATTTAAGGACTTTGTTGCATTATTTAAGGACTCTGCTGCATTACTTAAGGACCCTGCTGCAGTATTTCAGTAATCTGCTGCATTATTTAAGGACTTTGTTGCATTATTTAAGGACTTGGCTGGATTATTTAAGGACTCTGCTGCATTATTTAAGGACTCTGCTGCATTATTTAAGGACTTTGTTGCATTATTTAAGGACCGTGCTGCATTATTTAAGGACTTTGTTGCATTATTTAAGGACTCTGCTGCATTATTTAAGGACCTGGCTGCGGTATTTCAGCACTCTGCTGAATTATTTAAGGACTTTGCTGCATTATTTATGGACTTTATTGCATTATTTAAGGACTCTGCTGCATTATTTAAGGACTTTGTTGCATTATTTAAGGACTCTGCTGCATTATTTAAGGACCCTGCTGCAGTATTTCAGTAATCTGCTGCATTATTTAAGGACTTTGTTGCATTATTTAAGGACTTGGCTGGATTATTTAGGGACTTTGCTGCATTATTTAAGGACTCTGCTGCATTATTTAAGGACTTTGCTGCATTATTTAAGGACTCTGATACGGTACTTAAGGACTCTGCTGCATTATTTAAGTACTTTGTTGCATTATTTAAGTACTCAGCTGCATTATTTAAGGACTTTGCTGCATTATTTAAGTACTCTGCTGCAGTATTTAAGGACTTGGCTGGATTATTTAAGGACTCTGCTGAATTATTTAAGGAATGTGCTGCATTATTTAAGGACTCTGCTGCATTATTTAAGGACTTTGTTGCATTATTTAAGGACTTTGTTGCATTATTTAAGGACTCTGCTGCATTATTTAAGGACTTTGCTGCATTATTTAAGGACTTTATTGCATTATTTAAGGACTGTTCTGCATTATTTAAGGACTTTGTTGCATTATTTAAGGACTCTGCTGCATTATTTAAGGATCCTGCTGCGGTATTTCAGTACTCTGCTGCATTTTTTAAGGACTTTGCTGCATTATTTAAGGACTTGGCTGGATTATTTAAGGACTCTGCTGCATTATTTAAGGACTTTGTTGCATTATTTAAGGACTCTGCTGCATTATTCAAGGACTTTGCTGCATTATTTAAGGACTCTGCTGCAGTTTTTAAGGACTCTGCTGCATTATTTAAGGACTTTTCTGCATTATTTAAGGACTCTGCTGCAATATTTAAGGACTTGGCTGGATTATTTAAGGACTCTGCTGCATTATTTAAGGACTTTGCTGCATTATTTAAGGACTCTGCTGCATTATTTAAGGACTTTGTTGCATTATTTAAGGACCGTGCTGCATTATTTAAGGAATTGGTTGCATTATTTAAGGACTCTGCTGCATTATTTAAGGACCCTGCTGCGGTATTTCAGCACTCTGCTGAATTATTTAAGGACTTTGCTGCATTATTTATGGACTTTATTGCATTATTTAAAGACTTTGCTGCATTATTTAAGGACTTGGCTGGATTAATTAAGGACTGTGCTGCATTATTTAAGGACTTTGCTGCATTATTTAAGGACTCTGCTGCATTATTTAAGGACTTTGTTGCATTATTTAAGGACTCTGCTGCATTATTTAAGGACTTTGTTGCATTATTTAAGGACTCTGCTGCATTACTTAAGGACCCTGCTGCAGTATTTCAGTAATCTGCTGCATTATTTAAGGACTTTGTTGCATTATTTAAGGACTTGGCTGGATTATTTAAGGACTCTGCTGCATTATTTAAGGACTCTGCTGCATTATTTAAGGACTTTGTTGCATTATTTAAGGACCGTGCTGCATTATTTAAGGACTTTGTTGCATTATTTAAGGACTCTGCTGCATTATTTAAGGACCTGGCTGCGGTATTTCAGCACTCTGCTGAATTATTTAAGGACTTTGCTGCATTATTTATGGACTTTATTGCATTATTTAAGGACTCTGCTGCATTATTTAAGGACTTTGTTGCATTATTTAAGGACTCTGCTGCATTATTTAAGGACCCTGCTGCAGTATTTCAGTAATCTGCTGCATTATTTAAGGACTTTGTTGCATTATTTAAGGACTTGGCTGGATTATTTAGGGACTTTGCTGCATTATTTAAGGACTCTGCTGCATTATTTAAGGACTTTGCTGCATTATTTAAGGACTCTGATACGGTACTTAAGGACTCTGCTGCATTATTTAAGTACTTTGTTGCATTATTTAAGTACTCAGCTGCATTATTTAAGGACTTTGCTGCATTATTTAAGTACTCTGCTGCAGTATTTAAGGACTTGGCTGGATTATTTAAGGACTCTGCTGAATTATTTAAGGAATGTGCTGCATTATTTAAGGACTCTGCTGCATTATTTAAGGACTTTGTTGCATTATTTAAGGACTTTGTTGCATTATTTAAGGACTCTGCTGCATTATTTAAGGACTTTGCTGCATTATTTAAGGACTTTATTGCATTATTTAAGGACTGTTCTGCATTATTTAAGGACTTTGTTGCATTATTTAAGGACTCTGCTGCATTATTTAAGGATCCTGCTGCGGTATTTCAGTACTCTGCTGCATTTTTTAAGGACTTTGCTGCATTATTTAAGGACTTGGCTGGATTATTTAAGGACTCTGCTGCATTATTTAAGGACTTTGCTGCATTATTTAAGGACTTTGTTGCATTATTTAAGGACCCTGCTGCATTATTTAAGGACTTTGTTGCATTATTTAAGGACTCTGCTGCATTATTCAAGGACTTTGCTGCATTATTTAAGGACTCTGCTGCAGTTTTTAAGGACTCTGCTGCATTATTTAAGGACTTTTCTGCATTATTTAAGGACTCTGCTGCAATATTTAAGGACTTGGCTGGATTATTTAAGGACTCTGCTGCATTATTTAAGGACTTTGCTGCATTATTTAAGGACTCTGCTGCATTATTTAAGGACTTTGTTGCATTATTTAAGGACCGTGCTGCATTATTTAAGGACTTTGTTGCATTATTTAAGGACTCTGCTGCATTATTTAAGGACCCTGCTGCGGTATTTCAGCACTCTGCTGAATTATTTAAGGACTTTGCTGCATTATTTATGGACTTTATTGCATTATTTAAAGACTTTGCTGCATTATTTAAGGACTTGGCTGGATTAATTAAGGACTGTGCTGCATTATTTAAGGACTTTGCTGCATTATTTAAGGACTCTGCTGCATTATTTAAGGACTTTGTTGCATTATTTAAGGACTCTGCTGCATTATTTAAGGACTTTGTTGCATTATTTAAGGACTCTGCTGCATTACTTAAGGACCCTGCTGCAGTATTTCAGTAATCTGCTGCATTATTTAAGGACTTTGTTGCATTATTTAAGGACTTGGCTGGATTATTTAAGGACTCTGCTGCATTATTTAAGGACTCTGCTGCATTATTTAAGGACTTTGTTGCATTATTTAAGGACCGTGCTGCATTATTTAAGGACTTTGTTGCATTATTTAAGGACTCTGCTGCATTATTTAAGGACCTGGCTGCGGTATTTCAGCACTCTGCTGAATTATTTAAGGACTTTGCTGCATTATTTATGGACTTTATTGCATTATTTAAGGACTCTGCTGCATTATTTAAGGACTTTGTTGCATTATTTAAGGACTCTGCTGCATCATTTAAGGACTTTGTTGCATTATTTAAGGACTCTACTTCATTATTTAACGACTTTGCTGCATTATTTAAGGACCCTGCTGCGGTATTTCAGTACTCTGCTGCATTATTTAAGGACTCTGCTGCATTATTTAAGGACTTTGTTGCATTATTTAAGGACTCTGCTGCATTATTTAAGGACTTTGTTGCATTATTTAAGGACTCTGCTGCTTTATTTAAGGACCCTGCTGCAGTATTTCAGTAATCTGCTGCATTATTTAAGGACTTTGTTGCATTATTTAAGGACTTGGCTGGATTATTTAAGGACTTTGCTGCATTACTTAAGGACTCTGCTGCATTATTTAAGGACCCTGCTGCGGTATTTCAGCACTCTGCTGAATTATTTAAGGACTTTGCTGCATTATTTATGGACTTTATTGCATTATTTAAGGACTCTGCTGCATTATTTAAGGACTTTGTTGCATTATTTAAGGACTCTGCTGCATTATTCAAGGACTTTGCTGCATTATTTAAGGACTCTGCTGCAGTTTTTAAGGACTCTGCTGCATTATTTAAGGACTTTTCTGCATTATTTAAGGACTCTGCTGCAATATTTAAGGACTTGGCTGGATTATTTAAGGACTCTGCTGCATTATTTAAGGAATGTGCTGCATTATTTAAGGACTCTGCTGCATTATTTAAGGACTTTGTTGCATTATTTAAGGACTCTGCTGCATTATTTAAGGACTTTGTTGCATTATTTAAGGACTCTGCTGCATTATTTAAGGACCCCGCTGCAGTATTTCAGTAATCTGCTGCATTATCTAAGGACTTTGTTGCATTATTTAAGGACTTGGCTGGATTATTTAAGGACTCTGCTGCATTATTTAAGGACTTTGCTGCATTATTTAAGGACTCTGCTGCATTATTTAAGGACTTTGATGCATTATTTAAGGACCGTGCTGCATTATTTAAGGACTTTGTTGCATTATTTAAGGACTCTGCTGCATTATTTAAGGACCCTGCTGCGGTATTTCAGCACTCTGCTGAATTATTTAAGGATTTTGCTGCATTATTTATGTACTTTATTGCATTATTTAAAGACTTTGCTGCATTATTTAAGGACTTGGCTGGATTAATTAAGGACTGTGCTGCATTATTTAAGGACTTTGCTGCATTATTTAAGGACTCTGCTGCATTATTTAAGGACTTTGTTGCATTATTTAAGGACTCTGCTGCATTATTTAAGGACTTTGTTGCATTATTTAAGGACTCTGCTGCATTACTTAAGGACCCTGCTGCAGTATTTCAGTAATCTGCTGCATTATTTAAGGACTTTGTTGCATTATTTAAGGACTTGGCTGGATTATTTAAGGACTCTGCTGCATTATTTAAGGACTCTGCTGCATTATTTAAGGACTTTGTTGCATTATTTAAGGACCGTGCTGCATTATTTAAGGACTTTGTTGCATTATTTAAGGACTCTGCTGCATTATTTAAGGACCTGGCTGCGGTATTTCAGCACTCTGCTGAATTATTTAAGGACTTTGCTGCATTATTTATGGACTTTATTGCATTATTTAAGGACTCTGCTGCATTATTTAAGGACTTTGTTGCATTATTTAAGGACTCTGCTGCATCATTTAAGGACTTTGTTGCATTATTTAAGGACTCTACTTCATTATTTAACGACTTTGCTGCATTATTTAAGGACCCTGCTGCGGTATTTCAGTACTCTGCTGCATTATTTAAGGACTCTGCTGCATTATTTAAGGACTTTGTTGCATTATTTAAGGACTCTGCTGCATTATTTAAGGACTTTGTTGCATTATTTAAGGACTCTGCTGCTTTATTTAAGGACCCTGCTGCAGTATTTCAGTAATCTGCTGCATTATTTAAGGACTTTGTTGCATTATTTAAGGACTCTGCTGCATTATTCAAGGACTTTGCTGCATTATTTAAGGACTCTGCTGCAGTTTTTAAGGACTCTGCTGCATTATTTAAGGACTTTTCTGCATTATTTAAGGACTCTGCTGCAATATTTAAGGACTTGGCTGGATTATTTAAGGACTCTGCTGCATTATTTAAGGAATGTGCTGCATTATTTAAGGACTCTGCTGCATTATTTAAGGACTTTCTTGCATTATTTAAGGACTCTGCTGCATTATTTAAGGACTTTGTTGCATTATTTAAGGACTCTGCTGCATTATATAAGGACTTTGCTGCATTATTTAAGGACTTTATTGCATTATTTAAGGACTGTTCTGCATTATTTAAGGACTTTGTTGCATTATTTAAGGACTCTGCTGCATTATTTAAGGATCCTGCTGCGGTATTTCAGTACTCTGCTGCATTATTTAAGGAATTTGCTGCATTATTTATGGACTTTATTGCATTATTTAAAGACTTTGCTGCATTATTTAAGGACTTGGCTGGATTATTTAAGGACTGTGCTGCATTATTTAAGGACTTTGCTGCATTATTTAAGGACTCTGCTGCATTATTTAAGGACTTTGTTGCATTATTTAAGGACTCTGCTGCATTATTTAAGGACTTTGTTGCATTATTTAAGGACACTGCTGCATCATTTAAGGACTTTGTTGCATTATTTAAGGACTCTACTTCATTATTTAACGACTTTGCTGCATTATTTAAGGACCCTGCTGCGGTATTTCAGTACTCTGCTGCATTATTTAAGGACTCTGCTGCATTATTTAAGGACTTTGTTGCATTATTTAAGGACTCTGCTGCATTATTTAAGGACTTTGTTGCATTATTTAAGGACTCTGCTGCATTATTTAAGGACCCTGCTGCAGTATTTCAGTAATCTGCTGCATTATTTAAGGACTTTGTTGCATTATTTAAGGACTTGGCTGGATTATTTAGGGACTTTGCTGCATTATTTAAGGACTCTGCTGCATTATTTAAGGACTTTGCTGCATTATTTAAGGACTCTGATACGGTACTTAAGGACTCTGCTGCATTATTTAAGTACTTTGTTGCATTATTTAAGTACTCAGCTGCATTATTTAAGGACTTTGCTGCATTATTTAAGTACTCTGCTGCAGTATTTAAGGACTTGGCTGGATTATTTAAGGACTCTGCTGAATTATTTAAGGAATGTGCTGCATTATTTAAGGACTCTGCTGCATTATTTAAGGACTTTGTTGCATTATTTAAGGACTTTGTTGCATTATTTAAGGACTCTGCTGCATTATTTAAGGACTTTGCTGCATTATTTAAGGACTTTATTGCATTATTTAAGGACTGTTCTGCATTATTTAAGGACTTTGTTGCATTATTTAAGGACTCTGCTGCATTATTTAAGGATCCTGCTGCGGTATTTCAGTACTCTGCTGCATTTTTTAAGGACTTTGCTGCATTATTTAAGGACTTGGCTGGATTATTTAAGGACTCTGCTGCATTATTTAAGGACTTTGCTGCATTATTTAAGGACTCTGCTGCATTATTTAAGGACTTTGTTGCATTATTTAAGGACCCTGCTGCATTATTTAAGGACTTTGTTGCATTATTTAAGGACTCTGCTGCATTATTCAAGGACTTTGCTGCATTATTTAAGGACTCTGCTGCAGTTTTTAAGGACTCTGCTGCATTATTTAAGGACTTTTCTGCATTATTTAAGGACTCTGCTGCAATATTTAAGGACTTGGCTGGATTATTTAAGGACTCTGCTGCATTATTTAAGGACTTTGCTGCATTATTTAAGGACTCTGCTGCATTATTTAAGGACTTTGTTGCATTATTTAAGGACCGTGCTGCATTATTTAAGGACTTTGTTGCATTATTTAAGGACTCTGCTGCATTATTTAAGGACCCTGCTGCGGTATTTCAGCACTCTGCTGAATTATTTAAGGACTTTGCTGCATTATTTATGGACTTTATTGCATTATTTAAAGACTTTGCTGCATTATTTAAGGACTTGGCTGGATTAATTAAGGACTGTGCTGCATTATTTAAGGACTTTGCTGCATTATTTAAGGACTCTGCTGCATTATTTAAGGACTTTGTTGCATTATTTAAGGACTCTGCTGCATTATTTAAGGACTTTGTTGCATTATTTAAGGACTCTGCTGCATTACTTAAGGACCCTGCTGCAGTATTTCAGTAATCTGCTGCATTATTTAAGGACTTTGTTGCATTATTTAAGGACTTGGCTGGATTATTTAAGGACTCTGCTGCATTATTTAAGGACTCTGCTGCATTATTTAAGGACTTTGTTGCATTATTTAAGGACCGTGCTGCATTATTTAAGGACTTTGTTGCATTATTTAAGGACTCTGCTGCATTATTTAAGGACCTGGCTGCGGTATTTCAGCACTCTGCTGAATTATTTAAGGACTTTGCTGCATTATTTATGGACTTTATTGCATTATTTAAGGACTCTGCTGCATTATTTAAGGACTTTGTTGCATTATTTAAGGACTCTGCTGCATTATTTAAGGACCCTGCTGCAGTATTTCAGTAATCTGCTGCATTATTTAAGGACTTTGTTGCATTATTTAAGGACTTGGCTGGATTATTTAGGGACTTTGCTGCATTATTTAAGGACTCTGCTGCATTATTTAAGGACTTTGCTGCATTATTTAAGGACTCTGATACGGTACTTAAGGACTCTGCTGCATTATTTAAGTACTTTGTTGCATTATTTAAGTACTCAGCTGCATTATTTAAGGACTTTGCTGCATTATTTAAGTACTCTGCTGCAGTATTTAAGGACTTGGCTGGATTATTTAAGGACTCTGCTGAATTATTTAAGGAATGTGCTGCATTATTTAAGGACTCTGCTGCATTATTTAAGGACTTTGTTGCATTATTTAAGGACTTTGTTGCATTATTTAAGGACTCTGCTGCATTATTTAAGGACTTTGCTGCATTATTTAAGGACTTTATTGCATTATTTAAGGACTGTTCTGCATTATTTAAGGACTTTGTTGCATTATTTAAGGACTCTGCTGCATTATTTAAGGATCCTGCTGCGGTATTTCAGTACTCTGCTGCATTTTTTAAGGACTTTGCTGCATTATTTAAGGACTTGGCTGGATTATTTAAGGACTCTGCTGCATTATTTAAGGACTTTGTTGCATTATTTAAGGACTCTGCTGCATTATTCAAGGACTTTGCTGCATTATTTAAGGACTCTGCTGCAGTTTTTAAGGACTCTGCTGCATTATTTAAGGACTTTTCTGCATTATTTAAGGACTCTGCTGCAATATTTAAGGACTTGGCTGGATTATTTAAGGACTCTGCTGCATTATTTAAGGACTTTGCTGCATTATTTAAGGACTCTGCTGCATTATTTAAGGACTTTGTTGCATTATTTAAGGACCGTGCTGCATTATTTAAGGAATTGGTTGCATTATTTAAGGACTCTGCTGCATTATTTAAGGACCCTGCTGCGGTATTTCAGCACTCTGCTGAATTATTTAAGGACTTTGCTGCATTATTTATGGACTTTATTGCATTATTTAAAGACTTTGCTGCATTATTTAAGGACTTGGCTGGATTAATTAAGGACTGTGCTGCATTATTTAAGGACTTTGCTGCATTATTTAAGGACTCTGCTGCATTATTTAAGGACTTTGTTGCATTATTTAAGGACTCTGCTGCATTATTTAAGGACTTTGTTGCATTATTTAAGGACTCTGCTGCATTACTTAAGGACCCTGCTGCAGTATTTCAGTAATCTGCTGCATTATTTAAGGACTTTGTTGCATTATTTAAGGACTTGGCTGGATTATTTAAGGACTCTGCTGCATTATTTAAGGACTCTGCTGCATTATTTAAGGACTTTGTTGCATTATTTAAGGACCGTGCTGCATTATTTAAGGACTTTGTTGCATTATTTAAGGACTCTGCTGCATTATTTAAGGACCTGGCTGCGGTATTTCAGCACTCTGCTGAATTATTTAAGGACTTTGCTGCATTATTTATGGACTTTATTGCATTATTTAAGGACTCTGCTGCATTATTTAAGGACTTTGTTGCATTATTTAAGGACTCTGCTGCATTATTTAAGGACCCTGCTGCAGTATTTCAGTAATCTGCTGCATTATTTAAGGACTTTGTTGCATTATTTAAGGACTTGGCTGGATTATTTAGGGACTTTGCTGCATTATTTAAGGACTCTGCTGCATTATTTAAGGACTTTGCTGCATTATTTAAGGACTCTGATACGGTACTTAAGGACTCTGCTGCATTATTTAAGTACTTTGTTGCATTATTTAAGTACTCAGCTGCATTATTTAAGGACTTTGCTGCATTATTTAAGTACTCTGCTGCAGTATTTAAGGACTTGGCTGGATTATTTAAGGACTCTGCTGAATTATTTAAGGAATGTGCTGCATTATTTAAGGACTCTGCTGCATTATTTAAGGACTTTGTTGCATTATTTAAGGACTTTGTTGCATTATTTAAGGACTCTGCTGCATTATTTAAGGACTTTGCTGCATTATTTAAGGACTTTATTGCATTATTTAAGGACTGTTCTGCATTATTTAAGGACTTTGTTGCATTATTTAAGGACTCTGCTGCATTATTTAAGGATCCTGCTGCGGTATTTCAGTACTCTGCTGCATTTTTTAAGGACTTTGCTGCATTATTTAAGGACTTGGCTGGATTATTTAAGGACTCTGCTGCATTATTTAAGGACTTTGCTGCATTATTTAAGGACTTTGTTGCATTATTTAAGGACCCTGCTGCATTATTTAAGGACTTTGTTGCATTATTTAAGGACTCTGCTGCATTATTCAAGGACTTTGCTGCATTATTTAAGGACTCTGCTGCAGTTTTTAAGGACTCTGCTGCATTATTTAAGGACTTTTCTGCATTATTTAAGGACTCTGCTGCAATATTTAAGGACTTGGCTGGATTATTTAAGGACTCTGCTGCATTATTTAAGGACTTTGCTGCATTATTTAAGGACTCTGCTGCATTATTTAAGGACTTTGTTGCATTATTTAAGGACCGTGCTGCATTATTTAAGGACTTTGTTGCATTATTTAAGGACTCTGCTGCATTATTTAAGGACCCTGCTGCGGTATTTCAGCACTCTGCTGAATTATTTAAGGACTTTGCTGCATTATTTATGGACTTTATTGCATTATTTAAAGACTTTGCTGCATTATTTAAGGACTTGGCTGGATTAATTAAGGACTGTGCTGCATTATTTAAGGACTTTGCTGCATTATTTAAGGACTCTGCTGCATTATTTAAGGACTTTGTTGCATTATTTAAGGACTCTGCTGCATTATTTAAGGACTTTGTTGCATTATTTAAGGACTCTGCTGCATTACTTAAGGACCCTGCTGCAGTATTTCAGTAATCTGCTGCATTATTTAAGGACTTTGTTGCATTATTTAAGGACTTGGCTGGATTATTTAAGGACTCTGCTGCATTATTTAAGGACTCTGCTGCATTATTTAAGGACTTTGTTGCATTATTTAAGGACCGTGCTGCATTATTTAAGGACTTTGTTGCATTATTTAAGGACTCTGCTGCATTATTTAAGGACCCCGCTGCAGTATTTCAGTAATCTGCTGCATTATCTAAGGACTTTGTTGCATTATTTAAGGACTTGGCTGGATTATTTAAGGACTCTGCTGCATTATTTAAGGACTTTGCTGCATTATTTAAGGACTCTGCTGCATTATTTAAGGACTTTGATGCATTATTTAAGGACCGTGCTGCATTATTTAAGGACTTTGTTGCATTATTTAAGGACTCTGCTGCATTATTTAAGGACCCTGCTGCGGTATTTCAGCACTCTGCTGAATTATTTAAGGATTTTGCTGCATTATTTATGTACTTTATTGCATTATTTAAAGACTTTGCTGCATTATTTAAGGACTTGGCTGGATTAATTAAGGACTGTGCTGCATTATTTAAGGACTTTGCTGCATTATTTAAGGACTCTGCTGCATTATTTAAGGACTTTGTTGCATTATTTAAGGACTCTGCTGCATTATTTAAGGACTTTGTTGCATTATTTAAGGACTCTGCTGCATTACTTAAGGACCCTGCTGCAGTATTTCAGTAATCTGCTGCATTATTTAAGGACTTTGTTGCATTATTTAAGGACTTGGCTGGATTATTTAAGGACTCTGCTGCATTATTTAAGGACTCTGCTGCATTATTTAAGGACTTTGTTGCATTATTTAAGGACCGTGCTGCATTATTTAAGGACTTTGTTGCATTATTTAAGGACTCTGCTGCATTATTTAAGGACTTTGTTGCATTATTTAAGGACCGTGCTGCATTATTTAAGGACTTTGTTGCATTATTTAAGGACTCTGCTGCATTATTTAAGGACCCTGCTGCGGTATTTCAGCACTCTGCTGAATTATTTAAGGACTTTGCTGCATTATTTATGGACTTTATTGCATTATTTAAAGACTTTGCTGCATTATTTAAGGACTTGGCTGGATTAATTAAGGACTGTGCTGCATTATTTAAGGACTTTGCTGCATTATTTAAGGACTCTGCTGCATTATTTAAGGACTTTGTTGCATTATTTAAGGACTCTGCTGCATTATTTAAGGACTTTGTTGCATTATTTAAGGACTCTGCTGCATTACTTAAGGACCCTGCTGCAGTATTTCAGTAATCTGCTGCATTATTTAAGGGCTTTGTTGCATTATTTAAGGACTTGGCTGGATTATTTAAGGACTCTGCTGCATTATTTAAGGACTCTGCTGCATTATTTAAGGACTTTGTTGCATTATTTAAGGACCGTGCTGCATTATTTAAGGACTTTGTTGCATTATTTAAGGACTCTGCTGCATTATTTAAGGACCTGGCTGCGGTATTTCAGCACTCTGCTGAATTATTTAAGGACTTTGCTGCATTATTTATGGACTTTATTGCATTATTTAAGGACTCTGCTGCATTATTTAAGGACTTTGTTGCATTATTTAAGGACTCTGCTGCATCATTTAAGGACTTTGTTGCATTATTTAAGGACTCTACTTCATTATTTAACGACTTTGCTGCATTATTTAAGGACCCTGCTGCGGTATTTCAGTACTCTGCTGCATTATTTAAGGACTCTGCTGCATTATTTAAGGACTTTGTTGCATTATTTAAGGACTCTGCTGCATTATTTAAGGACTTTGTTGCATTATTTAAGGACTCTGCTGCTTTATTTAAGGACCCTGCTGCAGTATTTCAGTAATCTGCTGCATTATTTAAGGACTTTGTTGCATTATTTAAGGACTTGGCTGGATTATTTAAGGACTTTGCTGCATTACTTAAGGACTCTGCTGCATTATTTAAGGACCCTGCTGCGGTATTTCAGCACTCTGCTGAATTATTTAAGGACTTTGCTGCATTATTTATGGACTTTATTGCATTATTTAAGGACTCTGCTGCATTATTTAAGGACTTTGTTGCATTATTTAAGGACTCTGCTGCATTATTCAAGGACTTTGCTGCATTATTTAAGGACTCTGCTGCAGTTTTTAAGGACTCTGCTGCATTATTTAAGGACTTTTCTGCATTATTTAAGGACTCTGCTGCAATATTTAAGGACTTGGCTGGATTATTTAAGGACTCTGCTGCATTATTTAAGGAATGTGCTGCATTATTTAAGGACTCTGCTGCATTATTTAAGGACTTTGTTGCATTATTTAAGGACTCTGCTGCATTATTTAAGGACTTTGTTGCATTATTTAAGGACTCTGCTGCATTATTTAAGGACCCCGCTGCAGTATTTCAGTAATCTGCTGCATTATCTAAGGACTTTGTTGCATTATTTAAGGACTTGGCTGGATTATTTAAGGACTCTGCTGCATTATTTAAGGACTTTGCTGCATTATTTAAGGACTCTGCTGCATTATTTAAGGACTTTGATGCATTATTTAAGGACCGTGCTGCATTATTTAAGGACTTTGTTGCATTATTTAAGGACTCTGCTGCATTATTTAAGGACCCTGCTGCGGTATTTCAGCACTCTGCTGAATTATTTAAGGATTTTGCTGCATTATTTATGTACTTTATTGCATTATTTAAAGACTTTGCTGCATTATTTAAGGACTTGGCTGGATTAATTAAGGACTGTGCTGCATTATTTAAGGACTTTGCTGCATTATTTAAGGACTCTGCTGCATTATTTAAGGACTTTGTTGCATTATTTAAGGACTCTGCTGCATTATTTAAGGACTTTGTTGCATTATTTAAGGACTCTGCTGCATTACTTAAGGACCCTGCTGCAGTATTTCAGTAATCTGCTGCATTATTTAAGGACTTTGTTGCATTATTTAAGGACTTGGCTGGATTATTTAAGGACTCTGCTGCATTATTTAAGGACTCTGCTGCATTATTTAAGGACTTTGTTGCATTATTTAAGGACCGTGCTGCATTATTTAAGGACTTTGTTGCATTATTTAAGGACTCTGCTGCATTATTTAAGGACCTGGCTGCGGTATTTCAGCACTCTGCTGAATTATTTAAGGACTTTGCTGCATTATTTATGGACTTTATTGCATTATTTAAGGACTCTGCTGCATTATTTAAGGACTTTGTTGCATTATTTAAGGACTCTGCTGCATCATTTAAGGACTTTGTTGCATTATTTAAGGACTCTACTTCATTATTTAACGACTTTGCTGCATTATTTAAGGACCCTGCTGCGGTATTTCAGTACTCTGCTGCATTATTTAAGGACTCTGCTGCATTATTTAAGGACTTTGTTGCATTATTTAAGGACTCTGCTGCATTATTTAAGGACTTTGTTGCATTATTTAAGGACTCTGCTGCTTTATTTAAGGACCCTGCTGCAGTATTTCAGTAATCTGCTGCATTATTTAAGGACTTTGTTGCATTATTTAAGGACTCTGCTGCATTATTCAAGGACTTTGCTGCATTATTTAAGGACTCTGCTGCAGTTTTTAAGGACTCTGCTGCATTATTTAAGGACTTTTCTGCATTATTTAAGGACTCTGCTGCAATATTTAAGGACTTGGCTGGATTATTTAAGGACTCTGCTGCATTATTTAAGGAATGTGCTGCATTATTTAAGGACTCTGCTGCATTATTTAAGGACTTTCTTGCATTATTTAAGGACTCTGCTGCATTATTTAAGGACTTTGTTGCATTATTTAAGGACTCTGCTGCATTATATAAGGACTTTGCTGCATTATTTAAGGACTTTATTGCATTATTTAAGGACTGTTCTGCATTATTTAAGGACTTTGTTGCATTATTTAAGGACTCTGCTGCATTATTTAAGGATCCTGCTGCGGTATTTCAGTACTCTGCTGCATTATTTAAGGAATTTGCTGCATTATTTATGGACTTTATTGCATTATTTAAAGACTTTGCTGCATTATTTAAGGACTTGGCTGGATTATTTAAGGACTGTGCTGCATTATTTAAGGACTTTGCTGCATTATTTAAGGACTCTGCTGCATTATTTAAGGACTTTGTTGCATTATTTAAGGACTCTGCTGCATTATTTAAGGACTTTGTTGCATTATTTAAGGACACTGCTGCATCATTTAAGGACTTTGTTGCATTATTTAAGGACTCTACTTCATTATTTAACGACTTTGCTGCATTATTTAAGGACCCTGCTGCGGTATTTCAGTACTCTGCTGCATTATTTAAGGACTCTGCTGCATTATTTAAGGACTTTGTTGCATTATTTAAGGACTCTGCTGCATTATTTAAGGACTTTGTTGCATTATTTAAGGACTCTGCTGCATTATTTAAGGACCCTGCTGCAGTATTTCAGTAATCTGCTGCATTATTTAAGGACTTTGTTGCATTATTTAAGGACTTGGCTGGATTATTTAGGGACTTTGCTGCATTATTTAAGGACTCTGCTGCATTATTTAAGGACTTTGCTGCATTATTTAAGGACTCTGATACGGTACTTAAGGACTCTGCTGCATTATTTAAGTACTTTGTTGCATTATTTAAGTACTCAGCTGCATTATTTAAGGACTTTGCTGCATTATTTAAGTACTCTGCTGCAGTATTTAAGGACTTGGCTGGATTATTTAAGGACTCTGCTGAATTATTTAAGGAATGTGCTGCATTATTTAAGGACTCTGCTGCATTATTTAAGGACTTTGTTGCATTATTTAAGGACTTTGTTGCATTATTTAAGGACTCTGCTGCATTATTTAAGGACTTTGCTGCATTATTTAAGGACTTTATTGCATTATTTAAGGACTGTTCTGCATTATTTAAGGACTTTGTTGCATTATTTAAGGACTCTGCTGCATTATTTAAGGATCCTGCTGCGGTATTTCAGTACTCTGCTGCATTTTTTAAGGACTTTGCTGCATTATTTAAGGACTTGGCTGGATTATTTAAGGACTCTGCTGCATTATTTAAGGACTTTGCTGCATTATTTAAGGACTCTGCTGCATTATTTAAGGACTTTGTTGCATTATTTAAGGACCCTGCTGCATTATTTAAGGAATTTGTTGCATTATTTAAGGACTCTGCTGCATTATTCAAGGACTTTGCTGCATTATTTAAGGACTCTGCTGCAGTTTTTAAGGACTCTGCTGCATTATTTAAGGACTTTTCTGCATTATTTAAGGACTCTGCTGCAATACTTAAGGACTTGGCTGGATTATTTAAGGACTCTGCTGCATTATTTAAGGACTTTGCTGCATTATTTAAGGACTCTGCTGCATTATTTAAGGACTTTGTTGCATTATTTAAGGACCGTGCTGCATTATTTAAGGACTTTGTTGCATTATTTAAGGACTCTGCTGCATTATTTAAGGACCCTGCTGCGGTATTTCAGCACTCTGCTGAATTATTTAAGGACTTTGCTGCATTATTTATGGACTTTATTGCATTATTTAAAGACTTTGCTGCATTATTTAAGGACTTGGCTGGATTAATTAAGGACTGTGCTGCATTATTTAAGGACTTTGCTGCATTATTTAAGGACTCTGCTGCATTATTTAAGGACTTTGTTGCATTATTTAAGGACTCTGCTGCATTATTTAAGGACTTTGTTGCATTATTTAAGGACTCTGCTGCATTACTTAAGGACCCTGCTGCAGTATTTCAGTAATCTGCTGCATTATTTAAGGACTTTGTTGCATTATTTAAGGACTTGGCTGGATTATTTAAGGACTCTGCTGCATTATTTAAGGACTCTGCTGCATTATTTAAGGACTTTGTTGCATTATTTAAGGACCGTGCTGCATTATTTAAGGACTTTGTTGCATTATTTAAGGACTCTGCTGCATTATTTAAGGACCTGGCTGCGGTATTTCAGCACTCTGCTGAATTATTTAAGGACTTTGCTGCATTATTTATGGACTTTATTGCATTATTTAAGGACTCTGCTGCATTATTTAAGGACTTTGTTGCATTATTTAAGGACTCTGCTGCATTATTTAAGGACCCTGCTGCAGTATTTCAGTAATCTGCTGCATTATTTAAGGACTTTGTTGCATTATTTAAGGACTTGGCTGGATTATTTAGGGACTTTGCTGCATTATTTAAGGACTCTGCTGCATTATTTAAGGACTTTGCTGCATTATTTAAGGACTCTGATACGGTACTTAAGGACTCTGCTGCATTATTTAAGTACTTTGTTGCATTATTTAAGTACTCAGCTGCATTATTTAAGGACTTTGCTGCATTATTTAAGTACTCTGCTGCAGTATTTAAGGACTTGGCTGGATTATTTAAGGACTCTGCTGAATTATTTAAGGAATGTGCTGCATTATTTAAGGACTCTGCTGCATTATTTAAGGACTTTGTTGCATTATTTAAGGACTTTGTTGCATTATTTAAGGACTCTGCTGCATTATTTAAGGACTTTGCTGCATTATTTAAGGACTTTATTGCATTATTTAAGGACTGTTCTGCATTATTTAAGGACTTTGTTGCATTATTTAAGGACTCTGCTGCATTATTTAAGGATCCTGCTGCGGTATTTCAGTACTCTGCTGCATTTTTTAAGGACTTTGCTGCATTATTTAAGGACTTGGCTGGATTATTTAAGGACTCTGCTGCATTATTTAAGGACTTTGTTGCATTATTTAAGGACTCTGCTGCATTATTCAAGGACTTTGCTGCATTATTTAAGGACTCTGCTGCAGTTTTTAAGGACTCTGCTGCATTATTTAAGGACTTTTCTGCATTATTTAAGGACTCTGCTGCAATATTTAAGGACTTGGCTGGATTATTTAAGGACTCTGCTGCATTATTTAAGGACTTTGCTGCATTATTTAAGGACTCTGCTGCATTATTTAAGGACTTTGTTGCATTATTTAAGGACCGTGCTGCATTATTTAAGGAATTGGTTGCATTATTTAAGGACTCTGCTGCATTATTTAAGGACCCTGCTGCGGTATTTCAGCACTCTGCTGAATTATTTAAGGACTTTGCTGCATTATTTATGGACTTTATTGCATTATTTAAAGACTTTGCTGCATTATTTAAGGACTTGGCTGGATTAATTAAGGACTGTGCTGCATTATTTAAGGACTTTGCTGCATTATTTAAGGACTCTGCTGCATTATTTAAGGACTTTGTTGCATTATTTAAGGACTCTGCTGCATTATTTAAGGACTTTGTTGCATTATTTAAGGACTCTGCTGCATTACTTAAGGACCCTGCTGCAGTATTTCAGTAATCTGCTGCATTATTTAAGGACTTTGTTGCATTATTTAAGGACTTGGCTGGATTATTTAAGGACTCTGCTGCATTATTTAAGGACTCTGCTGCATTATTTAAGGACTTTGTTGCATTATTTAAGGACCGTGCTGCATTATTTAAGGACTTTGTTGCATTATTTAAGGACTCTGCTGCATTATTTAAGGACCTGGCTGCGGTATTTCAGCACTCTGCTGAATTATTTAAGGACTTTGCTGCATTATTTATGGACTTTATTGCATTATTTAAGGACTCTGCTGCATTATTTAAGGACTTTGTTGCATTATTTAAGGACTCTGCTGCATTATTTAAGGACCCTGCTGCAGTATTTCAGTAATCTGCTGCATTATTTAAGGACTTTGTTGCATTATTTAAGGACTTGGCTGGATTATTTAGGGACTTTGCTGCATTATTTAAGGACTCTGCTGCATTATTTAAGGACTTTGCTGCATTATTTAAGGACTCTGATACGGTACTTAAGGACTCTGCTGCATTATTTAAGTACTTTGTTGCATTATTTAAGTACTCAGCTGCATTATTTAAGGACTTTGCTGCATTATTTAAGTACTCTGCTGCAGTATTTAAGGACTTGGCTGGATTATTTAAGGACTCTGCTGAATTATTTAAGGAATGTGCTGCATTATTTAAGGACTCTGCTGCATTATTTAAGGACTTTGTTGCATTATTTAAGGACTTTGTTGCATTATTTAAGGACTCTGCTGCATTATTTAAGGACTTTGCTGCATTATTTAAGGACTTTATTGCATTATTTAAGGACTGTTCTGCATTATTTAAGGACTTTGTTGCATTATTTAAGGACTCTGCTGCATTATTTAAGGATCCTGCTGCGGTATTTCAGTACTCTGCTGCATTTTTTAAGGACTTTGCTGCATTATTTAAGGACTTGGCTGGATTATTTAAGGACTCTGCTGCATTATTTAAGGACTTTGCTGCATTATTTAAGGACTTTGTTGCATTATTTAAGGACCCTGCTGCATTATTTAAGGACTTTGTTGCATTATTTAAGGACTCTGCTGCATTATTCAAGGACTTTGCTGCATTATTTAAGGACTCTGCTGCAGTTTTTAAGGACTCTGCTGCATTATTTAAGGACTTTTCTGCATTATTTAAGGACTCTGCTGCAATATTTAAGGACTTGGCTGGATTATTTAAGGACTCTGCTGCATTATTTAAGGACTTTGCTGCATTATTTAAGGACTCTGCTGCATTATTTAAGGACTTTGTTGCATTATTTAAGGACCGTGCTGCATTATTTAAGGACTTTGTTGCATTATTTAAGGACTCTGCTGCATTATTTAAGGACCCTGCTGCGGTATTTCAGCACTCTGCTGAATTATTTAAGGACTTTGCTGCATTATTTATGGACTTTATTGCATTATTTAAAGACTTTGCTGCATTATTTAAGGACTTGGCTGGATTAATTAAGGACTGTGCTGCATTATTTAAGGACTTTGCTGCATTATTTAAGGACTCTGCTGCATTATTTAAGGACTTTGTTGCATTATTTAAGGACTCTGCTGCATTATTTAAGGACTTTGTTGCATTATTTAAGGACTCTGCTGCATTACTTAAGGACCCTGCTGCAGTATTTCAGTAATCTGCTGCATTATTTAAGGACTTTGTTGCATTATTTAAGGACTTGGCTGGATTATTTAAGGACTCTGCTGCATTATTTAAGGACTCTGCTGCATTATTTAAGGACTTTGTTGCATTATTTAAGGACCGTGCTGCATTATTTAAGGACTTTGTTGCATTATTTAAGGACTCTGCTGCATTATTTAAGGACCCCGCTGCAGTATTTCAGTAATCTGCTGCATTATCTAAGGACTTTGTTGCATTATTTAAGGACTTGGCTGGATTATTTAAGGACTCTGCTGCATTATTTAAGGACTTTGCTGCATTATTTAAGGACTCTGCTGCATTATTTAAGGACTTTGATGCATTATTTAAGGACCGTGCTGCATTATTTAAGGACTTTGTTGCATTATTTAAGGACTCTGCTGCATTATTTAAGGACCCTGCTGCGGTATTTCAGCACTCTGCTGAATTATTTAAGGATTTTGCTGCATTATTTATGTACTTTATTGCATTATTTAAAGACTTTGCTGCATTATTTAAGGACTTGGCTGGATTAATTAAGGACTGTGCTGCATTATTTAAGGACTTTGCTGCATTATTTAAGGACTCTGCTGCATTATTTAAGGACTTTGTTGCATTATTTAAGGACTCTGCTGCATTATTTAAGGACTTTGTTGCATTATTTAAGGACTCTGCTGCATTACTTAAGGACCCTGCTGCAGTATTTCAGTAATCTGCTGCATTATTTAAGGACTTTGTTGCATTATTTAAGGACTTGGCTGGATTATTTAAGGACTCTGCTGCATTATTTAAGGACTCTGCTGCATTATTTAAGGACTTTGTTGCATTATTTAAGGACCGTGCTGCATTATTTAAGGACTTTGTTGCATTATTTAAGGACTCTGCTGCATTATTTAAGGACTTTGTTGCATTATTTAAGGACCGTGCTGCATTATTTAAGGACTTTGTTGCATTATTTAAGGACTCTGCTGCATTATTTAAGGACCCTGCTGCGGTATTTCAGCACTCTGCTGAATTATTTAAGGACTTTGCTGCATTATTTATGGACTTTATTGCATTATTTAAAGACTTTGCTGCATTATTTAAGGACTTGGCTGGATTAATTAAGGACTGTGCTGCATTATTTAAGGACTTTGCTGCATTATTTAAGGACTCTGCTGCATTATTTAAGGACTTTGTTGCATTATTTAAGGACTCTGCTGCATTATTTAAGGACTTTGTTGCATTATTTAAGGACTCTGCTGCATTACTTAAGGACCCTGCTGCAGTATTTCAGTAATCTGCTGCATTATTTAAGGGCTTTGTTGCATTATTTAAGGACTTGGCTGGATTATTTAAGGACTCTGCTGCATTATTTAAGGACTCTGCTGCATTATTTAAGGACTTTGTTGCATTATTTAAGGACCGTGCTGCATTATTTAAGGACTTTGTTGCATTATTTAAGGACTCTGCTGCATTATTTAAGGACCTGGCTGCGGTATTTCAGCACTCTGCTGAATTATTTAAGGACTTTGCTGCATTATTTATGGACTTTATTGCATTATTTAAGGACTCTGCTGCATTATTTAAGGACTTTGTTGCATTATTTAAGGACTCTGCTGCATCATTTAAGGACTTTGTTGCATTATTTAAGGACTCTACTTCATTATTTAACGACTTTGCTGCATTATTTAAGGACCCTGCTGCGGTATTTCAGTACTCTGCTGCATTATTTAAGGACTCTGCTGCATTATTTAAGGACTTTGTTGCATTATTTAAGGACTCTGCTGCATTATTTAAGGACTTTGTTGCATTATTTAAGGACTCTGCTGCTTTATTTAAGGACCCTGCTGCAGTATTTCAGTAATCTGCTGCATTATTTAAGGACTTTGTTGCATTATTTAAGGACTTGGCTGGATTATTTAAGGACTTTGCTGCATTACTTAAGGACTCTGCTGCATTATTTAAGGACCCTGCTGCGGTATTTCAGCACTCTGCTGAATTATTTAAGGACTTTGCTGCATTATTTATGGACTTTATTGCATTATTTAAGGACTCTGCTGCATTATTTAAGGACTTTGTTGCATTATTTAAGGACTCTGCTGCATTATTCAAGGACTTTGCTGCATTATTTAAGGACTCTGCTGCAGTTTTTAAGGACTCTGCTGCATTATTTAAGGACTTTTCTGCATTATTTAAGGACTCTGCTGCAATATTTAAGGACTTGGCTGGATTATTTAAGGACTCTGCTGCATTATTTAAGGAATGTGCTGCATTATTTAAGGACTCTGCTGCATTATTTAAGGACTTTGTTGCATTATTTAAGGACTCTGCTGCATTATTTAAGGACTTTGTTGCATTATTTAAGGACTCTGCTGCATTATTTAAGGACCCCGCTGCAGTATTTCAGTAATCTGCTGCATTATCTAAGGACTTTGTTGCATTATTTAAGGACTTGGCTGGATTATTTAAGGACTCTGCTGCATTATTTAAGGACTTTGCTGCATTATTTAAGGACTCTGCTGCATTATTTAAGGACTTTGATGCATTATTTAAGGACCGTGCTGCATTATTTAAGGACTTTGTTGCATTATTTAAGGACTCTGCTGCATTATTTAAGGACCCTGCTGCGGTATTTCAGCACTCTGCTGAATTATTTAAGGATTTTGCTGCATTATTTATGTACTTTATTGCATTATTTAAAGACTTTGCTGCATTATTTAAGGACTTGGCTGGATTAATTAAGGACTGTGCTGCATTATTTAAGGACTTTGCTGCATTATTTAAGGACTCTGCTGCATTATTTAAGGACTTTGTTGCATTATTTAAGGACTCTGCTGCATTATTTAAGGACTTTGTTGCATTATTTAAGGACTCTGCTGCATTACTTAAGGACCCTGCTGCAGTATTTCAGTAATCTGCTGCATTATTTAAGGACTTTGTTGCATTATTTAAGGACTTGGCTGGATTATTTAAGGACTCTGCTGCATTATTTAAGGACTCTGCTGCATTATTTAAGGACTTTGTTGCATTATTTAAGGACCGTGCTGCATTATTTAAGGACTTTGTTGCATTATTTAAGGACTCTGCTGCATTATTTAAGGACCCCGCTGCAGTATTTCAGTAATCTGCTGCATTATCTAAGGACTTTGTTGCATTATTTAAGGACTTGGCTGGATTATTTAAGGACTCTGCTGCATTATTTAAGGACTTTGCTGCATTATTTAAGGACTCTGCTGCATTATTTAAGGACTTTGATGCATTATTTAAGGACCGTGCTGCATTATTTAAGGACTTTGTTGCATTATTTAAGGACTCTGCTGCATTATTTAAGGACCCTGCTGCGGTATTTCAGCACTCTGCTGAATTATTTAAGGATTTTGCTGCATTATTTATGTACTTTATTGCATTATTTAAAGACTTTGCTGCATTATTTAAGGACTTGGCTGGATTAATTAAGGACTGTGCTGCATTATTTAAGGACTTTGCTGCATTATTTAAGGACTCTGCTGCATTATTTAAGGACTTTGTTGCATTATTTAAGGACTCTGCTGCATTATTTAAGGACTTTGTTGCATTATTTAAGGACTCTGCTGCATTACTTAAGGACCCTGCTGCAGTATTTCAGTAATCTGCTGCATTATTTAAGGACTTTGTTGCATTATTTAAGGACTTGGCTGGATTATTTAAGGACTCTGCTGCATTATTTAAGGACTCTGCTGCATTATTTAAGGACTTTGTTGCATTATTTAAGGACCGTGCTGCATTATTTAAGGACTTTGTTGCATTATTTAAGGACTCTGCTGCATTATTTAAGGACTTTGTTGCATTATTTAAGGACCGTGCTGCATTATTTAAGGACTTTGTTGCATTATTTAAGGACTCTGCTGCATTATTTAAGGACCCTGCTGCGGTATTTCAGCACTCTGCTGAATTATTTAAGGACTTTGCTGCATTATTTATGGACTTTATTGCATTATTTAAAGACTTTGCTGCATTATTTAAGGACTTGGCTGGATTAATTAAGGACTGTGCTGCATTATTTAAGGACTTTGCTGCATTATTTAAGGACTCTGCTGCATTATTTAAGGACTTTGTTGCATTATTTAAGGACTCTGCTGCATTATTTAAGGACTTTGTTGCATTATTTAAGGACTCTGCTGCATTACTTAAGGACCCTGCTGCAGTATTTCAGTAATCTGCTGCATTATTTAAGGGCTTTGTTGCATTATTTAAGGACTTGGCTGGATTATTTAAGGACTCTGCTGCATTATTTAAGGACTCTGCTGCATTATTTAAGGACTTTGTTGCATTATTTAAGGACCGTGCTGCATTATTTAAGGACTTTGTTGCATTATTTAAGGACTCTGCTGCATTATTTAAGGACCTGGCTGCGGTATTTCAGCACTCTGCTGAATTATTTAAGGACTTTGCTGCATTATTTATGGACTTTATTGCATTATTTAAGGACTCTGCTGCATTATTTAAGGACTTTGTTGCATTATTTAAGGACTCTGCTGCATCATTTAAGGACTTTGTTGCATTATTTAAGGACTCTACTTCATTATTTAACGACTTTGCTGCATTATTTAAGGACCCTGCTGCGGTATTTCAGTACTCTGCTGCATTATTTAAGGACTCTGCTGCATTATTTAAGGACTTTGTTGCATTATTTAAGGACTCTGCTGCATTATTTAAGGACTTTGTTGCATTATTTAAGGACTCTGCTGCTTTATTTAAGGACCCTGCTGCAGTATTTCAGTAATCTGCTGCATTATTTAAGGACTTTGTTGCATTATTTAAGGACTTGGCTGGATTATTTAAGGACTTTGCTGCATTACTTAAGGACTCTGCTGCATTATTTAAGGACCCTGCTGCGGTATTTCAGCACTCTGCTGAATTATTTAAGGACTTTGCTGCATTATTTATGGACTTTATTGCATTATTTAAGGACTCTGCTGCATTATTTAAGGACTTTGTTGCATTATTTAAGGACTCTGCTGCATTATTCAAGGACTTTGCTGCATTATTTAAGGACTCTGCTGCAGTTTTTAAGGACTCTGCTGCATTATTTAAGGACTTTTCTGCATTATTTAAGGACTCTGCTGCAATATTTAAGGACTTGGCTGGATTATTTAAGGACTCTGCTGCATTATTTAAGGAATGTGCTGCATTATTTAAGGACTCTGCTGCATTATTTAAGGACTTTGTTGCATTATTTAAGGACTCTGCTGCATTATTTAAGGACTTTGTTGCATTATTTAAGGACTCTGCTGCATTATTTAAGGACCCCGCTGCAGTATTTCAGTAATCTGCTGCATTATCTAAGGACTTTGTTGCATTATTTAAGGACTTGGCTGGATTATTTAAGGACTCTGCTGCATTATTTAAGGACTTTGCTGCATTATTTAAGGACTCTGCTGCATTATTTAAGGACTTTGATGCATTATTTAAGGACCGTGCTGCATTATTTAAGGACTTTGTTGCATTATTTAAGGACTCTGCTGCATTATTTAAGGACCCTGCTGCGGTATTTCAGCACTCTGCTGAATTATTTAAGGATTTTGCTGCATTATTTATGTACTTTATTGCATTATTTAAAGACTTTGCTGCATTATTTAAGGACTTGGCTGGATTAATTAAGGACTGTGCTGCATTATTTAAGGACTTTGCTGCATTATTTAAGGACTCTGCTGCATTATTTAAGGACTTTGTTGCATTATTTAAGGACTCTGCTGCATTATTTAAGGACTTTGTTGCATTATTTAAGGACTCTGCTGCATTACTTAAGGACCCTGCTGCAGTATTTCAGTAATCTGCTGCATTATTTAAGGACTTTGTTGCATTATTTAAGGACTTGGCTGGATTATTTAAGGACTCTGCTGCATTATTTAAGGACTCTGCTGCATTATTTAAGGACTTTGTTGCATTATTTAAGGACCGTGCTGCATTATTTAAGGACTTTGTTGCATTATTTAAGGACTCTGCTGCATTATTTAAGGACCTGGCTGCGGTATTTCAGCACTCTGCTGAATTATTTAAGGACTTTGCTGCATTATTTATGGACTTTATTGCATTATTTAAGGACTCTGCTGCATTATTTAAGGACTTTGTTGCATTATTTAAGGACTCTGCTGCATCATTTAAGGACTTTGTTGCATTATTTAAGGACTCTACTTCATTATTTAACGACTTTGCTGCATTATTTAAGGACCCTGCTGCGGTATTTCAGTACTCTGCTGCATTATTTAAGGACTCTGCTGCATTATTTAAGGACTTTGTTGCATTATTTAAGGACTCTGCTGCATTATTTAAGGACTTTGTTGCATTATTTAAGGACTCTGCTGCTTTATTTAAGGACCCTGCTGCAGTATTTCAGTAATCTGCTGCATTATTTAAGGACTTTGTTGCATTATTTAAGGACTCTGCTGCATTATTCAAGGACTTTGCTGCATTATTTAAGGACTCTGCTGCAGTTTTTAAGGACTCTGCTGCATTATTTAAGGACTTTTCTGCATTATTTAAGGACTCTGCTGCAATATTTAAGGACTTGGCTGGATTATTTAAGGACTCTGCTGCATTATTTAAGGAATGTGCTGCATTATTTAAGGACTCTGCTGCATTATTTAAGGACTTTCTTGCATTATTTAAGGACTCTGCTGCATTATTTAAGGACTTTGTTGCATTATTTAAGGACTCTGCTGCATTATATAAGGACTTTGCTGCATTATTTAAGGACTTTATTGCATTATTTAAGGACTGTTCTGCATTATTTAAGGACTTTGTTGCATTATTTAAGGACTCTGCTGCATTATTTAAGGATCCTGCTGCGGTATTTCAGTACTCTGCTGCATTATTTAAGGAATTTGCTGCATTATTTATGGACTTTATTGCATTATTTAAAGACTTTGCTGCATTATTTAAGGACTTGGCTGGATTATTTAAGGACTGTGCTGCATTATTTAAGGACTTTGCTGCATTATTTAAGGACTCTGCTGCATTATTTAAGGACTTTGTTGCATTATTTAAGGACTCTGCTGCATTATTTAAGGACTTTGTTGCATTATTTAAGGACACTGCTGCATCATTTAAGGACTTTGTTGCATTATTTAAGGACTCTACTTCATTATTTAACGACTTTGCTGCATTATTTAAGGACCCTGCTGCGGTATTTCAGTACTCTGCTGCATTATTTAAGGACTCTGCTGCATTATTTAAGGACTTTGTTGCATTATTTAAGGACTCTGCTGCATTATTTAAGGACTTTGTTGCATTATTTAAGGACTCTGCTGCATTATTTAAGGACCCTGCTGCAGTATTTCAGTAATCTGCTGCATTATTTAAGGACTTTGTTGCATTATTTAAGGACTTGGCTGGATTATTTAGGGACTTTGCTGCATTATTTAAGGACTCTGCTGCATTATTTAAGGACTTTGCTGCATTATTTAAGGACTCTGATACGGTACTTAAGGACTCTGCTGCATTATTTAAGTACTTTGTTGCATTATTTAAGTACTCAGCTGCATTATTTAAGGACTTTGCTGCATTATTTAAGTACTCTGCTGCAGTATTTAAGGACTTGGCTGGATTATTTAAGGACTCTGCTGAATTATTTAAGGAATGTGCTGCATTATTTAAGGACTCTGCTGCATTATTTAAGGACTTTGTTGCATTATTTAAGGACTTTGTTGCATTATTTAAGGACTCTGCTGCATTATTTAAGGACTTTGCTGCATTATTTAAGGACTTTATTGCATTATTTAAGGACTGTTCTGCATTATTTAAGGACTTTGTTGCATTATTTAAGGACTCTGCTGCATTATTTAAGGATCCTGCTGCGGTATTTCAGTACTCTGCTGCATTTTTTAAGGACTTTGCTGCATTATTTAAGGACTTGGCTGGATTATTTAAGGACTCTGCTGCATTATTTAAGGACTTTGCTGCATTATTTAAGGACTCTGCTGCATTATTTAAGGACTTTGTTGCATTATTTAAGGACCCTGCTGCATTATTTAAGGACTTTGTTGCATTATTTAAGGACTCTGCTGCATTATTCAAGGACTTTGCTGCATTATTTAAGGACTCTGCTGCAGTTTTTAAGGACTCTGCTGCATTATTTAAGGACTTTTCTGCATTATTTAAGGACTCTGCTGCAATATTTAAGGACTTGGCTGGATTATTTAAGGACTCTGCTGCATTATTTAAGGACTTTGCTGCATTATTTAAGGACTCTGCTGCATTATTTAAGGACTTTGTTGCATTATTTAAGGACCGTGCTGCATTATTTAAGGACTTTGTTGCATTATTTAAGGACTCTGCTGCATTATTTAAGGACCCTGCTGCGGTATTTCAGCACTCTGCTGAATTATTTAAGGACTTTGCTGCATTATTTATGGACTTTATTGCATTATTTAAAGACTTTGCTGCATTATTTAAGGACTTGGCTGGATTAATTAAGGACTGTGCTGCATTATTTAAGGACTTTGCTGCATTATTTAAGGACTCTGCTGCATTATTTAAGGACTTTGTTGCATTATTTAAGGACTCTGCTGCATTATTTAAGGACTTTGTTGCATTATTTAAGGACTCTGCTGCATTACTTAAGGACCCTGCTGCAGTATTTCAGTAATCTGCTGCATTATTTAAGGACTTTGTTGCATTATTTAAGGACTTGGCTGGATTATTTAAGGACTCTGCTGCATTATTTAAGGACTCTGCTGCATTATTTAAGGACTTTGTTGCATTATTTAAGGACCGTGCTGCATTATTTAAGGACTTTGTTGCATTATTTAAGGACTCTGCTGCATTATTTAAGGACCTGGCTGCGGTATTTCAGCACTCTGCTGAATTATTTAAGGACTTTGCTGCATTATTTATGGACTTTATTGCATTATTTAAGGACTCTGCTGCATTATTTAAGGACTTTGTTGCATTATTTAAGGACTCTGCTGCATTATTTAAGGACCCTGCTGCAGTATTTCAGTAATCTGCTGCATTATTTAAGGACTTTGTTGCATTATTTAAGGACTTGGCTGGATTATTTAGGGACTTTGCTGCATTATTTAAGGACTCTGCTGCATTATTTAAGGACTTTGCTGCATTATTTAAGGACTCTGATACGGTACTTAAGGACTCTGCTGCATTATTTAAGTACTTTGTTGCATTATTTAAGTACTCAGCTGCATTATTTAAGGACTTTGCTGCATTATTTAAGTACTCTGCTGCAGTATTTAAGGACTTGGCTGGATTATTTAAGGACTCTGCTGAATTATTTAAGGAATGTGCTGCATTATTTAAGGACTCTGCTGCATTATTTAAGGACTTTGTTGCATTATTTAAGGACTTTGTTGCATTATTTAAGGACTCTGCTGCATTATTTAAGGACTTTGCTGCATTATTTAAGGACTTTATTGCATTATTTAAGGACTGTTCTGCATTATTTAAGGACTTTGTTGCATTATTTAAGGACTCTGCTGCATTATTTAAGGATCCTGCTGCGGTATTTCAGTACTCTGCTGCATTTTTTAAGGACTTTGCTGCATTATTTAAGGACTTGGCTGGATTATTTAAGGACTCTGCTGCATTATTTAAGGACTTTGCTGCATTATTTAAGGACTCTGCTGCATTATTTAAGGACTTTGTTGCATTATTTAAGGACCCTGCTGCATTATTTAAGGACTTTGTTGCATTATTTAAGGACTCTGCTGCATTATTCAAGGACTTTGCTGCATTATTTAAGGACTCTGCTGCAGTTTTTAAGGACTCTGCTGCATTATTTAAGGACTTTTCTGCATTATTTAAGGACTCTGCTGCAATATTTAAGGACTTGGCTGGATTATTTAAGGACTCTGCTGCATTATTTAAGGACTTTGCTGCATTATTTAAGGACTCTGCTGCATTATTTAAGGACTTTGTTGCATTATTTAAGGACCGTGCTGCATTATTTAAGGACTTTGTTGCATTATTTAAGGACTCTGCTGCATTATTTAAGGACCCTGCTGCGGTATTTCAGCACTCTGCTGAATTATTTAAGGACTTTGCTGCATTATTTATGGACTTTATTGCATTATTTAAAGACTTTGCTGCATTATTTAAGGACTTGGCTGGATTAATTAAGGACTGTGCTGCATTATTTAAGGACTTTGCTGCATTATTTAAGGACTCTGCTGCATTATTTAAGGACTTTGTTGCATTATTTAAGGACTCTGCTGCATTATTTAAGGACTTTGTTGCATTATTTAAGGACTCTGCTGCATTACTTAAGGACCCTGCTGCAGTATTTCAGTAATCTGCTGCATTATTTAAGGACTTTGTTGCATTATTTAAGGACTTGGCTGGATTATTTAAGGACTCTGCTGCATTATTTAAGGACTCTGCTGCATTATTTAAGGACTTTGTTGCATTATTTAAGGACCGTGCTGCATTATTTAAGGACTTTGTTGCATTATTTAAGGACTCTGCTGCATTATTTAAGGGCCTGGCTGCGGTATTTCAGCACTCTGCTGAATTATTTAAGGACTTTGCTGCATTATTTATGGACTTTATTGCATTATTTAAGGACTCTGCTGCATTATTTAAGGACTTTGTTGCATTATTTAAGGACTCTGCTGCATCATTTAAGGACTTTGTTGAATTATTTAAGGACTCTACTTCATTATTTAACGACTTTGCTGCATTATTTAAGGACCCTGCTGCGGTATTTCAGTACTCTGCTGCATTATTTAAGGACTCTGCTGCATTATTTAAGGACTTTGTTGCATTATTTAAGGACTCTGCTGCATTATTTAAGGACTTTGTTGCATTATTTAAGGACTCTGCTGCTTTATTTAAGGACCCTGCTGCAGTATTTCAGTAATCTGCTGCATTATTTAAGGACTTTGTTGCATTATTTAAGGACTTGGCTGGATTATTTAAGGACTTTGCTGCATTACTTAAGGACTCTGCTGCATTATTTAAGGACCCTGCTGCGGTATTTCAGCACTCTGCTGAATTATTTAAGGACTTTGCTGCATTATTTATGGACTTTATTGCATTATTTAAGGACTCTGCTGCATTATTTAAGGACTTTGTTGCATTATTTAAGGACTCTGCTGCATTATTCAAGGACTTTGCTGCATTATTTAAGGACTCTGCTGCAGTTTTTAAGGACTCTGCTGCATTATTTAAGGACTTTTCTGCATTATTTAAGGACTCTGCTGCAATATTTAAGGACTTGGCTGGATTATTTAAGGACTCTGCTGCATTATTTAAGGAATGTGCTGCATTATTTAAGGACTCTGCTGCATTATTTAAGGACTTTCTTGCATTATTTAAGGACTCTGCTGCATTATTTAAGGACTTTGTTGCATTATTTAAGGACTCTGCTGCATTATATAAGGACTTTGCTGCATTATTTAAGGACTTTATTGCATTATTTAAGGACTGTTCTGCATTATTTAAGGACTTTGTTGCATTATTTAAGGACTCTGCTGCATTATTTAAGGATCCTGCTGCGGTATTTCAGTACTCTGCTGCATTATTTAAGGAATTTGCTGCATTATTTATGGACTTTATTGCATTATTTAAAGACTTTGCTGCATTATTTAAGGACTTGGCTGGATTATTTAAGGACTGTGCTGCATTATTTAAGGACTTTGCTGCATTATTTAAGGACTCTGCTGCATTATTTAAGGACTTTGTTGCATTATTTAAGGACTCTGCTGCATTATTTAAGGACTTTGTTGCATTATTTAAGGACTCTGCTGCATTATTTAAGGACTTTGTTGCATTATTTAAGGACTCTGCTGCATTATTTAAGGACCCTGCTGCAGTATTTCAGTAATCTGCTGCATTATTTAAGGACTTTGTTGCATTATTTAAGGACTTGGCTGGATTATTTAGGGACTTTGCTGCATTATTTAAGGACTCTGCTGCATTATTTAAGGACTTTGCTGCATTATTTAAGGACTCTGATACGGTACTTAAGGACTCTGCTGCATTATTTAAGTACTTTGTTGCATTATTTAAGTACTCAGCTGCATTATTTAAGGACTTTGCTGCATTATTTAAGTACTCTGCTGCAGTATTTAAGGACTTGGCTGGATTATTTAAGGACTCTGCTGAATTATTTAAGGAATGTGCTGCATTATTTAAGGACTCTGCTGCATTATTTAAGGACTTTGTTGCATTATTTAAGGACTTTGTTGCATTATTTAAGGACTCTGCTGCATTATTTAAGGACTTTGCTGCATTATTTAAGGACTTTATTGCATTATTTAAGGACTGTTCTGCATTATTTAAGGACTTTGTTGCATTATTTAAGGACTCTGCTGCATTATTTAAGGATCCTGCTGCGGTATTTCAGTACTCTGCTGCATTTTTTAAGGACTTTGCTGCATTATTTAAGGACTTGGCTGGATTATTTAAGGACTCTGCTGCATTATTTAAGGACTTTGCTGCATTATTTAAGGACTCTGCTGCATTATTTAAGGACTTTGTTGCATTATTTAAGGACCCTGCTGCATTATTTAAGGACTTTGTTGCATTATTTAAGGACTCTGCTGCATTATTCAAGGACTTTGCTGCATTATTTAAGGACTCTGCTGCAGTTTTTAAGGACTCTGCTGCATTATTTAAGGACTTTTCTGCATTATTTAAGGACTCTGCTGCAATATTTAAGGACTTGGCTGGATTATTTAAGGACTCTGCTGCATTATTTAAGGACTTTGCTGCATTATTTAAGGACTCTGCTGCATTATTTAAGGACTTTGTTGCATTATTTAAGGACCGTGCTGCATTATTTAAGGACTTTGTTGCATTATTTAAGGACTCTGCTGCATTATTTAAGGACCCTGCTGCGGTATTTCAGCACTCTGCTGAATTATTTAAGGACTTTGCTGCATTATTTATGGACTTTATTGCATTATTTAAAGACTTTGCTGCATTATTTAAGGACTTGGCTGGATTAATTAAGGACTGTGCTGCATTATTTAAGGACTTTGCTGCATTATTTAAGGACTCTGCTGCATTATTTAAGGACTTTGTTGCATTATTTAAGGACTCTGCTGCATTATTTAAGGACTTTGTTGCATTATTTAAGGACTCTGCTGCATTACTTAAGGACCCTGCTGCAGTATTTCAGTAATCTGCTGCATTATTTAAGGACTTTGTTGCATTATTTAAGGACTTGGCTGGATTATTTAAGGACTCTGCTGCATTATTTAAGGACTCTGCTGCATTATTTAAGGACTTTGTTGCATTATTTAAGGACCGTGCTGCATTATTTAAGGACTTTGTTGCATTATTTAAGGACTCTGCTGCATTATTTAAGGACCTGGCTGCGGTATTTCAGCACTCTGCTGAATTATTTAAGGACTTTGCTGCATTATTTATGGACTTTATTGCATTATTTAAGGACTCTGCTGCATTATTTAAGGACTTTGTTGCATTATTTAAGGACTTTGTTGCATTATTTAAGGACTCTGCTGCATTATTTAAGGATCCTGCTGCGGTATTTCAGTACTCTGCTGCATTTTTTAAGGACTTTGCTGCATTATTTAAGGACTTGGCTGGATTATTTAAGGACTCTGCTGCATTATTTAAGGACTTTGCTGCATTATTTAAGGACTCTGCTGCATTATTTAAGGACTTTGTTGCATTATTTAAGGACCCTGCTGCATTATTTAAGGACTTTGTTGCATTATTTAAGGACTCTGCTGCATTATTCAAGGACTTTGCTGCATTATTTAAGGACTCTGCTGCAGTTTTTAAGGACTCTGCTGCATTATTTAAGGACTTTTCTGCATTATTTAAGGACTCTGCTGCAATATTTAAGGACTTGGCTGGATTATTTAAGGACTCTGCTGCATTATTTAAGGACTTTGCTGCATTATTTAAGGACTCTGCTGCATTATTTAAGGACTTTGTTGCATTATTTAAGGACCGTGCTGCATTATTTAAGGACTTTGTTGCATTATTTAAGGACTCTGCTGCATTATTTAAGGACCCTGCTGCGGTATTTCAGCACTCTGCTGAATTATTTAAGGACTTTGCTGCATTATTTATGGACTTTATTGCATTATTTAAAGACTTTGCTGCATTATTTAAGGACTTGGCTGGATTAATTAAGGACTGTGCTGCATTATTTAAGGACTTTGCTGCATTATTTAAGGACTCTGCTGCATTATTTAAGGACTTTGTTGCATTATTTAAGGACTCTGCTGCATTATTTAAGGACTTTGTTGCATTATTTAAGGACTCTGCTGCATTACTTAAGGACCCTGCTGCAGTATTTCAGTAATCTGCTGCATTATTTAAGGACTTTGTTGCATTATTTAAGGACTTGGCTGGATTATTTAAGGACTCTGCTGCATTATTTAAGGACTCTGCTGCATTATTTAAGGACTTTGTTGCATTATTTAAGGACCGTGCTGCATTATTTAAGGACTTTGTTGCATTATTTAAGGACTCTGCTGCATTATTTAAGGACCTGGCTGCGGTATTTCAGCACTCTGCTGAATTATTTAAGGACTTTGCTGCATTATTTATGGACTTTATTGCATTATTTAAGGACTCTGCTGCATTATTTAAGGACTTTGTTGCATTATTTAAGGACTCTGCTGCATTATTTAAGGACCCTGCTGCAGTATTTCAGTAATCTGCTGCATTATTTAAGGACTTTGTTGCATTATTTAAGGACTTGGCTGGATTATTTAGGGACTTTGCTGCATTATTTAAGGACTCTGCTGCATTATTTAAGGACTTTGCTGCATTATTTAAGGACTCTGATACGGTACTTAAGGACTCTGCTGCATTATTTAAGTACTTTGTTGCATTATTTAAGTACTCAGCTGCATTATTTAAGGACTTTGCTGCATTATTTAAGTACTCTGCTGCAGTATTTAAGGACTTGGCTGGATTATTTAAGGACTCAGCTGAATTATTTAAGGAATGTGCTGCATTATTTAAGGACTCTGCTGCATTATTTAAGGACTTTGTTGCATTATTTAAGGACTTTGTTGCATTATTTAAGGACTCTGCTGCATTATTTAAGGACTTTGCTGCATTATTTAAGGACTTTATTGCATTATTTAAGGACTGTTCTGCATTATTTAAGGACTTTGTTGCATTATTTAAGGACTCTGCTGCATTATTTAAGGATCCTGCTGCGGTATTTCAGTACTCTGCTGCATTTTTTAAGGACTTTGCTGCATTATTTAAGGACTTGGCTGGATTATTTAAGGACTCTGCTGCATTATTTAAGGACTTTGTTGCATTATTTAAGGACTCTGCTGCATTATTCAAGGACTTTGCTGCATTATTTAAGGACTCTGCTGCAGTTTTTAAGGACTCTGCTGCATTATTTAAGGACTTTTCTGCATTATTTAAGGACTCTGCTGCAATATTTAAGGACTTGGCTGGATTATTTAAGGACTCTGCTGCATTATTTAAGGACTTTGCTGCATTATTTAAGGACTCTGCTGCATTATTTAAGGACTTTGTTGCATTATTTAAGGACCGTGCTGCATTATTTAAGGAATTGGTTGCATTATTTAAGGACTCTGCTGCATTATTTAAGGACCCTGCTGCGGTATTTCAGCACTCTGCTGAATTATTTAAGGACTTTGCTGCATTATTTATGGACTTTATTGCATTATTTAAAGACTTTGCTGCATTATTTAAGGACTTGGCTGGATTAATTAAGGACTGTGCTGCATTATTTAAGGACTTTGCTGCATTATTTAAGGACTCTGCTGCATTATTTAAGGACTTTGTTGCATTATTTAAGGACTCTGCTGCATTATTTAAGGACTTTGTTGCATTATTTAAGGACTCTGCTGCATTACTTAAGGACCCTGCTGCAGTATTTCAGTAATCTGCTGCATTATTTAAGGACTTTGTTGCATTATTTAAGGACTTGGCTGGATTATTTAAGGACTCTGCTGCATTATTTAAGGACTCTGCTGCATTATTTAAGGACTTTGTTGCATTATTTAAGGACCGTGCTGCATTATTTAAGGACTTTGTTGCATTATTTAAGGACTCTGCTGCATTATTTAAGGACCTGGCTGCGGTATTTCAGCACTCTGCTGAATTATTTAAGGACTTTGCTGCATTATTTATGGACTTTATTGCATTATTTAAGGACTCTGCTGCATTATTTAAGGACTTTGTTGCATTATTTAAGGACTCTGCTGCATTATTTAAGGACCCTGCTGCAGTATTTCAGTAATCTGCTGCATTATTTAAGGACTTTGTTGCATTATTTAAGGACTTGGCTGGATTATTTAGGGACTTTGCTGCATTATTTAAGGACTCTGCTGCATTATTTAAGGACTTTGCTGCATTATTTAAGGACTCTGATACGGTACTTAAGGACTCTGCTGCATTATTTAAGTACTTTGTTGCATTATTTAAGTACTCAGCTGCATTATTTAAGGACTTTGCTGCATTATTTAAGTACTCTGCTGCAGTATTTAAGGACTTGGCTGGATTATTTAAGGACTCTGCTGAATTATTTAAGGAATGTGCTGCATTATTTAAGGACTCTGCTGCATTATTTAAGGACTTTGTTGCATTATTTAAGGACTTTGTTGCATTATTTAAGGACTCTGCTGCATTATTTAAGGACTTTGCTGCATTATTTAAGGACTTTATTGCATTATTTAAGGACTGTTCTGCATTATTTAAGGACTTTGTTGCATTATTTAAGGACTCTGCTGCATTATTTAAGGATCCTGCTGCGGTATTTCAGTACTCTGCTGCATTTTTTAAGGACTTTGCTGCATTATTTAAGGACTTGGCTGGATTATTTAAGGACTCTGCTGCATTATTTAAGGACTTTGCTGCATTATTTAAGGACTTTGTTGCATTATTTAAGGACCCTGCTGCATTATTTAAGGACTTTGTTGCATTATTTAAGGACTCTGCTGCATTATTCAAGGACTTTGCTGCATTATTTAAGGACTCTGGTGCAGTTTTTAAGGACTCTGCTGCATTATTTAAGGACTTTTCTGCATTATTTAAGGACTCTGCTGCAATATTTAAGGACTTGGCTGGATTATTTAAGGACTCTGCTGCATTATTTAAGGACTTTGCTGCATTATTTAAGGACTCTGCTGCATTATTTAAGGACTTTGTTGCATTATTTAAGGACCGTGCTGCATTATTTAAGGACTTTGTTGCATTATTTAAGGACTCTGCTGCATTATTTAAGGACCCTGCTGCGGTATTTCAGCACTCTGCTGAATTATTTAAGGACTTTGCTGCATTATTTATGGACTTTATTGCATTATTTAAAGACTTTGCTGCATTATTTAAGGACTTGGCTGGATTAATTAAGGACTGTGCTGCATTATTTAAGGACTTTGCTGCATTATTTAAGGACTCTGCTGCATTATTTAAGGACTTTGTTGCATTATTTAAGGACTCTGCTGCATTATTTAAGGACTTTGTTGCATTATTTAAGGACTCTGCTGCATTACTTAAGGACCCTGCTGCAGTATTTCAGTAATCTGCTGCATTATTTAAGGACTTTGTTGCATTATTTAAGGACTTGGCTGGATTATTTAAGGACTCTGCTGCATTATTTAAGGACTCTGCTGCATTATTTAAGGACTTTGTTGCATTATTTAAGGACCGTGCTGCATTATTTAAGGACTTTGTTGCATTATTTAAGGACTCTGCTGCATTATTTAAGGACCCCGCTGCAGTATTTCAGTAATCTGCTGCATTATCTAAGGACTTTGTTGCATTATTTAAGGACTTGGCTGGATTATTTAAGGACTCTGCTGCATTATTTAAGGACTTTGCTGCATTATTTAAGGACTCTGCTGCATTATTTAAGGACTTTGATGCATTATTTAAGGACCGTGCTGCATTATTTAAGGACTTTGTTGCATTATTTAAGGACTCTGCTGCATTATTTAAGGACCCTGCTGCGGTATTTCAGCACTCTGCTGAATTATTTAAGGATTTTGCTGCATTATTTATGTACTTTATTGCATTATTTAAAGACTTTGCTGCATTATTTAAGGACTTGGCTGGATTAATTAAGGACTGTGCTGCATTATTTAAGGACTTTGCTGCATTATTTAAGGACTCTGCTGCATTATTTAAGGACTTTGTTGCATTATTTAAGGACTCTGCTGCATTATTTAAGGACTTTGTTGCATTATTTAAGGACTCTGCTGCATTACTTAAGGACCCTGCTGCAGTATTTCAGTAATCTGCTGCATTATTTAAGGACTTTGTTGCATTATTTAAGGACTTGGCTGGATTATTTAAGGACTCTGCTGCATTATTTAAGGACTCTGCTGCATTATTTAAGGACTTTGTTGCATTATTTAAGGACCGTGCTGCATTATTTAAGGACTTTGTTGCATTATTTAAGGACTCTGCTGCATTATTTAAGGACTTTGTTGCATTATTTAAGGACCGTGCTGCATTATTTAAGGACTTTGTTGCATTATTTAAGGACTCTGCTGAATTATTTAAGGACCCTGCTGCGGTATTTCAGCACTCTGCTGAATTATTTAAGGACTTTGCTGCATTATTTATGGACTTTATTGCATTATTTAAAGACTTTGCTGCATTATTTAAGGACTTGGCTGGATTAATTAAGGACTGTGCTGCATTATTTAAGGACTTTGCTGCATTATTTAAGGACTCTGCTGCATTATTTAAGGACTTTGTTGCATTATTTAAGGACTCTGCTGCATTATTTAAGGACTTTGTTGCATTATTTAAGGACTCTGCTGCATTACTTAAGGACCCTGCTGCAGTATTTCAGTAATCTGCTGCATTATTTAAGGGCTTTGTTGCATTATTTAAGGACTTGGCTGGATTATTTAAGGACTCTGCTGCATTATTTAAGGACTCTGCTGCATTATTTAAGGACTTTGTTGCATTATTTAAGGACCGTGCTGCATTATTTAAGGACTTTGTTGCATTATTTAAGGACTCTGCTGCATTATTTAAGGACCTGGCTGCGGTATTTCAGCACTCTGCTGAATTATTTAAGGACTTTGCTGCATTATTTATGGACTTTATTGCATTATTTAAGGACTCTGCTGCATTATTTAAGGACTTTGTTGCATTATTTAAGGACTCTGCTGCATCATTTAAGGACTTTGTTGCATTATTTAAGGACTCTACTTCATTATTTAACGACTTTGCTGCATTATTTAAGGACCCTGCTGCGGTATTTCAGTACTCTGCTGCATTATTTAAGGACTCTGCTGCATTATTTAAGGACTTTGTTGCATTATTTAAGGACTCTGCTGCATTATTTAAGGACTTTGTTGCATTATTTAAGGACTCTGCTGCTTTATTTAAGGACCCTGCTGCAGTATTTCAGTAATCTGCTGCATTATTTAAGGACTTTGTTGCATTATTTAAGGACTTGGCTGGATTATTTAAGGACTTTGCTGCATTACTTAAGGACTCTGCTGCATTATTTAAGGACCCTGCTGCGGTATTTCAGCACTCTGCTGAATTATTTAAGGACTTTGCTGCATTATTTATGGACTTTATTGCATTATTTAAGGACTCTGCTGCATTATTTAAGGACTTTGTTGCATTATTTAAGGACTCTGCTGCATTATTCAAGGACTTTGCTGCATTATTTAAGGACTCTGCTGCAGTTTTTAAGGACTCTGCTGCATTATTTAAGGACTTTTCTGCATTATTTAAGGACTCTGCTGCAATATTTAAGGACTTGGCTGGATTATTTAAGGACTCTGCTGCATTATTTAAGGAATGTGCTGCATTATTTAAGGACTCTGCTGCATTATTTAAGGACTTTGTTGCATTATTTAAGGACTCTGCTGCATTATTTAAGGACTTTGTTGCATTATTTAAGGACTCTGCTGCATTATTTAAGGACCCCGCTGCAGTATTTCAGTAATCTGCTGCATTATCTAAGGACTTTGTTGCATTATTTAAGGACTTGGCTGGATTATTTAAGGACTCTGCTGCATTATTTAAGGACTTTGCTGCATTATTTAAGGACTCTGCTGCATTATTTAAGGACTTTGATGCATTATTTAAGGACCGTGCTGCATTATTTAAGGACTTTGTTGCATTATTTAAGGACTCTGCTGCATTATTTAAGGACCCTGCTGCGGTATTTCAGCACTCTGCTGAATTATTTAAGGATTTTGCTGCATTATTTATGTACTTTATTGCATTATTTAAAGACTTTGCTGCATTATTTAAGGACTTGGCTGGATTAATTAAGGACTGTGCTGCATTATTTAAGGACTTTGCTGCATTATTTAAGGACTCTGCTGCATTATTTAAGGACTTTGTTGCATTATTTAAGGACTCTGCTGCATTATTTAAGGACTTTGTTGCATTATTTAAGGACTCTGCTGCATTACTTAAGGACCCTGCTGCAGTATTTCAGTAATCTGCTGCATTATTTAAGGACTTTGTTGCATTATTTAAGGACTTGGCTGGATTATTTAAGGACTCTGCTGCATTATTTAAGGACTCTGCTGCATTATTTAAGGACTTTGTTGCATTATTTAAGGACCGTGCTGCATTATTTAAGGACTTTGTTGCATTATTTAAGGACTCTGCTGCATTATTTAAGGACCTGGCTGCGGTATTTCAGCACTCTGCTGAATTATTTAAGGACTTTGCTGCATTATTTATGGACTTTATTGCATTATTTAAGGACTCTGCTGCATTATTTAAGGACTTTGTTGCATTATTTAAGGACTCTGCTGCATCATTTAAGGACTTTGTTGCATTATTTAAGGACTCTACTTCATTATTTAACGACTTTGCTGCATTATTTAAGGACCCTGCTGCGGTATTTCAGTACTCTGCTGCATTATTTAAGGACTCTGCTGCATTATTTAAGGACTTTGTTGCATTATTTAAGGACTCTGCTGCATTATTTAAGGACTTTGTTGCATTATTTAAGGACTCTGCTGCTTTATTTAAGGACCCTGCTGCAGTATTTCAGTAATCTGCTGCATTATTTAAGGACTTTGTTGCATTATTTAAGGACTCTGCTGCATTATTCAAGGACTTTGCTGCATTATTTAAGGACTCTGCTGCAGTTTTTAAGGACTCTGCTGCATTATTTAAGGACTTTTCTGCATTATTTAAGGACTCTGCTGCAATATTTAAGGACTTGGCTGGATTATTTAAGGACTCTGCTGCATTATTTAAGGAATGTGCTGCATTATTTAAGGACTCTGCTGCATTATTTAAGGACTTTCTTGCATTATTTAAGGACTCTGCTGCATTATTTAAGGACTTTGTTGCATTATTTAAGGACTCTGCTGCATTATATAAGGACTTTGCTGCATTATTTAAGGACTTTATTGCATTATTTAAGGACTGTTCTGCATTATTTAAGGACTTTGTTGCATTATTTAAGGACTCTGCTGCATTATTTAAGGATCCTGCTGCGGTATTTCAGTACTCTGCTGCATTATTTAAGGAATTTGCTGCATTATTTATGGACTTTATTGCATTATTTAAAGACTTTGCTGCATTATTTAAGGACTTGGCTGGATTATTTAAGGACTGTGCTGCATTATTTAAGGACTTTGCTGCATTATTTAAGGACTCTGCTGCATTATTTAAGGACTTTGTTGCATTATTTAAGGACTCTGCTGCATTATTTAAGGACTTTGTTGCATTATTTAAGGACACTGCTGCATCATTTAAGGACTTTGTTGCATTATTTAAGGACTCTACTTCATTATTTAACGACTTTGCTGCATTATTTAAGGACCCTGCTGCGGTATTTCAGTACTCTGCTGCATTATTTAAGGACTCTGCTGCATTATTTAAGGACTTTGTTGCATTATTTAAGGACTCTGCTGCATTATTTAAGGACTTTGTTGCATTATTTAAGGACTCTGCTGCATTATTTAAGGACCCTGCTGCAGTATTTCAGTAATCTGCTGCATTATTTAAGGACTTTGTTGCATTATTTAAGGACTTGGCTGGATTATTTAGGGACTTTGCTGCATTATTTAAGGACTCTGCTGCATTATTTAAGGACTTTGCTGCATTATTTAAGGACTCTGATACGGTACTTAAGGACTCTGCTGCATTATTTAAGTACTTTGTTGCATTATTTAAGTACTCAGCTGCATTATTTAAGGACTTTGCTGCATTATTTAAGTACTCTGCTGCAGTATTTAAGGACTTGGCTGGATTATTTAAGGACTCTGCTGAATTATTTAAGGAATGTGCTGCATTATTTAAGGACTCTGCTGCATTATTTAAGGACTTTGTTGCATTATTTAAGGACTTTGTTGCATTATTTAAGGACTCTGCTGCATTATTTAAGGACTTTGCTGCATTATTTAAGGACTTTATTGCATTATTTAAGGACTGTTCTGCATTATTTAAGGACTTTGTTGCATTATTTAAGGACTCTGCTGCATTATTTAAGGATCCTGCTGCGGTATTTCAGTACTCTGCTGCATTTTTTAAGGACTTTGCTGCATTATTTAAGGACTTGGCTGGATTATTTAAGGACTCTGCTGCATTATTTAAGGACTTTGCTGCATTATTTAAGGACTCTGCTGCATTATTTAAGGACTTTGTTGCATTATTTAAGGACCCTGCTGCATTATTTAAGGACTTTGTTGCATTATTTAAGGACTCTGCTGCATTATTCAAGGACTTTGCTGCATTATTTAAGGACTCTGCTGCAGTTTTTAAGGACTCTGCTGCATTATTTAAGGACTTTTCTGCATTATTTAAGGACTCTGCTGCAATACTTAAGGACTTGGCTGGATTATTTAAGGACTCTGCTGCATTATTTAAGGACTTTGCTGCATTATTTAAGGACTCTGCTGCATTATTTAAGGACTTTGTTGCATTATTTAAGGACCGTGCTGCATTATTTAAGGACTTTGTTGCATTATTTAAGGACTCTGCTGCATTATTTAAGGACCCTGCTGCGGTATTTCAGCACTCTGCTGAATTATTTAAGGACTTTGCTGCATTATTTATGGACTTTATTGCATTATTTAAAGACTTTGCTGCATTATTTAAGGACTTGGCTGGATTAATTAAGGACTGTGCTGCATTATTTAAGGACTTTGCTGCATTATTTAAGGACTCTGCTGCATTATTTAAGGACTTTGTTGCATTATTTAAGGACTCTGCTGCATTATTTAAGGACTTTGTTGCATTATTTAAGGACTCTGCTGCATTACTTAAGGACCCTGCTGCAGTATTTCAGTAATCTGCTGCATTATTTAAGGACTTTGTTGCATTATTTAAGGACTTGGCTGGATTATTTAAGGACTCTGCTGCATTATTTAAGGACTCTGCTGCATTATTTAAGGACTTTGTTGCATTATTTAAGGACCGTGCTGCATTATTTAAGGACTTTGTTGCATTATTTAAGGACTCTGCTGCATTATTTAAGGACCTGGCTGCGGTATTTCAGCACTCTGCTGAATTATTTAAGGACTTTGCTGCATTATTTATGGACTTTATTGCATTATTTAAGGACTCTGCTGCATTATTTAAGGACTTTGTTGCATTATTTAAGGACTCTGCTGCATTATTTAAGGACCCTGCTGCAGTATTTCAGTAATCTGCTGCATTATTTAAGGACTTTGTTGCATTATTTAAGGACTTGGCTGGATTATTTAGGGACTTTGCTGCATTATTTAAGGACTCTGCTGCATTATTTAAGGACTTTGCTGCATTATTTAAGGACTCTGATACGGTACTTAAGGACTCTGCTGCATTATTTAAGTACTTTGTTGCATTATTTAAGTACTCAGCTGCATTATTTAAGGACTTTGCTGCATTATTTAAGTACTCTGCTGCAGTATTTAAGGACTTGGCTGGATTATTTAAGGACTCTGCTGAATTATTTAAGGAATGTGCTGCATTATTTAAGGACTCTGCTGCATTATTTAAGGACTTTGTTGCATTATTTAAGGACTTTGTTGCATTATTTAAGGACTCTGCTGCATTATTTAAGGACTTTGCTGCATTATTTAAGGACTTTATTGCATTATTTAAGGACTGTTCTGCATTATTTAAGGACTTTGTTGCATTATTTAAGGACTCTGCTGCATTATTTAAGGATCCTGCTGCGGTATTTCAGTACTCTGCTGCATTTTTTAAGGACTTTGCTGCATTATTTAAGGACTTGGCTGGATTATTTAAGGACTCTGCTGCATTATTTAAGGACTTTGTTGCATTATTTAAGGACTCTGCTGCATTATTCAAGGACTTTGCTGCATTATTTAAGGACTCTGCTGCAGTTTTTAAGGACTCTGCTGCATTATTTAAGGACTTTTCTGCATTATTTAAGGACTCTGCTGCAATATTTAAGGACTTGGCTGGATTATTTAAGGACTCTGCTGCATTATTTAAGGACTTTGCTGCATTATTTAAGGACTCTGCTGCATTATTTAAGGACTTTGTTGCATTATTTAAGGACCGTGCTGCATTATTTAAGGAATTGGTTGCATTATTTAAGGACTCTGCTGCATTATTTAAGGACCCTGCTGCGGTATTTCAGCACTCTGCTGAATTATTTAAGGACTTTGCTGCATTATTTATGGACTTTATTGCATTATTTAAAGACTTTGCTGCATTATTTAAGGACTTGGCTGGATTAATTAAGGACTGTGCTGCATTATTTAAGGACTTTGCTGCATTATTTAAGGACTCTGCTGCATTATTTAAGGACTTTGTTGCATTATTTAAGGACTCTGCTGCATTATTTAAGGACTTTGTTGCATTATTTAAGGACTCTGCTGCATTACTTAAGGACCCTGCTGCAGTATTTCAGTAATCTGCTGCATTATTTAAGGACTTTGTTGCATTATTTAAGGACTTGGCTGGATTATTTAAGGACTCTGCTGCATTATTTAAGGACTCTGCTGCATTATTTAAGGACTTTGTTGCATTATTTAAGGACCGTGCTGCATTATTTAAGGACTTTGTTGCATTATTTAAGGACTCTGCTGCATTATTTAAGGACCTGGCTGCGGTATTTCAGCACTCTGCTGAATTATTTAAGGACTTTGCTGCATTATTTATGGACTTTATTGCATTATTTAAGGACTCTGCTGCATTATTTAAGGACTTTGTTGCATTATTTAAGGACTCTGCTGCATTATTTAAGGACCCTGCTGCAGTATTTCAGTAATCTGCTGCATTATTTAAGGACTTTGTTGCATTATTTAAGGACTTGGCTGGATTATTTAGGGACTTTGCTGCATTATTTAAGGACTCTGCTGCATTATTTAAGGACTTTGCTGCATTATTTAAGGACTCTGATACGGTACTTAAGGACTCTGCTGCATTATTTAAGTACTTTGTTGCATTATTTAAGTACTCAGCTGCATTATTTAAGGACTTTGCTGCATTATTTAAGTACTCTGCTGCAGTATTTAAGGACTTGGCTGGATTATTTAAGGACTCTGCTGAATTATTTAAGGAATGTGCTGCATTATTTAAGGACTCTGCTGCATTATTTAAGGACTTTGTTGCATTATTTAAGGACTTTGTTGCATTATTTAAGGACTCTGCTGCATTATTTAAGGACTTTGCTGCATTATTTAAGGACTTTATTGCATTATTTAAGGACTGTTCTGCATTATTTAAGGACTTTGTTGCATTATTTAAGGACTCTGCTGCATTATTTAAGGATCCTGCTGCGGTATTTCAGTACTCTGCTGCATTTTTTAAGGACTTTGCTGCATTATTTAAGGACTTGGCTGGATTATTTAAGGACTCTGCTGCATTATTTAAGGACTTTGCTGCATTATTTAAGGACTTTGTTGCATTATTTAAGGACCCTGCTGCATTATTTAAGGACTTTGTTGCATTATTTAAGGACTCTGCTGCATTATTCAAGGACTTTGCTGCATTATTTAAGGACTCTGCTGCAGTTTTTAAGGACTCTGCTGCATTATTTAAGGACTTTTCTGCATTATTTAAGGACTCTGCTGCAATATTTAAGGACTTGGCTGGATTATTTAAGGACTCTGCTGCATTATTTAAGGACTTTGCTGCATTATTTAAGGACTCTGCTGCATTATTTAAGGACTTTGTTGCATTATTTAAGGACCGTGCTGCATTATTTAAGGACTTTGTTGCATTATTTAAGGACTCTGCTGCATTATTTAAGGACCCTGCTGCGGTATTTCAGCACTCTGCTGAATTATTTAAGGACTTTGCTGCATTATTTATGGACTTTATTGCATTATTTAAAGACTTTGCTGCATTATTTAAGGACTTGGCTGGATTAATTAAGGACTGTGCTGCATTATTTAAGGACTTTGCTGCATTATTTAAGGACTCTGCTGCATTATTTAAGGACTTTGTTGCATTATTTAAGGACTCTGCTGCATTATTTAAGGACTTTGTTGCATTATTTAAGGACTCTGCTGCATTACTTAAGGACCCTGCTGCAGTATTTCAGTAATCTGCTGCATTATTTAAGGACTTTGTTGCATTATTTAAGGACTTGGCTGGATTATTTAAGGACTCTGCTGCATTATTTAAGGACTCTGCTGCATTATTTAAGGACTTTGTTGCATTATTTAAGGACCGTGCTGCATTATTTAAGGACTTTGTTGCATTATTTAAGGACTCTGCTGCATTATTTAAGGACCCCGCTGCAGTATTTCAGTAATCTGCTGCATTATCTAAGGACTTTGTTGCATTATTTAAGGACTTGGCTGGATTATTTAAGGACTCTGCTGCATTATTTAAGGACTTTGCTGCATTATTTAAGGACTCTGCTGCATTATTTAAGGACTTTGATGCATTATTTAAGGACCGTGCTGCATTATTTAAGGACTTTGTTGCATTATTTAAGGACTCTGCTGCATTATTTAAGGACCCTGCTGCGGTATTTCAGCACTCTGCTGAATTATTTAAGGATTTTGCTGCATTATTTATGTACTTTATTGCATTATTTAAAGACTTTGCTGCATTATTTAAGGACTTGGCTGGATTAATTAAGGACTGTGCTGCATTATTTAAGGACTTTGCTGCATTATTTAAGGACTCTGCTGCATTATTTAAGGACTTTGTTGCATTATTTAAGGACTCTGCTGCATTATTTAAGGACTTTGTTGCATTATTTAAGGACTCTGCTGCATTACTTAAGGACCCTGCTGCAGTATTTCAGTAATCTGCTGCATTATTTAAGGACTTTGTTGCATTATTTAAGGACTTGGCTGGATTATTTAAGGACTCTGCTGCATTATTTAAGGACTCTGCTGCATTATTTAAGGACTTTGTTGCATTATTTAAGGACCGTGCTGCATTATTTAAGGACTTTGTTGCATTATTTAAGGACTCTGCTGCATTATTTAAGGACTTTGTTGCATTATTTAAGGACCGTGCTGCATTATTTAAGGACTTTGTTGCATTATTTAAGGACTCTGCTGCATTATTTAAGGACCCTGCTGCGGTATTTCAGCACTCTGCTGAATTATTTAAGGACTTTGCTGCATTATTTATGGACTTTATTGCATTATTTAAAGACTTTGCTGCATTATTTAAGGACTTGGCTGGATTAATTAAGGACTGTGCTGCATTATTTAAGGACTTTGCTGCATTATTTAAGGACTCTGCTGCATTATTTAAGGACTTTGTTGCATTATTTAAGGACTCTGCTGCATTATTTAAGGACTTTGTTGCATTATTTAAGGACTCTGCTGCATTACTTAAGGACCCTGCTGCAGTATTTCAGTAATCTGCTGCATTATTTAAGGGCTTTGTTGCATTATTTAAGGACTTGGCTGGATTATTTAAGGACTCTGCTGCATTATTTAAGGACTCTGCTGCATTATTTAAGGACTTTGTTGCATTATTTAAGGACCGTGCTGCATTATTTAAGGACTTTGTTGCATTATTTAAGGACTCTGCTGCATTATTTAAGGACCTGGCTGCGGTATTTCAGCACTCTGCTGAATTATTTAAGGACTTTGCTGCATTATTTATGGACTTTATTGCATTATTTAAGGACTCTGCTGCATTATTTAAGGAATTTGTTGCATTATTTAAGGACTCTGCTGCATCATTTAAGGACTTTGTTGCATTATTTAAGGACTCTACTTCATTATTTAACGACTTTGCTGCATTATTTAAGGACCCTGCTGCGGTATTTCAGTACTCTGCTGCATTATTTAAGGACTCTGCTGCATTATTTAAGGACTTTGTTGCATTATTTAAGGACTCTGCTGCATTATTTAAGGACTTTGTTGCATTATTTAAGGACTCTGCTGCTTTATTTAAGGACCCTGCTGCAGTATTTCAGTAATCTGCTGCATTATTTAAGGACTTTGTTGCATTATTTAAGGACTTGGCTGGATTATTTAAGGACTTTGCTGCATTACTTAAGGACTCTGCTGCATTATTTAAGGACCCTGCTGCGGTATTTCAGCACTCTGCTGAATTATTTAAGGACTTTGCTGCATTATTTATGGACTTTATTGCATTATTTAAGGACTCTGCTGCATTATTTAAGGACTTTGTTGCATTATTTAAGGACTCTGCTGCATTATTCAAGGACTTTGCTGCATTATTTAAGGACTCTGCTGCAGTTTTTAAGGACTCTGCTGCATTATTTAAGGACTTTTCTGCATTATTTAAGGACTCTGCTGCAATATTTAAGGACTTGGCTGGATTATTTAAGGACTCTGCTGCATTATTTAAGGAATGTGCTGCATTATTTAAGGACTCTGCTGCATTATTTAAGGACTTTGTTGCATTATTTAAGGACTCTGCTGCATTATTTAAGGACTTTGTTGCATTATTTAAGGACTCTGCTGCATTATTTAAGGACCCCGCTGCAGTATTTCAGTAATCTGCTGCATTATCTAAGGACTTTGTTGCATTATTTAAGGACTTGGCTGGATTATTTAAGGACTCTGCTGCATTATTTAAGGACTTTGCTGCATTATTTAAGGACTCTGCTGCATTATTTAAGGACTTTGATGCATTATTTAAGGACCGTGCTGCATTATTTAAGGACTTTGTTGCATTATTTAAGGACTCTGCTGCATTATTTAAGGACCCTGCTGCGGTATTTCAGCACTCTGCTGAATTATTTAAGGATTTTGCTGCATTATTTATGTACTTTATTGCATTATTTAAAGACTTTGCTGCATTATTTAAGGACTTGGCTGGATTAATTAAGGACTGTGCTGCATTATTTAAGGACTTTGCTGCATTATTTAAGGACTCTGCTGCATTATTTAAGGACTTTGTTGCATTATTTAAGGACTCTGCTGCATTATTTAAGGACTTTGTTGCATTATTTAAGGACTCTGCTGCATTACTTAAGGACCCTGCTGCAGTATTTCAGTAATCTGCTGCATTATTTAAGGACTTTGTTGCATTATTTAAGGACTTGGCTGGATTATTTAAGGACTCTGCTGCATTATTTAAGGACTCTGCTGCATTATTTAAGGACTTTGTTGCATTATTTAAGGACCGTGCTGCATTATTTAAGGACTTTGTTGCATTATTTAAGGACTCTGCTGCATTATTTAAGGACCTGGCTGCGGTATTTCAGCACTCTGCTGAATTATTTAAGGACTTTGCTGCATTATTTATGGACTTTATTGCATTATTTAAGGACTCTGCTGCATTATTTAAGGACTTTGTTGCATTATTTAAGGACTCTGCTGCATCATTTAAGGACTTTGTTGCATTATTTAAGGACTCTACTTCATTATTTAACGACTTTGCTGCATTATTTAAGGACCCTGCTGCGGTATTTCAGTACTCTGCTGCATTATTTAAGGACTCTGCTGCATTATTTAAGGACTTTGTTGCATTATTTAAGGACTCTGCTGCATTATTTAAGGACTTTGTTGCATTATTTAAGGACTCTGCTGCTTTATTTAAGGACCCTGCTGCAGTATTTCAGTAATCTGCTGCATTATTTAAGGACTTTGTTGCATTATTTAAGGACTCTGCTGCATTATTCAAGGACTTTGCTGCATTATTTAAGGACTCTGCTGCAGTTTTTAAGGACTCTGCTGCATTATTTAAGGACTTTTCTGCATTATTTAAGGACTCTGCTGCAATATTTAAGGACTTGGCTGGATTATTTAAGGACTCTGCTGCATTATTTAAGGAATGTGCTGCATTATTTAAGGACTCTGCTGCATTATTTAAGGACTTTCTTGCATTATTTAAGGACTCTGCTGCATTATTTAAGGACTTTGTTGCATTATTTAAGGACTCTGCTGCATTATATAAGGACTTTGCTGCATTATTTAAGGACTTTATTGCATTATTTAAGGACTGTTCTGCATTATTTAAGGACTTTGTTGCATTATTTAAGGACTCTGCTGCATTATTTAAGGATCCTGCTGCGGTATTTCAGTACTCTGCTGCATTATTTAAGGAATTTGCTGCATTATTTATGGACTTTATTGCATTATTTAAAGACTTTGCTGCATTATTTAAGGACTTGGCTGGATTATTTAAGGACTGTGCTGCATTATTTAAGGACTTTGCTGCATTATTTAAGGACTCTGCTGCATTATTTAAGGACTTTGTTGCATTATTTAAGGACTCTGCTGCATTATTTAAGGACTTTGTTGCATTATTTAAGGACACTGCTGCATCATTTAAGGACTTTGTTGCATTATTTAAGGACTCTACTTCATTATTTAACGACTTTGCTGCATTATTTAAGGACCCTGCTGCGGTATTTCAGTACTCTGCTGCATTATTTAAGGACTCTGCTGCATTATTTAAGGACTTTGTTGCATTATTTAAGGACTCTGCTGCATTATTTAAGGACTTTGTTGCATTATTTAAGGACTCTGCTGCATTATTTAAGGACCCTGCTGCAGTATTTCAGTAATCTGCTGCATTATTTAAGGACTTTGTTGCATTATTTAAGGACTTGGCTGGATTATTTAGGGACTTTGCTGCATTATTTAAGGACTCTGCTGCATTATTTAAGGACTTTGCTGCATTATTTAAGGACTCTGATACGGTACTTAAGGACTCTGCTGCATTATTTAAGTACTTTGTTGCATTATTTAAGTACTCAGCTGCATTATTTAAGGACTTTGCTGCATTATTTAAGTACTCTGCTGCAGTATTTAAGGACTTGGCTGGATTATTTAAGGACTCTGCTGAATTATTTAAGGAATGTGCTGCATTATTTAAGGACTCTGCTGCATTATTTAAGGACTTTGTTGCATTATTTAAGGACTTTGTTGCATTATTTAAGGACTCTGCTGCATTATTTAAGGACTTTGCTGCATTATTTAAGGACTTTATTGCATTATTTAAGGACTGTTCTGCATTATTTAAGGACTTTGTTGCATTATTTAAGGACTCTGCTGCATTATTTAAGGATCCTGCTGCGGTATTTCAGTACTCTGCTGCATTTTTTAAGGACTTTGCTGCATTATTTAAGGACTTGGCTGGATTATTTAAGGACTCTGCTGCATTATTTAAGGACTTTGCTGCATTATTTAAGGACTCTGCTGCATTATTTAAGGACTTTGTTGCATTATTTAAGGACCCTGCTGCATTATTTAAGGACTTTGTTGCATTATTTAAGGACTCTGCTGCATTATTCAAGGACTTTGCTGCATTATTTAAGGACTCTGCTGCAGTTTTTAAGGACTCTGCTGCATTATTTAAGGACTTTTCTGCATTATTTAAGGACTCTGCTGCAATATTTAAGGACTTGGCTGGATTATTTAAGGACTCTGCTGCATTATTTAAGGACTTTGCTGCATTATTTAAGGACTCTGCTGCATTATTTAAGGACTTTGTTGCATTATTTAAGGACCGTGCTGCATTATTTAAGGACTTTGTTGCATTATTTAAGGACTCTGCTGCATTATTTAAGGACCCTGCTGCGGTATTTCAGCACTCTGCTGAATTATTTAAGGACTTTGCTGCATTATTTATGGACTTTATTGCATTATTTAAAGACTTTGCTGCATTATTTAAGGACTTGGCTGGATTAATTAAGGACTGTGCTGCATTATTTAAGGACTTTGCTGCATTATTTAAGGACTCTGCTGCATTATTTAAGGACTTTGTTGCATTATTTAAGGACTCTGCTGCATTATTTAAGGACTTTGTTGCATTATTTAAGGACTCTGCTGCATTACTTAAGGACCCTGCTGCAGTATTTCAGTAATCTGCTGCATTATTTAAGGACTTTGTTGCATTATTTAAGGACTTGGCTGGATTATTTAAGGACTCTGCTGCATTATTTAAGGACTCTGCTGCATTATTTAAGGACTTTGTTGCATTATTTAAGGACCGTGCTGCATTATTTAAGGACTTTGTTGCATTATTTAAGGACTCTGCTGCATTATTTAAGGACCTGGCTGCGGTATTTCAGCACTCTGCTGAATTATTTAAGGACTTTGCTGCATTATTTATGGACTTTATTGCATTATTTAAGGACTCTGCTGCATTATTTAAGGACTTTGTTGCATTATTTAAGGACTCTGCTGCATTATTTAAGGACCCTGCTGCAGTATTTCAGTAATCTGCTGCATTATTTAAGGACTTTGTTGCATTATTTAAGGACTTGGCTGGATTATTTAGGGACTTTGCTGCATTATTTAAGGACTCTGCTGCATTATTTAAGGACTTTGCTGCATTATTTAAGGACTCTGATACGGTACTTAAGGACTCTGCTGCATTATTTAAGTACTTTGTTGCATTATTTAAGTACTCAGCTGCATTATTTAAGGACTTTGCTGCATTATTTAAGTACTCTGCTGCAGTATTTAAGGACTTGGCTGGATTATTTAAGGACTCTGCTGAATTATTTAAGGAATGTGCTGCATTATTTAAGGACTCTGCTGCATTATTTAAGGACTTTGTTGCATTATTTAAGGACTTTGTTGCATTATTTAAGGACTCTGCTGCATTATTTAAGGACTTTGCTGCATTATTTAAGGACTTTATTGCATTATTTAAGGACTGTTCTGCATTATTTAAGGACTTTGTTGCATTATTTAAGGACTCTGCTGCATTATTTAAGGATCCTGCTGCGGTATTTCAGTACTCTGCTGCATTTTTTAAGGACTTTGCTGCATTATTTAAGGACTTGGCTGGATTATTTAAGGACTCTGCTGCATTATTTAAGGACTTTGCTGCATTATTTAAGGACTCTGCTGCATTATTTAAGGACTTTGTTGCATTATTTAAGGACCCTGCTGCATTATTTAAGGACTTTGTTGCATTATTTAAGGACTCTGCTGCATTATTCAAGGACTTTGCTGCATTATTTAAGGACTCTGCTGCAGTTTTTAAGGACTCTGCTGCATTATTTAAGGACTTTTCTGCATTATTTAAGGACTCTGCTGCAATATTTAAGGACTTGGCTGGATTATTTAAGGACTCTGCTGCATTATTTAAGGACTTTGCTGCATTATTTAAGGACTCTGCTGCATTATTTAAGGACTTTGTTGCATTATTTAAGGACCGTGCTGCATTATTTAAGGACTTTGTTGCATTATTTAAGGACTCTGCTGCATTATTTAAGGACCCTGCTGCGGTATTTCAGCACTCTGCTGAATTATTTAAGGACTTTGCTGCATTATTTATGGACTTTATTGCATTATTTAAAGACTTTGCTGCATTATTTAAGGACTTGGCTGGATTAATTAAGGACTGTGCTGCATTATTTAAGGACTTTGCTGCATTATTTAAGGACTCTGCTGCATTATTTAAGGACTTTGTTGCATTATTTAAGGACTCTGCTGCATTATTTAAGGACTTTGTTGCATTATTTAAGGACTCTGCTGCATTACTTAAGGACCCTGCTGCAGTATTTCAGTAATCTGCTGCATTATTTAAGGACTTTGTTGCATTATTTAAGGACTTGGCTGGATTATTTAAGGACTCTGCTGCATTATTTAAGGACTCTGCTGCATTATTTAAGGACTTTGTTGCATTATTTAAGGACCGTGCTGCATTATTTAAGGACTTTGTTGCATTATTTAAGGACTCTGCTGCATTATTTAAGGGCCTGGCTGCGGTATTTCAGCACTCTGCTGAATTATTTAAGGACTTTGCTGCATTATTTATGGACTTTATTGCATTATTTAAGGACTCTGCTGCATTATTTAAGGACTTTGTTGCATTATTTAAGGACTCTGCTGCATCATTTAAGGACTTTGTTGAATTATTTAAGGACTCTACTTCATTATTTAACGACTTTGCTGCATTATTTAAGGACCCTGCTGCGGTATTTCAGTACTCTGCTGCATTATTTAAGGACTCTGCTGCATTATTTAAGGACTTTGTTGCATTATTTAAGGACTCTGCTGCATTATTTAAGGACTTTGTTGCATTATTTAAGGACTCTGCTGCTTTATTTAAGGACCCTGCTGCAGTATTTCAGTAATCTGCTGCATTATTTAAGGACTTTGTTGCATTATTTAAGGACTTGGCTGGATTATTTAAGGACTTTGCTGCATTACTTAAGGACTCTGCTGCATTATTTAAGGACCCTGCTGCGGTATTTCAGCACTCTGCTGAATTATTTAAGGACTTTGCTGCATTATTTATGGACTTTATTGCATTATTTAAGGACTCTGCTGCATTATTTAAGGACTTTGTTGCATTATTTAAGGACTCTGCTGCATTATTCAAGGACTTTGCTGCATTATTTAAGGACTCTGCTGCAGTTTTTAAGGACTCTGCTGCATTATTTAAGGACTTTTCTGCATTATTTAAGGACTCTGCTGCAATATTTAAGGACTTGGCTGGATTATTTAAGGACTCTGCTGCATTATTTAAGGAATGTGCTGCATTATTTAAGGACTCTGCTGCATTATTTAAGGACTTTCTTGCATTATTTAAGGACTCTGCTGCATTATTTAAGGACTTTGTTGCATTATTTAAGGACTCTGCTGCATTATATAAGGACTTTGCTGCATTATTTAAGGACTTTATTGCATTATTTAAGGACTGTTCTGCATTATTTAAGGACTTTGTTGCATTATTTAAGGACTCTGCTGCATTATTTAAGGATCCTGCTGCGGTATTTCAGTACTCTGCTGCATTATTTAAGGAATTTGCTGCATTATTTATGGACTTTATTGCATTATTTAAAGACTTTGCTGCATTATTTAAGGACTTGGCTGGATTATTTAAGGACTGTGCTGCATTATTTAAGGACTTTGCTGCATTATTTAAGGACTCTGCTGCATTATTTAAGGACTTTGTTGCATTATTTAAGGACTCTGCTGCATTATTTAAGGACTTTGTTGCATTATTTAAGGACACTGCTGCATCATTTAAGGACTTTGTTGCATTATTTAAGGACTCTACTTCATTATTTAACGACTTTGCTGCATTATTTAAGGACCCTGCTGCGGTATTTCAGTACTCTGCTGCATTATTTAAGGACTCTGCTGCATTATTTAAGGACTTTGTTGCATTATTTAAGGACTCTGCTGCATTATTTAAGGACTTTGTTGCATTATTTAAGGACTCTGCTGCATTATTTAAGGACCCTGCTGCAGTATTTCAGTAATCTGCTGCATTATTTAAGGACTTTGTTGCATTATTTAAGGACTTGGCTGGATTATTTAGGGACTTTGCTGCATTATTTAAGGACTCTGCTGCATTATTTAAGGACTTTGCTGCATTATTTAAGGACTCTGATACGGTACTTAAGGACTCTGCTGCATTATTTAAGTACTTTGTTGCATTATTTAAGTACTCAGCTGCATTATTTAAGGACTTTGCTGCATTATTTAAGTACTCTGCTGCAGTATTTAAGGACTTGGCTGGATTATTTAAGGACTCTGCTGAATTATTTAAGGAATGTGCTGCATTATTTAAGGACTCTGCTGCATTATTTAAGGACTTTGTTGCATTATTTAAGGACTTTGTTGCATTATTTAAGGACTCTGCTGCATTATTTAAGGACTTTGCTGCATTATTTAAGGACTTTATTGCATTATTTAAGGACTGTTCTGCATTATTTAAGGACTTTGTTGCATTATTTAAGGACTCTGCTGCATTATTTAAGGATCCTGCTGCGGTATTTCAGTACTCTGCTGCATTTTTTAAGGACTTTGCTGCATTATTTAAGGACTTGGCTGGATTATTTAAGGACTCTGCTGCATTATTTAAGGACTTTGCTGCATTATTTAAGGACTCTGCTGCATTATTTAAGGACTTTGTTGCATTATTTAAGGACCCTGCTGCATTATTTAAGGACTTTGTTGCATTATTTAAGGACTCTGCTGCATTATTCAAGGACTTTGCTGCATTATTTAAGGACTCTGCTGCAGTTTTTAAGGACTCTGCTGCATTATTTAAGGACTTTTCTGCATTATTTAAGGACTCTGCTGCAATATTTAAGGACTTGGCTGGATTATTTAAGGACTCTGCTGCATTATTTAAGGACTTTGCTGCATTATTTAAGGACTCTGCTGCATTATTTAAGGACTTTGTTGCATTATTTAAGGACCGTGCTGCATTATTTAAGGACTTTGTTGCATTATTTAAGGACTCTGCTGCATTATTTAAGGACCCTGCTGCGGTATTTCAGCACTCTGCTGAATTATTTAAGGACTTTGCTGCATTATTTATGGACTTTATTGCATTATTTAAAGACTTTGCTGCATTATTTAAGGACTTGGCTGGATTAATTAAGGACTGTGCTGCATTATTTAAGGACTTTGCTGCATTATTTAAGGACTCTGCTGCATTATTTAAGGACTTTGTTGCATTATTTAAGGACTCTGCTGCATTATTTAAGGACTTTGTTGCATTATTTAAGGACTCTGCTGCATTACTTAAGGACCCTGCTGCAGTATTTCAGTAATCTGCTGCATTATTTAAGGACTTTGTTGCATTATTTAAGGACTTGGCTGGATTATTTAAGGACTCTGCTGCATTATTTAAGGACTCTGCTGCATTATTTAAGGACTTTGTTGCATTATTTAAGGACCGTGCTGCATTATTTAAGGACTTTGTTGCATTATTTAAGGACTCTGCTGCATTATTTAAGGACCTGGCTGCGGTATTTCAGCACTCTGCTGAATTATTTAAGGACTTTGCTGCATTATTTATGGACTTTATTGCATTATTTAAGGACTCTGCTGCATTATTTAAGGACTTTGTTGCATTATTTAAGGACTCTGCTGCATTATTTAAGGACCCTGCTGCAGTATTTCAGTAATCTGCTGCATTATTTAAGGACTTTGTTGCATTATTTAAGGACTTGGCTGGATTATTTAGGGACTTTGCTGCATTATTTAAGGACTCTGCTGCATTATTTAAGGACTTTGCTGCATTATTTAAGGACTCTGATACGGTACTTAAGGACTCTGCTGCATTATTTAAGTACTTTGTTGCATTATTTAAGTACTCAGCTGCATTATTTAAGGACTTTGCTGCATTATTTAAGTACTCTGCTGCAGTATTTAAGGACTTGGCTGGATTATTTAAGGACTCTGCTGAATTATTTAAGGAATGTGCTGCATTATTTAAGGACTCTGCTGCATTATTTAAGGACTTTGTTGCATTATTTAAGGACTTTGTTGCATTATTTAAGGACTCTGCTGCATTATTTAAGGACTTTGCTGCATTATTTAAGGACTTTATTGCATTATTTAAGGACTGTTCTGCATTATTTAAGGACTTTGTTGCATTATTTAAGGACTCTGCTGCATTATTTAAGGATCCTGCTGCGGTATTTCAGTACTCTGCTGCATTTTTTAAGGACTTTGCTGCATTATTTAAGGACTTGGCTGGATTATTTAAGGACTCTGCTGCATTATTTAAGGACTTTGCTGCATTATTTAAGGACTCTGCTGGATTATTTAAGGACTCTGCTGCATTATTTAAGGACTTTGCTGCATTATTTAAGGACTCTGCTGCATTATTTAAGGACTTTGTTGCATTATTTAAGGACCCTGCTGCATTATTTAAGGACTTTGTTGCATTATTTAAGGACTCTGCTGCATTATTCAAGGACTTTGCTGCATTATTTAAGGACTCTGCTGCAGTTTTTAAGGACTCTGCTGCATTATTTAAGGACTTTTCTGCATTATTTAAGGACTCTGCTGCAATATTTAAGGACTTGGCTGGATTATTTAAGGACTCTGCTGCATTATTTAAGGACTTTGCTGCATTATTTAAGGACTCTGCTGCATTATTTAAGGACTTTGTTGCATTATTTAAGGACCGTGCTGCATTATTTAAGGACTTTGTTGCATTATTTAAGGACTCTGCTGCATTATTTAAGGACCCTGCTGCGGTATTTCAGCACTCTGCTGAATTATTTAAGGACTTTGCTGCATTATTTATGGACTTTATTGCATTATTTAAAGACTTTGCTGCATTATTTAAGGACTTGGCTGGATTAATTAAGGACTGTGCTGCATTATTTAAGGACTTTGCTGCATTATTTAAGGACTCTGCTGCATTATTTAAGGACTTTGTTGCATTATTTAAGGACTCTGCTGCATTATTTAAGGACTTTGTTGCATTATTTAAGGACTCTGCTGCATTACTTAAGGACCCTGCTGCAGTATTTCAGTAATCTGCTGCATTATTTAAGGACTTTGTTGCATTATTTAAGGACTTGGCTGGATTATTTAAGGACTCTGCTGCATTATTTAAGGACTCTGCTGCATTATTTAAGGACTTTGTTGCATTATTTAAGGACCGTGCTGCATTATTTAAGGACTTTGTTGCATTATTTAAGGACTCTGCTGCATTATTTAAGGACCTGGCTGCGGTATTTCAGCACTCTGCTGAATTATTTAAGGACTTTGCTGCATTATTTATGGACTTTATTGCATTATTTAAGGACTCTGCTGCATTATTTAAGGACTTTGTTGCATTATTTAAGGACTCTGCTGCATCATTTAAGGACTTTGTTGCATTATTTAAGGACTCTACTTCATTATTTAACGACTTTGCTGCATTATTTAAGGACCCTGCTGCGGTATTTCAGTACTCTGCTGCATTATTTAAGGACTCTGCTGCATTATTTAAGGACTTTGTTGCATTATTTAAGGACTCTGCTGCATTATTTAAGGACTTTGTTGCATTATTTAAGGACTCTGCTGCTTTATTTAAGGACCCTGCTGCAGTATTTCAGTAATCTGCTGCATTATTTAAGGACTTTGTTGCATTATTTAAGGACTTGGCTGGATTATTTAAGGACTTTGCTGCATTACTTAAGGACTCTGCTGCATTATTTAAGGACCCTGCTGCGGTATTTCAGCACTCTGCTGAATTATTTAAGGACTTTGCTGCATTATTTATGGACTTTATTGCATTATTTAAGGACTCTGCTGCATTATTTAAGGACTTTGTTGCATTATTTAAGGTCTCTGCTGCATTATTCAAGGACTTTGCTGCATTATTTAAGGACTCTGCTGCAGTTTTTAAGGACTCTGCTGCATTATTTAAGGACTTTTCTGCATTATTTAAGGACTCTGCTGCAATATTTAAGGACTTGGCTGGATTATTTAAGGACTCTGCTGCATTATTTAAGGAATGTGCTGCATTATTTAAGGACTCTGCTGCATTATTTAAGGACTTTCTTGCATTATTTAAGGACTCTGCTGCATTATTTAAGGACTTTGTTGCATTATTTAAGGACTCTGCTGCATTATATAAGGACTTTGCTGCATTATTTAAGGACTTTATTGCATTATTTAAGGACTGTTCTGCATTATTTAAGGACTTTGTTGCATTATTTAAGGACTCTGCTGCATTATTTAAGGATCCTGCTGCGGTATTTCAGTACTCTGCTGCATTATTTAAGGAATTTGCTGCATTATTTATGGACTTTATTGCATTATTTAAAGACTTTGCTGCATTATTTAAGGACTTGGCTGGATTATTTAAGGACTGTGCTGCATTATTTAAGGACTTTGCTGCATTATTTAAGGACTCTGCTGCATTATTTAAGGACTTTGTTGCAATATTTAAGGACTCTGCTGCATTATTTAAGGACTTTGTTGCATTATTTAAGGACTCTGCTGCATTATTTAAGGACCCCGCTGCAGTATTTCAGTAATCTGCTGCATTATCTAAGGACTTTGTTGCATTATTTAAGGACTTGGCTGGATTATTTAAGGACTCTGCTGCATTATTTAAGGACTTTGCTGCATTATTTAAGGACTCTGCTGCATTATTTAAGGACTTTGATGCATTATTTAAGGACCGTGCTGCATTATTTAAGGACTTTGTTGCATTATTTAAGGACTCTGCTGCATTATTTAAGGACCCTGCTGCGGTATTTCAGCACTCTGCTGAATTATTTAAGGATTTTGCTGCATTATTTATGTACTTTATTGCATTATTTAAAGACTTTGCTGCATTATTTAAGGACTTGGCTGGATTAATTAAGGACTGTGCTGCATTATTTAAGGACTTTGCTGCATTATTTAAGGACTCTGCTGCATTATTTAAGGACTTTGTTGCATTATTTAAGGACTCTGCTGCATTATTTAAGGACTTTGTTGCATTATTTAAGGACTCTGCTGCATTATTTAAGGACTTTGTTGCATTATTTAAGGACTCTGCTGCTTTATTTAAGGACCCTGCTGCAGTATTTCAGTAATCTGCTGCATTATTTAAGGACTTTGTTGCATTATTTAAGGACTTGGCTGGATTATTTAAGGACTTTGCTGCATTACTTAAGGACTCTGCTGCATTATTTAAGGACCCTGCTGCGGTATTTCAGCACTCTGCTGAATTATTTAAGGACTTTGCTGCATTATTTATGGACTTTATTGCATTATTTAAGGACTCTGCTGCATTATTTAAGGACTTTGTTGCATTATTTAAGGACTCTGCTGCATTATTCAAGGACTTTGCTGCATTATTTAAGGACTCTGCTGCAGTTTTTAAGGACTCTGCTGCATTATTTAAGGACTTTTCTGCATTATTTAAGGACTCTGCTGCAATATTTAAGGACTTGGCTGGATTATTTAAGGACTCTGCTGCATTATTTAAGGAATGTGCTGCATTATTTAAGGACTCTGCTGCATTATTTAAGGACTTTCTTGCATTATTTAAGGACTCTGCTGCATTATTTAAGGACTTTGTTGCATTATTTAAGGACTCTGCTGCATTATATAAGGACTTTGCTGCATTATTTAAGGACTTTATTGCATTATTTAAGGACTGTTCTGCATTATTTAAGGACTTTGTTGCATTATTTAAGGACTCTGCTGCATTATTTAAGGATCCTGCTGCGGTATTTCAGTACTCTGCTGCATTATTTAAGGAATTTGCTGCATTATTTATGGACTTTATTGCATTATTTAAAGACTTTGCTGCATTATTTAAGGACTTGGCTGGATTATTTAAGGACTGTGCTGCATTATTTAAGGACTTTGCTGCATTATTTAAGGACTCTGCTGCATTATTTAAGGACTTTGTTGCATTATTTAAGGACTCTGCTGCATTATTTAAGGACTTTGTTGCATTATTTAAGGACACTGCTGCATCATTTAAGGACTTTGTTGCATTATTTAAGGACTCTACTTCATTATTTAACGACTTTGCTGCATTATTTAAGGACCCTGCTGCGGTATTTCAGTACTCTGCTGCATTATTTAAGGACTCTGCTGCATTATTTAAGGACTTTGTTGCATTATTTAAGGACTCTGCTGCATTATTTAAGGACTTTGTTGCATTATTTAAGGACTCTGCTGCATTATTTAAGGACCCTGCTGCAGTATTTCAGTAATCTGCTGCATTATTTAAGGACTTTGTTGCATTATTTAAGGACTTGGCTGGATTATTTAGGGACTTTGCTGCATTATTTAAGGACTCTGCTGCATTATTTAAGGACTTTGCTGCATTATTTAAGGACTCTGATACGGTACTTAAGGACTCTGCTGCATTATTTAAGTACTTTGTTGCATTATTTAAGTACTCAGCTGCATTATTTAAGGACTTTGCTGCATTATTTAAGTACTCTGCTGCAGTATTTAAGGACTTGGCTGGATTATTTAAGGACTCTGCTGAATTATTTAAGGAATGTGCTGCATTATTTAAGGACTCTGCTGCATTATTTAAGGACTTTGTTGCATTATTTAAGGACTTTGTTGCATTATTTAAGGACTCTGCTGCATTATTTAAGGACTTTGCTGCATTATTTAAGGACTTTATTGCATTATTTAAGGACTGTTCTGCATTATTTAAGGACTTTGTTGCATTATTTAAGGACTCTGCTGCATTATTTAAGGATCCTGCTGCGGTATTTCAGTACTCTGCTGCATTTTTTAAGGACTTTGCTGCATTATTTAAGGACTTGGCTGGATTATTTAAGGACTCTGCTGCATTATTTAAGGACTTTGCTGCATTATTTAAGGACTCTGCTGCATTATTTAAGGACTTTGTTGCATTATTTAAGGACCCTGCTGCATTATTTAAGGACTTTGTTGCATTATTTAAGGACTCTGCTGCATTATTCAAGGACTTTGCTGCATTATTTAAGGACTCTGCTGCAGTTTTTAAGGACTCTGCTGCATTATTTAAGGACTTTTCTGCATTATTTAAGGACTCTGCTGCAATATTTAAGGACTTGGCTGGATTATTTAAGGACTCTGCTGCATTATTTAAGGACTTTGCTGCATTATTTAAGGACTCTGCTGCATTATTTAAGGACTTTGTTGCATTATTTAAGGACCGTGCTGCATTATTTAAGGACTTTGTTGCATTATTTAAGGACTCTGCTGCATTATTTAAGGACCCTGCTGCGGTATTTCAGCACTCTGCTGAATTATTTAAGGACTTTGCTGCATTATTTATGGACTTTATTGCATTATTTAAAGACTTTGCTGCATTATTTAAGGACTTGGCTGGATTAATTAAGGACTGTGCTGCATTATTTAAGGACTTTGCTGCATTATTTAAGGACTCTGCTGCATTATTTAAGGACTTTGTTGCATTATTTAAGGACTCTGCTGCATTATTTAAGGACTTTGTTGCATTATTTAAGGACTCTGCTGCATTACTTAAGGACCCTGCTGCAGTATTTCAGTAATCTGCTGCATTATTTAAGGACTTTGTTGCATTATTTAAGGACTTGGCTGGATTATTTAAGGACTCTGCTGCATTATTTAAGGACTCTGCTGCATTATTTAAGGACTTTGTTGCATTATTTAAGGACCGTGCTGCATTATTTAAGGACTTTGTTGCATTATTTAAGGACTCTGCTGCATTATTTAAGGACCTGGCTGCGGTATTTCAGCACTCTGCTGAATTATTTAAGGACTTTGCTGCATTATTTATGGACTTTATTGCATTATTTAAGGACTCTGCTGCATTATTTAAGGACTTTGTTGCATTATTTAAGGACTCTGCTGCATTATTTAAGGACCCTGCTGCAGTATTTCAGTAATCTGCTGCATTATTTAAGGACTTTGTTGCATTATTTAAGGACTTGGCTGGATTATTTAGGGACTTTGCTGCATTATTTAAGGACTCTGCTGCATTATTTAAGGACTTTGCTGCATTATTTAAGGACTCTGATACGGTACTTAAGGACTCTGCTGCATTATTTAAGTACTTTGTTGCATTATTTAAGTACTCAGCTGCATTATTTAAGGACTTTGCTGCATTATTTAAGTACTCTGCTGCAGTATTTAAGGACTTGGCTGGATTATTTAAGGACTCTGCTGAATTATTTAAGGAATGTGCTGCATTATTTAAGGACTCTGCTGCATTATTTAAGGACTTTGTTGCATTATTTAAGGACTTTGTTGCATTATTTAAGGACTCTGCTGCATTATTTAAGGACTTTGCTGCATTATTTAAGGACTTTATTGCATTATTTAAGGACTGTTCTGCATTATTTAAGGACTTTGTTGCATTATTTAAGGACTCTGCTGCATTATTTAAGGATCCTGCTGCGGTATTTCAGTACTCTGCTGCATTTTTTAAGGACTTTGCTGCATTATTTAAGGACTTGGCTGGATTATTTAAGGACTCTGCTGCATTATTTAAGGACTTTGCTGCATTATTTAAGGACTCTGCTGGATTATTTAAGGACTCTGCTGCATTATTTAAGGACTTTGCTGCATTATTTAAGGACTCTGCTGCATTATTTAAGGACTTTGTTGCATTATTTAAGGACCCTGCTGCATTATTTAAGGACTTTGTTGCATTATTTAAGGACTCTGCTGCATTATTCAAGGACTTTGCTGCATTATTTAAGGACTCTGCTGCAGTTTTTAAGGACTCTGCTGCATTATTTAAGGACTTTTCTGCATTATTTAAGGACTCTGCTGCAATATTTAAGGACTTGGCTGGATTATTTAAGGACTCTGCTGCATTATTTAAGGACTTTGCTGCATTATTTAAGGACTCTGCTGCATTATTTAAGGACTTTGTTGCATTATTTAAGGACCGTGCTGCATTATTTAAGGACTTTGTTGCATTATTTAAGGACTCTGCTGCATTATTTAAGGACCCTGCTGCGGTATTTCAGCACTCTGCTGAATTATTTAAGGACTTTGCTGCATTATTTATGGACTTTATTGCATTATTTAAAGACTTTGCTGCATTATTTAAGGACTTGGCTGGATTAATTAAGGACTGTGCTGCATTATTTAAGGACTTTGCTGCATTATTTAAGGACTCTGCTGCATTATTTAAGGACTTTGTTGCATTATTTAAGGACTCTGCTGCATTATTTAAGGACTTTGTTGCATTATTTAAGGACTCTGCTGCATTACTTAAGGACCCTGCTGCAGTATTTCAGTAATCTGCTGCATTATTTAAGGACTTTGTTGCATTATTTAAGGACTTGGCTGGATTATTTAAGGACTCTGCTGCATTATTTAAGGACTTTGTTGCATTATTTAAGGACCGTGCTGCATTATTTAAGGACTTTGTTGCATTATTTAAGGACTCTGCTGCATTATTTAAGGACCTGGCTGCGGTATTTCAGCACTCTGCTGAATTATTTAAGGACTTTGCTGCATTATTTATGGACTTTATTGCATTATTTAAGGACTCTGCTGCATTATTTAAGGACTTTGTTGCATTATTTAAGGACTCTGCTGCATCATTTAAGGACTTTGTTGCATTATTTAAGGACTCTACTTCATTATTTAACGACTTTGCTGCATTATTTAAGGACCCTGCTGCGGTATTTCAGTACTCTGCTGCATTATTTAAGGACTCTGCTGCATTATTTAAGGACTTTGTTGCATTATTTAAGGACTCTGCTGCATTATTTAAGGACTTTGTTGCATTATTTAAGGACTCTGCTGCTTTATTTAAGGACCCTGCTGCAGTATTTCAGTAATCTGCTGCATTATTTAAGGACTTTGTTGCATTATTTAAGGACTTGGCTGGATTATTTAAGGACTTTGCTGCATTACTTAAGGACTCTGCTGCATTATTTAAGGACCCTGCTGCGGTATTTCAGCACTCTGCTGAATTATTTAAGGACTTTGCTGCATTATTTATGGACTTTATTGCATTATTTAAGGACTCTGCTGCATTATTTAAGGACTTTGTTGCATTATTTAAGGTCTCTGCTGCATTATTCAAGGACTTTGCTGCATTATTTAAGGACTCTGCTGCAGTTTTTAAGGACTCTGCTGCATTATTTAAGGACTTTTCTGCATTATTTAAGGACTCTGCTGCAATATTTAAGGACTTGGCTGGATTATTTAAGGACTCTGCTGCATTATTTAAGGAATGTGCTGCATTATTTAAGGACTCTGCTGCATTATTTAAGGACTTTCTTGCATTATTTAAGGACTCTGCTGCATTATTTAAGGACTTTGTTGCATTATTTAAGGACTCTGCTGCATTATATAAGGACTTTGCTGCATTATTTAAGGACTTTATTGCATTATTTAAGGACTGTTCTGCATTATTTAAGGACTTTGTTGCATTATTTAAGGACTCTGCTGCATTATTTAAGGATCCTGCTGCGGTATTTCAGTACTCTGCTGCATTATTTAAGGAATTTGCTGCATTATTTATGGACTTTATTGCATTATTTAAAGACTTTGCTGCATTATTTAAGGACTTGGCTGGATTATTTAAGGACTGTGCTGCATTATTTAAGGACTTTGCTGCATTATTTAAGGACTCTGCTGCATTATTTAAGGACTTTGTTGCAATATTTAAGGACTCTGCTGCATTATTTAAGGACTTTGTTGCATTATTTAAGGACTCTGCTGCATTATTTAAGGACCCCGCTGCAGTATTTCAGTAATCTGCTGCATTATCTAAGGACTTTGTTGCATTATTTAAGGACTTGGCTGGATTATTTAAGGACTCTGCTGCATTATTTAAGGACTTTGCTGCATTATTTAAGGACTCTGCTGCATTATTTAAGGACTTTGATGCATTATTTAAGGACCGTGCTGCATTATTTAAGGACTTTGTTGCATTATTTAAGGACTCTGCTGCATTATTTAAGGACCCTGCTGCGGTATTTCAGCACTCTGCTGAATTATTTAAGGATTTTGCTACATTATTTATGTACTTTATTGCATTATTTAAAGACTTTGCTGCATTATTTAAGGACTTGGCTGGATTAATTAAGGACTGTGCTGCATTATTTAAGGACTTTGCTGCATTATTTAAGGACTCTGCTGCATTATTTAAGGACTTTGTTGCATTATTTAAGGACTCTGCTGCATTATTTAAGGACTTTGTTGCATTATTTAAGGACTCTGCTGCATTACTTAAGGACCCTGCTGCAGTATTTCAGTAATCTGCTGCATTATTTAAGGACTTTGTTGCATTATTTAAGGACTTGGCTGGATTTTTTAAGGACTCTGCTGCATTATTTAAGGACTCTGCTGCATTATTTAAGGACTTTGTTGCATTATTTAAGGACCGTGCTGCATTATTTAAGGACTTTGTTGCATTATTTAAGGACTCTGCTGCATTATTTAAGGACCTGGCTGCGGTATTTCAGCACTCTGCTGAATTATTTAAGGACTTTGCTGCATTATTTATGGACTTTATTGCATTATTTAAGGACTCTGCTGCATTATTTAAGGACTTTGTTGCATTATTTAAGGACTCTGCTGCATCATTTAAGGACTTTGTTGCATTATTTAAGGACTCTACTTCATTATTTAACGACTTTGCTGCATTATTTAAGGACCCTGCTGCGGTATTTCAGTACTCTGCTGCATTATTTAAGGACTCTGCTGCATTATTTAAGGACTTTGTTGCATTATTTAAGGACTCTGCTGCATTATTTAAGGACTTTGTTGCATTATTTAAGGACTCTGCTGCTTTATTTAAGGACCCTGCTGCAGTATTTCAGTAATCTGCTGCATTATTTAAGGACTTTGTTGCATTATTTAAGGACTTGGCTGGATTATTTAAGGACTTTGCTGCATTACTTAAGGACTCTGCTGCATTATTTAAGGACCCTGCTGCGGTATTTCAGCACTCTGCTGAATTATTTAAGGACTTTGCTGCATTATTTATGGACTTTATTGCATTATTTAAGGACTCTGCTGCATTATTTAAGGACTTTGTTGCATTATTTAAGGACTCTGCTGCATTATTCAAGGACTTTGCTGCATTATTTAAGGACTCTGCTGCAGTTTTTAAGGACTTGGCTGGATTATTTAAGGACTCTGCTGAATTATTTAAGGAATGTGCTGCATTATTTAAGGACTCTGCTGCATTATTTAAGGACTTTGTTGCATTATTTAAGGACTTTGTTGCATTATTTAAGGACTCTGCTGCATTATTTAAGGACTTTGCTGCATTATTTAAGGACTTTATTGCATTATTTAAGGACTGTTCTGCATTATTTAAGGACTTTGTTGCATTATTTAAGGACTCTGCTGCATTATTTAAGGATCCTGCTGCGGTATTTCAGTACTCTGCTGCATTTTTTAAGGACTTTGCTGCATTATTTAAGGACTTGGCTGGATTATTTAAGGACTCTGCTGCATTATTTAAGGACTTTGCTGCATTATTTAAGGACTCTGCTGCATTATTTAAGGACTTTGTTGCATTATTTAAGGACCCTGCTGCATTATTTAAGGACTTTGTTGCATTATTTAAGGACTCTGCTGCATTATTCAAGGACTTTGCTGCATTATTTAAGGACTCTGCTGCAGTTTTTAAGGACTCTGCTGCATTATTTAAGGACTTTGTTGCATTATTTAAGGACTTTGTTGCATTATTTAAGGACTCTGCTGCATTATTTAAGGACTTTGCTGCATTATTTAAGGACTTTATTGCATTATTTAAGGACTGTTCTGCATTATTTAAGGACTCTGCTGCATTATTTAAGGACCCTGCTGCAGTATTTCAGTAATCTGCTGCATTATTTAAGGACTCTGCTGCAGTTTTTAAGGACTTGGCTGGATTATTTAAGGACTCTGCTGAATTATTTAAGGAATGTGCTGCATTATTTAAGGACTCTGCTGCATTATTTAAGGACTTTGTTGCATTATTTAAGGACTTTGTTGCATTATTTAAGGACTCTGCTGCATTATTTAAGGACTTTGCTGCATTATTTAAGGACTTTATTGCATTATTTAAGGACTGTTCTGCATTATTTAAGGACTTTGTTGCATTATTTAAGGACTCTGCTGCATTATTTAAGGATCCTGCTGCGGTATTTCAGTACTCTGCTGCATTTTTTAAGGACTTTGCTGCATTATTTAAGGACTTGGCTGGATTATTTAAGGACTCTGCTGCATTATTTAAGGACTTTGCTGCATTATTTAAGGACTCTGCTGCATTATTTAAGGACTTTGTTGCATTATTTAAGGACCCTGCTGCATTATTTAAGGACTTTGTTGCATTATTTAAGGACTCTGCTGCATTATTCAAGGACTTTGCTGCATTATTTAAGGACTCTGCTGCAGTTTTTAAGGACTCTGCTGCATTATTTAAGGACTTTTCTGCATTATTTAAGGACTCTGCTGCAATATTTAAGGACTTGGCTGGATTATTTAAGGACTCTGCTGCATTATTTAAGGACTTTGCTGCATTATTTAAGGACTCTGCTGCATTATTTAAGGACTTTGTTGCATTATTTAAGGACCGTGCTGCATTATTTAAGGACTTTGTTGCATTATTTAAGGACTCTGCTGCATTATTTAAGGACCCTGCTGCGGTATTTCAGCACTCTGCTGAATTATTTAAGGACTTTGCTGCATTATTTATGGACTTTATTGCATTATTTAAAGACTTTGCTGCATTATTTAAGGACTTGGCTGGATTAATTAAGGACTGTGCTGCATTATTTAAGGACTTTGCTGCATTATTTAAGGACTCTGCTGCATTATTTAAGGACTTTGTTGCATTATTTAAGGACTCTGCTGCATTATTTAAGGACTTTGTTGCATTATTTAAGGACTCTGCTGCATTACTTAAGGACCCTGCTGCAGTATTTCAGTAATCTGCTGCATTATTTAAGGACTTTGTTGCATTATTTAAGGACTTGGCTGGATTATTTAAGGACTCTGCTGCATTATTTAAGGACTCTGCTGCATTATTTAAGGACTTTGTTGCATTATTTAAGGACCGTGCTGCATTATTTAAGGACTTTGTTGCATTATTTAAGGACTCTGCTGCATTATTTAAGGACCTGGCTGCGGTATTTCAGCACTCTGCTGAATTATTTAAGGACTTTGCTGCATTATTTATGGACTTTATTGCATTATTTAAGGACTCTGCTGCATTATTTAAGGACTTTGTTGCATTATTTAAGGACTCTGCTGCATCATTTAAGGACTTTGTTGCATTATTTAAGGACTCTACTTCATTATTTAATGACTTTGCTGCATTATTTAAGGACCCTGCTGCGGTATTTCAGTACTCTGCTGCATTATTTAAGGACTCTGCTGCATTATTTAAGGACTTTGTTGCATTATTTAAGGACTCTGCTGCATTATTTAAGGACTTTGTTGCATTATTTAAGGACTCTGCTGCTTTATTTAAGGACCCTGCTGCAGTATTTCAGTAATCTGCTGCATTATTTAAGGACTTTGTTGCATTATTTAAGGACTTGGCTGGATTATTTAAGGACTTTGCTGCATTACTTAAGGACTCTGCTGCATTATTTAAGGACCCTGCTGCGGTATTTCAGCACTCTGCTGAATTATTTAAGGACTTTGCTGCATTATTTATGGACTTTATTGTATTATTTAAGGACTCTGCTGCATTATTTAAGGACTTTGTTGCATTATTTAAGGACTCTGCTGCATTATTCAAGGACTTTGCTGCATTATTTAAGGACTCTGCTGCAGTTTTTAAGGACTTGGCTGGATTATTTAAGGACTCTGCTGAATTATTTAAGGAATGTGCTGCATTATTTAAGGACTCTGCTGCATTATTTAAGGACTTTGTTGCATTATTTAAGGACTTTGTTGCATTATTTAAGGACTCTGCTGCATTATTTAAGGACTTTGCTGCATTATTTAAGGACTTTATTGCATTATTTAAGGACTGTTCTGCATTATTTAAGGACTTTGTTGCATTATTTAAGGACTCTGCTGCATTATTTAAGGATCCTGCTGCGGTATTTCAGTACTCTGCTGCATTTTTTAAGGACTTTGCTGCATTATTTAAGGACTTGGCTGGATTATTTAAGGACTCTGCTGCATTATTTAAGGACTTTGCTGCATTATTTAAGGACTCTGCTGCATTATTTAAGGACTTTGTTGCATTATTTAAGGACCCTGCTGCATTATTTAAGGACTTTGTTGCATTATTTAAGGACTCTGCTGCATTATTCAAGGACTTTGCTGCATTATTTAAGGACTCTGCTGCAGTTTTTAAGGACTCTGCTGCATTATTTAAGGACTTTTCTGCATTATTTAAGGACTCTGCTGCAATATTTAAGGACTTGGCTGGATTATTTAAGGACTCTGCTGCATTATTTAAGGACTTTGCTGCATTATTTAAGGACTCTGCTGCATTATTTAAGGACTTTGTTGCATTATTTAAGGACCGTGCTGCATTATTTAAGGACTTTGTTGCATTATTTAAGGACTCTGCTGCATTATTTAAGGACCCTGCTGCGGTATTTCAGCACTCTGCTGAATTATTTAAGGACTTTGCTGCATTATTTATGGACTTTATTGCATTATTTAAGGACTCTGCTGCATTATTTAAGGACTTTGTTGCATTATTTAAGGACTCTGCTGCATCATTTAAGGACTTTGTTGCATTATTTAAGGACTCTACTTCATTATTTAACGACTTTGCTGCATTATTTAAGGACCCTGCTGCGGTATTTCAGTACTCTGCTGCATTAATTAAGGACTCTGCTGCATTATTTAAGGACTTTGTTGCATTATTTAAGGACTCTGCTGCATTATTTAAGGACTTTGTTGCATTATTTAAGGACTCTGCTGCTTTATTTAAGGACCCTGCTGCAGTATTTCAGTAATCTGCTGCATTATTTAAGGACTTTGTTGCATTATTTAAGGACTTGGCTGGATTATTTAAGGACTTTGCTGCATTACTTAAGGACTCTGCTGCATTATTTAAGGACCCTGCTGCGGTATTTCAGCACTCTGCTGAATTATTTAAGGACTTTGCTGCATTATTTATGGACTTTATTGCATTATTTAAGGACTCTGCTGCATTATTTAAGGACTTTGTTGCATTATTTAAGGACTCTGCTGCATTATTCAAGGACTTTGCTGCATTATTTAAGGACTTTTCTGCATTATTTAAGGACTCTGCTGCAATATTTAAGGACTTGGCTGGATTATTTAAGGACTCTGCTGCATTATTTAAGGAATGTGCTGCATTATTTAAGGACTCTGCTGCATTATTTAAGGACTTTCTTGCATTATTTAAGGACTCTGCTGCATTATTTAAGGACTTTGTTGCATTATTTAAGGACTCTGCTGCATTATATAAGGACTTTGCTGCATTATTTAAGGACTTTATTGCATTATTTAAGGACTGTTCTGCATTATTTAAGGACTTTGTTGCATTATTTAAGGACTCTGCTGCATTATTTAAGGATCCTGCTGCGGTATTTCAGTACTCTGCTGCATTATTTAAGGAATTTGCTGCATTATTTATGGACTTTATTGCATTATTTAAAGACTTTGCTGCATTATTTAAGGACTTGGCTGGATTATTTAAGGACTGTGCTGCATTATTTAAGGACTTTGCTGCATTATTTAAGGACTCTGCTGCATTATTTAAGGACTTTGTTGCATTATTTAAGGACTCTGCTGCATTATTTAAGGACTTTGTTGCATTATTTAAGGACTCTGCTGCATTATTTAAGGACCCCGCTGCAGTATTTCAGTAATCTGCTGCATTATCTAAGGACTTTGTTGCATTATTTAAGGACTTGGCTGGATTATTTAAGGACTCTGCTGCATTATTTAAGGACTTTGCTGCATTATTTAAGGACTCTGCTGCATTATTTAAGGACTTTGTTGCATTATTTAAGGACCGTGCTGCATTATTTAAGGACTTTGTTGCATTATTTAAGGACTCTGCTGCATTATTTAAGGACCTGGCTGCGGTATTTCAGCACTCTGCTGAATTATTTAAGGACTTTGCTGCATTATTTATGGACTTTATTGCATTATTTAAGGACTCTGCTGCATTATTTAAGGACTTTGTTGCATTATTTAAGGACTCTGCTGCATCATTTAAGGACTTTGTTGCATTATTTAAGGACTCTACTTCATTATTTAACGACTTTGCTGCATTATTTAAGGACCCTGCTGCGGTATTTCAGTACTCTGCTGCATTATTTAAGGACTCTGCTGCATTATTTAAGGACTTTGTTGCATTATTTAAGGACTCTGCTGCATTATTTAAGGACTTTGTTGCATTATTTAAGGACTCTGCTGCTTTATTTAAGGACCCTGCTGCAGTATTTCAGTAATCTGCTGCATTATTTAAGGACTTTGTTGCATTATTTAAGGACTTGGCTGGATTATTTAAGGACTTTGCTGCATTACTTAAGGACTCTGCTGCATTATTTAAGGACCCTGCTGCGGTATTTCAGCACTCTGCTGAATTATTTAAGGACTTTGCTGCATTATTTATGGACTTTATTGCATTATTTAAGGACTCTGCTGCATTATTTAAGGACTTTGTTGCATTATTTAAGGACTCTGCTGCATTATTCAAGGACTTTGCTGCATTATTTAAGGACTCTGCTGCAGTTTTTAAGGACTTGGCTGGATTATTTAAGGACTCTGCTGAATTATTTAAGGAATGTGCTGCATTATTTAAGGACTCTGCTGCATTATTTAAGGACTTTGTTGCATTATTTAAGGACTTTGTTGCATTATTTAAGGACTCTGCTGCATTATTTAAGGACTTTGCTGCATTATTTAAGGACTTTATTGCATTATTTAAGGACTGTTCTGCATTATTTAAGGACTTTGTTGCATTATTTAAGGACTCTGCTGCATTATTTAAGGATCCTGCTGCGGTATTTCAGTACTCTGCTGCATTTTTTAAGGACTTTGCTGCATTATTTAAGGACTTGGCTGGATTATTTAAGGACTCTGCTGCATTATTTAAGGACTTTGCTGCATTATTTAAGGACTCTGCTGCATTATTTAAGGACTTTGTTGCATTATTTAAGGACCCTGCTGCATTATTTAAGGACTTTGTTGCATTATTTAAGGACTCTGCTGCATTATTCAAGGACTTTGCTGCATTATTTAAGGACTCTGCTGCAGTTTTTAAGGACTCTGCTGCATTATTTAAGGACTTTTCTGCATTATTTAAGGACTCTGCTGCAATATTTAAGGACTTGGCTGGATTATTTAAGGACTCTGCTGCATTATTTAAGGACTTTGCTGCATTATTTAAGGACTCTGCTGCATTATTTAAGGACTTTGTTGCATTATTTAAGGACCGTGCTGCATTATTTAAGGACTTTGTTGCATTATTTAAGGACTCTGCTGCATTATTTAAGGACCCTGCTGCGGTATTTCAGCACTCTGCTGAATTATTTAAGGACTTTGCTGCATTATTTATGGACTTTATTGCATTATTTAAAGACTTTGCTGCATTATTTAAGGACTTGGCTGGATTAATTAAGGACTGTGCTGCATTATTTAAGGACTTTGCTGCATTATTTAAGGACTCTGCTGCATTATTTAAGGACTTTTTTTGCATTATTTAAGGACTCTGCTGCATTATTTAAGGACTTTGTTGCATTATTTAAGGACTCTGCTGCATTACTTAAGGACCCTGCTGCAGTATTTCAGTAATCTGCTGCATTATTTAAGGACTTTGTTGCATTATTTAAGGACTTGGCTGGATTATTTAAGGACCGTGCTGCATTATTTAAGGACTTTGTTGCATTATTTAAGGACTCTGCTGCATTATTTAAGGACCTGGCTGCGGTATTTCAGCACTCTGCTGAATTATTTAAGGACTTTGCTGCATTATTTATGGACTTTATTGCATTATTTAAGGACTCTGCTGCATTATTTAAGGACTTTGTTGCATTATTTAAGGACTCTGCTGCATCATTTAAGGACTTTGTTGCATTATTTAAGGACTCTACTTCATTATTTAACGACTTTGCTGCATTATTTAAGGACCCTGCTGCGGTATTTCAGTACTCTGCTGCATTATTTAAGGACTCTGCTGCATTATTTAAGGACTTTGTTGCATTATTTAAGGACTCTGCTGCATTATTTAAGGACTTTGTTGCATTATTTAAGGACTCTGCTGCTTTATTTAAGGACCCTGCTGCAGTATTTCAGTAATCTGCTGCATTATTTAAGGACTTTGTTGCATTATTTAAGGACTTGGCTGGATTATTTAAGGACTTTGCTGCATTACTTAAGGACTCTGCTGCATTATTTAAGGACCCTGCTGCGGTATTTCAGCACTCTGCTGAATTATTTAAGGACTTTGCTGCATTATTTATGGACTTTATTGCATTATTTAAGGACTCTGCTGCATTATTTAAGGACTTTGTTGCATTATTTAAGGACTCTGCTGCATTATTCAAGGACTTTGCTGCATTATTTAAGGACTCTGCTGCAGTTTTTAAGGACTTGGCTGGATTATTTAAGGACTCTGCTGAATTATTTAAGGAATGTGCTGCATTATTTAAGGACTCTGCTGCATTATTTAAGGACTTTGTTGCATTATTTAAGGACTTTGTTGCATTATTTAAGGACTCTGCTGCATTATTTAAGGACTTTGCTGCATTATTTAAGGACTTTATTGCATTATTTAAGGACTGTTCTGCATTATTTAAGGACTTTGTTGCATTATTTAAGGACTCTGCTGCATTATTTAAGGATCCTGCTGCGGTATTTCAGTACTCTGCTGCATTTTTTAAGGACTTTGCTGCATTATTTAAGGACTTGGCTGGATTATTTAAGGACTCTGCTGCATTATTTAAGGACTTTGCTGCATTATTTAAGGACTCTGCTGCATTATTTAAGGACTTTGTTGCATTATTTAAGGACCCTGCTGCATTATTTAAGGACTTTGTTGCATTATTTAAGGACTCTGCTGCATTATTCAAGGACTTTGCTGCATTATTTAAGGACTCTGCTGCAGTTTTTAAGGACTCTGCTGCATTATTTAAGGACTTTTCTGCATTATTTAAGGACTCTGCTGCAATATTTAAGGACTTGGCTGGATTATTTAAGGACTCTGCTGCATTATTTAAGGACTTTGCTGCATTATTTAAGGACTCTGCTGCATTATTTAAGGACTTTGTTGCATTATTTAAGGACCGTGCTGCATTATTTAAGGACTTTGTTGCATTATTTAAGGACTCTGCTGCATTATTTAAGGACCCTGCTGCGGTATTTCAGCACTCTGCTGAATTATTTAAGGACTTTGCTGCATTATTTATGGACTTTATTGCATTATTTAAAGACTTTGCTGCATTATTTAAGGACTTGGCTGGATTAATTAAGGACTGTGCTGCATTATTTAAGGACTTTGCTGCATTATTTAAGGACTCTGCTGCATTATTTAAGGACTTTTTTTGCATTATTTAAGGACTCTGCTGCATTATTTAAGGACTTTGTTGCATTATTTAAGGACTCTGCTGCATTACTTAAGGACCCTGCTGCAGTATTTCAGTAATCTGCTGCATTATTTAAGGACTTTGTTGCATTATTTAAGGACTTGGCTGGATTATTTAAGGACTCTGCTGCATTATTTAAGGACTCTGCTGCATTATTTAAGGACTTTGTTGCATTATTTAAGGACCGTGCTGCATTATTTAAGGACTTTGTTGCATTATTTAAGGACTCTGCTGCATTATTTAAGGACCTGGCTGCGGTATTTCAGCACTCTGCTGAATTATTTAAGGACTTTGCTGCATTATTTATGGACTTTATTGCATTATTTAAGGACTCTACTGCATTATTTAAGGACTTTGTTGCATTATTTAAGGACTCTGCTGCATCATTTAAGGACTTTGTTGCATTATTTAAGGACTCTACTTCATTATTTAACGACTTTGCTGCATTATTTAAGGACCCTGCTGCGGTATTTCAGTACTCTGCTGCATTATTTAAGGACTCTGCTGCATTATTTAAGGACTTTGTTGCATTATTTAAGGACTCTGCTGCATTATTTAAGGACTTTGTTGCATTATTTAAGGACTCTGCTGCTTTATTTAAGGACCCTGCTGCAGTATTTCAGTAATCTGCTGCATTATTTAAGGACTTTGTTGCATTATTTAAGGACTTGGCTGGATTATTTAAGGACTTTGCTGCATTACTTAAGGACTCTGCTGCATTATTTAAGGACCCTGCTGCGGTATTTCAGCACTCTGCTGAATTATTTAAGGACTTTGCTGCATTATTTATGGACTTTATTGCATTATTTAAGGACTCTGCTGCATTATTTAAGGACTTTGTTGCATTATTTAAGGACTCTGCTGCATCATTTAAGGACTTTGTTGCATTATTTAAGGACTCTACTTCATTATTTAACGACTTTGCTGCATTATTTAAGGACCCTGCTGCGGTATTTCAGTACTCTGCTGCATTATTTAAGGACTCTGCTGCATTATTTAAGGACTTTGTTGCATTATTTAAGGACTCTGCTGCATTATTTAAGGACTTTGTTGCATTATTTAAGGACTCTGCTGCTTTATTTAAGGACCCTGCTGCAGTATTTCAGTAATCTGCTGCATTATTTAAGGACTTTGTTGCATTATTTAAGGACTTGGCTGGATTATTTAAGGACTTTGCTGCATTACTTAAGGACTCTGCTGCATTATTTAAGGACCCTGCTGCGGTATTTCAGCACTCTGCTGAATTATTTAAGGACTTTGCTGCATTATTTATGGACTTTATTGCATTATTTAAGGACTCTGCTGCATTATTTAAGGACTTTGTTGCATTATTTAAGGACTCTGCTGCATTATTCAAGGACTTTGCTGCATTATTTAAGGACTCTGCTGCAGTTTTTAAGGACTTGGCTGGATTATTTAAGGACTCTGCTGAATTATTTAAGGAATGTGCTGCATTATTTAAGGACTCTGCTGCATTATTTAAGGACTTTGTTGCATTATTTAAGGACTTTGTTGCATTATTTAAGGACTCTGCTGCATTATTTAAGGACTTTGCTGCATTATTTAAGGACTTTATTGCATTATTTAAGGACTGTTCTGCATTATTTAAGGACTTTGTTGCATTATTTAAGGACTTTGCTGCATTATTTAAGGATCCTGCTGCGGTATTTCAGTACTCTGCTGCATTTTTTAAGGACTTTGCTGCATTATTTAAGGACTTGGCTGGATTATTTAAGGACTCTGCTGCATTATTTAAGGACTTTGCTGCATTATTTAAGGACTCTGCTGCATTATTTAAGGACTTTGTTGCATTATTTAAGGACCCTGCTGCATTATTTAAGGACTTTGTTGCATTATTTAAGGACTCTGCTGCATTATTCAAGGACTTTGCTGCATTATTTAAGGACTCTGCTGCAGTTTTTAAGGACTCTGCTGCATTATTTAAGGACTTTGTTGCATTATTTAAGGACTTTGTTGCATTATTTAAGGACTCTGCTGCATTATTTAAGGACTTTGCTGCATTATTTAAGGACTTTATTGCATTATTTAAGGACTGTTCTGCATTATTTAAGGACTCTGCTGCATTATTTAAGGACCCTGCTGCAGTATTTCAGTAATCTGCTGCATTATTTAAGGACTCTGCTGCAGTTTTTAAGGACTTGGCTGGATTATTTAAGGACTCTGCTGAATTATTTAAGGAATGTGCTGCATTATTTAAGGACTCTGCTGCATTATTTAAGGACTTTGTTGCATTATTTAAGGACTTTGTTGCATTATTTAAGGACTCTGCTGCATTATTTAAGGACTTTGCTGCATTATTTAAGGACTTTATTGCATTATTTAAGGACTGTTCTGCATTATTTAAGGACTTTGTTGCATTATTTAAGGACTCTGCTGCATTATTTAAGGATCCTGCTGCGGTATTTCAGTACTCTGCTGCATTTTTTAAGGACTTTGCTGCATTATTTAAGGACTTGGCTGGATTATTTAAGGACTCTGCTGCATTATTTAAGGACTTTGCTGCATTATTTAAGGACTCTGCTGCATTATTTAAGGACTTTGTTGCATTATTTAAGGACCCTGCTGCATTATTTAAGGACTTTGTTGCATTATTTAAGGACTCTGCTGCATTATTCAAGGACTTTGCTGCATTATTTAAGGACTCTGCTGCAGTTTTTAAGGACTCTGCTGCATTATTTAAGGACTTTTCTGCATTATTTAAGGACTCTGCTGCAATATTTAAGGACTTGGCTGGATTATTTAAGGACTCTGCTGCATTATTTAAGGACTTTGCTGCATTATTTAAGGACTCTGCTGCATTATTTAAGGACTTTGTTGCATTATTTAAGGACCGTGCTGCATTATTTAAGGACTTTGTTGCATTATTTAAGGACTCTGCTGCATTATTTAAGGACCCTGCTGCGGTATTTCAGCACTCTGCTGAATTATTTAAGGACTTTGCTGCATTATTTATGGACTTTATTGCATTATTTAAAGACTTTGCTGCATTATTTAAGGACTTGGCTGGATTAATTAAGGACTGTGCTGCATTATTTAAGGACTTTGCTGCATTATTTAAGGACTCTGCTGCATTATTTAAGGACTTTGTTGCATTATTTAAGGACTCTGCTGCATTATTTAAGGACTTTGTTGCATTATTTAAGGACTCTGCTGCATTACTTAAGGACCCTGCTGCAGTATTTCAGTAATCTGCTGCATTATTTAAGGACTTTGTTGCATTATTTAAGGACTTGGCTGGATTATTTAAGGACTCTGCTGCATTATTTAAGGACTCTGCTGCATTATTTAAGGACCTGGCTGCGGTATTTCAGCACTCTGCTGAATTATTTAAGGACTTTGCTGCATTATTTATGGACTTTATTGCATTATTTAAGGACTCTGCTGCATTATTTAAGGACTTTGTTGCATTATTTAAGGACTCTGCTGCATCATTTAAGGACTTTGTTGCATTATTTAAGGACTCTACTTCATTATTTAATGACTTTGCTGCATTATTTAAGGACCCTGCTGCGGTATTTCAGTACTCTGCTGCATTATTTAAGGACTCTGCTGCATTATTTAAGGACTTTGTTGCATTATTTAAGGACTCTGCTGCATTATTTAAGGACTTTGTTGCATTATTTAAGGACTCTGCTGCTTTATTTAAGGACCCTGCTGCAGTATTTCAGTAATCTGCTGCATTATTTAAGGACTTTGTTGCATTATTTAAGGACTTGGCTGGATTATTTAAGGACTTTGCTGCATTACTTAAGGACTCTGCTGCATTATTTAAGGACCCTGCTGCGGTATTTCAGCACTCTGCTGAATTATTTAAGGACTTTGCTGCATTATTTATGGACTTTATTGTATTATTTAAGGACTCTGCTGCATTATTTAAGGACTTTGTTGCATTATTTAAGGACTCTGCTGCATTATTCAAGGACTTTGCTGCATTATTTAAGGACTCTGCTGCAGTATTTAAGGACTTGGCTGGATTATTTAAGGACTCTGCTGAATTATTTAAGGAATGTGCTGCATTATTTAAGGACTCTGCTGCATTATTTAAGGACTTTGTTGCATTATTTAAGGACTTTGTTGCATTATTTAAGGACTCTGCTGCATTATTTAAGGACTTTGCTGCATTATTTAAGGACTTTATTGCATTATTTAAGGACTGTTCTGCATTATTTAAGGACTTTGTTGCATTATTTAAGGACTCTGCTGCATTATTTAAGGATCCTGCTGCGGTATTTCAGTACTCTGCTGCATTTTTTAAGGACTTTGCTGCATTATTTAAGGACTTGGCTGGATTATTTAAGGACTCTGCTGCATTATTTAAGGACTTTGCTGCATTATTTAAGGACTCTGCTGCATTATTTAAGGACTTTGTTGCATTATTTAAGGACCCTGCTGCATTATTTAAGGACTTTGTTGCATTATTTAAGGACTCTGCTGCATTATTCAAGGACTTTGCTGCATTATTTAAGGACTCTGCTGCAGTTTTTAAGGACTCTGCTGCATTATTTAAGGACTTTTCTGCATTATTTAAGGACTCTGCTGCAATATTTAAGGACTTGGCTGGATTATTTAAGGACTCTGCTGCATTATTTAAGGACTTTGCTGCATTATTTAAGGACTCTGCTGCATTATTTAAGGACTTTGTTGCATTATTTAAGGACCGTGCTGCATTATTTAAGGACTTTGTTGCATTATTTAAGGACTCTGCTGCATTATTTAAGGACCCTGCTGCGGTATTTCAGCACTCTGCTGAATTATTTAAGGACTTTGCTGCATTATTTATGGACTTTATTGCATTATTTAAGGACTCTGCTGCATTATTTAAGGACTTTGTTGCATTATTTAAGGACTCTGCTGCATCATTTAAGGACTTTGTTGCATTATTTAAGGACTCTACTTCATTATTTAACGACTTTGCTGCATTATTTAAGGACCCTGCTGCGGTATTTCAGTACTCTGCTGCATTAATTAAGGACTCTGCTGCATTATTTAAGGACTTTGTTGCATTATTTAAGGACTCTGCTGCATTATTTAAGGACTTTGTTGCATTATTTAAGGACTCTGCTGCTTTATTTAAGGACCCTGCTGCAGTATTTCAGTAATCTGCTGCATTATTTAAGGACTTTGTTGCATTATTTAAGGACTTGGCTGGATTATTTAAGGACTTTGCTGCATTACTTAAGGACTCTGCTGCATTATTTAAGGACCCTGCTGCGGTATTTCAGCACTCTGCTGAATTATTTAAGGACTTTGCTGCATTATTTATGGACTTTATTGCATTATTTAAGGACTCTGCTGCATTATTTAAGGACTTTGTTGCATTATTTAAGGACTCTGCTGCATTATTCAAGGACTTTGCTGCATTATTTAAGGACTTTTCTGCATTATTTAAGGACTCTGCTGCAATATTTAAGGACTTGGCTGGATTATTTAAGGACTCTGCTGCATTATTTAAGGAATGTGCTGCATTATTTAAGGACTCTGCTGCATTATTTAAGGACTTTCTTGCATTATTTAAGGACTCTGCTGCATTATTTAAGGACTTTGTTGCATTATTTAAGGACTCTGCTGCATTATATAAGGACTTTGCTGCATTATTTAAGGACTTTATTGCATTATTTAAGGACTGTTCTGCATTATTTAAGGACTTTGTTGCATTATTTAAGGACTCTGCTGCATTATTTAAGGATCCTGCTGCGGTATTTCAGTACTCTGCTGCATTATTTAAGGAATTTGCTGCATTATTTATGGACTTTATTGCATTATTTAAAGACTTTGCTGCATTATTTAAGGACTTGGCTGGATTATTTAAGGACTGTGCTGCATTATTTAAGGACTTTGCTGCATTATTTAAGGACTCTGCTGCATTATTTAAGGACTTTGTTGCATTATTTAAGGACTCTGCTGCATTATTTAAGGACTTTGTTGCATTATTTAAGGACTCTGCTGCATTATTTAAAGACCCCGCTGCAGTATTTCAGTAATCTGCTGCATTATCTAAGGACTTTGTTGCATTATTTAAGGACTTGGCTGGATTATTTAAGGACTCTGCTGCATTATTTAAGGACTTTGCTGCATTATTTAAGGACTCTGCTGCATTATTTAAGGACTTTGTTGCATTATTTAAGGACCGTGCTGCATTATTTAAGGACTTTGTTGCATTATTTAAGGACTCTGCTGCATTATTTAAGGACTTTGTTGCATTATTTAAGGACCGTGCTGCATTATTTAAGGACTTTGTTGCATTATTTAAGGACTCTGCTGCATTATTTAAGGACCCTGCTGCGGTATTTCAGCACTCTGCTGAATTATTTAAGGACTTTGCTGCATTATTTATGGACTTTATTGCATTATTTAAAGACTTTGCTGCATTATTTAAGGACTTGGCTGGATTAATTAAGGACTGTGCTGCATTATTTAAGGACTTTGCTGCATTATTTAAGGACTCTGCTGCATTATTTAAGGACTTTGTTGCATTATTTAAGGACTCTGCTGCATTATTTAAGGACTTTGTTGCATTATTTAAGGACTCTGCTGCATTACTTAAGGACCCTGCTGCAGTATTTCAGTAATCTGCTGCATTATTTAAGGACTTTGTTGCATTATTTAAGGACTTGGCTGGATTATTTAAGGACTCTGCTGCATTATTTAAGGACTCTGCTGCATTATTTAAGGACCTGGCTGCGGTATTTCAGCACTCTGCTGAATTATTTAAGGACTTTGCTGCATTATTTATGGACTTTATTGCATTATTTAAGGACTCTGCTGCATTATTTAAGGACTTTGTTGCATTATTTAAGGACTCTGCTGCATCATTTAAGGACTTTGTTGCATTATTTAAGGACTCTACTTCATTATTTAATGACTTTGCTGCATTATTTAAGGACCCTGCTGCGGTATTTCAGTACTCTGCTGCATTATTTAAGGACTCTGCTGCATTATTTAAGGACTTTGTTGCATTATTTAAGGACTCTGCTGCATTATTTAAGGACTTTGTTGCATTATTTAAGGACTCTGCTGCTTTATTTAAGGACCCTGCTGCAGTATTTCAGTAATCTGCTGCATTATTTAAGGACTTTGTTGCATTATTTAAGGACTTGGCTGGATTATTTAAGGACTTTGCTGCATTACTTAAGGACTCTGCTGCATTATTTAAGGACCCTGCTGCGGTATTTCAGCACTCTGCTGAATTATTTAAGGACTTTGCTGCATTATTTATGGACTTTATTGTATTATTTAAGGACTCTGCTGCATTATTTAAGGACTTTGTTGCATTATTTAAGGACTCTGCTGCATTATTCAAGGACTTTGCTGCATTATTTAAGGACTCTGCTGCAGTATTTAAGGACTTGGCTGGATTATTTAAGGACTCTGCTGAATTATTTAAGGAATGTGCTGCATTATTTAAGGACTCTGCTGCATTATTTAAGGACTTTGTTGCATTATTTAAGGACTTTGTTGCATTATTTAAGGACTCTGCTGCATTATTTAAGGACTTTGCTGCATTATTTAAGGACTTTATTGCATTATTTAAGGACTGTTCTGCATTATTTAAGGACTTTGTTGCATTATTTAAGGACTCTGCTGCATTATTTAAGGATCCTGCTGCGGTATTTCAGTACTCTGCTGCATTTTTTAAGGACTTTGCTGCATTATTTAAGGACTTGGCTGGATTATTTAAGGACTCTGCTGCATTATTTAAGGACTTTGCTGCATTATTTAAGGACTCTGCTGCATTATTTAAGGACTTTGTTGCATTATTTAAGGACCCTGCTGCATTATTTAAGGACTTTGTTGCATTATTTAAGGACTCTGCTGCATTATTCAAGGACTTTGCTGCATTATTTAAGGACTCTGCTGCAGTTTTTAAGGACTCTGCTGCATTATTTAAGGACTTTTCTGCATTATTTAAGGACTCTGCTGCAATATTTAAGGACTTGGCTGGATTATTTAAGGACTCTGCTGCATTATTTAAGGACTTTGCTGCATTATTTAAGGACTCTGCTGCATTATTTAAGGACTTTGTTGCATTATTTAAGGACCGTGCTGCATTATTTAAGGACTTTGTTGCATTATTTAAGGACTCTGCTGCATTATTTAAGGACCCTGCTGCGGTATTTCAGCACTCTGCTGAATTATTTAAGGACTTTGCTGCATTATTTATGGACTTTATTGCATTATTTAAGGACTCTGCTGCATTATTTAAGGACTTTGTTGCATTATTTAAGGACTCTGCTGCATCATTTAAGGACTTTGTTGCATTATTTAAGGACTCTACTTCATTATTTAACGACTTTGCTGCATTATTTAAGGACCCTGCTGCGGTATTTCAGTACTCTGCTGCATTAATTAAGGACTCTGCTGCATTATTTAAGGACTTTGTTGCATTATTTAAGGACTCTGCTGCATTATTTAAGGACTTTGTTGCATTATTTAAGGACTCTGCTGCTTTATTTAAGGACCCTGCTGCAGTATTTCAGTAATCTGCTGCATTATTTAAGGACTTTGTTGCATTATTTAAGGACTTGGCTGGATTATTTAAGGACTTTGCTGCATTACTTAAGGACTCTGCTGCATTATTTAAGGACCCTGCTGCGGTATTTCAGCACTCTGCTGAATTATTTAAGGACTTTGCTGCATTATTTATGGACTTTATTGCATTATTTAAGGACTCTGCTGCATTATTTAAGGACTTTGTTGCATTATTTAAGGACTCTGCTGCATTATTCAAGGACTTTGCTGCATTATTTAAGGACTTTTCTGCATTATTTAAGGACTCTGCTGCAATATTTAAGGACTTGGCTGGATTATTTAAGGACTCTGCTGCATTATTTAAGGAATGTGCTGCATTATTTAAGGACTCTGCTGCATTATTTAAGGACTTTCTTGCATTATTTAAGGACTCTGCTGCATTATTTAAGGACTTTGTTGCATTATTTAAGGACTCTGCTGCATTATATAAGGACTTTGCTGCATTATTTAAGGACTTTATTGCATTATTTAAGGACTGTTCTGCATTATTTAAGGACTTTGTTGCATTATTTAAGGACTCTGCTGCATTATTTAAGGATCCTGCTGCGGTATTTCAGTACTCTGCTGCATTATTTAAGGAATTTGCTGCATTATTTATGGACTTTATTGCATTATTTAAAGACTTTGCTGCATTATTTAAGGACTTGGCTGGATTATTTAAGGACTGTGCTGCATTATTTAAGGACTTTGCTGCATTATTTAAGGACTCTGCTGCATTATTTAAGGACTTTGTTGCATTATTTAAGGACTCTGCTGCATTATTTAAGGACTTTGTTGCATTATTTAAGGACTCTGCTGCATTATTTAAAGACCCCGCTGCAGTATTTCAGTAATCTGCTGCATTATCTAAGGACTTTGTTGCATTATTTAAGGACTTGGCTGGATTATTTAAGGACTCTGCTGCATTATTTAAGGACTTTGCTGCATTATTTAAGGACTCTGCTGCATTATTTAAGGACTTTGTTGCATTATTTAAGGACCGTGCTGCATTATTTAAGGACTTTGTTGCATTATTTAAGGACTCTGCTGCATTATTTAAGGACCTGGCTGCGGTATTTCAGCACTCTGCTGAATTATTTAAGGACTTTGCTGCATTATTTATGGACTTTATTGCATTATTTAAGGACTCTGCTGCATTATTTAAGGACTTTGTTGCATTATTTAAGGACTCTGCTGCATCATTTAAGGACTTTGTTGCATTATTTAAGGACTCTACTTCATTATTTAACGACTTTGCTGCATTATTTAAGGACCCTGCTGCGGTATTTCAGTACTCTGCTGCATTATTTAAGGACTCTGCTGCATTATTTAAGGACTTTGTTGCATTATTTAAGGACTCTGCTGCATTATTTAAGGACTTTGTTGCATTATTTAAGGACTCTGCTGCTTTATTTAAGGACCCTGCTGCAGTATTTCAGTAATCTGCTGCATTATTTAAGGACTTTGTTGCATTATTTAAGGACTTGGCTGGATTATTTAAGGACTTTGCTGCATTACTTAAGGACTCTGCTGCATTATTTAAGGACCCTGCTGCGGTATTTCAGCACTCTGCTGAATTATTTAAGGACTTTGCTGCATTATTTATGGACTTTATTGCATTATTTAAGGACTCTGCTGCATTATTTAAGGACTTTGTTGCATTATTTAAGGACTCTGCTGCATTATTCAAGGACTTTGCTGCATTATTTAAGGACTCTGCTGCAGTTTTTAAGGACTTGGCTGGATTATTTAAGGACTCTGCTGAATTATTTAAGGAATGTGCTGCATTATTTAAGGACTCTGCTGCATTATTTAAGGACTTTGTTGCATTATTTAAGGACTTTGTTGCATTATTTAAGGACTCTGCTGCATTATTTAAGGACTTTGCTGCATTATTTAAGGACTTTATTGCATTATTTAAGGACTGTTCTGCATTATTTAAGGACTTTGTTGCATTATTTAAGGACTCTGCTGCATTATTTAAGGATCCTGCTGCGGTATTTCAGTACTCTGCTGCATTTTTTAAGGACTTTGCTGCATTATTTAAGGACTTGGCTGGATTATTTAAGGACTCTGCTGCATTATTTAAGGACTTTGCTGCATTATTTAAGGACTCTGCTGCATTATTTAAGGACTTTGTTGCATTATTTAAGGACCCTGCTGCATTATTTAAGGACTTTGTTGCATTATTTAAGGACTCTGCTGCATTATTCAAGGACTTTGCTGCATTATTTAAGGACTCTGCTGCAGTTTTTAAGGACTCTGCTGCATTATTTAAGGACTTTTCTGCATTATTTAAGGACTCTGCTGCAATATTTAAGGACTTGGCTGGATTATTTAAGGACTCTGCTGCATTATTTAAGGACTTTGCTGCATTATTTAAGGACTCTGCTGCATTATTTAAGGACTTTGTTGCATTATTTAAGGACCGTGCTGCATTATTTAAGGACTTTGTTGCATTATTTAAGGACTCTGCTGCATTATTTAAGGACCCTGCTGCGGTATTTCAGCACTCTGCTGAATTATTTAAGGACTTTGCTGCATTATTTATGGACTTTATTGCATTATTTAAAGACTTTGCTGCATTATTTAAGGACTTGGCTGGATTAATTAAGGACTGTGCTGCATTATTTAAGGACTTTGCTGCATTATTTAAGGACTCTGCTGCATTATTTAAGGACTTTTTTTGCATTATTTAAGGACTCTGCTGCATTATTTAAGGACTTTGTTGCATTATTTAAGGACTCTGCTGCATTACTTAAGGACCCTGCTGCAGTATTTCAGTAATCTGCTGCATTATTTAAGGACTTTGTTGCATTATTTAAGGACTTGGCTGGATTATTTAAGGACTCTGCTGCATTATTTAAGGACTCTGCTGCATTATTTAAGGACTTTGTTGCATTATTTAAGGACCGTGCTGCATTATTTAAGGACTTTGTTGCATTATTTAAGGACTCTGCTGCATTATTTAAGGACCTGGCTGCGGTATTTCAGCACTCTGCTGAATTATTTAAGGACTTTGCTGCATTATTTATGGACTTTATTGCATTATTTAAGGACTCTGCTGCATTATTTAAGGACTTTGTTGCATTATTTAAGGACTCTGCTGCATCATTTAAGGACTTTGTTGCATTATTTAAGGACTCTACTTCATTATTTAACGACTTTGCTGCATTATTTAAGGACCCTGCTGCGGTATTTCAGTACTCTGCTGCATTATTTAAGGACTCTGCTGCATTATTTAAGGACTTTGTTGCATTATTTAAGGACTCTGCTGCATTATTTAAGGACTTTGTTGCATTATTTAAGGACTCTGCTGCTTTATTTAAGGACCCTGCTGCAGTATTTCAGTAATCTGCTGCATTATTTAAGGACTTTGTTGCATTATTTAAGGACTTGGCTGGATTATTTAAGGACTTTGCTGCATTACTTAAGGACTCTGCTGCATTATTTAAGGACCCTGCTGCGGTATTTCAGCACTCTGCTGAATTATTTAAGGACTTTGCTGCATTATTTATGGACTTTATTGCATTATTTAAGGACTCTGCTGCATTATTTAAGGACTTTGTTGCATTATTTAAGGACTCTGCTGCATTATTCAAGGACTTTGCTGCATTATTTAAGGACTCTGCTGCATTACTTAAGGACCCTGCTGCAGTATTTCAGTAATCTGCTGCATTATTTAAGGACTTTGTTGCATTATTTAAGGACTTGGCTGGATTATTTAAGGACTCTGCTGCATTATTTAAGGACTCTGCTGCATTATTTAAGGACTTTGTTGCATTATTTAAGGACCGTGCTGCATTATTTAAGGACTTTGTTGCATTATTTAAGGACTCTGCTGCATTATTTAAGGACCTGGCTGCGGTATTTCAGCACTCTGCTGAATTATTTAAGGACTTTGCTGCATTATTTATGGACTTTATTGCATTATTTAAGGACTCTGCTGCATTATTTAAGGACTTTGTTGCATTATTTAAGGACTCTGCTGCATCATTTAAGGACTTTGTTGCATTATTTAAGGACTCTACTTCATTATTTAACGACTTTGCTGCATTATTTAAGGACCCTGCTGCGGTATTTCAGTACTCTGCTGCATTATTTAAGGACTCTGCTGCATTATTTAAGGACTTTGTTGCATTATTTAAGGACTCTGCTGCATTATTTAAGGACTTTGTTGCATTATTTAAGGACTCTGCTGCTTTATTTAAGGACCCTGCTGCAGTATTTCAGTAATCTGCTGCATTATTTAAGGACTTTGTTGCATTATTTAAGGACTTGGCTGGATTATTTAAGGACTTTGCTGCATTACTTAAGGACTCTGCTGCATTATTTAAGGACCCTGCTGCGGTATTTCAGCACTCTGCTGAATTATTTAAGGACTTTGCTGCATTATTTATGGACTTTATTGCATTATTTAAGGACTCTGCTGCATTATTTAAGGACTTTGTTGCATTATTTAAGGACTCTGCTGCATTATTCAAGGACTTTGCTGCATTATTTAAGGACTCTGCTGCAGTTTTTAAGGACTTGGCTGGATTATTTAAGGACTCTGCTGAATTATTTAAGGAATGTGCTGCATTATTTAAGGACTCTGCTGCATTATTTAAGGACTTTGTTGCATTATTTAAGGACTTTGTTGCATTATTTAAGGACTCTGCTGCATTATTTAAGGACTTTGCTGCATTATTTAAGGACTTTATTGCATTATTTAAGGACTGTTCTGCATTATTTAAGGACTTTGTTGCATTATTTAAGGACTCTGCTGCATTATTTAAGGATCCTGCTGCGGTATTTCAGTACTCTGCTGCATTTTTTAAGGACTTTGCTGCATTATTTAAGGACTTGGCTGGATTATTTAAGGACTCTGCTGCATTATTTAAGGACTTTGCTGCATTATTTAAGGACTCTGCTGCATCATTTAAGGACTTTGTTGCATTATTTAAGGACTCTACTTCATTATTTAACGACTTTGCTGCATTATTTAAGGACCCTGCTGCGGTATTTCAGTACTCTGCTGCATTAATTAAGGACTCTGCTGCATTATTTAAGGACTTTGTTGCATTATTTAAGGACTCTGCTGCATTATTTAAGGACTTTGTTGCATTATTTAAGGACTCTGCTGCTTTATTTAAGGACCCTGCTGCAGTATTTCAGTAATCTGCTGCATTATTTAAGGACTTTGTTGCATTATTTAAGGACTTGGCTGGATTATTTAAGGACTTTGCTGCATTACTTAAGGACTCTGCTGCATTATTTAAGGACCCTGCTGCGGTATTTCAGCACTCTGCTGAATTATTTAAGGACTTTGCTGCATTATTTATGGACTTTATTGTATTATTTAAGGACTCTGCTGCATTATTTAAGGACTTTGTTGCATTATTTAAGGACTCTGCTGCATTATTCAAGGACTTTGCTGCATTATTTAAGGACTCTGCTGCAGTTTTTAAGGACTTGGCTGGATTATTTAAGGACTCTGCTGAATTATTTAAGGAATGTGCTGCATTATTTAAGGACTCTGCTGCATTATTTAAGGACTTTGTTGCATTATTTAAGGACTTTGTTGCATTATTTAAGGACTCTGCTGCATTATTTAAGGACTTTGCTGCATTATTTAAGGACTTTATTGCATTATTTAAGGACTGTTCTGCATTATTTAAGGACTTTGTTGCATTATTTAAGGACTCTGCTGCATTATTTAAGGATCCTGCTGCGGTATTTCAGTACTCTGCTGCATTTTTTAAGGACTTTGCTGCATTATTTAAGGACTTGGCTGGATTATTTAAGGACTCTGCTGCATTATTTAAGGACTTTGCTGCATTATTTAAGGACTCTGCTGCATTATTTAAGGACTTTGTTGCATTATTTAAGGACCCTGCTGCATTATTTAAGGACTTTGTTGCATTATTTAAGGACTCTGCTGCATTATTCAAGGACTTTGCTGCATTATTTAAGGACTCTGCTGCAGTTTTTAAGGACTCTGCTGCATTATTTAAGGACTTTTCTGCATTATTTAAGGACTCTGCTGCAATATTTAAGGACTTGGCTGGATTATTTAAGGACTCTGCTGCATTATTTAAGGACTTTGCTGCATTATTTAAGGACTCTGCTGCATTATTTAAGGACTTTGTTGCATTATTTAAGGACCGTGCTGCATTATTTAAGGACTTTGTTGCATTATTTAAGGACTCTGCTGCATTATTTAAGGACCCTGCTGCGGTATTTCAGCACTCTGCTGAATTATTTAAGGACTTTGCTGCATTATTTATGGACTTTATTGCATTATTTAAGGACTCTGCTGCATTATTTAAGGACTTTGTTGCATTATTTAAGGACTCTGCTGCATCATTTAAGGACTTTGTTGCATTATTTAAGGACTCTACTTCATTATTTAACGACTTTGCTGCATTATTTAAGGACCCTGCTGCGGTATTTCAGTACTCTGCTGCATTAATTAAGGACTCTGCTGCATTATTTAAGGACTTTGTTGCATTATTTAAGGACTCTGCTGCATTATTTAAGGACTTTGTTGCATTATTTAAGGACTCTGCTGCTTTATTTAAGGACCCTGCTGCAGTATTTCAGTAATCTGCTGCATTATTTAAGGACTTTGTTGCATTATTTAAGGACTTGGCTGGATTATTTAAGGACTTTGCTGCATTACTTAAGGACTCTGCTGCATTATTTAAGGACCCTGCTGCGGTATTTCAGCACTCTGCTGAATTATTTAAGGACTTTGCTGCATTATTTATGGACTTTATTGCATTATTTAAGGACTCTGCTGCATTATTTAAGGACTTTGTTGCATTATTTAAGGACTCTGCTGCATTATTCAAGGACTTTGCTGCATTATTTAAGGACTTTTCTGCATTATTTAAGGACTCTGCTGCAATATTTAAGGACTTGGCTGGATTATTTAAGGACTCTGCTGCATTATTTAAGGAATGTGCTGCATTATTTAAGGACTCTGCTGCATTATTTAAGGACTTTCTTGCATTATTTAAGGACTCTGCTGCATTATTTAAGGACTTTGTTGCATTATTTAAGGACTCTGCTGCATTATATAAGGACTTTGCTGCATTATTTAAGGACTTTATTGCATTATTTAAGGACTGTTCTGCATTATTTAAGGACTTTGTTGCATTATTTAAGGACTCTGCTGCATTATTTAAGGATCCTGCTGCGGTATTTCAGTACTCTGCTGCATTATTTAAGGAATTTGCTGCATTATTTATGGACTTTATTGCATTATTTAAAGACTTTGCTGCATTATTTAAGGACTTGGCTGGATTATTTAAGGACTGTGCTGCATTATTTAAGGACTTTGCTGCATTATTTAAGGACTCTGCTGCATTATTTAAGGACTTTGTTGCATTATTTAAGGACTCTGCTGCATTATTTAAGGACTTTGTTGCATTATTTAAGGACTCTGCTGCATTATTTAAGGACCCCGCTGCAGTATTTCAGTAATCTGCTGCATTATCTAAGGACTTTGTTGCATTATTTAAGGACTTGGCTGGATTATTTAAGGACTCTGCTGCATTATTTAAGGACTTTGCTGCATTATTTAAGGACTCTGCTGCATTATTTAAGGACTTTGTTGCATTATTTAAGGACCGTGCTGCATTATTTAAGGACTTTGTTGCATTATTTAAGGACTCTGCTGCATTATTTAAGGACCTGGCTGCGGTATTTCAGCACTCTGCTGAATTATTTAAGGACTTTGCTGCATTATTTATGGACTTTATTGCATTATTTAAGGACTCTGCTGCATTATTTAAGGACTTTGTTGCATTATTTAAGGACTCTGCTGCATCATTTAAGGACTTTGTTGCATTATTTAAGGACTCTACTTCATTATTTAACGACTTTGCTGCATTATTTAAGGACCCTGCTGCGGTATTTCAGTACTCTGCTGCATTATTTAAGGACTCTGCTGCATTATTTAAGGACTTTGTTGCATTATTTAAGGACTCTGCTGCATTATTTAAGGACTTTGTTGCATTATTTAAGGACTCTGCTGCTTTATTTAAGGACCCTGCTGCAGTATTTCAGTAATCTGCTGCATTATTTAAGGACTTTGTTGCATTATTTAAGGACTTGGCTGGATTATTTAAGGACTTTGCTGCATTACTTAAGGACTCTGCTGCATTATTTAAGGACCCTGCTGCGGTATTTCAGCACTCTGCTGAATTATTTAAGGACTTTGCTGCATTATTTATGGACTTTATTGCATTATTTAAGGACTCTGCTGCATTATTTAAGGACTTTGTTGCATTATTTAAGGACTCTGCTGCATTATTCAAGGACTTTGCTGCATTATTTAAGGACTCTGCTGCAGTTTTTAAGGACTTGGCTGGATTATTTAAGGACTCTGCTGAATTATTTAAGGAATGTGCTGCATTATTTAAGGACTCTGCTGCATTATTTAAGGACTTTGTTGCATTATTTAAGGACTTTGTTGCATTATTTAAGGACTCTGCTGCATTATTTAAGGACTTTGCTGCATTATTTAAGGACTTTATTGCATTATTTAAGGACTGTTCTGCATTATTTAAGGACTTTGTTGCATTATTTAAGGACTCTGCTGCATTATTTAAGGATCCTGCTGCGGTATTTCAGTACTCTGCTGCATTTTTTAAGGACTTTGCTGCATTATTTAAGGACTTGGCTGGATTATTTAAGGACTCTGCTGCATTATTTAAGGACTTTGCTGCATTATTTAAGGACTCTGCTGCATTATTTAAGGACTTTGTTGCATTATTTAAGGACCCTGCTGCATTATTTAAGGACTTTGTTGCATTATTTAAGGACTCTGCTGCATTATTCAAGGACTTTGCTGCATTATTTAAGGACTCTGCTGCAGTTTTTAAGGACTCTGCTGCATTATTTAAGGACTTTTCTGCATTATTTAAGGACTCTGCTGCAATATTTAAGGACTTGGCTGGATTATTTAAGGACTCTGCTGCATTATTTAAGGACTTTGCTGCATTATTTAAGGACTCTGCTGCATTATTTAAGGACTTTGTTGCATTATTTAAGGACCGTGCTGCATTATTTAAGGACTTTGTTGCATTATTTAAGGACTCTGCTGCATTATTTAAGGACCCTGCTGCGGTATTTCAGCACTCTGCTGAATTATTTAAGGACTTTGCTGCATTATTTATGGACTTTATTGCATTATTTAAAGACTTTGCTGCATTATTTAAGGACTTGGCTGGATTAATTAAGGACTGTGCTGCATTATTTAAGGACTTTGCTGCATTATTTAAGGACTCTGCTGCATTATTTAAGGACTTTTTTTGCATTATTTAAGGACTCTGCTGCGGTATTTCAGTACTCTGCTGCATTAATTAAGGACTCTGCTGCATTATTTAAGGACTTTGTTGCATTATTTAAGGACTCTGCTGCATTATTTAAGGACTTTGTTGCATTATTTAAGGACTCTGCTGCTTTATTTAAGGACCCTGCTGCAGTATTTCAGTAATCTGCTGCATTATTTAAGGACTTTGTTGCATTATTTAAGGACTTGGCTGGATTATTTAAGGACTTTGCTGCATTACTTAAGGACTCTGCTGCATTATTTAAGGACCCTGCTGCGGTATTTCAGCACTCTGCTGAATTATTTAAGGACTTTGCTGCATTATTTATGGACTTTATTGCATTATTTAAGGACTCTGCTGCATTATTTAAGGACTTTGTTGCATTATTTAAGGACTCTGCTGCATTATTCAAGGACTTTGCTGCATTATTTAAGGACTTTTCTGCATTATTTAAGGACTCTGCTGCAATATTTAAGGACTTGGCTGGATTATTTAAGGACTCTGCTGCATTATTTAAGGAATGTGCTGCATTATTTAAGGACTCTGCTGCATTATTTAAGGACTTTCTTGCATTATTTAAGGACTCTTCTGCATTATTTAAGGACTTTGTTGCATTATTTAAGGACTCTGCTGCATTATATAAGGACTTTGCTGCATTATTTAAGGACTTTATTGCATTATTTAAGGACTGTTCTGCATTATTTAAGGACTTTGTTGCATTATTTAAGGACTCTGCTGCATTATTTAAGGATCCTGCTGCGGTATTTCAGTACTCTGCTGCATTATTTAAGGAATTTGCTGCATTATTTATGGACTTTATTGCATTATTTAAAGACTTTGCTGCATTATTTAAGGACTTGGCTGGATTATTTAAGGACTGTGCTGCATTATTTAAGGACTTTGCTGCATTATTTAAGGACTCTGCTGCATTATTTAAGGACTTTGTTGCATTATTTAAGGACTCTGCTGCATTATTTAAGGACTTTGTTGCATTATTTAAGGACTCTGCTGCATTATTTAAGGACCCCGCTGCAGTATTTCAGTAATCTGCTGCATTATCTAAGGACTTTGTTGCATTATTTAAGGACTTGGCTGGATTATTTAAGGACTCTGCTGCATTATTTAAGGACTTTGCTGCATTATTTAAGGACTCTGCTGCATTATTTAAGGACTTTGTTGCATTATTTAAGGACCGTGCTGCATTATTTAAGGACTTTGTTGCATTATTTAAGGACTCTGCTGCATTATTTAAGGACCTGGCTGCGGTATTTCAGCACTCTGCTGAATTATTTAAGGACTTTGCTGCATTATTTATGGACTTTATTGCATTATTTAAGGACTCTGCTGCATTATTTAAGGACTTTGTTGCATTATTTAAGGACTCTGCTGCATCATTTAAGGACTTTGTTGCATTATTTAAGGACTCTACTTCATTATTTAACGACTTTGCTGCATTATTTAAGGACCCTGCTGCGGTATTTCAGTACTCTGCTGCATTATTTAAGGACTCTGCTGCATTATTTAAGGACTTTGTTGCATTATTTAAGGACTCTGCTGCATTATTTAAGGACTTTGTTGCATTATTTAAGGACTCTGCTGCTTTATTTAAGGACCCTGCTGCAGTATTTCAGTAATCTGCTGCATTATTTAAGGACTTTGTTGCATTATTTAAGGACTTGGCTGGATTATTTAAGGACTTTGCTGCATTACTTAAGGACTCTGCTGCATTATTTAAGGACCCTGCTGCGGTATTTCAGCACTCTGCTGAATTATTTAAGGACTTTGCTGCATTATTTATGGACTTTATTGCATTATTTAAGGACTCTGCTGCATTATTTAAGGACTTTGTTGCATTATTTAAGGACTCTGCTGCATTATTCAAGGACTTTGCTGCATTATTTAAGGACTCTGCTGCAGTTTTTAAGGACTTGGCTGGATTATTTAAGGACTCTGCTGAATTATTTAAGGAATGTGCTGCATTATTTAAGGACTCTGCTGCATTATTTAAGGACTTTGTTGCATTATTTAAGGACTTTGTTGCATTATTTAAGGACTCTGCTGCATTATTTAAGGACTTTGCTGCATTATTTAAGGACTTTATTGCATTATTTAAGGACTGTTCTGCATTATTTAAGGACTTTGTTGCATTATTTAAGGACTCTGCTGCATTATTTAAGGATCCTGCTGCGGTATTTCAGTACTCTGCTGCATTTTTTAAGGACTTTGCTGCATTATTTAAGGACTTGGCTGGATTATTTAAGGACTCTGCTGCATTATTTAAGGACTTTGCTGCATTATTTAAGGACTCTGCTGCATTATTTAAGGACTTTGTTGCATTATTTAAGGACCCTGCTGCATTATTTAAGGACTTTGTTGCATTATTTAAGGACTCTGCTGCATTATTCAAGGACTTTGCTGCATTATTTAAGGACTCTGCTGCAGTTTTTAAGGACTCTGCTGCATTATTTAAGGACTTTTCTGCATTATTTAAGGACTCTGCTGCAATATTTAAGGACTTGGCTGGATTATTTAAGGACTCTGCTGCATTATTTAAGGACTTTGCTGCATTATTTAAGGACTCTGCTGCATTATTTAAGGACTTTGTTGCATTATTTAAGGACCGTGCTGCATTATTTAAGGACTTTGTTGCATTATTTAAGGACTCTGCTGCATTATTTAAGGACCCTGCTGCGGTATTTCAGCACTCTGCTGAATTATTTAAGGACTTTGCTGCATTATTTATGGACTTTATTGCATTATTTAAAGACTTTGCTGCATTATTTAAGGACTTGGCTGGATTAATTAAGGACTGTGCTGCATTATTTAAGGACTTTGCTGCATTATTTAAGGACTCTGCTGCATTATTTAAGGACTTTTTTTGCATTATTTAAGGACTCTGCTGCATTATTTAAGGACTTTGTTGCATTATTTAAGGACTCTGCTGCATTACTTAAGGACCCTGCTGCAGTATTTCAGTAATCTGCTGCATTATTTAAGGACTTTGTTGCATTATTTAAGGACTTGGCTGGATTATTTAAGGACCGTGCTGCATTATTTAAGGACTTTGTTGCATTATTTAAGGACTCTGCTGCATTATTTAAGGACCTGGCTGCGGTATTTCAGCACTCTGCTGAATTATTTAAGGACTTTGCTGCATTATTTATGGACTTTATTGCATTATTTAAGGACTCTGCTGCATTATTTAAGGACTTTGTTGCATTATTTAAGGACTCTGCTGCATCATTTAAGGACTTTGTTGCATTATTTAAGGACTCTACTTCATTATTTAACGACTTTGCTGCATTATTTAAGGACCCTGCTGCGGTATTTCAGTACTCTGCTGCATTATTTAAGGACTCTGCTGCATTATTTAAGGACTTTGTTGCATTATTTAAGGACTCTGCTGCATTATTTAAGGACTTTGTTGCATTATTTAAGGACTCTGCTGCTTTATTTAAGGACCCTGCTGCAGTATTTCAGTAATCTGCTGCATTATTTAAGGACTTTGTTGCATTATTTAAGGACTTGGCTGGATTATTTAAGGACTTTGCTGCATTACTTAAGGACTCTGCTGCATTATTTAAGGACCCTGCTGCGGTATTTCAGCACTCTGCTGAATTATTTAAGGACTTTGCTGCATTATTTATGGACTTTATTGCATTATTTAAGGACTCTGCTGCATTATTTAAGGACTTTGTTGCATTATTTAAGGACTCTGCTGCATTATTCAAGGACTTTGCTGCATTATTTAAGGACTCTGCTGCAGTTTTTAAGGACTTGGCTGGATTATTTAAGGACTCTGCTGAATTATTTAAGGAATGTGCTGCATTATTTAAGGACTCTGCTGCATTATTTAAGGACTTTGTTGCATTATTTAAGGACTTTGTTGCATTATTTAAGGACTCTGCTGCATTATTTAAGGACTTTGCTGCATTATTTAAGGACTTTATTGCATTATTTAAGGACTGTTCTGCATTATTTAAGGACTTTGTTGCATTATTTAAGGACTCTGCTGCATTATTTAAGGATCCTGCTGCGGTATTTCAGTACTCTGCTGCATTTTTTAAGGACTTTGCTGCATTATTTAAGGACTTGGCTGGATTATTTAAGGACTCTGCTGCATTATTTAAGGACTTTGCTGCATTATTTAAGGACTCTGCTGCATTATTTAAGGACTTTGTTGCATTATTTAAGGACCCTGCTGCATTATTTAAGGACTTTGTTGCATTATTTAAGGACTCTGCTGCATTATTCAAGGACTTTGCTGCATTATTTAAGGACTCTGCTGCAGTTTTTAAGGACTCTGCTGCATTATTTAAGGACTTTTCTGCATTATTTAAGGACTCTGCTGCAATATTTAAGGACTTGGCTGGATTATTTAAGGACTCTGCTGCATTATTTAAGGACTTTGCTGCATTATTTAAGGACTCTGCTGCATTATTTAAGGACTTTGTTGCATTATTTAAGGACCGTGCTGCATTATTTAAGGACTTTGTTGCATTATTTAAGGACTCTGCTGCATTATTTAAGGACCCTGCTGCGGTATTTCAGCACTCTGCTGAATTATTTAAGGACTTTGCTGCATTATTTATGGACTTTATTGCATTATTTAAAGACTTTGCTGCATTATTTAAGGACTTGGCTGGATTAATTAAGGACTGTGCTGCATTATTTAAGGACTTTGCTGCATTATTTAAGGACTCTGCTGCATTATTTAAGGACTTTTTTTGCATTATTTAAGGACTCTGCTGCATTATTTAAGGACTTTGTTGCATTATTTAAGGACTCTGCTGCATTACTTAAGGACCCTGCTGCAGTATTTCAGTAATCTGCTGCATTATTTAAGGACTTTGTTGCATTATTTAAGGACTTGGCTGGATTATTTAAGGACTCTGCTGCATTATTTAAGGACTCTGCTGCATTATTTAAGGACTTTGTTGCATTATTTAAGGACCGTGCTGCATTATTTAAGGACTTTGTTGCATTATTTAAGGACTCTGCTGCATTATTTAAGGACCTGGCTGCGGTATTTCAGCACTCTGCTGAATTATTTAAGGACTTTGCTGCATTATTTATGGACTTTATTGCATTATTTAAGGACTCTACTGCATTATTTAAGGACTTTGTTGCATTATTTAAGGACTCTGCTGCATCATTTAAGGACTTTGTTGCATTATTTAAGGACTCTACTTCATTATTTAACGACTTTGCTGCATTATTTAAGGACCCTGCTGCGGTATTTCAGTACTCTGCTGCATTATTTAAGGACTCTGCTGCATTATTTAAGGACTTTGTTGCATTATTTAAGGACTCTGCTGCATTATTTAAGGACTTTGTTGCATTATTTAAGGACTCTGCTGCTTTATTTAAGGACCCTGCTGCAGTATTTCAGTAATCTGCTGCATTATTTAAGGACTTTGTTGCATTATTTAAGGACTTGGCTGGATTATTTAAGGACTTTGCTGCATTACTTAAGGACTCTGCTGCATTATTTAAGGACCCTGCTGCGGTATTTCAGCACTCTGCTGAATTATTTAAGGACTTTGCTGCATTATTTATGGACTTTATTGCATTATTTAAGGACTCTGCTGCATTATTTAAGGACTTTGTTGCATTATTTAAGGACTCTGCTGCATCATTTAAGGACTTTGTTGCATTATTTAAGGACTCTACTTCATTATTTAACGACTTTGCTGCATTATTTAAGGACCCTGCTGCGGTATTTCAGTACTCTGCTGCATTATTTAAGGACTCTGCTGCATTATTTAAGGACTTTGTTGCATTATTTAAGGACTCTGCTGCATTATTTAAGGACTTTGTTGCATTATTTAAGGACTCTGCTGCTTTATTTAAGGACCCTGCTGCAGTATTTCAGTAATCTGCTGCATTATTTAAGGACTTTGTTGCATTATTTAAGGACTTGGCTGGATTATTTAAGGACTTTGCTGCATTACTTAAGGACTCTGCTGCATTATTTAAGGACCCTGCTGCGGTATTTCAGCACTCTGCTGAATTATTTAAGGACTTTGCTGCATTATTTATGGACTTTATTGCATTATTTAAGGACTCTGCTGCATTATTTAAGGACTTTGTTGCATTATTTAAGGACTCTGCTGCATTATTCAAGGACTTTGCTGCATTATTTAAGGACTCTGCTGCAGTTTTTAAGGACTTGGCTGGATTATTTAAGGACTCTGCTGAATTATTTAAGGAATGTGCTGCATTATTTAAGGACTCTGCTGCATTATTTAAGGACTTTGTTGCATTATTTAAGGACTTTGTTGCATTATTTAAGGACTCTGCTGCATTATTTAAGGACTTTGCTGCATTATTTAAGGACTTTATTGCATTATTTAAGGACTGTTCTGCATTATTTAAGGACTTTGTTGCATTATTTAAGGACTTTGCTGCATTATTTAAGGATCCTGCTGCGGTATTTCAGTACTCTGCTGCATTTTTTAAGGACTTTGCTGCATTATTTAAGGACTTGGCTGGATTATTTAAGGACTCTGCTGCATTATTTAAGGACTTTGCTGCATTATTTAAGGACTCTGCTGCATTATTTAAGGACTTTGTTGCATTATTTAAGGACCCTGCTGCATTATTTAAGGACTTTGTTGCATTATTTAAGGACTCTGCTGCATTATTCAAGGACTTTGCTGCATTATTTAAGGACTCTGCTGCAGTTTTTAAGGACTCTGCTGCATTATTTAAGGACTTTGTTGCATTATTTAAGGACTTTGTTGCATTATTTAAGGACTCTGCTGCATTATTTAAGGACTTTGCTGCATTATTTAAGGACTTTATTGCATTATTTAAGGACTGTTCTGCATTATTTAAGGACTCTGCTGCATTATTTAAGGACCCTGCTGCAGTATTTCAGTAATCTGCTGCATTATTTAAGGACTCTGCTGCAGTTTTTAAGGACTTGGCTGGATTATTTAAGGACTCTGCTGAATTATTTAAGGAATGTGCTGCATTATTTAAGGACTCTGCTGCATTATTTAAGGACTTTGTTGCATTATTTAAGGACTTTGTTGCATTATTTAAGGACTCTGCTGCATTATTTAAGGACTTTGCTGCATTATTTAAGGACTTTATTGCATTATTTAAGGACTGTTCTGCATTATTTAAGGACTTTGTTGCATTATTTAAGGACTCTGCTGCATTATTTAAGGATCCTGCTGCGGTATTTCAGTACTCTGCTGCATTTTTTAAGGACTTTGCTGCATTATTTAAGGACTTGGCTGGATTATTTAAGGACTCTGCTGCATTATTTAAGGACTTTGCTGCATTATTTAAGGACTCTGCTGCATTATTTAAGGACTTTGTTGCATTATTTAAGGACCCTGCTGCATTATTTAAGGACTTTGTTGCATTATTTAAGGACTCTGCTGCATTATTCAAGGACTTTGCTGCATTATTTAAGGACTCTGCTGCAGTTTTTAAGGACTCTGCTGCATTATTTAAGGACTTTTCTGCATTATTTAAGGACTCTGCTGCAATATTTAAGGACTTGGCTGGATTATTTAAGGACTCTGCTGCATTATTTAAGGACTTTGCTGCATTATTTAAGGACTCTGCTGCATTATTTAAGGACTTTGTTGCATTATTTAAGGACCGTGCTGCATTATTTAAGGACTTTGTTGCATTATTTAAGGACTCTGCTGCATTATTTAAGGACCCTGCTGCGGTATTTCAGCACTCTGCTGAATTATTTAAGGACTTTGCTGCATTATTTATGGACTTTATTGCATTATTTAAAGACTTTGCTGCATTATTTAAGGACTTGGCTGGATTAATTAAGGACTGTGCTGCATTATTTAAGGACTTTGCTGCATTATTTAAGGACTCTGCTGCATTATTTAAGGACTTTGTTGCATTATTTAAGGACTCTGCTGCATTATTTAAGGACTTTGTTGCATTATTTAAGGACTCTGCTGCATTACTTAAGGACCCTGCTGCAGTATTTCAGTAATCTGCTGCATTATTTAAGGACTTTGTTGCATTATTTAAGGACTTGGCTGGATTATTTAAGGACTCTGCTGCATTATTTAAGGACTCTGCTGCATTATTTAAGGACCTGGCTGCGGTATTTCAGCACTCTGCTGAATTATTTAAGGACTTTGCTGCATTATTTATGGACTTTATTGCATTATTTAAGGACTCTGCTGCATTATTTAAGGACTTTGTTGCATTATTTAAGGACTCTGCTGCATCATTTAAGGACTTTGTTGCATTATTTAAGGACTCTACTTCATTATTTAATGACTTTGCTGCATTATTTAAGGACCCTGCTGCGGTATTTCAGTACTCTGCTGCATTATTTAAGGACTCTGCTGCATTATTTAAGGACTTTGTTGCATTATTTAAGGACTCTGCTGCATTATTTAAGGACTTTGTTGCATTATTTAAGGACTCTGCTGCTTTATTTAAGGACCCTGCTGCAGTATTTCAGTAATCTGCTGCATTATTTAAGGACTTTGTTGCATTATTTAAGGACTTGGCTGGATTATTTAAGGACTTTGCTGCATTACTTAAGGACTCTGCTGCATTATTTAAGGACCCTGCTGCGGTATTTCAGCACTCTGCTGAATTATTTAAGGACTTTGCTGCATTATTTATGGACTTTATTGTATTATTTAAGGACTCTGCTGCATTATTTAAGGACTTTGTTGCATTATTTAAGGACTCTGCTGCATTATTCAAGGACTTTGCTGCATTATTTAAGGACTCTGCTGCAGTATTTAAGGACTTGGCTGGATTATTTAAGGACTCTGCTGAATTATTTAAGGAATGTGCTGCATTATTTAAGGACTCTGCTGCATTATTTAAGGACTTTGTTGCATTATTTAAGGACTTTGTTGCATTATTTAAGGACTCTGCTGCATTATTTAAGGACTTTGCTGCATTATTTAAGGACTTTATTGCATTATTTAAGGACTGTTCTGCATTATTTAAGGACTTTGTTGCATTATTTAAGGACTCTGCTGCATTATTTAAGGATCCTGCTGCGGTATTTCAGTACTCTGCTGCATTTTTTAAGGACTTTGCTGCATTATTTAAGGACTTGGCTGGATTATTTAAGGACTCTGCTGCATTATTTAAGGACTTTGCTGCATTATTTAAGGACTCTGCTGCATTATTTAAGGACTTTGTTGCATTATTTAAGGACCCTGCTGCATTATTTAAGGACTTTGTTGCATTATTTAAGGACTCTGCTGCATTATTCAAGGACTTTGCTGCATTATTTAAGGACTCTGCTGCAGTTTTTAAGGACTCTGCTGCATTATTTAAGGACTTTTCTGCATTATTTAAGGACTCTGCTGCAATATTTAAGGACTTGGCTGGATTATTTAAGGACTCTGCTGCATTATTTAAGGACTTTGCTGCATTATTTAAGGACTCTGCTGCATTATTTAAGGACTTTGTTGCATTATTTAAGGACCGTGCTGCATTATTTAAGGACTTTGTTGCATTATTTAAGGACTCTGCTGCATTATTTAAGGACCCTGCTGCGGTATTTCAGCACTCTGCTGAATTATTTAAGGACTTTGCTGCATTATTTATGGACTTTATTGCATTATTTAAGGACTCTGCTGCATTATTTAAGGACTTTGTTGCATTATTTAAGGACTCTGCTGCATCATTTAAGGACTTTGTTGCATTATTTAAGGACTCTACTTCATTATTTAACGACTTTGCTGCATTATTTAAGGACCCTGCTGCGGTATTTCAGTACTCTGCTGCATTAATTAAGGACTCTGCTGCATTATTTAAGGACTTTGTTGCATTATTTAAGGACTCTGCTGCATTATTTAAGGACTTTGTTGCATTATTTAAGGACTCTGCTGCTTTATTTAAGGACCCTGCTGCAGTATTTCAGTAATCTGCTGCATTATTTAAGGACTTTGTTGCATTATTTAAGGACTTGGCTGGATTATTTAAGGACTTTGCTGCATTACTTAAGGACTCTGCTGCATTATTTAAGGACCCTGCTGCGGTATTTCAGCACTCTGCTGAATTATTTAAGGACTTTGCTGCATTATTTATGGACTTTATTGCATTATTTAAGGACTCTGCTGCATTATTTAAGGACTTTGTTGCATTATTTAAGGACTCTGCTGCATTATTCAAGGACTTTGCTGCATTATTTAAGGACTTTTCTGCATTATTTAAGGACTCTGCTGCAATATTTAAGGACTTGGCTGGATTATTTAAGGACTCTGCTGCATTATTTAAGGAATGTGCTGCATTATTTAAGGACTCTGCTGCATTATTTAAGGACTTTCTTGCATTATTTAAGGACTCTGCTGCATTATTTAAGGACTTTGTTGCATTATTTAAGGACTCTGCTGCATTATATAAGGACTTTGCTGCATTATTTAAGGACTTTATTGCATTATTTAAGGACTGTTCTGCATTATTTAAGGACTTTGTTGCATTATTTAAGGACTCTGCTGCATTATTTAAGGATCCTGCTGCGGTATTTCAGTACTCTGCTGCATTATTTAAGGAATTTGCTGCATTATTTATGGACTTTATTGCATTATTTAAAGACTTTGCTGCATTATTTAAGGACTTGGCTGGATTATTTAAGGACTGTGCTGCATTATTTAAGGACTTTGCTGCATTATTTAAGGACTCTGCTGCATTATTTAAGGACTTTGTTGCATTATTTAAGGACTCTGCTGCATTATTTAAGGACTTTGTTGCATTATTTAAGGACTCTGCTGCATTATTTAAAGACCCCGCTGCAGTATTTCAGTAATCTGCTGCATTATCTAAGGACTTTGTTGCATTATTTAAGGACTTGGCTGGATTATTTAAGGACTCTGCTGCATTATTTAAGGACTTTGCTGCATTATTTAAGGACTCTGCTGCATTATTTAAGGACTTTGTTGCATTATTTAAGGACCGTGCTGCATTATTTAAGGACTTTGTTGCATTATTTAAGGACTCTGCTGCATTATTTAAGGACCTGGCTGCGGTATTTCAGCACTCTGCTGAATTATTTAAGGACTTTGCTGCATTATTTATGGACTTTATTGCATTATTTAAGGACTCTGCTGCATTATTTAAGGACTTTGTTGCATTATTTAAGGACTCTGCTGCATCATTTAAGGACTTTGTTGCATTATTTAAGGACTCTACTTCATTATTTAACGACTTTGCTGCATTATTTAAGGACCCTGCTGCGGTATTTCAGTACTCTGCTGCATTATTTAAGGACTCTGCTGCATTATTTAAGGACTTTGTTGCATTATTTAAGGACTCTGCTGCATTATTTAAGGACTTTGTTGCATTATTTAAGGACTCTGCTGCTTTATTTAAGGACCCTGCTGCAGTATTTCAGTAATCTGCTGCATTATTTAAGGACTTTGTTGCATTATTTAAGGACTTGGCTGGATTATTTAAGGACTTTGCTGCATTACTTAAGGACTCTGCTGCATTATTTAAGGACCCTGCTGCGGTATTTCAGCACTCTGCTGAATTATTTAAGGACTTTGCTGCATTATTTATGGACTTTATTGCATTATTTAAGGACTCTGCTGCATTATTTAAGGACTTTGTTGCATTATTTAAGGACTCTGCTGCATTATTCAAGGACTTTGCTGCATTATTTAAGGACTCTGCTGCAGTTTTTAAGGACTTGGCTGGATTATTTAAGGACTCTGCTGAATTATTTAAGGAATGTGCTGCATTATTTAAGGACTCTGCTGCATTATTTAAGGACTTTGTTGCATTATTTAAGGACTTTGTTGCATTATTTAAGGACTCTGCTGCATTATTTAAGGACTTTGCTGCATTATTTAAGGACTTTATTGCATTATTTAAGGACTGTTCTGCATTATTTAAGGACTTTGTTGCATTATTTAAGGACTCTGCTGCATTATTTAAGGATCCTGCTGCGGTATTTCAGTACTCTGCTGCATTTTTTAAGGACTTTGCTGCATTATTTAAGGACTTGGCTGGATTATTTAAGGACTCTGCTGCATTATTTAAGGACTTTGCTGCATTATTTAAGGACTCTGCTGCATTATTTAAGGACTTTGTTGCATTATTTAAGGACCCTGCTGCATTATTTAAGGACTTTGTTGCATTATTTAAGGACTCTGCTGCATTATTCAAGGACTTTGCTGCATTATTTAAGGACTCTGCTGCAGTTTTTAAGGACTCTGCTGCATTATTTAAGGACTTTTCTGCATTATTTAAGGACTCTGCTGCAATATTTAAGGACTTGGCTGGATTATTTAAGGACTCTGCTGCATTATTTAAGGACTTTGCTGCATTATTTAAGGACTCTGCTGCATTATTTAAGGACTTTGTTGCATTATTTAAGGACCGTGCTGCATTATTTAAGGACTTTGTTGCATTATTTAAGGACTCTGCTGCATTATTTAAGGACCCTGCTGCGGTATTTCAGCACTCTGCTGAATTATTTAAGGACTTTGCTGCATTATTTATGGACTTTATTGCATTATTTAAAGACTTTGCTGCATTATTTAAGGACTTGGCTGGATTAATTAAGGACTGTGCTGCATTATTTAAGGACTTTGCTGCATTATTTAAGGACTCTGCTGCATTATTTAAGGACTTTTTTTGCATTATTTAAGGACTCTGCTGCATTATTTAAGGACTTTGTTGCATTATTTAAGGACTCTGCTGCATTACTTAAGGACCCTGCTGCAGTATTTCAGTAATCTGCTGCATTATTTAAGGACTTTGTTGCATTATTTAAGGACTTGGCTGGATTATTTAAGGACTCTGCTGCATTATTTAAGGACTCTGCTGCATTATTTAAGGACTTTGTTGCATTATTTAAGGACCGTGCTGCATTATTTAAGGACTTTGTTGCATTATTTAAGGACTCTGCTGCATTATTTAAGGACCTGGCTGCGGTATTTCAGCACTCTGCTGAATTATTTAAGGACTTTGCTGCATTATTTATGGACTTTATTGCATTATTTAAGGACTCTGCTGCATTATTTAAGGACTTTGTTGCATTATTTAAGGACTCTGCTGCATCATTTAAGGACTTTGTTGCATTATTTAAGGACTCTACTTCATTATTTAACGACTTTGCTGCATTATTTAAGGACCCTGCTGCGGTATTTCAGTACTCTGCTGCATTATTTAAGGACTCTGCTGCATTATTTAAGGACTTTGTTGCATTATTTAAGGACTCTGCTGCATTATTTAAGGACTTTGTTGCATTATTTAAGGACTCTGCTGCTTTATTTAAGGACCCTGCTGCAGTATTTCAGTAATCTGCTGCATTATTTAAGGACTTTGTTGCATTATTTAAGGACTTGGCTGGATTATTTAAGGACTTTGCTGCATTACTTAAGGACTCTGCTGCATTATTTAAGGACCCTGCTGCGGTATTTCAGCACTCTGCTGAATTATTTAAGGACTTTGCTGCATTATTTATGGACTTTATTGCATTATTTAAGGACTCTGCTGCATTATTTAAGGACTTTGTTGCATTATTTAAGGACTCTGCTGCATTATTCAAGGACTTTGCTGCATTATTTAAGGACTCTGCTGCATTACTTAAGGACCCTGCTGCAGTATTTCAGTAATCTGCTGCATTATTTAAGGACTTTGTTGCATTATTTAAGGACTTGGCTGGATTATTTAAGGACTCTGCTGCATTATTTAAGGACTCTGCTGCATTATTTAAGGACTTTGTTGCATTATTTAAGGACCGTGCTGCATTATTTAAGGACTTTGTTGCATTATTTAAGGACTCTGCTGCATTATTTAAGGACCTGGCTGCGGTATTTCAGCACTCTGCTGAATTATTTAAGGACTTTGCTGCATTATTTATGGACTTTATTGCATTATTTAAGGACTCTGCTGCATTATTTAAGGACTTTGTTGCATTATTTAAGGACTCTGCTGCATCATTTAAGGACTTTGTTGCATTATTTAAGGACTCTACTTCATTATTTAACGACTTTGCTGCATTATTTAAGGACCCTGCTGCGGTATTTCAGTACTCTGCTGCATTATTTAAGGACTCTGCTGCATTATTTAAGGACTTTGTTGCATTATTTAAGGACTCTGCTGCATTATTTAAGGACTTTGTTGCATTATTTAAGGACTCTGCTGCTTTATTTAAGGACCCTGCTGCAGTATTTCAGTAATCTGCTGCATTATTTAAGGACTTTGTTGCATTATTTAAGGACTTGGCTGGATTATTTAAGGACTTTGCTGCATTACTTAAGGACTCTGCTGCATTATTTAAGGACCCTGCTGCGGTATTTCAGCACTCTGCTGAATTATTTAAGGACTTTGCTGCATTATTTATGGACTTTATTGCATTATTTAAGGACTCTGCTGCATTATTTAAGGACTTTGTTGCATTATTTAAGGACTCTGCTGCATTATTCAAGGACTTTGCTGCATTATTTAAGGACTCTGCTGCAGTTTTTAAGGACTTGGCTGGATTATTTAAGGACTCTGCTGAATTATTTAAGGAATGTGCTGCATTATTTAAGGACTCTGCTGCATTATTTAAGGACTTTGTTGCATTATTTAAGGACTTTGTTGCATTATTTAAGGACTCTGCTGCATTATTTAAGGACTTTGCTGCATTATTTAAGGACTTTATTGCATTATTTAAGGACTGTTCTGCATTATTTAAGGACTTTGTTGCATTATTTAAGGACTCTGCTGCATTATTTAAGGATCCTGCTGCGGTATTTCAGTACTCTGCTGCATTTTTTAAGGACTTTGCTGCATTATTTAAGGACTTGGCTGGATTATTTAAGGACTCTGCTGCATTATTTAAGGACTTTGCTGCATTATTTAAGGACTCTGCTGCATCATTTAAGGACTTTGTTGCATTATTTAAGGACTCTACTTCATTATTTAACGACTTTGCTGCATTATTTAAGGACCCTGCTGCGGTATTTCAGTACTCTGCTGCATTAATTAAGGACTCTGCTGCATTATTTAAGGACTTTGTTGCATTATTTAAGGACTCTGCTGCATTATTTAAGGACTTTGTTGCATTATTTAAGGACTCTGCTGCTTTATTTAAGGACCCTGCTGCAGTATTTCAGTAATCTGCTGCATTATTTAAGGACTTTGTTGCATTATTTAAGGACTTGGCTGGATTATTTAAGGACTTTGCTGCATTACTTAAGGACTCTGCTGCATTATTTAAGGACCCTGCTGCGGTATTTCAGCACTCTGCTGAATTATTTAAGGACTTTGCTGCATTATTTATGGACTTTATTGTATTATTTAAGGACTCTGCTGCATTATTTAAGGACTTTGTTGCATTATTTAAGGACTCTGCTGCATTATTCAAGGACTTTGCTGCATTATTTAAGGACTCTGCTGCAGTTTTTAAGGACTTGGCTGGATTATTTAAGGACTCTGCTGAATTATTTAAGGAATGTGCTGCATTATTTAAGGACTCTGCTGCATTATTTAAGGACTTTGTTGCATTATTTAAGGACTTTGTTGCATTATTTAAGGACTCTGCTGCATTATTTAAGGACTTTGCTGCATTATTTAAGGACTTTATTGCATTATTTAAGGACTGTTCTGCATTATTTAAGGACTTTGTTGCATTATTTAAGGACTCTGCTGCATTATTTAAGGATCCTGCTGCGGTATTTCAGTACTCTGCTGCATTTTTTAAGGACTTTGCTGCATTATTTAAGGACTTGGCTGGATTATTTAAGGACTCTGCTGCATTATTTAAGGACTTTGCTGCATTATTTAAGGACTCTGCTGCATTATTTAAGGACTTTGTTGCATTATTTAAGGACCCTGCTGCATTATTTAAGGACTTTGTTGCATTATTTAAGGACTCTGCTGCATTATTCAAGGACTTTGCTGCATTATTTAAGGACTCTGCTGCAGTTTTTAAGGACTCTGCTGCATTATTTAAGGACTTTTCTGCATTATTTAAGGACTCTGCTGCAATATTTAAGGACTTGGCTGGATTATTTAAGGACTCTGCTGCATTATTTAAGGACTTTGCTGCATTATTTAAGGACTCTGCTGCATTATTTAAGGACTTTGTTGCATTATTTAAGGACCGTGCTGCATTATTTAAGGACTTTGTTGCATTATTTAAGGACTCTGCTGCATTATTTAAGGACCCTGCTGCGGTATTTCAGCACTCTGCTGAATTATTTAAGGACTTTGCTGCATTATTTATGGACTTTATTGCATTATTTAAGGACTCTGCTGCATTATTTAAGGACTTTGTTGCATTATTTAAGGACTCTGCTGCATCATTTAAGGACTTTGTTGCATTATTTAAGGACTCTACTTCATTATTTAACGACTTTGCTGCATTATTTAAGGACCCTGCTGCGGTATTTCAGTACTCTGCTGCATTAATTAAGGACTCTGCTGCATTATTTAAGGACTTTGTTGCATTATTTAAGGACTCTGCTGCATTATTTAAGGACTTTGTTGCATTATTTAAGGACTCTGCTGCTTTATTTAAGGACCCTGCTGCAGTATTTCAGTAATCTGCTGCATTATTTAAGGACTTTGTTGCATTATTTAAGGACTTGGCTGGATTATTTAAGGACTTTGCTGCATTACTTAAGGACTCTGCTGCATTATTTAAGGACCCTGCTGCGGTATTTCAGCACTCTGCTGAATTATTTAAGGACTTTGCTGCATTATTTATGGACTTTATTGCATTATTTAAGGACTCTGCTGCATTATTTAAGGACTTTGTTGCATTATTTAAGGACTCTGCTGCATTATTCAAGGACTTTGCTGCATTATTTAAGGACTTTTCTGCATTATTTAAGGACTCTGCTGCAATATTTAAGGACTTGGCTGGATTATTTAAGGACTCTGCTGCATTATTTAAGGAATGTGCTGCATTATTTAAGGACTCTGCTGCATTATTTAAGGACTTTCTTGCATTATTTAAGGACTCTGCTGCATTATTTAAGGACTTTGTTGCATTATTTAAGGACTCTGCTGCATTATATAAGGACTTTGCTGCATTATTTAAGGACTTTATTGCATTATTTAAGGACTGTTCTGCATTATTTAAGGACTTTGTTGCATTATTTAAGGACTCTGCTGCATTATTTAAGGATCCTGCTGCGGTATTTCAGTACTCTGCTGCATTATTTAAGGAATTTGCTGCATTATTTATGGACTTTATTGCATTATTTAAAGACTTTGCTGCATTATTTAAGGACTTGGCTGGATTATTTAAGGACTGTGCTGCATTATTTAAGGACTTTGCTGCATTATTTAAGGACTCTGCTGCATTATTTAAGGACTTTGTTGCATTATTTAAGGACTCTGCTGCATTATTTAAGGACTTTGTTGCATTATTTAAGGACTCTGCTGCATTATTTAAGGACCCCGCTGCAGTATTTCAGTAATCTGCTGCATTATCTAAGGACTTTGTTGCATTATTTAAGGACTTGGCTGGATTATTTAAGGACTCTGCTGCATTATTTAAGGACTTTGCTGCATTATTTAAGGACTCTGCTGCATTATTTAAGGACTTTGTTGCATTATTTAAGGACCGTGCTGCATTATTTAAGGACTTTGTTGCATTATTTAAGGACTCTGCTGCATTATTTAAGGACCTGGCTGCGGTATTTCAGCACTCTGCTGAATTATTTAAGGACTTTGCTGCATTATTTATGGACTTTATTGCATTATTTAAGGACTCTGCTGCATTATTTAAGGACTTTGTTGCATTATTTAAGGACTCTGCTGCATCATTTAAGGACTTTGTTGCATTATTTAAGGACTCTACTTCATTATTTAACGACTTTGCTGCATTATTTAAGGACCCTGCTGCGGTATTTCAGTACTCTGCTGCATTATTTAAGGACTCTGCTGCATTATTTAAGGACTTTGTTGCATTATTTAAGGACTCTGCTGCATTATTTAAGGACTTTGTTGCATTATTTAAGGACTCTGCTGCTTTATTTAAGGACCCTGCTGCAGTATTTCAGTAATCTGCTGCATTATTTAAGGACTTTGTTGCATTATTTAAGGACTTGGCTGGATTATTTAAGGACTTTGCTGCATTACTTAAGGACTCTGCTGCATTATTTAAGGACCCTGCTGCGGTATTTCAGCACTCTGCTGAATTATTTAAGGACTTTGCTGCATTATTTATGGACTTTATTGCATTATTTAAGGACTCTGCTGCATTATTTAAGGACTTTGTTGCATTATTTAAGGACTCTGCTGCATTATTCAAGGACTTTGCTGCATTATTTAAGGACTCTGCTGCAGTTTTTAAGGACTTGGCTGGATTATTTAAGGACTCTGCTGAATTATTTAAGGAATGTGCTGCATTATTTAAGGACTCTGCTGCATTATTTAAGGACTTTGTTGCATTATTTAAGGACTTTGTTGCATTATTTAAGGACTCTGCTGCATTATTTAAGGACTTTGCTGCATTATTTAAGGACTTTATTGCATTATTTAAGGACTGTTCTGCATTATTTAAGGACTTTGTTGCATTATTTAAGGACTCTGCTGCATTATTTAAGGATCCTGCTGCGGTATTTCAGTACTCTGCTGCATTTTTTAAGGACTTTGCTGCATTATTTAAGGACTTGGCTGGATTATTTAAGGACTCTGCTGCATTATTTAAGGACTTTGCTGCATTATTTAAGGACTCTGCTGCATTATTTAAGGACTTTGTTGCATTATTTAAGGACCCTGCTGCATTATTTAAGGACTTTGTTGCATTATTTAAGGACTCTGCTGCATTATTCAAGGACTTTGCTGCATTATTTAAGGACTCTGCTGCAGTTTTTAAGGACTCTGCTGCATTATTTAAGGACTTTTCTGCATTATTTAAGGACTCTGCTGCAATATTTAAGGACTTGGCTGGATTATTTAAGGACTCTGCTGCATTATTTAAGGACTTTGCTGCATTATTTAAGGACTCTGCTGCATTATTTAAGGACTTTGTTGCATTATTTAAGGACCGTGCTGCATTATTTAAGGACTTTGTTGCATTATTTAAGGACTCTGCTGCATTATTTAAGGACCCTGCTGCGGTATTTCAGCACTCTGCTGAATTATTTAAGGACTTTGCTGCATTATTTATGGACTTTATTGCATTATTTAAAGACTTTGCTGCATTATTTAAGGACTTGGCTGGATTAATTAAGGACTGTGCTGCATTATTTAAGGACTTTGCTGCATTATTTAAGGACTCTGCTGCATTATTTAAGGACTTTTTTTGCATTATTTAAGGACTCTGCTGCATTATTTAAGGACTTTGTTGCATTATTTAAGGACTCTGCTGCATTACTTAAGGACCCTGCTGCAGTATTTCAGTAATCTGCTGCATTATTTAAGGACTTTGTTGCATTATTTAAGGACTTGGCTGGATTATTTAAGGACTCTGCTGCATTATTTAAGGACTCTGCTGCATTATTTAAGGACTTTGTTGCATTATTTAAGGACTGTGCTGCATTATTTAAGGACTTTGTTGCATTATTTAAGGACTCTGCTGCATTATTTAAGGACCTGGCTGCGGTATTTCAGCACTCTGCTGAATTATTTAAGGACTTTGCTGCATTATTTATGGACTTTATTGCATTATTTAAGGACTCTGCTGCATTATTTAAGGACTTTGTTGCATTATTTAAGGACTCTGCTGCATCATTTAAGGACTTTGTTGCATTATTTAAGGACTCTACTTCATTATTTAACGACTTTGCTGCATTATTTAAGGACCCTGCTGCGGTATTTCAGTACTCTGCTGCATTATTTAAGGACTCTGCTGCATTATTTAAGGACTTTGTTGCATTATTTAAGGACTCTGCTGCATTATTTAAGGACTTTGTTGCATTATTTAAGGACTCTGCTGCATCATTTAAGGACTTTGTTGCATTATTTAAGGACTCTACTTCATTATTTAACGACTTTGCTGCATTATTTAAGGACCCTGCTGCGGTATTTCAGTACTCTGCTGCATTATTTAAGGACTCTGCTGCATTATTTAAGGACTTTGTTGCATTATTTAAGGACTCTGCTGCATTATTTAAGGACTTTGTTGCATTATTTAAGGACTCTGCTGCTTTATTTAAGGACCCTGCTGCAGTATTTCAGTAATCTGCTGCATTATTTAAGGACTTTGTTGCATTATTTAAGGACTTGGCTGGATTATTTAAGGACTTTGCTGCATTACTTAAGGACTCTGCTGCATTATTTAAGGACCCTGCTGCGGTATTTCAGCACTCTGCTGAATTATTTAAGGACTTTGCTGCATTATTTATGGACTTTATTGCATTATTTAAGGACTCTGCTGCATTATTTAAGGACTTTGTTGCATTATTTAAGGACTCTGCTGCATTATTCAAGGACTTTGCTGCATTATTTAAGGACTCTGCTGCAGTTTTTAAGGACTTGGCTGGATTATTTAAGGACTCTGCTGAATTATTTAAGGAATGTGCTGCATTATTTAAGGACTCTGCTGCATTATTTAAGGACTTTGTTGCATTATTTAAGGACTTTGTTGCATTATTTAAGGACTCTGCTGCATTATTTAAGGACTTTGCTGCATTATTTAAGGACTTTATTGCATTATTTAAGGACTGTTCTGCATTATTTAAGGACTTTGTTGCATTATTTAAGGACTCTGCTGCATTATTTAAGGATCCTGCTGCGGTATTTCAGTACTCTGCTGCATTTTTTAAGGACTTTGCTGCATTATTTAAGGACTTGGCTGGATTATTTAAGGACTCTGCTGCATTATTTAAGGACTTTGCTGCATTATTTAAGGACTCTGCTGCATCATTTAAGGACTTTGTTGCATTATTTAAGGACTCTACTTCATTATTTAACGACTTTGCTGCATTATTTAAGGACCCTGCTGCGGTATTTCAGTACTCTGCTGCATTAATTAAGGACTCTGCTGCATTATTTAAGGACTTTGTTGCATTATTTAAGGACTCTGCTGCATTATTTAAGGACTTTGTTGCATTATTTAAGGACTCTGCTGCTTTATTTAAGGACCCTGCTGCAGTATTTCAGTAATCTGCTGCATTATTTAAGGACTTTGTTGCATTATTTAAGGACTTGGCTGGATTATTTAAGGACTTTGCTGCATTACTTAAGGACTCTGCTGCATTATTTAAGGACCCTGCTGCGGTATTTCAGCACTCTGCTGAATTATTTAAGGACTTTGCTGCATTATTTATGGACTTTATTGCATTATTTAAGGACTCTGCTGCATTATTTAAGGACTTTGTTGCATTATTTAAGGACTCTGCTGCATTATTCAAGGACTTTGCTGCATTATTTAAGGACTTTTCTGCATTATTTAAGGACTCTGCTGCAATATTTAAGGACTTGGCTGGATTATTTAAGGACTCTGCTGCATTATTTAAGGAATGTGCTGCATTATTTAAGGACTCTGCTGCATTATTTAAGGACTTTCTTGCATTATTTAAGGACTCTGCTGCATTATTTAAGGACTTTGTTGCATTATTTAAGGACTCTGCTGCATTATATAAGGACTTTGCTGCATTATTTAAGGACTTTATTGCATTATTTAAGGACTGTTCTGCATTATTTAAGGACTTTGTTGCATTATTTAAGGACTCTGCTGCATTATTTAAGGATCCTGCTGCGGTATTTCAGTACTCTGCTGCATTATTTAAGGAATTTGCTGCATTATTTATGGACTTTATTGCATTATTTAAAGACTTTGCTGCATTATTTAAGGACTTGGCTGGATTATTTAAGGACTGTGCTGCATTATTTAAGGACTTTGTTGCATTATTTAAGGACCCTGCTGCATTATTTAAGGACTTTGTTGCATTATTTAAGGACTCTGCTGCATTATTCAAGGACTTTGCTGCATTATTTAAGGACTCTGCTGCAGTTTTTAAGGACTCTGCTGCATTATTTAAGGACTTTTCTGCATTATTTAAGGACTCTGCTGCAATATTTAAGGACTTGGCTGGATTATTTAAGGACTCTGCTGCATTATTTAAGGACTTTGCTGCATTATTTAAGGACTCTGCTGCATTATTTAAGGACTTTGTTGCATTATTTAAGGACCGTGCTGCATTATTTAAGGACTTTGTTGCATTATTTAAGGACTCTGCTGCATTATTTAAGGACCCTGCTGCGGTATTTCAGCACTCTGCTGAATTATTTAAGGACTTTGCTGCATTATTTATGGACTTTATTGCATTATTTAAAGACTTTGCTGCATTATTTAAGGACTTGGCTGGATTAATTAAGGACTGTGCTGCATTATTTAAGGACTTTGCTGCATTATTTAAGGACTCTGCTGCATTATTTAAGGACTTTTTTTGCATTATTTAAGGACTCTGCTGCATTATTTAAGGACTTTGTTGCATTATTTAAGGACTCTGCTGCATTACTTAAGGACCCTGCTGCAGTATTTCAGTAATCTGCTGCATTATTTAAGGACTTTGTTGCATTATTTAAGGACTTGGCTGGATTATTTAAGGACTCTGCTGCATTATTTAAGGACTCTGCTGCATTATTTAAGGACTTTGTTGCATTATTTAAGGACCGTGCTGCATTATTTAAGGACTTTGTTGCATTATTTAAGGACTCTGCTGCATTATTTAAGGACCTGGCTGCGGTATTTCAGCACTCTGCTGAATTATTTAAGGACTTTGCTGCATTATTTATGGACTTTATTGCATTATTTAAGGACTCTGCTGCATTATTTAAGGACTTTGTTGCATTATTTAAGGACTCTGCTGCATCATTTAAGGACTTTGTTGCATTATTTAAGGACTCTACTTCATTATTTAACGACTTTGCTGCATTATTTAAGGACCCTGCTGCGGTATTTCAGTACTCTGCTGCATTATTTAAGGACTCTGCTGCATTATTTAAGGACTTTGTTGCATTATTTAAGGACTCTGCTGCATTATTTAAGGACTTTGTTGCATTATTTAAGGACTCTGCTGCTTTATTTAAGGACCCTGCTGCAGTATTTCAGTAATCTGCTGCATTATTTAAGGACTTTGTTGCATTATTTAAGGACTTGGCTGGATTATTTAAGGACTTTGCTGCATTACTTAAGGACTCTGCTGCATTATTTAAGGACCCTGCTGCGGTATTTCAGCACTCTGCTGAATTATTTAAGGACTTTGCTGCATTATTTATGGACTTTATTGCATTATTTAAGGACTCTGCTGCATTATTTAAGGACTTTGTTGCATTATTTAAGGACTCTGCTGCATTATTCAAGGACTTTGCTGCATTATTTAAGGACTCTGCTGCATTACTTAAGGACCCTGCTGCAGTATTTCAGTAATCTGCTGCATTATTTAAGGACTTTGTTGCATTATTTAAGGACTTGGCTGGATTATTTAAGGACTCTGCTGCATTATTTAAGGACTCTGCTGCATTATTTAAGGACTTTGTTGCATTATTTAAGGACCGTGCTGCATTATTTAAGGACTTTGTTGCATTATTTAAGGACTCTGCTGCATTATTTAAGGACCTGGCTGCGGTATTTCAGCACTCTGCTGAATTATTTAAGGACTTTGCTGCATTATTTATGGACTTTATTGCATTATTTAAGGACTCTGCTGCATTATTTAAGGACTTTGTTGCATTATTTAAGGACTCTGCTGCATCATTTAAGGACTTTGTTGCATTATTTAAGGACTCTACTTCATTATTTAACGACTTTGCTGCATTATTTAAGGACCCTGCTGCGGTATTTCAGTACTCTGCTGCATTATTTAAGGACTCTGCTGCATTATTTAAGGACTTTGTTGCATTATTTAAGGACTCTGCTGCATTATTTAAGGACTTTGTTGCATTATTTAAGGACTCTGCTGCTTTATTTAAGGACCCTGCTGCAGTATTTCAGTAATCTGCTGCATTATTTAAGGACTTTGTTGCATTATTTAAGGACTTGGCTGGATTATTTAAGGACTTTGCTGCATTACTTAAGGACTCTGCTGCATTATTTAAGGACCCTGCTGCGGTATTTCAGCACTCTGCTGAATTATTTAAGGACTTTGCTGCATTATTTATGGACTTTATTGCATTATTTAAGGACTCTGCTGCATTATTTAAGGACTTTGTTGCATTATTTAAGGACTCTGCTGCATTATTCAAGGACTTTGCTGCATTATTTAAGGACTCTGCTGCAGTTTTTAAGGACTTGGCTGGATTATTTAAGGACTCTGCTGAATTATTTAAGGAATGTGCTGCATTATTTAAGGACTCTGCTGCATTATTTAAGGACTTTGTTGCATTATTTAAGGACTTTGTTGCATTATTTAAGGACTCTGCTGCATTATTTAAGGACTTTGCTGCATTATTTAAGGACTTTATTGCATTATTTAAGGACTGTTCTGCATTATTTAAGGACTTTGTTGCATTATTTAAGGACTCTGCTGCATTATTTAAGGATCCTGCTGCGGTATTTCAGTACTCTGCTGCATTTTTTAAGGACTTTGCTGCATTATTTAAGGACTTGGCTGGATTATTTAAGGACTCTGCTGCATTATTTAAGGACTTTGCTGCATTATTTAAGGACTCTGCTGCATCATTTAAGGACTTTGTTGCATTATTTAAGGACTCTACTTCATTATTTAACGACTTTGCTGCATTATTTAAGGACCCTGCTGCGGTATTTCAGTACTCTGCTGCATTAATTAAGGACTCTGCTGCATTATTTAAGGACTTTGTTGCATTATTTAAGGACTCTGCTGCATTATTTAAGGACTTTGTTGCATTATTTAAGGACTCTGCTGCTTTATTTAAGGACCCTGCTGCAGTATTTCAGTAATCTGCTGCATTATTTAAGGACTTTGTTGCATTATTTAAGGACTTGGCTGGATTATTTAAGGACTTTGCTGCATTACTTAAGGACTCTGCTGCATTATTTAAGGACCCTGCTGCGGTATTTCAGCACTCTGCTGAATTATTTAAGGACTTTGCTGCATTATTTATGGACTTTATTGTATTATTTAAGGACTCTGCTGCATTATTTAAGGACTTTGTTGCATTATTTAAGGACTCTGCTGCATTATTCAAGGACTTTGCTGCATTATTTAAGGACTCTGCTGCAGTTTTTAAGGACTTGGCTGGATTATTTAAGGACTCTGCTGAATTATTTAAGGAATGTGCTGCATTATTTAAGGACTCTGCTGCATTATTTAAGGACTTTGTTGCATTATTTAAGGACTTTGTTGCATTATTTAAGGACTCTGCTGCATTATTTAAGGACTTTGCTGCATTATTTAAGGACTTTATTGCATTATTTAAGGACTGTTCTGCATTATTTAAGGACTTTGTTGCATTATTTAAGGACTCTGCTGCATTATTTAAGGATCCTGCTGCGGTATTTCAGTACTCTGCTGCATTTTTTAAGGACTTTGCTGCATTATTTAAGGACTTGGCTGGATTATTTAAGGACTCTGCTGCATTATTTAAGGACTTTGCTGCATTATTTAAGGACTCTGCTGCATTATTTAAGGACTTTGTTGCATTATTTAAGGACCCTGCTGCATTATTTAAGGACTTTGTTGCATTATTTAAGGACTCTGCTGCATTATTCAAGGACTTTGCTGCATTATTTAAGGACTCTGCTGCAGTTTTTAAGGACTCTGCTGCATTATTTAAGGACTTTTCTGCATTATTTAAGGACTCTGCTGCAATATTTAAGGACTTGGCTGGATTATTTAAGGACTCTGCTGCATTATTTAAGGACTTTGCTGCATTATTTAAGGACTCTGCTGCATTATTTAAGGACTTTGTTGCATTATTTAAGGACCGTGCTGCATTATTTAAGGACTTTGTTGCATTATTTAAGGACTCTGCTGCATTATTTAAGGACCCTGCTGCGGTATTTCAGCACTCTGCTGAATTATTTAAGGACTTTGCTGCATTATTTATGGACTTTATTGCATTATTTAAGGACTCTGCTGCATTATTTAAGGACTTTGTTGCATTATTTAAGGACTCTGCTGCATCATTTAAGGACTTTGTTGCATTATTTAAGGACTCTACTTCATTATTTAACGACTTTGCTGCATTATTTAAGGACCCTGCTGCGGTATTTCAGTACTCTGCTGCATTAATTAAGGACTCTGCTGCATTATTTAAGGACTTTGTTGCATTATTTAAGGACTCTGCTGCATTATTTAAGGACTTTGTTGCATTATTTAAGGACTCTGCTGCTTTATTTAAGGACCCTGCTGCAGTATTTCAGTAATCTGCTGCATTATTTAAGGACTTTGTTGCATTATTTAAGGACTTGGCTGGATTATTTAAGGACTTTGCTGCATTACTTAAGGACTCTGCTGCATTATTTAAGGACCCTGCTGCGGTATTTCAGCACTCTGCTGAATTATTTAAGGACTTTGCTGCATTATTTATGGACTTTATTGCATTATTTAAGGACTCTGCTGCATTATTTAAGGACTTTGTTGCATTATTTAAGGACTCTGCTGCATTATTCAAGGACTTTGCTGCATTATTTAAGGACTTTTCTGCATTATTTAAGGACTGCTGCAATATTTAAGGACTTGGCTGGATTATTTAAGGACTCTGCTGCATTATTTAAGGAATGTGCTGCATTATTTAAGGACTCTGCTGCATTATTTAAGGACTTTCTTGCATTATTTAAGGACTCTGCTGCATTATTTAAGGACTTTGTTGCATTATTTAAGGACTCTGCTGCATTATATAAGGACTTTGCTGCATTATTTAAGGACTTTATTGCATTATTTAAGGACTGTTCTGCATTATTTAAGGACTTTGTTGCATTATTTAAGGACTTGGCTGGATTATTTAAGGACTTTGCTGCATTACTTAAGGACTCTGCTGCATTATTTAAGGACCCTGCTGCGGTATTTCAGCACTCTGCTGAATTATTTAAGGACTTTGCTGCATTATTTATGGACTTTATTGTATTATTTAAGGACTCTGCTGCATTATTTAAGGACTTTGTTGCATTATTTAAGGACTCTGCTGCATTATTCAAGGACTTTGCTGCATTATTTAAGGACTCTGCTGCAGTTTTTAAGGACTTGGCTGGATTATTTAAGGACTCTGCTGAATTATTTAAGGAATGTGCTGCATTATTTAAGGACTCTGCTGCATTATTTAAGGACTTTGTTGCATTATTTAAGGACTTTGTTGCATTATTTAAGGACTCTGCTGCATTATTTAAGGACTTTGCTGCATTATTTAAGGACTTTATTGCATTATTTAAGGACTGTTCTGCATTATTTAAGGACTTTGTTGCATTATTTAAGGACTCTGCTGCATTATTTAAGGATCCTGCTGCGGTATTTCAGTACTCTGCTGCATTTTTTAAGGACTTTGCTGCATTATTTAAGGACTTGGCTGGATTATTTAAGGACTCTGCTGCATTATTTAAGGACTTTGCTGCATTATTTAAGGACTCTGCTGCATTATTTAAGGACTTTGTTGCATTATTTAAGGACCCTGCTGCATTATTTAAGGACTTTGTTGCATTATTTAAGGACTCTGCTGCATTATTCAAGGACTTTGCTGCATTATTTAAGGACTCTGCTGCAGTTTTTAAGGACTCTGCTGCATTATTTAAGGACTTTTCTGCATTATTTAAGGACTCTGCTGCAATATTTAAGGACTTGGCTGGATTATTTAAGGACTCTGCTGCATTATTTAAGGACTTTGCTGCATTATTTAAGGACTCTGCTGCATTATTTAAGGACTTTGTTGCATTATTTAAGGACCGTGCTGCATTATTTAAGGACTTTGTTGCATTATTTAAGGACTCTGCTGCATTATTTAAGGACCCTGCTGCGGTATTTCAGCACTCTGCTGAATTATTTAAGGACTTTGCTGCATTATTTATGGACTTTATTGCATTATTTAAGGACTCTGCTGCATTATTTAAGGACTTTGTTGCATTATTTAAGGACTCTGCTGCATCATTTAAGGACTTTGTTGCATTATTTAAGGACTCTACTTCATTATTTAACGACTTTGCTGCATTATTTAAGGACCCTGCTGCGGTATTTCAGTACTCTGCTGCATTAATTAAGGACTCTGCTGCATTATTTAAGGACTTTGTTGCATTATTTAAGGACTCTGCTGCATTATTTAAGGACTTTGTTGCATTATTTAAGGACTCTGCTGCTTTATTTAAGGACCCTGCTGCAGTATTTCAGTAATCTGCTGCATTATTTAAGGACTTTGTTGCATTATTTAAGGACTTGGCTGGATTATTTAAGGACTTTGCTGCATTACTTAAGGACTCTGCTGCATTATTTAAGGACCCTGCTGCGGTATTTCAGCACTCTGCTGAATTATTTAAGGACTTTGCTGCATTATTTATGGACTTTATTGCATTATTTAAGGACTCTGCTGCATTATTTAAGGACTTTGTTGCATTATTTAAGGACTCTGCTGCATTATTCAAGGACTTTGCTGCATTATTTAAGGACTTTTCTGCATTATTTAAGGACTGCTGCAATATTTAAGGACTTGGCTGGATTATTTAAGGACTCTGCTGCATTATTTAAGGAATGTGCTGCATTATTTAAGGACTCTGCTGCATTATTTAAGGACTTTCTTGCATTATTTAAGGACTCTGCTGCATTATTTAAGGACTTTGTTGCATTATTTAAGGACTCTGCTGCATTATATAAGGACTTTGCTGCATTATTTAAGGACTTTATTGCATTATTTAAGGACTGTTCTGCATTATTTAAGGACTTTGTTGCATTATTTAAGGACTCTGCTGCATTATTTAAGGATCCTGCTGCGGTATTTCAGTACTCTGCTGCATTATTTAAGGAATTTGCTGCATTATTTATGGACTTTATTGCATTATTTAAAGACTTTGCTGCATTATTTAAGGACTTGGCTGGATTATTTAAGGACTGTGCTGCATTATTTAAGGACTTTGCTGCATTATTTAAGGACTCTGCTGCATTATTTAAGGACTTTGTTGCATTATTTAAGGACTCTGCTGCATTATTTAAGGACTTTGTTGCATTATTTAAGGACTCTGCTGCATTATTTAAGGACCCCGCTGCAGTATTTCAGTAATCTGCTGCATTATCTAAGGACTTTGTTGCATTATTTAAGGACTTGGCTGGATTATTTAAGGACTCTGCTGCATTATTTAAGGACTTTGCTGCATTATTTAAGGACTCTGCTGCATTATTTAAGGACTTTGTTGCATTATTTAAGGACCGTGCTGCATTATTTAAGGACTTTGTTGCATTATTTAAGGACTCTGCTGCATTATTTAAGGACCTGGCTGCGGTATTTCAGCACTCTGCTGAATTATTTAAGGACTTTGCTGCATTATTTATGGACTTTATTGCATTATTTAAGGACTCTGCTGCATTATTTAAGGACTTTGTTGCATTATTTAAGGACTCTGCTGCATCATTTAAGGACTTTGTTGCATTATTTAAGGACTCTACTTCATTATTTAACGACTTTGCTGCATTATTTAAGGACCCTGCTGCGGTATTTCAGTACTCTGCTGCATTATTTAAGGACTCTGCTGCATTATTTAAGGACTTTGTTGCATTATTTAAGGACTCTGCTGCATTATTTAAGGACTTTGTTGCATTATTTAAGGACTCTGCTGCTTTATTTAAGGACCCTGCTGCAGTATTTCAGTAATCTGCTGCATTATTTAAGGACTTTGTTGCATTATTTAAGGACTTGGCTGGATTATTTAAGGACTTTGCTGCATTACTTAAGGACTCTGCTGCATTATTTAAGGACCCTGCTGCGGTATTTCAGCACTCTGCTGAATTATTTAAGGACTTTGCTGCATTATTTATGGACTTTATTGCATTATTTAAGGACTCTGCTGCATTATTTAAGGACTTTGTTGCATTATTTAAGGACTCTGCTGCATTATTCAAGGACTTTGCTGCATTATTTAAGGACTCTGCTGCAGTTTTTAAGGACTTGGCTGGATTATTTAAGGACTCTGCTGAATTATTTAAGGAATGTGCTGCATTATTTAAGGACTCTGCTGCATTATTTAAGGACTTTGTTGCATTATTTAAGGACTTTGTTGCATTATTTAAGGACTCTGCTGCATTATTTAAGGACTTTGCTGCATTATTTAAGGACTTTATTGCATTATTTAAGGACTGTTCTGCATTATTTAAGGACTTTGTTGCATTATTTAAGGACTCTGCTGCATTATTTAAGGATCCTGCTGCGGTATTTCAGTACTCTGCTGCATTTTTTAAGGACTTTGCTGCATTATTTAAGGACTTGGCTGGATTATTTAAGGACTCTGCTGCATTATTTAAGGACTTTGCTGCATTATTTAAGGACTCTGCTGCATTATTTAAGGACTTTGTTGCATTATTTAAGGACCCTGCTGCATTATTTAAGGACTTTGTTGCATTATTTAAGGACTCTGCTGCATTATTCAAGGACTTTGCTGCATTATTTAAGGACTCTGCTGCAGTTTTTAAGGACTCTGCTGCATTATTTAAGGACTTTTCTGCATTATTTAAGGACTCTGCTGCAATATTTAAGGACTTGGCTGGATTATTTAAGGACTCTGCTGCATTATTTAAGGACTTTGCTGCATTATTTAAGGACTCTGCTGCATTATTTAAGGACTTTGTTGCATTATTTAAGGACCGTGCTGCATTATTTAAGGACTTTGTTGCATTATTTAAGGACTCTGCTGCATTATTTAAGGACCCTGCTGCGGTATTTCAGCACTCTGCTGAATTATTTAAGGACTTTGCTGCATTATTTATGGACTTTATTGCATTATTTAAAGACTTTGCTGCATTATTTAAGGACTTGGCTGGATTAATTAAGGACTGTGCTGCATTATTTAAGGACTTTGCTGCATTATTTAAGGACTCTGCTGCATTATTTAAGGACTTTTTTTGCATTATTTAAGGACTCTGCTGCATTATTTAAGGACTTTGTTGCATTATTTAAGGACTCTGCTGCATTACTTAAGGACCCTGCTGCAGTATTTCAGTAATCTGCTGCATTATTTAAGGACTTTGTTGCATTATTTAAGGACTTGGCTGGATTATTTAAGGACTCTGCTGCATTATTTAAGGACTCTGCTGCATTATTTAAGGACTTTGTTGCATTATTTAAGGACCGTGCTGCATTATTTAAGGACTTTGTTGCATTATTTAAGGACTCTGCTGCATTATTTAAGGACCTGGCTGCGGTATTTCAGCACTCTGCTGAATTATTTAAGGACTTTGCTGCATTATTTATGGACTTTATTGCATTATTTAAGGACTCTGCTGCATTATTTAAGGACTTTGTTGCATTATTTAAGGACTCTGCTGCATCATTTAAGGACTTTGTTGCATTATTTAAGGACTCTACTTCATTATTTAACGACTTTGCTGCATTATTTAAGGACCCTGCTGCGGTATTTCAGTACTCTGCTGCATTATTTAAGGACTCTGCTGCATTATTTAAGGACTTTGTTGCATTATTTAAGGACTCTGCTGCATTATTTAAGGACTTTGTTGCATTATTTAAGGACTCTGCTGCATCATTTAAGGACTTTGTTGCATTATTTAAGGACTCTACTTCATTATTTAACGACTTTGCTGCATTATTTAAGGACCCTGCTGCGGTATTTCAGTACTCTGCTGCATTATTTAAGGACTCTGCTGCATTATTTAAGGACTTTGTTGCATTATTTAAGGACTCTGCTGCATTATTTAAGGACTTTGTTGCATTATTTAAGGACTCTGCTGCTTTATTTAAGGACCCTGCTGCAGTATTTCAGTAATCTGCTGCATTATTTAAGGACTTTGTTGCATTATTTAAGGACTTGGCTGGATTATTTAAGGACTTTGCTGCATTACTTAAGGACTCTGCTGCATTATTTAAGGACCCTGCTGCGGTATTTCAGCACTCTGCTGAATTATTTAAGGACTTTGCTGCATTATTTATGGACTTTATTGCATTATTTAAGGACTCTGCTGCATTATTTAAGGACTTTGTTGCATTATTTAAGGACTCTGCTGCATTATTCAAGGACTTTGCTGCATTATTTAAGGACTCTGCTGCAGTTTTTAAGGACTTGGCTGGATTATTTAAGGACTCTGCTGAATTATTTAAGGAATGTGCTGCATTATTTAAGGACTCTGCTGCATTATTTAAGGACTTTGTTGCATTATTTAAGGACTTTGTTGCATTATTTAAGGACTCTGCTGCATTATTTAAGGACTTTGCTGCATTATTTAAGGACTTTATTGCATTATTTAAGGACTGTTCTGCATTATTTAAGGACTTTGTTGCATTATTTAAGGACTCTGCTGCATTATTTAAGGATCCTGCTGCGGTATTTCAGTACTCTGCTGCATTTTTTAAGGACTTTGCTGCATTATTTAAGGACTTGGCTGGATTATTTAAGGACTCTGCTGCATTATTTAAGGACTTTGCTGCATTATTTAAGGACTCTGCTGCATCATTTAAGGACTTTGTTGCATTATTTAAGGACTCTACTTCATTATTTAACGACTTTGCTGCATTATTTAAGGACCCTGCTGCGGTATTTCAGTACTCTGCTGCATTAATTAAGGACTCTGCTGCATTATTTAAGGACTTTGTTGCATTATTTAAGGACTCTGCTGCATTATTTAAGGACTTTGTTGCATTATTTAAGGACTCTGCTGCTTTATTTAAGGACCCTGCTGCAGTATTTCAGTAATCTGCTGCATTATTTAAGGACTTTGTTGCATTATTTAAGGACTTGGCTGGATTATTTAAGGACTTTGCTGCATTACTTAAGGACTCTGCTGCATTATTTAAGGACCCTGCTGCGGTATTTCAGCACTCTGCTGAATTATTTAAGGACTTTGCTGCATTATTTATGGACTTTATTGCATTATTTAAGGACTCTGCTGCATTATTTAAGGACTTTGTTGCATTATTTAAGGACTCTGCTGCATTATTCAAGGACTTTGCTGCATTATTTAAGGACTTTTCTGCATTATTTAAGGACTCTGCTGCAATATTTAAGGACTTGGCTGGATTATTTAAGGACTCTGCTGCATTATTTAAGGAATGTGCTGCATTATTTAAGGACTCTGCTGCATTATTTAAGGACTTTCTTGCATTATTTAAGGACTCTGCTGCATTATTTAAGGACTTTGTTGCATTATTTAAGGACTCTGCTGCATTATATAAGGACTTTGCTGCATTATTTAAGGACTTTATTGCATTATTTAAGGACTGTTCTGCATTATTTAAGGACTTTGTTGCATTATTTAAGGACTCTGCTGCATTATTTAAGGATCCTGCTGCGGTATTTCAGTACTCTGCTGCATTATTTAAGGAATTTGCTGCATTATTTATGGACTTTATTGCATTATTTAAAGACTTTGCTGCATTATTTAAGGACTTGGCTGGATTATTTAAGGACTGTGCTGCATTATTTAAGGACTTTGCTGCATTATTTAAGGACTCTGCTGCATTATTTAAGGACTTTGTTGCATTATTTAAGGACTCTGCTGCATTATTTAAGGACTTTGTTGCATTATTTAAGGACTCTGCTGCATTATTTAAGGACCCCGCTGCAGTATTTCAGTAATCTGCTGCATTATCTAAGGACTTTGTTGCATTATTTAAGGACTTGGCTGGATTATTTAAGGACTCTGCTGCATTATTTAAGGACTTTGCTGCATTATTTAAGGACTCTGCTGCATTATTTAAGGACTTTGTTGCATTATTTAAGGACCGTGCTGCATTATTTAAGGACTTTGTTGCATTATTTAAGGACTCTGCTGCATTATTTAAGGACCTGGCTGCGGTATTTCAGCACTCTGCTGAATTATTTAAGGACTTTGCTGCATTATTTATGGACTTTATTGCATTATTTAAGGACTCTGCTGCATTATTTAAGGACTTTGTTGCATTATTTAAGGACTCTGCTGCATCATTTAAGGACTTTGTTGCATTATTTAAGGACTCTACTTCATTATTTAACGACTTTGCTGCATTATTTAAGGACCCTGCTGCGGTATTTCAGTACTCTGCTGCATTATTTAAGGACTCTGCTGCATTATTTAAGGACTTTGTTGCATTATTTAAGGACTCTGCTGCATTATTTAAGGACTTTGTTGCATTATTTAAGGACTCTGCTGCTTTATTTAAGGACTTTGTTGCATTATTTAAGGACTCTGCTGCATTATTTAAGGACCCTGCTGCGGTATTTCAGCACTCTGCTGAATTATTTAAGGACTTTGCTGCATTATTTATGGACTTTATTGCATTATTTAAGGACTCTGCTGCATTATTTAAGGACTTTGTTGCATTATTTAAGGACTCTGCTGCATCATTTAAGGACTTTGTTGCATTATTTAAGGACTCTACTTCATTATTTAACGACTTTGCTGCATTATTTAAGGACCCTGCTGCGGTATTTCAGTACTCTGCTGCATTAATTAAGGACTCTGCTGCATTATTTAAGGACTTTGTTGCATTATTTAAGGACTCTGCTGCATTATTTAAGGACTTTGTTGCATTATTTAAGGACTCTGCTGCTTTATTTAAGGACCCTGCTGCAGTATTTCAGTAATCTGCTGCATTATTTAAGGACTTTGTTGCATTATTTAAGGACTTGGCTGGATTATTTAAGGACTTTGCTGCATTACTTAAGGACTCTGCTGCATTATTTAAGGACCCTGCTGCGGTATTTCAGCACTCTGCTGAATTATTTAAGGACTTTGCTGCATTATTTATGGACTTTATTGCATTATTTAAGGACTCTGCTGCATTATTTAAGGACTTTGTTGCATTATTTAAGGACTCTGCTGCATTATTCAAGGACTTTGCTGCATTATTTAAGGACTTTTCTGCATTATTTAAGGACTGCTGCAATATTTAAGGACTTGGCTGGATTATTTAAGGACTCTGCTGCATTATTTAAGGAATGTGCTGCATTATTTAAGGACTCTGCTGCATTATTTAAGGACTTTCTTGCATTATTTAAGGACTCTGCTGCATTATTTAAGGACTTTGTTGCATTATTTAAGGACTCTGCTGCATTATATAAGGACTTTGCTGCATTATTTAAGGACTTTATTGCATTATTTAAGGACTGTTCTGCATTATTTAAGGACTTTGTTGCATTATTTAAGGACTTGGCTGGATTATTTAAGGACTTTGCTGCATTACTTAAGGACTCTGCTGCATTATTTAAGGACCCTGCTGCGGTATTTCAGCACTCTGCTGAATTATTTAAGGACTTTGCTGCATTATTTATGGACTTTATTGTATTATTTAAGGACTCTGCTGCATTATTTAAGGACTTTGTTGCATTATTTAAGGACTCTGCTGCATTATTCAAGGACTTTGCTGCATTATTTAAGGACTCTGCTGCAGTTTTTAAGGACTTGGCTGGATTATTTAAGGACTCTGCTGAATTATTTAAGGAATGTGCTGCATTATTTAAGGACTCTGCTGCATTATTTAAGGACTTTGTTGCATTATTTAAGGACTTTGTTGCATTATTTAAGGACTCTGCTGCATTATTTAAGGACTTTGCTGCATTATTTAAGGACTTTATTGCATTATTTAAGGACTGTTCTGCATTATTTAAGGACTTTGTTGCATTATTTAAGGACTCTGCTGCATTATTTAAGGATCCTGCTGCGGTATTTCAGTACTCTGCTGCATTTTTTAAGGACTTTGCTGCATTATTTAAGGACTTGGCTGGATTATTTAAGGACTCTGCTGCATTATTTAAGGACTTTGCTGCATTATTTAAGGACTCTGCTGCATTATTTAAGGACTTTGTTGCATTATTTAAGGACCCTGCTGCATTATTTAAGGACTTTGTTGCATTATTTAAGGACTCTGCTGCATTATTCAAGGACTTTGCTGCATTATTTAAGGACTCTGCTGCAGTTTTTAAGGACTCTGCTGCATTATTTAAGGACTTTTCTGCATTATTTAAGGACTCTGCTGCAATATTTAAGGACTTGGCTGGATTATTTAAGGACTCTGCTGCATTATTTAAGGACTTTGCTGCATTATTTAAGGACTCTGCTGCATTATTTAAGGACTTTGTTGCATTATTTAAGGACCGTGCTGCATTATTTAAGGACTTTGTTGCATTATTTAAGGACTCTGCTGCATTATTTAAGGACCCTGCTGCGGTATTTCAGCACTCTGCTGAATTATTTAAGGACTTTGCTGCATTATTTATGGACTTTATTGCATTATTTAAGGACTCTGCTGCATTATTTAAGGACTTTGTTGCATTATTTAAGGACTCTGCTGCATCATTTAAGGACTTTGTTGCATTATTTAAGGACTCTACTTCATTATTTAACGACTTTGCTGCATTATTTAAGGACCCTGCTGCGGTATTTCAGTACTCTGCTGCATTAATTAAGGACTCTGCTGCATTATTTAAGGACTTTGTTGCATTATTTAAGGACTCTGCTGCATTATTTAAGGACTTTGTTGCATTATTTAAGGACTCTGCTGCTTTATTTAAGGACCCTGCTGCAGTATTTCAGTAATCTGCTGCATTATTTAAGGACTTTGTTGCATTATTTAAGGACTTGGCTGGATTATTTAAGGACTTTGCTGCATTACTTAAGGACTCTGCTGCATTATTTAAGGACCCTGCTGCGGTATTTCAGCACTCTGCTGAATTATTTAAGGACTTTGCTGCATTATTTATGGACTTTATTGCATTATTTAAGGACTCTGCTGCATTATTTAAGGACTTTGTTGCATTATTTAAGGACTCTGCTGCATTATTCAAGGACTTTGCTGCATTATTTAAGGACTTTTCTGCATTATTTAAGGACTGCTGCAATATTTAAGGACTTGGCTGGATTATTTAAGGACTCTGCTGCATTATTTAAGGAATGTGCTGCATTATTTAAGGACTCTGCTGCATTATTTAAGGACTTTCTTGCATTATTTAAGGACTCTGCTGCATTATTTAAGGACTTTGTTGCATTATTTAAGGACTCTGCTGCATTATATAAGGACTTTGCTGCATTATTTAAGGACTTTATTGCATTATTTAAGGACTGTTCTGCATTATTTAAGGACTTTGTTGCATTATTTAAGGACTCTGCTGCATTATTTAAGGATCCTGCTGCGGTATTTCAGTACTCTGCTGCATTATTTAAGGAATTTGCTGCATTATTTATGGACTTTATTGCATTATTTAAAGACTTTGCTGCATTATTTAAGGACTTGGCTGGATTATTTAAGGACTGTGCTGCATTATTTAAGGACTTTGCTGCATTATTTAAGGACTCTGCTGCATTATTTAAGGACTTTGTTGCATTATTTAAGGACTCTGCTGCATTATTTAAGGACTTTGTTGCATTATTTAAGGACTCTGCTGCATTATTTAAGGACCCCGCTGCAGTATTTCAGTAATCTGCTGCATTATCTAAGGACTTTGTTGCATTATTTAAGGACTTGGCTGGATTATTTAAGGACTCTGCTGCATTATTTAAGGACTTTGCTGCATTATTTAAGGACTCTGCTGCATTATTTAAGGACTTTGTTGCATTATTTAAGGACCGTGCTGCATTATTTAAGGACTTTGTTGCATTATTTAAGGACTCTGCTGCATTATTTAAGGACCTGGCTGCGGTATTTCAGCACTCTGCTGAATTATTTAAGGACTTTGCTGCATTATTTATGGACTTTATTGCATTATTTAAGGACTCTGCTGCATTATTTAAGGACTTTGTTGCATTATTTAAGGACTCTGCTGCATCATTTAAGGACTTTGTTGCATTATTTAAGGACTCTACTTCATTATTTAACGACTTTGCTGCATTATTTAAGGACCCTGCTGCGGTATTTCAGTACTCTGCTGCATTATTTAAGGACTCTGCTGCATTATTTAAGGACTTTGTTGCATTATTTAAGGACTCTGCTGCATTATTTAAGGACTTTGTTGCATTATTTAAGGACTCTGCTGCTTTATTTAAGGACCCTGCTGCAGTATTTCAGTAATCTGCTGCATTATTTAAGGACTTTGTTGCATTATTTAAGGACTTGGCTGGATTATTTAAGGACTTTGCTGCATTACTTAAGGACTCTGCTGCATTATTTAAGGACCCTGCTGCGGTATTTCAGCACTCTGCTGAATTATTTAAGGACTTTGCTGCATTATTTATGGACTTTATTGCATTATTTAAGGACTCTGCTGCATTATTTAAGGACTTTGTTGCATTATTTAAGGACTCTGCTGCATTATTCAAGGACTTTGCTGCATTATTTAAGGACTCTGCTGCAGTTTTTAAGGACTTGGCTGGATTATTTAAGGACTCTGCTGAATTATTTAAGGAATGTGCTGCATTATTTAAGGACTCTGCTGCATTATTTAAGGACTTTGTTGCATTATTTAAGGACTTTGTTGCATTATTTAAGGACTCTGCTGCATTATTTAAGGACTTTGCTGCATTATTTAAGGACTTTATTGCATTATTTAAGGACTGTTCTGCATTATTTAAGGACTTTGTTGCATTATTTAAGGACTCTGCTGCATTATTTAAGGATCCTGCTGCGGTATTTCAGTACTCTGCTGCATTTTTTAAGGACTTTGCTGCATTATTTAAGGACTTGGCTGGATTATTTAAGGACTCTGCTGCATTATTTAAGGACTTTGCTGCATTATTTAAGGACTCTGCTGCATTATTTAAGGACTTTGTTGCATTATTTAAGGACCCTGCTGCATTATTTAAGGACTTTGTTGCATTATTTAAGGACTCTGCTGCATTATTCAAGGACTTTGCTGCATTATTTAAGGACTCTGCTGCAGTTTTTAAGGACTCTGCTGCATTATTTAAGGACTTTTCTGCATTATTTAAGGACTCTGCTGCAATATTTAAGGACTTGGCTGGATTATTTAAGGACTCTGCTGCATTATTTAAGGACTTTGCTGCATTATTTAAGGACTCTGCTGCATTATTTAAGGACTTTGTTGCATTATTTAAGGACCGTGCTGCATTATTTAAGGACTTTGTTGCATTATTTAAGGACTCTGCTGCATTATTTAAGGACCCTGCTGCGGTATTTCAGCACTCTGCTGAATTATTTAAGGACTTTGCTGCATTATTTATGGACTTTATTGCATTATTTAAAGACTTTGCTGCATTATTTAAGGACTTGGCTGGATTAATTAAGGACTGTGCTGCATTATTTAAGGACTTTGCTGCATTATTTAAGGACTCTGCTGCATTATTTAAGGACTTTTTTTGCATTATTTAAGGACTCTGCTGCATTATTTAAGGACTTTGTTGCATTATTTAAGGACTCTGCTGCATTACTTAAGGACCCTGCTGCAGTATTTCAGTAATCTGCTGCATTATTTAAGGACTTTGTTGCATTATTTAAGGACTTGGCTGGATTATTTAAGGACTCTGCTGCATTATTTAAGGACTCTGCTGCATTATTTAAGGACTTTGTTGCATTATTTAAGGACCGTGCTGCATTATTTAAGGACTTTGTTGCATTATTTAAGGACTCTGCTGCATTATTTAAGGACCTGGCTGCGGTATTTCAGCACTCTGCTGAATTATTTAAGGACTTTGCTGCATTATTTATGGACTTTATTGCATTATTTAAGGACTCTGCTGCATTATTTAAGGACTTTGTTGCATTATTTAAGGACTCTGCTGCATCATTTAAGGACTTTGTTGCATTATTTAAGGACTCTACTTCATTATTTAACGACTTTGCTGCATTATTTAAGGACCCTGCTGCGGTATTTCAGTACTCTGCTGCATTATTTAAGGACTCTGCTGCATTATTTAAGGACTTTGTTGCATTATTTAAGGACTCTGCTGCATTATTTAAGGACTTTGTTGCATTATTTAAGGACTCTGCTGCATCATTTAAGGACTTTGTTGCATTATTTAAGGACTCTACTTCATTATTTAACGACTTTGCTGCATTATTTAAGGACCCTGCTGCGGTATTTCAGTACTCTGCTGCATTATTTAAGGACTCTGCTGCATTATTTAAGGACTTTGTTGCATTATTTAAGGACTCTGCTGCATTATTTAAGGACTTTGTTGCATTATTTAAGGACTCTGCTGCTTTATTTAAGGACCCTGCTGCAGTATTTCAGTAATCTGCTGCATTATTTAAGGACTTTGTTGCATTATTTAAGGACTTGGCTGGATTATTTAAGGACTTTGCTGCATTACTTAAGGACTCTGCTGCATTATTTAAGGACCCTGCTGCGGTATTTCAGCACTCTGCTGAATTATTTAAGGACTTTGCTGCATTATTTATGGACTTTATTGCATTATTTAAGGACTCTGCTGCATTATTTAAGGACTTTGTTGCATTATTTAAGGACTCTGCTGCATTATTCAAGGACTTTGCTGCATTATTTAAGGACTCTGCTGCAGTTTTTAAGGACTTGGCTGGATTATTTAAGGACTCTGCTGAATTATTTAAGGAATGTGCTGCATTATTTAAGGACTCTGCTGCATTATTTAAGGACTTTGTTGCATTATTTAAGGACTTTGTTGCATTATTTAAGGACTCTGCTGCATTATTTAAGGACTTTGCTGCATTATTTAAGGACTTTATTGCATTATTTAAGGACTGTTCTGCATTATTTAAGGACTTTGTTGCATTATTTAAGGACTCTGCTGCATTATTTAAGGATCCTGCTGCGGTATTTCAGTACTCTGCTGCATTTTTTAAGGACTTTGCTGCATTATTTAAGGACTTGGCTGGATTATTTAAGGACTCTGCTGCATTATTTAAGGACTTTGCTGCATTATTTAAGGACTCTGCTGCATCATTTAAGGACTTTGTTGCATTATTTAAGGACTCTACTTCATTATTTAACGACTTTGCTGCATTATTTAAGGACCCTGCTGCGGTATTTCAGTACTCTGCTGCATTAATTAAGGACTCTGCTGCATTATTTAAGGACTTTGTTGCATTATTTAAGGACTCTGCTGCATTATTTAAGGACTTTGTTGCATTATTTAAGGACTCTGCTGCTTTATTTAAGGACCCTGCTGCAGTATTTCAGTAATCTGCTGCATTATTTAAGGACTTTGTTGCATTATTTAAGGACTTGGCTGGATTATTTAAGGACTTTGCTGCATTACTTAAGGACTCTGCTGCATTATTTAAGGACCCTGCTGCGGTATTTCAGCACTCTGCTGAATTATTTAAGGACTTTGCTGCATTATTTATGGACTTTATTGCATTATTTAAGGACTCTGCTGCATTATTTAAGGACTTTGTTGCATTATTTAAGGACTCTGCTGCATTATTCAAGGACTTTGCTGCATTATTTAAGGACTTTTCTGCATTATTTAAGGACTCTGCTGCAATATTTAAGGACTTGGCTGGATTATTTAAGGACTCTGCTGCATTATTTAAGGAATGTGCTGCATTATTTAAGGACTCTGCTGCATTATTTAAGGACTTTCTTGCATTATTTAAGGACTCTGCTGCATTATTTAAGGACTTTGTTGCATTATTTAAGGACTCTGCTGCATTATATAAGGACTTTGCTGCATTATTTAAGGACTTTATTGCATTATTTAAGGACTGTTCTGCATTATTTAAGGACTTTGTTGCATTATTTAAGGACTCTGCTGCATTATTTAAGGATCCTGCTGCGGTATTTCAGTACTCTGCTGCATTATTTAAGGAATTTGCTGCATTATTTATGGACTTTATTGCATTATTTAAAGACTTTGCTGCATTATTTAAGGACTTGGCTGGATTATTTAAGGACTGTGCTGCATTATTTAAGGACTTTGCTGCATTATTTAAGGACTCTGCTGCATTATTTAAGGACTTTGTTGCATTATTTAAGGACTCTGCTGCATTATTTAAGGACTTTGTTGCATTATTTAAGGACTCTGCTGCATTATTTAAGGACCCCGCTGCAGTATTTCAGTAATCTGCTGCATTATCTAAGGACTTTGTTGCATTATTTAAGGACTTGGCTGGATTATTTAAGGACTCTGCTGCATTATTTAAGGACTTTGCTGCATTATTTAAGGACTCTGCTGCATTATTTAAGGACTTTGTTGCATTATTTAAGGACCGTGCTGCATTATTTAAGGACTTTGTTGCATTATTTAAGGACTCTGCTGCATTATTTAAGGACCTGGCTGCGGTATTTCAGCACTCTGCTGAATTATTTAAGGACTTTGCTGCATTATTTATGGACTTTATTGCATTATTTAAGGACTCTGCTGCATTATTTAAGGACTTTGTTGCATTATTTAAGGACTCTGCTGCATCATTTAAGGACTTTGTTGCATTATTTAAGGACTCTACTTCATTATTTAACGACTTTGCTGCATTATTTAAGGACCCTGCTGCGGTATTTCAGTACTCTGCTGCATTATTTAAGGACTCTGCTGCATTATTTAAGGACTTTGTTGCATTATTTAAGGACTCTGCTGCATTATTTAAGGACTTTGTTGCATTATTTAAGGACTCTGCTGCTTTATTTAAGGACCCTGCTGCAGTATTTCAGTAATCTGCTGCATTATTTAAGGACTTTGTTGCATTATTTAAGGACTTGGCTGGATTATTTAAGGACTCTGCTGCATTATTCAAGGACTTTGCTGCATTATTTAAGGACTCTGCTGCAGTTTTTAAGGACTCTGCTGCATTATTTAAGGACTTTTCTGCATTATTTAAGGACTCTGCTGCAATATTTAAGGACTTGGCTGGATTATTTAAGGACTCTGCTGCATTATTTAAGGACTTTGCTGCATTATTTAAGGACTCTGCTGCATTATTTAAGGACTTTGTTGCATTATTTAAGGACCGTGCTGCATTATTTAAGGACTTTGTTGCATTATTTAAGGACTCTGCTGCATTATTTAAGGACCCTGCTGCGGTATTTCAGCACTCTGCTGAATTATTTAAGGACTTTGCTGCATTATTTATGGACTTTATTGCATTATTTAAGGACTCTGCTGCATTATTTAAGGACTTTGTTGCATTATTTAAGGACTCTGCTGCATCATTTAAGGACTTTGTTGCATTATTTAAGGACTCTACTTCATTATTTAACGACTTTGCTGCATTATTTAAGGACCCTGCTGCGGTATTTCAGTACTCTGCTGCATTAATTAAGGACTCTGCTGCATTATTTAAGGACTTTGTTGCATTATTTAAGGACTCTGCTGCATTATTTAAGGACTTTGTTGCATTATTTAAGGACTCTGCTGCTTTATTTAAGGACCCTGCTGCAGTATTTCAGTAATCTGCTGCATTATTTAAGGACTTTGTTGCATTATTTAAGGACTTGGCTGGATTATTTAAGGACTTTGCTGCATTACTTAAGGACTCTGCTGCATTATTTAAGGACCCTGCTGCGGTATTTCAGCACTCTGCTGAATTATTTAAGGACTTTGCTGCATTATTTATGGACTTTATTGCATTATTTAAGGACTCTGCTGCATTATTTAAGGACTTTGTTGCATTATTTAAGGACTCTGCTGCATTATTCAAGGACTTTGCTGCATTATTTAAGGACTTTTCTGCATTATTTAAGGACTCTGCTGCAATATTTAAGGACTTGGCTGGATTATTTAAGGACTCTGCTGCATTATTTAAGGAATGTGCTGCATTATTTAAGGACTCTGCTGCATTATTTAAGGACTTTCTTGCATTATTTAAGGACTCTGCTGCATTATTTAAGGACTTTGTTGCATTATTTAAGGACTCTGCTGCATTATATAAGGACTTTGCTGCATTATTTAAGGACTTTATTGCATTATTTAAGGACTGTTCTGCATTATTTAAGGACTTTGTTGCATTATTTAAGGACTCTGCTGCATTATTTAAGGATCCTGCTGCGGTATTTCAGTACTCTGCTGCATTATTTAAGGAATTTGCTGCATTATTTATGGACTTTATTGCATTATTTAAAGACTTTGCTGCATTATTTAAGGACTTGGCTGGATTATTTAAGGACTGTGCTGCATTATTTAAGGACTTTGCTGCATTATTTAAGGACTCTGCTGCATTATTTAAGGACTTTGTTGCATTATTTAAGGACTCTGCTGCATTATTTAAGGACTTTGTTGCATTATTTAAGGACTCTGCTGCATTATTTAAGGACCCCGCTGCAGTATTTCAGTAATCTGCTGCATTATCTAAGGACTTTGTTGCATTATTTAAGGACTTGGCTGGATTATTTAAGGACTCTGCTGCATTATTTAAGGACTTTGCTGCATTATTTAAGGACTCTGCTGCATTATTTAAGGACTTTGTTGCATTATTTAAGGACCGTGCTGCATTATTTAAGGACTTTGTTGCATTATTTAAGGACTCTGCTGCATTATTTAAGGACCTGGCTGCGGTATTTCAGCACTCTGCTGAATTATTTAAGGACTTTGCTGCATTATTTATGGACTTTATTGCATTATTTAAGGACTCTGCTGCATTATTTAAGGACTTTGTTGCATTATTTAAGGACTCTGCTGCATCATTTAAGGACTTTGTTGCATTATTTAAGGACTCTACTTCATTATTTAACGACTTTGCTGCATTATTTAAGGACCCTGCTGCGGTATTTCAGTACTCTGCTGCATTATTTAAGGACTCTGCTGCATTATTTAAGGACTTTGTTGCATTATTTAAGGACTCTGCTGCATTATTTAAGGACTTTGTTGCATTATTTAAGGACTCTGCTGCTTTATTTAAGGACCCTGCTGCAGTATTTCAGTAATCTGCTGCATTATTTAAGGACTTTGTTGCATTATTTAAGGACTTGGCTGGATTATTTAAGGACTTTGCTGCATTACTTAAGGACTCTGCTGCATTATTTAAGGACCCTGCTGCGGTATTTCAGCACTCTGCTGAATTATTTAAGGACTTTGCTGCATTATTTATGGACTTTATTGCATTATTTAAGGACTCTGCTGCATTATTTAAGGACTTTGTTGCATTATTTAAGGACTCTGCTGCATTATTCAAGGACTTTGCTGCATTATTTAAGGACTCTGCTGCAGTTTTTAAGGACTTGGCTGGATTATTTAAGGACTCTGCTGAATTATTTAAGGAATGTGCTGCATTATTTAAGGACTCTGCTGCATTATTTAAGGACTTTGTTGCATTATTTAAGGACTTTGTTGCATTATTTAAGGACTCTGCTGCATTATTTAAGGACTTTGCTGCATTATTTAAGGACTTTATTGCATTATTTAAGGACTGTTCTGCATTATTTAAGGACTTTGTTGCATTATTTAAGGACTCTGCTGCATTATTTAAGGATCCTGCTGCGGTATTTCAGTACTCTGCTGCATTTTTTAAGGACTTTGCTGCATTATTTAAGGACTTGGCTGGATTATTTAAGGACTCTGCTGCATTATTTAAGGACTTTGCTGCATTATTTAAGGACTCTGCTGCATTATTTAAGGACTTTGTTGCATTATTTAAGGACCCTGCTGCATTATTTAAGGACTTTGTTGCATTATTTAAGGACTCTGCTGCATTATTCAAGGACTTTGCTGCATTATTTAAGGACTCTGCTGCAGTTTTTAAGGACTCTGCTGCATTATTTAAGGACTTTTCTGCATTATTTAAGGACTCTGCTGCAATATTTAAGGACTTGGCTGGATTATTTAAGGACTCTGCTGCATTATTTAAGGACTTTGCTGCATTATTTAAGGACTCTGCTGCATTATTTAAGGACTTTGTTGCATTATTTAAGGACCGTGCTGCATTATTTAAGGACTTTGTTGCATTATTTAAGGACTCTGCTGCATTATTTAAGGACCCTGCTGCGGTATTTCAGCACTCTGCTGAATTATTTAAGGACTTTGCTGCATTATTTATGGACTTTATTGCATTATTTAAAGACTTTGCTGCATTATTTAAGGACTTGGCTGGATTAATTAAGGACTGTGCTGCATTATTTAAGGACTTTGCTGCATTATTTAAGGACTCTGCTGCATTATTTAAGGACTTTTTTTGCATTATTTAAGGACTCTGCTGCATTATTTAAGGACTTTGTTGCATTATTTAAGGACTCTGCTGCATTACTTAAGGACCCTGCTGCAGTATTTCAGTAATCTGCTGCATTATTTAAGGACTTTGTTGCATTATTTAAGGACTTGGCTGGATTATTTAAGGACTCTGCTGCATTATTTAAGGACTCTGCTGCATTATTTAAGGACTTTGTTGCATTATTTAAGGACCGTGCTGCATTATTTAAGGACTTTGTTGCATTATTTAAGGACTCTGCTGCATTATTTAAGGACCTGGCTGCGGTATTTCAGCACTCTGCTGAATTATTTAAGGACTTTGCTGCATTATTTATGGACTTTATTGCATTATTTAAGGACTCTGCTGCATTATTTAAGGACTTTGTTGCATTATTTAAGGACTCTGCTGCATCATTTAAGGACTTTGTTGCATTATTTAAGGACTCTACTTCATTATTTAACGACTTTGCTGCATTATTTAAGGACCCTGCTGCGGTATTTCAGTACTCTGCTGCATTATTTAAGGACTCTGCTGCATTATTTAAGGACTTTGTTGCATTATTTAAGGACTCTGCTGCATTATTTAAGGACTTTGTTGCATTATTTAAGGACTCTGCTGCATCATTTAAGGACTTTGTTGCATTATTTAAGGACTCTACTTCATTATTTAACGACTTTGCTGCATTATTTAAGGACCCTGCTGCGGTATTTCAGTACTCTGCTGCATTATTTAAGGACTCTGCTGCATTATTTAAGGACTTTGTTGCATTATTTAAGGACTCTGCTGCATTATTTAAGGACTTTGTTGCATTATTTAAGGACTCTGCTGCTTTATTTAAGGACCCTGCTGCAGTATTTCAGTAATCTGCTGCATTATTTAAGGACTTTGTTGCATTATTTAAGGACTTGGCTGGATTATTTAAGGACTTTGCTGCATTACTTAAGGACTCTGCTGCATTATTTAAGGACCCTGCTGCGGTATTTCAGCACTCTGCTGAATTATTTAAGGACTTTGCTGCATTATTTATGGACTTTATTGCATTATTTAAGGACTCTGCTGCATTATTTAAGGACTTTGTTGCATTATTTAAGGACTCTGCTGCATTATTCAAGGACTTTGCTGCATTATTTAAGGACTCTGCTGCAGTTTTTAAGGACTTGGCTGGATTATTTAAGGACTCTGCTGAATTATTTAAGGAATGTGCTGCATTATTTAAGGACTCTGCTGCATTATTTAAGGACTTTGTTGCATTATTTAAGGACTTTGTTGCATTATTTAAGGACTCTGCTGCATTATTTAAGGACTTTGCTGCATTATTTAAGGACTTTATTGCATTATTTAAGGACTGTTCTGCATTATTTAAGGACTTTGTTGCATTATTTAAGGACTCTGCTGCATTATTTAAGGATCCTGCTGCGGTATTTCAGTACTCTGCTGCATTTTTTAAGGACTTTGCTGCATTATTTAAGGACTTGGCTGGATTATTTAAGGACTCTGCTGCATTATTTAAGGACTTTGCTGCATTATTTAAGGACTCTGCTGCATCATTTAAGGACTTTGTTGCATTATTTAAGGACTCTACTTCATTATTTAACGACTTTGCTGCATTATTTAAGGACCCTGCTGCGGTATTTCAGTACTCTGCTGCATTAATTAAGGACTCTGCTGCATTATTTAAGGACTTTGTTGCATTATTTAAGGACTCTGCTGCATTATTTAAGGACTTTGTTGCATTATTTAAGGACTCTGCTGCTTTATTTAAGGACCCTGCTGCAGTATTTCAGTAATCTGCTGCATTATTTAAGGACTTTGTTGCATTATTTAAGGACTTGGCTGGATTATTTAAGGACTTTGCTGCATTACTTAAGGACTCTGCTGCATTATTTAAGGACCCTGCTGCGGTATTTCAGCACTCTGCTGAATTATTTAAGGACTTTGCTGCATTATTTATGGACTTTATTGCATTATTTAAGGACTCTGCTGCATTATTTAAGGACTTTGTTGCATTATTTAAGGACTCTGCTGCATTATTCAAGGACTTTGCTGCATTATTTAAGGACTTTTCTGCATTATTTAAGGACTCTGCTGCAATATTTAAGGACTTGGCTGGATTATTTAAGGACTCTGCTGCATTATTTAAGGAATGTGCTGCATTATTTAAGGACTCTGCTGCATTATTTAAGGACTTTCTTGCATTATTTAAGGACTCTGCTGCATTATTTAAGGACTTTGTTGCATTATTTAAGGACTCTGCTGCATTATATAAGGACTTTGCTGCATTATTTAAGGACTTTATTGCATTATTTAAGGACTGTTCTGCATTATTTAAGGACTTTGTTGCATTATTTAAGGACTCTGCTGCATTATTTAAGGATCCTGCTGCGGTATTTCAGTACTCTGCTGCATTATTTAAGGAATTTGCTGCATTATTTATGGACTTTATTGCATTATTTAAAGACTTTGCTGCATTATTTAAGGACTTGGCTGGATTATTTAAGGACTGTGCTGCATTATTTAAGGACTTTGCTGCATTATTTAAGGACTCTGCTGCATTATTTAAGGACTTTGTTGCATTATTTAAGGACTCTGCTGCATTATTTAAGGACTTTGTTGCATTATTTAAGGACTCTGCTGCATTATTTAAGGACCCCGCTGCAGTATTTCAGTAATCTGCTGCATTATCTAAGGACTTTGTTGCATTATTTAAGGACTTGGCTGGATTATTTAAGGACTCTGCTGCATTATTTAAGGACTTTGCTGCATTATTTAAGGACTCTGCTGCATTATTTAAGGACTTTGTTGCATTATTTAAGGACCGTGCTGCATTATTTAAGGACTTTGTTGCATTATTTAAGGACTCTGCTGCATTATTTAAGGACCTGGCTGCGGTATTTCAGCACTCTGCTGAATTATTTAAGGACTTTACTGCATTATTTATGGACTTTATTGCATTATTTAAGGACTCTGCTGCATTATTTAAGGACTTTGTTGCATTATTTAAGGACTCTGCTGCATCATTTAAGGACTTTGTTGCATTATTTAAGGACTCTACTTCATTATTTAACGACTTTGCTGCATTATTTAAGGACCCTGCTGCGGTATTTCAGTACTCTGCTGCATTATTTAAGGACTCTGCTGCATTATTTAAGGACTTTGTTGCATTATTTAAGGACTCTGCTGCATTATTTAAGGACTTTGTTGCATTATTTAAGGACTCTGCTGCTTTATTTAAGGACCCTGCTGCAGTATTTCAGTAATCTGCTGCATTATTTAAGGACTTTGTTGCATTATTTAAGGACTTGGCTGGATTATTTAAGGACTTTGCTGCATTACTTAAGGACTCTGCTGCATTATTTAAGGACCCTGCTGCGGTATTTCAGCACTCTGCTGAATTATTTAAGGACTTTGCTGCATTATTTATGGACTTTATTGCATTATTTAAGGACTCTGCTGCATTATTTAAGGACTTTGTTGCATTATTTAAGGACTCTGCTGCATTATTCAAGGACTTTGCTGCATTATTTAAGGACTCTGCTGCAGTTTTTAAGGACTTGGCTGGATTATTTAAGGACTCTGCTGAATTATTTAAGGAATGTGCTGCATTATTTAAGGACTCTGCTGCATTATTTAAGGACTTTGTTGCATTATTTAAGGACTTTGTTGCATTATTTAAGGACTCTGCTGCATTATTTAAGGACTTTGCTGCATTATTTAAGGACTTTATTGCATTATTTAAGGACTGTTCTGCATTATTTAAGGACTTTGTTGCATTATTTAAGGACTCTGCTGCATTATTTAAGGATCCTGCTGCGGTATTTCAGTACTCTGCTGCATTTTTTAAGGACTTTGCTGCATTATTTAAGGACTTGGCTGGATTATTTAAGGACTCTGCTGCATTATTTAAGGACTTTGCTGCATTATTTAAGGACTCTGCTGCATTATTTAAGGACTTTGTTGCATTATTTAAGGACTCTGCTGCTTTATTTAAGGACCCTGCTGCAGTATTTCAGTAATCTGCTGCATTATTTAAGGACTTTGTTGCATTATTTAAGGACTTGGCTGGATTATTTAAGGACTTTGCTGCATTACTTAAGGACTCTGCTGCATTATTTAAGGACCCTGCTGCGGTATTTCAGCACTCTGCTGAATTATTTAAGGACTTTGCTGCATTATTTATGGACTTTATTGCATTATTTAAGGACTCTGCTGCATTATTTAAGGACTTTGTTGCATTATTTAAGGACTCTGCTGCATTATTCAAGGACTTTGCTGCATTATTTAAGGACTCTGCTGCATTACTTAAGGACCCTGCTGCAGTATTTCAGTAATCTGCTGCATTATTTAAGGACTTTGTTGCATTATTTAAGGACTTGGCTGGATTATTTAAGGACTCTGCTGCATTATTTAAGGACTCTGCTGCATTATTTAAGGACTTTGTTGCATTATTTAAGGACCGTGCTGCATTATTTAAGGACTTTGTTGCATTATTTAAGGACTCTGCTGCATTATTTAAGGACCTGGCTGCGGTATTTCAGCACTCTGCTGAATTATTTAAGGACTTTGCTGCATTATTTATGGACTTTATTGCATTATTTAAGGACTCTGCTGCATTATTTAAGGACTTTGTTGCATTATTTAAGGACTCTGCTGCATCATTTAAGGACTTTGTTGCATTATTTAAGGACTCTACTTCATTATTTAACGACTTTGCTGCATTATTTAAGGACCCTGCTGCGGTATTTCAGTACTCTGCTGCATTATTTAAGGACTCTGCTGCATTATTTAAGGACTTTGTTGCATTATTTAAGGACTCTGCTGCATTATTTAAGGACTTTGTTGCATTATTTAAGGACTCTGCTGCTTTATTTAAGGACCCTGCTGCAGTATTTCAGTAATCTGCTGCATTATTTAAGGACTTTGTTGCATTATTTAAGGACTTGGCTGGATTATTTAAGGACTTTGCTGCATTACTTAAGGACTCTGCTGCATTATTTAAGGACCCTGCTGCGGTATTTCAGCACTCTGCTGAATTATTTAAGGACTTTGCTGCATTATTTATGGACTTTATTGCATTATTTAAGGACTCTGCTGCATTATTTAAGGACTTTGTTGCATTATTTAAGGACTCTGCTGCATTATTCAAGGACTTTGCTGCATTATTTAAGGACTCTGCTGCAGTTTTTAAGGACTTGGCTGGATTATTTAAGGACTCTGCTGAATTATTTAAGGAATGTGCTGCATTATTTAAGGACTCTGCTGCATTATTTAAGGACTTTGTTGCATTATTTAAGGACTTTGTTGCATTATTTAAGGACTCTGCTGCATTATTTAAGGACTTTGCTGCATTATTTAAGGACTTTATTGCATTATTTAAGGACTGTTCTGCATTATTTAAGGACTTTGTTGCATTATTTAAGGACTCTGCTGCATTATTTAAGGATCCTGCTGCGGTATTTCAGTACTCTGCTGCATTTTTTAAGGACTTTGCTGCATTATTTAAGGACTTGGCTGGATTATTTAAGGACTCTGCTGCATTATTTAAGGACTTTGCTGCATTATTTAAGGACTCTGCTGCATCATTTAAGGACTTTGTTGCATTATTTAAGGACTCTACTTCATTATTTAACGACTTTGCTGCATTATTTAAGGACCCTGCTGCGGTATTTCAGTACTCTGCTGCATTAATTAAGGACTCTGCTGCATTATTTAAGGACTTTGTTGCATTATTTAAGGACTCTGCTGCATTATTTAAGGACTTTGTTGCATTATTTAAGGACTCTGCTGCTTTATTTAAGGACCCTGCTGCAGTATTTCAGTAATCTGCTGCATTATTTAAGGACTTTGTTGCATTATTTAAGGACTTGGCTGGATTATTTAAGGACTTTGCTGCATTACTTAAGGACTCTGCTGCATTATTTAAGGACCCTGCTGCGGTATTTCAGCACTCTGCTGAATTATTTAAGGACTTTGCTGCATTATTTATGGACTTTATTGCATTATTTAAGGACTCTGCTGCATTATTTAAGGACTTTGTTGCATTATTTAAGGACTCTGCTGCATTATTCAAGGACTTTGCTGCATTATTTAAGGACTTTTCTGCATTATTTAAGGACTCTGCTGCAATATTTAAGGACTTGGCTGGATTATTTAAGGACTCTGCTGCATTATTTAAGGAATGTGCTGCATTATTTAAGGACTCTGCTGCATTATTTAAGGACTTTCTTGCATTATTTAAGGACTCTGCTGCATTATTTAAGGACTTTGTTGCATTATTTAAGGACTCTGCTGCATTATATAAGGACTTTGCTGCATTATTTAAGGACTTTATTGCATTATTTAAGGACTGTTCTGCATTATTTAAGGACTTTGTTGCATTATTTAAGGACTCTGCTGCATTATTTAAGGATCCTGCTGCGGTATTTCAGTACTCTGCTGCATTATTTAAGGAATTTGCTGCATTATTTATGGACTTTATTGCATTATTTAAAGACTTTGCTGCATTATTTAAGGACTTGGCTGGATTATTTAAGGACTGTGCTGCATTATTTAAGGACTTTGCTGCATTATTTAAGGACTCTGCTGCATTATTTAAGGACTTTGTTGCATTATTTAAGGACTCTGCTGCATTATTTAAGGACTTTGTTGCATTATTTAAGGACTCTGCTGCATTATTTAAGGACCCCGCTGCAGTATTTCAGTAATCTGCTGCATTATCTAAGGACTTTGTTGCATTATTTAAGGACTTGGCTGGATTATTTAAGGACTCTGCTGCATTATTTAAGGACTTTGCTGCATTATTTAAGGACTCTGCTGCATTATTTAAGGACTTTGTTGCATTATTTAAGGACCGTGCTGCATTATTTAAGGACTTTGTTGCATTATTTAAGGACTCTGCTGCATTATTTAAGGACCTGGCTGCGGTATTTCAGCACTCTGCTGAATTATTTAAGGACTTTGCTGCATTATTTATGGACTTTATTGCATTATTTAAGGACTCTGCTGCATTATTTAAGGACTTTGTTGCATTATTTAAGGACTCTGCTGCATCATTTAAGGACTTTGTTGCATTATTTAAGGACTCTACTTCATTATTTAACGACTTTGCTGCATTATTTAAGGACCCTGCTGCGGTATTTCAGTACTCTGCTGCATTATTTAAGGACTCTGCTGCATTATTTAAGGACTTTGTTGCATTATTTAAGGACTCTGCTGCATTATTTAAGGACTTTGTTGCATTATTTAAGGACTCTGCTGCTTTATTTAAGGACCCTGCTGCAGTATTTCAGTAATCTGCTGCATTATTTAAGGACTTTGTTGCATTATTTAAGGACTTGGCTGGATTATTTAAGGACTTTGCTGCATTACTTAAGGACTCTGCTGCATTATTTAAGGACCCTGCTGCGGTATTTCAGCACTCTGCTGAATTATTTAAGGACTTTGCTGCATTATTTATGGACTTTATTGCATTATTTAAGGACTCTGCTGCATTATTTAAGGACTTTGTTGCATTATATAAGGACTCTGCTGCATTATTCAAGGACTTTGCTGCATTATTTAAGGACTCTGCTGCAGTTTTTAAGGACTTGGCTGGATTATTTAAGGACTCTGCTGAATTATTTAAGGAATGTGCTGCATTATTTAAGGACTCTGCTGCATTATTTAAGGACTTTGTTGCATTATTTAAGGACTTTGTTGCATTATTTAAGGACTCTGCTGCATTATTTAAGGACTTTGCTGCATTATTTAAGGACTTTATTGCATTATTTAAGGACTGTTCTGCATTATTTAAGGACTTTGTTGCATTATTTAAGGACTCTGCTGCATTATTTAAGGATCCTGCTGCGGTATTTCAGTACTCTGCTGCATTTTTTAAGGACTTTGCTGCATTATTTAAGGACTTGGCTGGATTATTTAAGGACTCTGCTGCATTATTTAAGGACTTTGCTGCATTATTTAAGGACTCTGCTGCATTATTTAAGGACTTTGTTGCATTATTTAAGGACTCTGCTGCTTTATTTAAGGACCCTGCTGCAGTATTTCAGTAATCTGCTGCATTATTTAAGGACTTTGTTGCATTATTTAAGGACTTGGCTGGATTATTTAAGGACTTTGCTGCATTACTTAAGGACTCTGCTGCATTATTTAAGGACCCTGCTGCGGTATTTCAGCACTCTGCTGAATTATTTAAGGACTTTGCTGCATTATTTATGGACTTTATTGCATTATTTAAGGACTCTGCTGCATTATTTAAGGACTTTGTTGCATTATTTAAGGACTCTGCTGCATTATTCAAGGACTTTGCTGCATTATTTAAGGACTCTGCTGCATTACTTAAGGACCCTGCTGCAGTATTTCAGTAATCTGCTGCATTATTTAAGGACTTTGTTGCATTATTTAAGGACTTGGCTGGATTATTTAAGGACTCTGCTGCATTATTTAAGGACTCTGCTGCATTATTTAAGGACTTTGTTGCATTATTTAAGGACCGTGCTGCATTATTTAAGGACTTTGTTGCATTATTTAAGGACTCTGCTGCATTATTTAAGGACCTGGCTGCGGTATTTCAGCACTCTGCTGAATTATTTAAGGACTTTGCTGCATTATTTATGGACTTTATTGCATTATTTAAGGACTCTGCTGCATTATTTAAGGACTTTGTTGCATTATTTAAGGACTCTGCTGCATCATTTAAGGACTTTGTTGCATTATTTAAGGACTCTACTTCATTATTTAACGACTTTGCTGCATTATTTAAGGACCCTGCTGCGGTATTTCAGTACTCTGCTGCATTATTTAAGGACTCTGCTGCATTATTTAAGGACTTTGTTGCATTATTTAAGGACTCTGCTGCATTATTTAAGGACTTTGTTGCATTATTTAAGGACTCTGCTGCTTTATTTAAGGACCCTGCTGCAGTATTTCAGTAATCTGCTGCATTATTTAAGGACTTTGTTGCATTATTTAAGGACTTGGCTGGATTATTTAAGGACTTTGCTGCATTACTTAAGGACTCTGCTGCATTATTTAAGGACCCTGCTGCGGTATTTCAGCACTCTGCTGAATTATTTAAGGACTTTGCTGCATTATTTATGGACTTTATTGCATTATTTAAGGACTCTGCTGCATTATTTAAGGACTTTGTTGCATTATTTAAGGACTCTGCTGCATTATTCAAGGACTTTGCTGCATTATTTAAGGACTCTGCTGCAGTTTTTAAGGACTTGGCTGGATTATTTAAGGACTCTGCTGAATTATTTAAGGAATGTGCTGCATTATTTAAGGACTCTGCTGCATTATTTAAGGACTTTGTTGCATTATTTAAGGACTTTGTTGCATTATTTAAGGACTCTGCTGCATTATTTAAGGACTTTGCTGCATTATTTAAGGACTTTATTGCATTATTTAAGGACTGTTCTGCATTATTTAAGGACTTTGTTGCATTATTTAAGGACTCTGCTGCATTATTTAAGGATCCTGCTGCGGTATTTCAGTACTCTGCTGCATTTTTTAAGGACTTTGCTGCATTATTTAAGGACTTGGCTGGATTATTTAAGGACTCTGCTGCATTATTTAAGGACTTTGCTGCATTATTTAAGGACTCTGCTGCATCATTTAAGGACTTTGTTGCATTATTTAAGGACTCTACTTCATTATTTAACGACTTTGCTGCATTATTTAAGGACCCTGCTGCGGTATTTCAGTACTCTGCTGCATTAATTAAGGACTCTGCTGCATTATTTAAGGACTTTGTTGCATTATTTAAGGACTCTGCTGCATTATTTAAGGACTTTGTTGCATTATTTAAGGACTCTGCTGCTTTATTTAAGGACCCTGCTGCAGTATTTCAGTAATCTGCTGCATTATTTAAGGACTTTGTTGCATTATTTAAGGACTTGGCTGGATTATTTAAGGACTTTGCTGCATTACTTAAGGACTCTGCTGCATTATTTAAGGACCCTGCTGCGGTATTTCAGCACTCTGCTGAATTATTTAAGGACTTTGCTGCATTATTTATGGACTTTATTGCATTATTTAAGGACTCTGCTGCATTATTTAAGGACTTTGTTGCATTATTTAAGGACTCTGCTGCATTATTCAAGGACTTTGCTGCATTATTTAAGGACTTTTCTGCATTATTTAAGGACTCTGCTGCAATATTTAAGGACTTGGCTGGATTATTTAAGGACTCTGCTGCATTATTTAAGGAATGTGCTGCATTATTTAAGGACTCTGCTGCATTATTTAAGGACTTTCTTGCATTATTTAAGGACTCTGCTGCATTATTTAAGGACTTTGTTGCATTATTTAAGGACTCTGCTGCATTATATAAGGACTTTGCTGCATTATTTAAGGACTTTATTGCATTATTTAAGGACTGTTCTGCATTATTTAAGGACTTTGTTGCATTATTTAAGGACTCTGCTGCATTATTTAAGGATCCTGCTGCGGTATTTCAGTACTCTGCTGCATTATTTAAGGAATTTGCTGCATTATTTATGGACTTTATTGCATTATTTAAAGACTTTGCTGCATTATTTAAGGACTTGGCTGGATTATTTAAGGACTGTGCTGCATTATTTAAGGACTTTGCTGCATTATTTAAGGACTCTGCTGCATTATTTAAGGACTTTGTTGCATTATTTAAGGACTCTGCTGCATTATTTAAGGACTTTGTTGCATTATTTAAGGACTCTGCTGCATTATTTAAGGACCCCGCTGCAGTATTTCAGTAATCTGCTGCATTATCTAAGGACTTTGTTGCATTATTTAAGGACTTGGCTGGATTATTTAAGGACTCTGCTGCATTATTTAAGGACTTTGCTGCATTATTTAAGGACTCTGCTGCATTATTTAAGGACTTTGTTGCATTATTTAAGGACCGTGCTGCATTATTTAAGGACTTTGTTGCATTATTTAAGGACTCTGCTGCATTATTTAAGGACCTGGCTGCGGTATTTCAGCACTCTGCTGAATTATTTAAGGACTTTGCTGCATTATTTATGGACTTTATTGCATTATTTAAGGACTCTGCTGCATTATTTAAGGACTTTGTTGCATTATTTAAGGACTCTGCTGCATCATTTAAGGACTTTGTTGCATTATTTAAGGACTCTACTTCATTATTTAACGACTTTGCTGCATTATTTAAGGACCCTGCTGCGGTATTTCAGTACTCTGCTGCATTATTTAAGGACTCTGCTGCATTATTTAAGGACTTTGTTGCATTATTTAAGGACTCTGCTGCATTATTTAAGGACTTTGTTGCATTATTTAAGGACTCTGCTGCTTTATTTAAGGACCCTGCTGCAGTATTTCAGTAATCTGCTGCATTATTTAAGGACTTTGTTGCATTATTTAAGGACTTGGCTGGATTATTTAAGGACTTTGCTGCATTACTTAAGGACTCTGCTGCATTATTTAAGGACCCTGCTGCGGTATTTCAGCACTCTGCTGAATTATTTAAGGACTTTGCTGCATTATTTATGGACTTTATTGCATTATTTAAGGACTCTGCTGCATTATTTAAGGACTTTGTTGCATTATTTAAGGACTCTGCTGCATTATTCAAGGACTTTGCTGCATTATTTAAGGACTCTGCTGCAGTTTTTAAGGACTTGGCTGGATTATTTAAGGACTCTGCTGAATTATTTAAGGAATGTGCTGCATTATTTAAGGACTCTGCTGCATTATTTAAGGACTTTGTTGCATTATTTAAGGACTTTGTTGCATTATTTAAGGACTCTGCTGCATTATTTAAGGACTTTGCTGCATTATTTAAGGACTTTATTGCATTATTTAAGGACTGTTCTGCATTATTTAAGGACTTTGTTGCATTATTTAAGGACTCTGCTGCATTATTTAAGGATCCTGCTGCGGTATTTCAGTACTCTGCTGCATTTTTTAAGGACTTTGCTGCATTATTTAAGGACTTGGCTGGATTATTTAAGGACTCTGCTGCATTATTTAAGGACTTTGCTGCATTATTTAAGGACTCTGCTGCATTATTTAAGGACTTTGTTGCATTATTTAAGGACTCTGCTGCTTTATTTAAGGACCCTGCTGCAGTATTTCAGTAATCTGCTGCATTATTTAAGGACTTTGTTGCATTATTTAAGGACTTGGCTGGATTATTTAAGGACTTTGCTGCATTACTTAAGGACTCTGCTGCATTATTTAAGGACCCTGCTGCGGTATTTCAGCACTCTGCTGAATTATTTAAGGACTTTGCTGCATTATTTATGGACTTTATTGCATTATTTAAGGACTCTGCTGCATTATTTAAGGACTTTGTTGCATTATTTAAGGACTCTGCTGCATTATTCAAGGACTTTGCTGCATTATTTAAGGACTCTGCTGCATTACTTAAGGACCCTGCTGCAGTATTTCAGTAATCTGCTGCATTATTTAAGGACTTTGTTGCATTATTTAAGGACTTGGCTGGATTATTTAAGGACTCTGCTGCATTATTTAAGGACTCTGCTGCATTATTTAAGGACTTTGTTGCATTATTTAAGGACCGTGCTGCATTATTTAAGGACTTTGTTGCATTATTTAAGGACTCTGCTGCATTATTTAAGGACCTGGCTGCGGTATTTCAGCACTCTGCTGAATTATTTAAGGACTTTGCTGCATTATTTATGGACTTTATTGCATTATTTAAGGACTCTGCTGCATTATTTAAGGATCCTGCTGCGGTATTTCAGTACTCTGCTGCATTTTTTAAGGACTTTGCTGCATTATTTAAGGACTTGGCTGGATTATTTAAGGACTCTGCTGCATTATTTAAGGACTTTGCTGCATTATTTAAGGACTCTGCTGCATCATTTAAGGACTTTGTTGCATTATTTAAGGACTCTACTTCATTATTTAACGACTTTGCTGCATTATTTAAGGACCCTGCTGCGGTATTTCAGTACTCTGCTGCATTAATTAAGGACTCTGCTGCATTATTTAAGGACTTTGTTGCATTATTTAAGGACTCTGCTGCATTATTTAAGGACTTTGTTGCATTATTTAAGGACTCTGCTGCTTTATTTAAGGACCCTGCTGCAGTATTTCAGTAATCTGCTGCATTATTTAAGGACTTTGTTGCATTATTTAAGGACTTGGCTGGATTATTTAAGGACTTTGCTGCATTACTTAAGGACTCTGCTGCATTATTTAAGGACCCTGCTGCGGTATTTCAGCACTCTGCTGAATTATTTAAGGACTTTGCTGCATTATTTATGGACTTTATTGCATTATTTAAGGACTCTGCTGCATTATTTAAGGACTTTGTTGCATTATTTAAGGACTCTGCTGCATTATTCAAGGACTTTGCTGCATTATTTAAGGACTTTTCTGCATTATTTAAGGACTCTGCTGCAATATTTAAGGACTTGGCTGGATTATTTAAGGACTCTGCTGCATTATTTAAGGAATGTGCTGCATTATTTAAGGACTCTGCTGCATTATTTAAGGACTTTCTTGCATTATTTAAGGACTCTGCTGCATTATTTAAGGACTTTGTTGCATTATTTAAGGACTCTGCTGCATTATATAAGGACTTTGCTGCATTATTTAAGGACTTTATTGCATTATTTAAGGACTGTTCTGCATTATTTAAGGACTTTGTTGCATTATTTAAGGACTCTGCTGCATTATTTAAGGATCCTGCTGCGGTATTTCAGTACTCTGCTGCATTATTTAAGGAATTTGCTGCATTATTTATGGACTTTATTGCATTATTTAAAGACTTTGCTGCATTATTTAAGGACTTGGCTGGATTATTTAAGGACTGTGCTGCATTATTTAAGGACTTTGCTGCATTATTTAAGGACTCTGCTGCATTATTTAAGGACTTTGTTGCATTATTTAAGGACTCTGCTGCATTATTTAAGGACTTTGTTGCATTATTTAAGGACTCTGCTGCATTATTTAAGGACCCCGCTGCAGTATTTCAGTAATCTGCTGCATTATCTAAGGACTTTGTTGCATTATTTAAGGACTTGGCTGGATTATTTAAGGACTCTGCTGCATTATTTAAGGACTTTGCTGCATTATTTAAGGACTCTGCTGCATTATTTAAGGACTTTGTTGCATTATTTAAGGACCGTGCTGCATTATTTAAGGACTTTGTTGCATTATTTAAGGACTCTGCTGCATTATTTAAGGACCTGGCTGCGGTATTTCAGCACTCTGCTGAATTATTTAAGGACTTTGCTGCATTATTTATGGACTTTATTGCATTATTTAAGGACTCTGCTGCATTATTTAAGGACTTTGTTGCATTATTTAAGGACTCTGCTGCATCATTTAAGGACTTTGTTGCATTATTTAAGGACTCTACTTCATTATTTAACGACTTTGCTGCATTATTTAAGGACCCTGCTGCGGTATTTCAGTACTCTGCTGCATTATTTAAGGACTCTGCTGCATTATTTAAGGACTTTGTTGCATTATTTAAGGACTCTGCTGCATTATTTAAGGACTTTGTTGCATTATTTAAGGACTCTGCTGCTTTATTTAAGGACCCTGCTGCAGTATTTCAGTAATCTGCTGCATTATTTAAGGACTTTGTTGCATTATTTAAGGACTTGGCTGGATTATTTAAGGACTTTGCTGCATTACTTAAGGACTCTGCTGCATTATTTAAGGACCCTGCTGCGGTATTTCAGCACTCTGCTGAATTATTTAAGGACTTTGCTGCATTATTTATGGACTTTATTGCATTATTTAAGGACTCTGCTGCATTATTTAAGGACTTTGTTGCATTATTTAAGGACTCTGCTGCATTATTCAAGGACTTTGCTGCATTATTTAAGGACTCTGCTGCAGTTTTTAAGGACTTGGCTGGATTATTTAAGGACTCTGCTGAATTATTTAAGGAATGTGCTGCATTATTTAAGGACTCTGCTGCATTATTTAAGGACTTTGTTGCATTATTTAAGGACTTTGTTGCATTATTTAAGGACTCTGCTGCATTATTTAAGGACTTTGCTGCATTATTTAAGGACTTTATTGCATTATTTAAGGACTGTTCTGCATTATTTAAGGACTTTGTTGCATTATTTAAGGACTCTGCTGCATTATTTAAGGATCCTGCTGCGGTATTTCAGTACTCTGCTGCATTTTTTAAGGACTTTGCTGCATTATTTAAGGACTTGGCTGGATTATTTAAGGACTCTGCTGCATTATTTAAGGACTTTGCTGCATTATTTAAGGACTCTGCTGCATTATTTAAGGACTTTGTTGCATTATTTAAGGACCCTGCTGCATTATTTAAGGACTTTGTTGCATTATTTAAGGACTCTGCTGCATTATTCAAGGACTTTGCTGCATTATTTAAGGACTCTGCTGCAGTTTTTAAGGACTCTGCTGCATTATTTAAGGACTTTTCTGCATTATTTAAGGACTCTGCTGCAATATTTAAGGACTTGGCTGGATTATTTAAGGACTCTGCTGCATTATTTAAGGACTTTGCTGCATTATTTAAGGACTCTGCTGCATTATTTAAGGACTTTGTTGCATTATTTAAGGACCGTGCTGCATTATTTAAGGACTTTGTTGCATTATTTAAGGACTCTGCTGCATTATTTAAGGACCCTGCTGCGGTATTTCAGCACTCTGCTGAATTATTTAAGGACTTTGCTGCATTATTTATGGACTTTATTGCATTATTTAAAGACTTTGCTGCATTATTTAAGGACTTGGCTGGATTAATTAAGGACTGTGCTGCATTATTTAAGGACTTTGCTGCATTATTTAAGGACTCTGCTGCATTATTTAAGGACTTTGTTGCATTATTTAAGGACTCTGCTGCATTATTTAAGGACTTTGTTGCATTATTTAAGGACTCTGCTGCATTACTTAAGGACCCTGCTGCAGTATTTCAGTAATCTGCTGCATTATTTAAGGACTTTGTTGCATTATTTAAGGACTTGGCTGGATTATTTAAGGACTCTGCTGCATTATTTAAGGACTCTGCTGCATTATTTAAGGACTTTGTTGCATTATTTAAGGACCGTGCTGCATTATTTAAGGACTTTGTTGCATTATTTAAGGACTCTGCTGCATTATTTAAGGACCTGGCTGCGGTATTTCAGCACTCTGCTGAATTATTTAAGGACTTTGCTGCATTATTTATGGACTTTATTGCATTATTTAAGGACTCTGCTGCATTATTTAAGGACTTTGTTGCATTATTTAAGGACTCTGCTGCATCATTTAAGGACTTTGTTGCATTATTTAAGGACTCTACTTCATTATTTAACGACTTTGCTGCATTATTTAAGGACCCTGCTGCGGTATTTCAGTACTCTGCTGCATTATTTAAGGACTCTGCTGCATTATTTAAGGACTTTGTTGCATTATTTAAGGACTCTGCTGCATTATTTAAGGACTTTGTTGCATTATTTAAGGACTCTGCTGCTTTATTTAAGGACCCTGCTGCAGTATTTCAGTAATCTGCTGCATTATTTAAGGACTTTGTTGCATTATTTAAGGACTTGGCTGGATTATTTAAGGACTTTGCTGCATTACTTAAGGACTCTGCTGCATTATTTAAGGACCCTGCTGCGGTATTTCAGCACTCTGCTGAATTATTTAAGGACTTTGCTGCATTATTTATGGACTTTATTGCATTATTTAAGGACTCTGCTGCATTATTTAAGGACTTTGTTGCATTATTTAAGGACTCTGCTGCATTATTCAAGGACTTTGCTGCATTATTTAAGGACTCTGCTGCAGTTTTTAAGGACTTGGCTGGATTATTTAAGGACTCTGCTGAATTATTTAAGGAATGTGCTGCATTATTTAAGGACTCTGCTGCATTATTTAAGGACTTTGTTGCATTATTTAAGGACTTTGTTGCATTATTTAAGGACTCTGCTGCATTATTTAAGGACTTTGCTGCATTATTTAAGGACTTTATTGCATTATTTAAGGACTGTTCTGCATTATTTAAGGACTTTGTTGCATTATTTAAGGACTCTGCTGCATTATTTAAGGATCCTGCTGCGGTATTTCAGTACTCTGCTGCATTTTTTAAGGACTTTGCTGCATTATTTAAGGACTTGGCTGGATTATTTAAGGACTCTGCTGCATTATTTAAGGACTTTGCTGCATTATTTAAGGACTCTGCTGCATTATTTAAGGACTTTGTTGCATTATTTAAGGACTCTGCTGCTTTATTTAAGGACCCTGCTGCAGTATTTCAGTAATCTGCTGCATTATTTAAGGACTTTGTTGCATTATTTAAGGACTTGGCTGGATTATTTAAGGACTTTGCTGCATTACTTAAGGACTCTGCTGCATTATTTAAGGACCCTGCTGCGGTATTTCAGCACTCTGCTGAATTATTTAAGGACTTTGCTGCATTATTTATGGACTTTATTGCATTATTTAAGGACTCTGCTGCATTATTTAAGGACTTTGTTGCATTATTTAAGGACTCTGCTGCATTATTCAAGGACTTTGCTGCATTATTTAAGGACTCTGCTGCATTACTTAAGGACCCTGCTGCAGTATTTCAGTAATCTGCTGCATTATTTAAGGACTTTGTTGCATTATTTAAGGACTTGGCTGGATTATTTAAGGACTCTGCTGCATTATTTAAGGACTCTGCTGCATTATTTAAGGACTTTGTTGCATTATTTAAGGACCGTGCTGCATTATTTAAGGACTTTGTTGCATTATTTAAGGACTCTGCTGCATTATTTAAGGACCTGGCTGCGGTATTTCAGCACTCTGCTGAATTATTTAAGGACTTTGCTGCATTATTTATGGACTTTATTGCATTATTTAAGGACTCTGCTGCATTATTTAAGGATCCTGCTGCGGTATTTCAGTACTCTGCTGCATTTTTTAAGGACTTTGCTGCATTATTTAAGGACTTGGCTGGATTATTTAAGGACTCTGCTGCATTATTTAAGGACTTTGCTGCATTATTTAAGGACTCTGCTGCATCATTTAAGGACTTTGTTGCATTATTTAAGGACTCTACTTCATTATTTAACGACTTTGCTGCATTATTTAAGGACCCTGCTGCGGTATTTCAGTACTCTGCTGCATTAATTAAGGACTCTGCTGCATTATTTAAGGACTTTGTTGCATTATTTAAGGACTCTGCTGCATTATTTAAGGACTTTGTTGCATTATTTAAGGACTCTGCTGCTTTATTTAAGGACCCTGCTGCAGTATTTCAGTAATCTGCTGCATTATTTAAGGACTTTGTTGCATTATTTAAGGACTTGGCTGGATTATTTAAGGACTTTGCTGCATTACTTAAGGACTCTGCTGCATTATTTAAGGACCCTGCTGCGGTATTTCAGCACTCTGCTGAATTATTTAAGGACTTTGCTGCATTATTTATGGACTTTATTGCATTATTTAAGGACTCTGCTGCATTATTTAAGGACTTTGTTGCATTATTTAAGGACTCTGCTGCATTATTCAAGGACTTTGCTGCATTATTTAAGGACTTTTCTGCATTATTTAAGGACTCTGCTGCAATATTTAAGGACTTGGCTGGATTATTTAAGGACTCTGCTGCATTATTTAAGGAATGTGCTGCATTATTTAAGGACTCTGCTGCATTATTTAAGGACTTTCTTGCATTATTTAAGGACTCTGCTGCATTATTTAAGGACTTTGTTGCATTATTTAAGGACTCTGCTGCATTATATAAGGACTTTGCTGCATTATTTAAGGACTTTATTGCATTATTTAAGGACTGTTCTGCATTATTTAAGGACTTTGTTGCATTATTTAAGGACTCTGCTGCATTATTTAAGGATCCTGCTGCGGTATTTCAGTACTCTGCTGCATTATTTAAGGAATTTGCTGCATTATTTATGGACTTTATTGCATTATTTAAAGACTTTGCTGCATTATTTAAGGACTTGGCTGGATTATTTAAGGACTGTGCTGCATTATTTAAGGACTTTGCTGCATTATTTAAGGACTCTGCTGCATTATTTAAGGACTTTGTTGCATTATTTAAGGACTCTGCTGCATTATTTAAGGACTTTGTTGCATTATTTAAGGACTCTGCTGCATTATTTAAGGACCCCGCTGCAGTATTTCAGTAATCTGCTGCATTATCTAAGGACTTTGTTGCATTATTTAAGGACTTGGCTGGATTATTTAAGGACTCTGCTGCATTATTTAAGGACTTTGCTGCATTATTTAAGGACTCTGCTGCATTATTTAAGGACTTTGTTGCATTATTTAAGGACCGTGCTGCATTATTTAAGGACTTTGTTGCATTATTTAAGGACTCTGCTGCATTATTTAAGGACCTGGCTGCGGTATTTCAGCACTCTGCTGAATTATTTAAGGACTTTGCTGCATTATTTATGGACTTTATTGCATTATTTAAGGACTCTGCTGCATTATTTAAGGACTTTGTTGCATTATTTAAGGACTCTGCTGCATCATTTAAGGACTTTGTTGCATTATTTAAGGACTCTACTTCATTATTTAACGACTTTGCTGCATTATTTAAGGACCCTGCTGCGGTATTTCAGTACTCTGCTGCATTATTTAAGGACTCTGCTGCATTATTTAAGGACTTTGTTGCATTATTTAAGGACTCTGCTGCATTATTTAAGGACTTTGTTGCATTATTTAAGGACTCTGCTGCTTTATTTAAGGACCCTGCTGCAGTATTTCAGTAATCTGCTGCATTATTTAAGGACTTTGTTGCATTATTTAAGGACTTGGCTGGATTATTTAAGGACTTTGCTGCATTACTTAAGGACTCTGCTGCATTATTTAAGGACCCTGCTGCGGTATTTCAGCACTCTGCTGAATTATTTAAGGACTTTGCTGCATTATTTATGGACTTTATTGCATTATTTAAGGACTCTGCTGCATTATTTAAGGACTTTGTTGCATTATTTAAGGACTCTGCTGCATTATTCAAGGACTTTGCTGCATTATTTAAGGACTCTGCTGCAGTTTTTAAGGACTTGGCTGGATTATTTAAGGACTCTGCTGAATTATTTAAGGAATGTGCTGCATTATTTAAGGACTCTGCTGCATTATTTAAGGACTTTGTTGCATTATTTAAGGACTTTGTTGCATTATTTAAGGACTCTGCTGCATTATTTAAGGACTTTGCTGCATTATTTAAGGACTTTATTGCATTATTTAAGGACTGTTCTGCATTATTTAAGGACTTTGTTGCATTATTTAAGGACTCTGCTGCATTATTTAAGGATCCTGCTGCGGTATTTCAGTACTCTGCTGCATTTTTTAAGGACTTTGCTGCATTATTTAAGGACTTGGCTGGATTATTTAAGGACTCTGCTGCATTATTTAAGGACTTTGCTGCATTATTTAAGGACTCTGCTGCATTATTTAAGGACTTTGTTGCATTATTTAAGGACCCTGCTGCATTATTTAAGGACTTTGTTGCATTATTTAAGGACTCTGCTGCATTATTCAAGGACTTTGCTGCATTATTTAAGGACTCTGCTGCAGTTTTTAAGGACTCTGCTGCATTATTTAAGGACTTTTCTGCATTATTTAAGGACTCTGCTGCAATATTTAAGGACTTGGCTGGATTATTTAAGGACTCTGCTGCATTATTTAAGGACTTTGCTGCATTATTTAAGGACTCTGCTGCATTATTTAAGGACTTTGTTGCATTATTTAAGGACCGTGCTGCATTATTTAAGGACTTTGTTGCATTATTTAAGGACTCTGCTGCATTATTTAAGGACCCTGCTGCGGTATTTCAGCACTCTGCTGAATTATTTAAGGACTTTGCTGCATTATTTATGGACTTTATTGCATTATTTAAAGACTTTGCTGCATTATTTAAGGACTTGGCTGGATTAATTAAGGACTGTGCTGCATTATTTAAGGACTTTGCTGCATTATTTAAGGACTCTGCTGCATTATTTAAGGACTTTGTTGCATTATTTAAGGACTCTGCTGCATTATTTAAGGACTTTGTTGCATTATTTAAGGACTCTGCTGCATTACTTAAGGACCCTGCTGCAGTATTTCAGTAATCTGCTGCATTATTTAAGGACTTTGTTGCATTATTTAAGGACTTGGCTGGATTATTTAAGGACTCTGCTGCATTATTTAAGGACTCTGCTGCATTATTTAAGGACTTTGTTGCATTATTTAAGGACCGTGCTGCATTATTTAAGGACTTTGTTGCATTATTTAAGGACTCTGCTGCATTATTTAAGGACCTGTCTGCGGTATTTCAGCACTCTGCTGAATTATTTAAGGACTTTGCTGCATTATTTATGGACTTTATTGCATTATTTAAGGACTCTGCTGCATTATTTAAGGACTTTGTTGCATTATTTAAGGACTCTGCTGCATCATTTAAGGACTTTGTTGCATTATTTAAGGACTCTACTTCATTATTTAACGACTTTGCTGCATTATTTAAGGACCCTGCTGCGGTATTTCAGTACTCTGCTGCATTATTTAAGGACTCTGCTGCATTATTTAAGGACTTTGTTGCATTATTTAAGGACTCTGCTGCATTATTTAAGGACTTTGTTGCATTATTTAAGGACTCTGCTGCTTTATTTAAGGACCCTGCTGCAGTATTTCAGTAATCTGCTGCATTATTTAAGGACTTTGTTGCATTATTTAAGGACTTGGCTGGATTATTTAAGGACTTTGCTGCATTACTTAAGGACTCTGCTGCATTATTTAAGGACCCTGCTGCGGTATTTCAGCACTCTGCTGAATTATTTAAGGACTTTGCTGCATTATTTATGGACTTTATTGCATTATTTAAGGACTCTGCTGCATTATTTAAGGACTTTGTTGCATTATTTAAGGACTCTGCTGCATTATTCAAGGACTTTGCTGCATTATTTAAGGACTCTGCTGCATTACTTAAGGACCCTGCTGCAGTATTTCAGTAATCTGCTGCATTATTTAAGGACTTTGTTGCATTATTTAAGGACTTGGCTGGATTATTTAAGGACTCTGCTGCATTATTTAAGGACTCTGCTGCATTATTTAAGGACTTTGTTGCATTATTTAAGGACCGTGCTGCATTATTTAAGGACTTTGTTGCATTATTTAAGGACTCTGCTGCATTATTTAAGGACCTGGCTGCGGTATTTCAGCACTCTGCTGAATTATTTAAGGACTTTGCTGCATTATTTATGGACTTTATTGCATTATTTAAGGACTCTGCTGCATTATTTAAGGACTTTGTTGCATTATTTAAGGACTCTGCTGCATCATTTAAGGACTTTGTTGCATTATTTAAGGACTCTACTTCATTATTTAACGACTTTGCTGCATTATTTAAGGACCCTGCTGCGGTATTTCAGTACTCTGCTGCATTATTTAAGGACTCTGCTGCATTATTTAAGGACTTTGTTGCATTATTTAAGGACTCTGCTGCATTATTTAAGGACTTTGTTGCATTATTTAAGGACTCTGCTGCTTTATTTAAGGACCCTGCTGCAGTATTTCAGTAATCTGCTGCATTATTTAAGGACTTTGTTGCATTATTTAAGGACTTGGCTGGATTATTTAAGGACTTTGCTGCATTACTTAAGGACTCTGCTGCATTATTTAAGGACCCTGCTGCGGTATTTCAGCACTCTGCTGAATTATTTAAGGACTTTGCTGCATTATTTATGGACTTTATTGCATTATTTAAGGACTCTGCTGCATTATTTAAGGACTTTGTTGCATTATTTAAGGACTCTGCTGCATTATTCAAGGACTTTGCTGCATTATTTAAGGACTCTGCTGCAGTTTTTAAGGACTTGGCTGGATTATTTAAGGACTCTGCTGAATTATTTAAGGAATGTGCTGCATTATTTAAGGACTCTGCTGCATTATTTAAGGACTTTGTTGCATTATTTAAGGACTTTGTTGCATTATTTAAGGACTCTGCTGCATTATTTAAGGACTTTGCTGCATTATTTAAGGACTTTATTGCATTATTTAAGGACTGTTCTGCATTATTTAAGGACTTTGTTGCATTATTTAAGGACTCTGCTGCATTATTTAAGGATCCTGCTGCGGTATTTCAGTACTCTGCTGCATTTTTTAAGGACTTTGCTGCATTATTTAAGGACTTGGCTGGATTATTTAAGGACTCTGCTGCATTATTTAAGGACTTTGCTGCATTATTTAAGGACTCTGCTGCATCATTTAAGGACTTTGTTGCATTATTTAAGGACTCTACTTCATTATTTAACGACTTTGCTGCATTATTTAAGGACCCTGCTGCGGTATTTCAGTACTCTGCTGCATTAATTAAGGACTCTGCTGCATTATTTAAGGACTTTGTTGCATTATTTAAGGACTCTGCTGCATTATTTAAGGACTTTGTTGCATTATTTAAGGACTCTGCTGCTTTATTTAAGGACCCTGCTGCAGTATTTCAGTAATCTGCTGCATTATTTAAGGACTTTGTTGCATTATTTAAGGACTTGGCTGGATTATTTAAGGACTTTGCTGCATTACTTAAGGACTCTGCTGCATTATTTAAGGACCCTGCTGCGGTATTTCAGCACTCTGCTGAATTATTTAAGGACTTTGCTGCATTATTTATGGACTTTATTGCATTATTTAAGGACTCTGCTGCATTATTTAAGGACTTTGTTGCATTATTTAAGGACTCTGCTGCATTATTCAAGGACTTTGCTGCATTATTTAAGGACTTTTCTGCATTATTTAAGGACTCTGCTGCAATATTTAAGGACTTGGCTGGATTATTTAAGGACTCTGCTGCATTATTTAAGGAATGTGCTGCATTATTTAAGGACTCTGCTGCATTATTTAAGGACTTTCTTGCATTATTTAAGGACTCTGCTGCATTATTTAAGGACTTTGTTGCATTATTTAAGGACTCTGCTGCATTATATAAGGACTTTGCTGCATTATTTAAGGACTTTATTGCATTATTTAAGGACTGTTCTGCATTATTTAAGGACTTTGTTGCATTATTTAAGGACTCTGCTGCATTATTTAAGGATCCTGCTGCGGTATTTCAGTACTCTGCTGCATTATTAAAGGAATTTGCTGCATTATTTATGGACTTTATTGCATTATTTAAAGACTTTGCTGCATTATTTAAGGACTTGGCTGGATTATTTAAGGACTGTGCTGCATTATTTAAGGACTTTGCTGCATTATTTAAGGACTCTGCTGCATTATTTAAGGACTTTGTTGCATTATTTAAGGACTCTGCTGCATTATTTAAGGACTTTGTTGCATTATTTAAGGACTCTGCTGCATTATTTAAGGACCCCGCTGCAGTATTTCAGTAATCTGCTGCATTATCTAAGGACTTTGTTGCATTATTTAAGGACTTGGCTGGATTATTTAAGGACTCTGCTGCATTATTTAAGGACTTTGCTGCATTATTTAAGGACTCTGCTGCATTATTTAAGGACTTTGTTGCATTATTTAAGGACCGTGCTGCATTATTTAAGGACTTTGTTGCATTATTTAAGGACTCTGCTGCATTATTTAAGGACCTGGCTGCGGTATTTCAGCACTCTGCTGAATTATTTAAGGACTTTGCTGCATTATTTATGGACTTTATTGCATTATTTAAGGACTCTGCTGCATTATTTAAGGACTTTGTTGCATTATTTAAGGACTCTGCTGCATCATTTAAGGACTTTGTTGCATTATTTAAGGACTCTACTTCATTATTTAACGACTTTGCTGCATTATTTAAGGACTCTGCTGCATTATTTAAGGACCCTGCTGCGGTATTTCAGCACTCTGCTGAATTATTTAAGGACTTTGCTGCATTATTTATGGACTTTATTGCATTATTTAAAGACTTTGCTGCATTATTTAAGGACTTGGCTGGATTAATTAAGGACTGTGCTGCATTATTTAAGGACTTTGCTGCATTATTTAAGGACTCTGCTGCATTATTTAAGGACTTTGTTGCATTATTTAAGGACTCTGCTGCATTATTTAAGGACTTTGTTGCATTATTTAAGGACTCTGCTGCATTACTTAAGGACCCTGCTGCAGTATTTCAGTAATCTGCTGCATTATTTAAGGACTTTGTTGCATTATTTAAGGACTTGGCTGGATTATTTAAGGACTCTGCTGCATTATTTAAGGACTCTGCTGCATTATTTAAGGACTTTGTTGCATTATTTAAGGACCGTGCTGCATTATTTAAGGACTTTGTTGCATTATTTAAGGACTCTGCTGCATTATTTAAGGACCTGGCTGCGGTATTTCAGCACTCTGCTGAATTATTTAAGGACTTTGCTGCATTATTTATGGACTTTATTGCATTATTTAAGGACTCTGCTGCATTATTTAAGGACTTTGTTGCATTATTTAAGGACTCTGCTGCATCATTTAAGGACTTTGTTGCATTATTTAAGGACTCTACTTCATTATTTAACGACTTTGCTGCATTATTTAAGGACCCTGCTGCGGTATTTCAGTACTCTGCTGCATTATTTAAGGACTCTGCTGCATTATTTAAGGACTTTGTTGCATTATTTAAGGACTCTGCTGCATTATTTAAGGACTTTGTTGCATTATTTAAGGACTCTGCTGCTTTATTTAAGGACCCTGCTGCAGTATTTCAGTAATCTGCTGCATTATTTAAGGACTTTGTTGCATTATTTAAGGACTTGGCTGGATTATTTAAGGACTTTGCTGCATTACTTAAGGACTCTGCTGCATTATTTAAGGACCCTGCTGCGGTATTTCAGCACTCTGCTGAATTATTTAAGGACTTTGCTGCATTATTTATGGACTTTATTGCATTATTTAAGGACTCTGCTGCATTATTTAAGGACTTTGTTGCATTATTTAAGGACTCTGCTGCATTATTCAAGGACTTTGCTGCATTATTTAAGGACTCTGCTGCATTACTTAAGGACCCTGCTGCAGTATTTCAGTAATCTGCTGCATTATTTAAGGACTTTGTTGCATTATTTAAGGACTTGGCTGGATTATTTAAGGACTCTGCTGCATTATTTAAGGACTCTGCTGCATTATTTAAGGACTTTGTTGCATTATTTAAGGACCGTGCTGCATTATTTAAGGACTTTGTTGCATTATTTAAGGACTCTGCTGCATTATTTAAGGACCTGGCTGCGGTATTTCAGCACTCTGCTGAATTATTTAAGGACTTTGCTGCATTATTTATGGACTTTATTGCATTATTTAAGGACTCTGCTGCATTATTTAAGGACTTTGTTGCATTATTTAAGGACTCTGCTGCATCATTTAAGGACTTTGTTGCATTATTTAAGGACTCTACTTCATTATTTAACGACTTTGCTGCATTATTTAAGGACCCTGCTGCGGTATTTCAGTACTCTGCTGCATTATTTAAGGACTCTGCTGCATTATTTAAGGACTTTGTTGCATTATTTAAGGACTCTGCTGCATTATTTAAGGACTTTGTTGCATTATTTAAGGACTCTGCTGCTTTATTTAAGGACCCTGCTGCAGTATTTCAGTAATCTGCTGCATTATTTAAGGACTTTGTTGCATTATTTAAGGACTTGGCTGGATTATTTAAGGACTTTGCTGCATTACTTAAGGACTCTGCTGCATTATTTAAGGACCCTGCTGCGGTATTTCAGCACTCTGCTGAATTATTTAAGGACTTTGCTGCATTATTTATGGACTTTATTGCATTATTTAAGGACTCTGCTGCATTATTTAAGGACTTTGTTGCATTATTTAAGGACTCTGCTGCATTATTCAAGGACTTTGCTGCATTATTTAAGGACTCTGCTGCAGTTTTTAAGGACTTGGCTGGATTATTTAAGGACTCTGCTGAATTATTTAAGGAATGTGCTGCATTATTTAAGGACTCTGCTGCATTATTTAAGGACTTTGTTGCATTATTTAAGGACTTTGTTGCATTATTTAAGGACTCTGCTGCATTATTTAAGGACTTTGCTGCATTATTTAAGGACTTTATTGCATTATTTAAGGACTGTTCTGCATTATTTAAGGACTTTGTTGCATTATTTAAGGACTCTGCTGCATTATTTAAGGATCCTGCTGCGGTATTTCAGTACTCTGCTGCATTTTTTAAGGACTTTGCTGCATTATTTAAGGACTTGGCTGGATTATTTAAGGACTCTGCTGCATTATTTAAGGACTTTGCTGCATTATTTAAGGACTCTGCTGCATCATTTAAGGACTTTGTTGCATTATTTAAGGACTCTACTTCATTATTTAACGACTTTGCTGCATTATTTAAGGACCCTGCTGCGGTATTTCAGTACTCTGCTGCATTAATTAAGGACTCTGCTGCATTATTTAAGGACTTTGTTGCATTATTTAAGGACTCTGCTGCATTATTTAAGGACTTTGTTGCATTATTTAAGGACTCTGCTGCTTTATTTAAGGACCCTGCTGCAGTATTTCAGTAATCTGCTGCATTATTTAAGGACTTTGTTGCATTATTTAAGGACTTGGCTGGATTATTTAAGGACTTTGCTGCATTACTTAAGGACTCTGCTGCATTATTTAAGGACCCTGCTGCGGTATTTCAGCACTCTGCTGAATTATTTAAGGACTTTGCTGCATTATTTATGGACTTTATTGCATTATTTAAGGACTCTGCTGCATTATTTAAGGACTTTGTTGCATTATTTAAGGACTCTGCTGCATTATTCAAGGACTTTGCTGCATTATTTAAGGACTTTTCTGCATTATTTAAGGACTCTGCTGCAATATTTAAGGACTTGGCTGGATTATTTAAGGACTCTGCTGCATTATTTAAGGAATGTGCTGCATTATTTAAGGACTCTGCTGCATTATTTAAGGACTTTCTTGCATTATTTAAGGACTCTGCTGCATTATTTAAGGACTTTGTTGCATTATTTAAGGACTCTGCTGCATTATATAAGGACTTTGCTGCATTATTTAAGGACTTTATTGCATTATTTAAGGACTGTTCTGCATTATTTAAGGACTTTGTTGCATTATTTAAGGACTCTGCTGCATTATTTAAGGATCCTGCTGCGGTATTTCAGTACTCTGCTGCATTATTTAAGGAATTTGCTGCATTATTTATGGACTTTATTGCATTATTTAAAGACTTTGCTGCATTATTTAAGGACTTGGCTGGATTATTTAAGGACTGTGCTGCATTATTTAAGGACTTTGCTGCATTATTTAAGGACTCTGCTGCATTATTTAAGGACTTTGTTGCATTATTTAAGGACTCTGCTGCATTATTTAAGGACTTTGTTGCATTATTTAAGGACTCTGCTGCATTATTTAAGGACCCCGCTGCAGTATTTCAGTAATCTGCTGCATTATCTAAGGACTTTGTTGCATTATTTAAGGACTTGGCTGGATTATTTAAGGACTCTGCTGCATTATTTAAGGACTTTGCTGCATTATTTAAGGACTCTGCTGCATTATTTAAGGACTTTGTTGCATTATTTAAGGACCGTGCTGCATTATTTAAGGACTTTGTTGCATTATTTAAGGACTCTGCTGCATTATTTAAGGACCTGGCTGCGGTATTTCAGCACTCTGCTGAATTATTTAAGGACTTTGCTGCATTATTTATGGACTTTATTGCATTATTTAAGGACTCTGCTGCATTATTTAAGGACTTTGTTGCATTATTTAAGGACTCTGCTGCATCATTTAAGGACTTTGTTGCATTATTTAAGGACTCTACTTCATTATTTAACGACTTTGCTGCATTATTTAAGGACCCTGCTGCGGTATTTCAGTACTCTGCTGCATTATTTAAGGACTCTGCTGCATTATTTAAGGACTTTGTTGCATTATTTAAGGACTCTGCTGCATTATTTAAGGACTTTGTTGCATTATTTAAGGACTCTGCTGCTTTATTTAAGGACCCTGCTGCAGTATTTCAGTAATCTGCTGCATTATTTAAGGACTTTGTTGCATTATTTAAGGACTTGGCTGGATTATTTAAGGACTTTGCTGCATTACTTAAGGACTCTGCTGCATTATTTAAGGACCCTGCTGCGGTATTTCAGCACTCTGCTGAATTATTTAAGGACTTTGCTGCATTATTTATGGACTTTATTGCATTATTTAAGGACTCTGCTGCATTATTTAAGGACTTTGTTGCATTATTTAAGGACTCTGCTGCATTATTCAAGGACTTTGCTGCATTATTTAAGGACTCTGCTGCAGTTTTTAAGGACTTGGCTGGATTATTTAAGGACTCTGCTGAATTATTTAAGGAATGTGCTGCATTATTTAAGGACTCTGCTGCATTATTTAAGGACTTTGTTGCATTATTTAAGGACTTTGTTGCATTATTTAAGGACTCTGCTGCATTATTTAAGGACTTTGCTGCATTATTTAAGGACTTTATTGCATTATTTAAGGACTGTTCTGCATTATTTAAGGACTTTGTTGCATTATTTAAGGACTCTGCTGCATTATTTAAGGATCCTGCTGCGGTATTTCAGTACTCTGCTGCATTTTTTAAGGACTTTGCTGCATTATTTAAGGACTTGGCTGGATTATTTAAGGACTCTGCTGCATTATTTAAGGACTTTGCTGCATTATTTAAGGACTCTGCTGCATCATTTAAGGACTTTGTTGCATTATTTAAGGACTCTACTTCATTATTTAACGACTTTGCTGCATTATTTAAGGACCCTGCTGCGGTATTTCAGTACTCTGCTGCATTAATTAAGGACTCTGCTGCATTATTTAAGGACTTTGTTGCATTATTTAAGGACTCTGCTGCATTATTTAAGGACTTTGTTGCATTATTTAAGGACTCTGCTGCTTTATTTAAGGACCCTGCTGCAGTATTTCAGTAATCTGCTGCATTATTTAAGGACTTTGTTGCATTATTTAAGGACTTGGCTGGATTATTTAAGGACTTTGCTGCATTACTTAAGGACTCTGCTGCATTATTTAAGGACCCTGCTGCGGTATTTCAGCACTCTGCTGAATTATTTAAGGACTTTGCTGCATTATTTATGGACTTTATTGCATTATTTAAGGACTCTGCTGCATTATTTAAGGACTTTGTTGCATTATTTAAGGACTCTGCTGCATTATTCAAGGACTTTGCTGCATTATTTAAGGACTTTTCTGCATTATTTAAGGACTCTGCTGCAATATTTAAGGACTTGGCTGGATTATTTAAGGACTCTGCTGCATTATTTAAGGAATGTGCTGCATTATTTAAGGACTCTGCTGCATTATTTAAGGACTTTCTTGCATTATTTAAGGACTCTGCTGCATTATTTAAGGACTTTGTTGCATTATTTAAGGACTCTGCTGCATTATATAAGGACTTTGCTGCATTATTTAAGGACTTTATTGCATTATTTAAGGACTGTTCTGCATTATTTAAGGACTTTGTTGCATTATTTAAGGACTCTGCTGCATTATTTAAGGATCCTGCTGCGGTATTTCAGTACTCTGCTGCATTATTTAAGGAATTTGCTGCATTATTTATGGACTTTATTGCATTATTTAAAGACTTTGCTGCATTATTTAAGGACTTGGCTGGATTATTTAAGGACTGTGCTGCATTATTTAAGGACTTTGCTGCATTATTTAAGGACTCTGCTGCATTATTTAAGGACTTTGTTGCATTATTTAAGGACTCTGCTGCATTATTTAAGGACTTTGTTGCATTATTTAAGGACTCTGCTGCATTATTTAAGGACCCCGCTGCAGTATTTCAGTAATCTGCTGCATTATCTAAGGACTTTGTTGCATTATTTAAGGACTTGGCTGGATTATTTAAGGACTCTGCTGCATTATTTAAGGACTTTGCTGCATTATTTAAGGACTCTGCTGCATTATTTAAGGACTTTGTTGCATTATTTAAGGACCGTGCTGCATTATTTAAGGACTTTGTTGCATTATTTAAGGACTCTGCTGCATTATTTAAGGACCTGGCTGCGGTATTTCAGCACTCTGCTGAATTATTTAAGGACTTTGCTGCATTATTTATGGACTTTATTGCATTATTTAAGGACTCTGCTGCATTATTTAAGGACTTTGTTGCATTATTTAAGGACTCTGCTGCATCATTTAAGGACTTTGTTGCATTATTTAAGGACTCTACTTCATTATTTAACGACTTTGCTGCATTATTTAAGGACCCTGCTGCGGTATTTCAGTACTCTGCTGCATTATTTAAGGACTCTGCTGCATTATTTAAGGACTTTGTTGCATTATTTAAGGACTCTGCTGCATTATTTAAGGACTTTGTTGCATTATTTAAGGACTCTGCTGCTTTATTTAAGGACCCTGCTGCAGTATTTCAGTAATCTGCTGCATTATTTAAGGACTTTGTTGCATTATTTAAGGACTTGGCTGGATTATTTAAGGACTTTGCTGCATTACTTAAGGACTCTGCTGCATTATTTAAGGACCCTGCTGCGGTATTTCAGCACTCTGCTGAATTATTTAAGGACTTTGCTGCATTATTTATGGACTTTATTGCATTATTTAAGGACTCTGCTGCATTATTTAAGGACTTTGTTGCATTATTTAAGGACTCTGCTGCATTATTCAAGGACTTTGCTGCATTATTTAAGGACTCTGCTGCAGTTTCTAAGGACTTGGCTGGATTATTTAAGGACTCTGCTGAATTATTTAAGGAATGTGCTGCATTATTTAAGGACTCTGCTGCATTATTTAAGGACTTTGTTGCATTATTTAAGGACTTTGTTGCATTATTTAAGGACTCTGCTGCATTATTTAAGGACTTTGCTGCATTATTTAAGGACTTTATTGCATTATTTAAGGACTGTTCTGCATTATTTAAGGACTTTGTTGCATTATTTAAGGACTCTGCTGCATTATTTAAGGATCCTGCTGCGGTATTTCAGTACTCTGCTGCATTTTTTAAGGACTTTGCTGCATTATTTAAGGACTTGGCTGGATTATTTAAGGACTCTGCTGCATTATTTAAGGACTTTGCTGCATTATTTAAGGACTCTGCTGCATTATTTAAGGACTTTGTTGCATTATTTAAGGACCCTGCTGCATTATTTAAGGACTTTGTTGCATTATTTAAGGACTCTGCTGCATTATTCAAGGACTTTGCTGCATTATTTAAGGACTCTGCTGCAGTTTTTAAGGACTCTGCTGCATTATTTAAGGACTTTTCTGCATTATTTAAGGACTCTGCTGCAATATTTAAGGACTTGGCTGGATTATTTAAGGACTCTGCTGCATTATTTAACGACTTTGCTGCATTATTTAAGGACTCTGCTGCATTATTTAAGGACTTTGTTGCATTATTTAAGGACCGTGCTGCATTATTTAAGGACTTTGTTGCATTATTTAAGGACTCTGCTGCATTATTTAAGGACCCTGCTGCGGTATTTCAGCACTCTGCTGAATTATTTAAGGACTTTGCTGCATTATTTATGGACTTTATTGCATTATTTAAAGACTTTGCTGCATTATTTAAGGACTTGGCTGGATTAATTAAGGACTGTGCTGCATTATTTAAGGACTTTGCTGCATTATTTAAGGACTCTGCTGCATTATTTAAGGACTTTGTTGCATTATTTAAGGACTCTGCTGCATTATTTAAGGACTTTGTTGCATTATTTAAGGACTCTGCTGCATTACTTAAGGACCCTGCTGCAGTATTTCAGTAATCTGCTGCATTATTTAAGGACTTTGTTGCATTATTTAAGGACTTGGCTGGATTATTTAAGGACTCTGCTGCATTATTTAAGGACTCTGCTGCATTATTTAAGGACTTTGTTGCATTATTTAAGGACCGTGCTGCATTATTTAAGGACTTTGTTGCATTATTTAAGGACTCTGCTGCATTATTTAAGGACCTGGCTGCGGTATTTCAGCACTCTGCTGAATTATTTAAGGACTTTGCTGCATTATTTATGGACTTTATTGCATTATTTAAGGACTCTGCTGCATTATTTAAGGACTTTGTTGCATTATTTAAGGACTCTGCTGCATCATTTAAGGACTTTGTTGCATTATTTAAGGACTCTACTTCATTATTTAACGACTTTGCTGCATTATTTAAGGACCCTGCTGCGGTATTTCAGTACTCTGCTGCATTATTTAAGGACTCTGCTGCATTATTTAAGGACTTTGTTGCATTATTTAAGGACTCTGCTGCATTATTTAAGGACTTTGTTGCATTATTTAAGGACTCTGCTGCTTTATTTAAGGACCCTGCTGCAGTATTTCAGTAATCTGCTGCATTATTTAAGGACTTTGTTGCATTATTTAAGGACTTGGCTGGATTATTTAAGGACTTTGCTGCATTACTTAAGGACTCTGCTGCATTATTTAAGGACCCTGCTGCGGTATTTCAGCACTCTGCTGAATTATTTAAGGACTTTGCTGCATTATTTATGGACTTTATTGCATTATTTAAGGACTCTGCTGCATTATTTAAGGACTTTGTTGCATTATTTAAGGACTCTGCTGCATTATTCAAGGACTTTGCTGCATTATTTAAGGACTCTGCTGCATTACTTAAGGACCCTGCTGCAGTATTTCAGTAATCTGCTGCATTATTTAAGGACTTTGTTGCATTATTTAAGGACTTGGCTGGATTATTTAAGGACTCTGCTGCATTATTTAAGGACTCTGCTGCATTATTTAAGGACTTTGTTGCATTATTTAAGGACCGTGCTGCATTATTTAAGGACTTTGTTGCATTATTTAAGGACTCTGCTGCATTATTTAAGGACCTGGCTGCGGTATTTCAGCACTCTGCTGAATTATTTAAGGACTTTGCTGCATTATTTATGGACTTTATTGCATTATTTAAGGACTCTGCTGCATTATTTAAGGACTTTGTTGCATTATTTAAGGACTCTGCTGCATCATTTAAGGACTTTGTTGCATTATTTAAGGACTCTACTTCATTATTTAACGACTTTGCTGCATTATTTAAGGACCCTGCTGCGGTATTTCAGTACTCTGCTGCATTATTTAAGGACTCTGCTGCATTATTTAAGGACTTTGTTGCATTATTTAAGGACTCTGCTGCATTATTTAAGGACTTTGTTGCATTATTTAAGGACTCTGCTGCTTTATTTAAGGACCCTGCTGCAGTATTTCAGTAATCTGCTGCATTATTTAAGGACTTTGTTGCATTATTTAAGGACTTGGCTGGATTATTTAAGGACTTTGCTGCATTACTTAAGGACTCTGCTGCATTATTTAAGGACCCTGCTGCGGTATTTCAGCACTCTGCTGAATTATTTAAGGACTTTGCTGCATTATTTATGGACTTTATTGCATTATTTAAGGACTCTGCTGCATTATTTAAGGACTTTGTTGCATTATTTAAGGACTCTGCTGCATTATTCAAGGACTTTGCTGCATTATTTAAGGACTCTGCTGCAGTTTTTAAGGACTTGGCTGGATTATTTAAGGACTCTGCTGAATTATTTAAGGAATGTGCTGCATTATTTAAGGACTCTGCTGCATTATTTAAGGACTTTGTTGCATTATTTAAGGACTTTGTTGCATTATTTAAGGACTCTGCTGCATTATTTAAGGACTTTGCTGCATTATTTAAGGACTTTATTGCATTATTTAAGGACTGTTCTGCATTATTTAAGGACTTTGTTGCATTATTTAAGGACTCTGCTGCATTATTTAAGGATCCTGCTGCGGTATTTCAGTACTCTGCTGCATTTTTTAAGGACTTTGCTGCATTATTTAAGGACTTGGCTGGATTATTTAAGGACTCTGCTGCATTATTTAAGGACTTTGCTGCATTATTTAAGGACTCTGCTGCATTATTTAAGGACTTTGTTGCATTATTTAAGGACCCTGCTGCATTATTTAAGGACTTTGTTGCATTATTTAAGGACTCTGCTGCATTATTCAAGGACTTTACTGCATTATTTAAGGACCCTGCTGCGGTATTTCAGCACTCTGCTGAATTATTTAAGGACTTTGCTGCATTATTTATGGACTTTATTGCATTATTTAAGGACTCTGCTGCATTATTTAAGGACTTTGTTGCATTATTTAAGGACTCTGCTGCATTATTCAAGGACTTTGCTGCATTATTTAAGGACTTTTCTGCATTATTTAAGGACTCTGCTGCAATATTTAAGGACTTGGCTGGATTATTTAAGGACTCTGCTGCATTATTTAAGGAATGTGCTGCATTATTTAAGGACTCTGCTGCATTATTTAAGGACTTTCTTGCATTATTTAAGGACTCTGCTGCATTATTTAAGGACTTTGTTGCATTATTTAAGGACTCTGCTGCATTATATAAGGACTTTGCTGCATTATTTAAGGACTTTATTGCATTATTTAAGGACTGTTCTGCATTATTTAAGGACTTTGTTGCATTATTTAAGGACTCTGCTGCATTATTTAAGGATCCTGCTGCGGTATTTCAGTACTCTGCTGCATTATTTAAGGAATTTGCTGCATTATTTATGGACTTTATTGCATTATTTAAAGACTTTGCTGCATTATTTAAGGACTTGGCTGGATTATTTAAGGACTGTGCTGCATTATTTAAGGACTTTGCTGCATTATTTAAGGACTCTGCTGCATTATTTAAGGACTTTGTTGCATTATTTAAGGACTCTGCTGCATTATTTAAGGACTTTGTTGCATTATTTAAGGACTCTGCTGCATTATTTAAGGACCCCGCTGCAGTATTTCAGTAATCTGCTGCATTATCTAAGGACTTTGTTGCATTATTTAAGGACTTGGCTGGATTATTTAAGGACTCTGCTGCATTATTTAAGGACTTTGCTGCATTATTTAAGGACTCTGCTGCATTATTTAAGGACTTTGTTGCATTATTTAAGGACCGTGCTGCATTATTTAAGGACTTTGTTGCATTATTTAAGGACTCTGCTGCATTATTTAAGGACCTGGCTGCGGTATTTCAGCACTCTGCTGAATTATTTAAGGACTTTGCTGCATTATTTATGGACTTTATTGCATTATTTAAGGACTCTGCTGCATTATTTAAGGACTTTGTTGCATTATTTAAGGACTCTGCTGCATCATTTAAGGACTTTGTTGCATTATTTAAGGACTCTACTTCATTATTTAACGACTTTGCTGCATTATTTAAGGACCCTGCTGCGGTATTTCAGTACTCTGCTGCATTATTTAAGGACTCTGCTGCATTATTTAAGGACTTTGTTGCATTATTTAAGGACTCTGCTGCATTATTTAAGGACTTTGTTGCATTATTTAAGGACTCTGCTGCTTTATTTAAGGACCCTGCTGCAGTATTTCAGTAATCTGCTGCATTATTTAAGGACTTTGTTGCATTATTTAAGGACTTGGCTGGATTATTTAAGGACTTTGCTGCATTACTTAAGGACTCTGCTGCATTATTTAAGGACCCTGCTGCGGTATTTCAGCACTCTGCTGAATTATTTAAGGACTTTGCTGCATTATTTATGGACTTTATTGCATTATTTAAGGACTCTGCTGCATTATTTAAGGACTTTGTTGCATTATTTAAGGACTCTGCTGCATTATTCAAGGACTTTGCTGCATTATTTAAGGACTTTTCTGCATTATTTAAGGACTCTGCTGCAATATTTAAGGACTTGGCTGGATTATTTAAGGACTCTGCTGCATTATTTAAGGAATGTGCTGCATTATTTAAGGACTCTGCTGCATTATTTAAGGACTTTCTTGCATTATTTAAGGACTCTGCTGCATTATTTAAGGACTTTGTTGCATTATTTAAGGACTCTGCTGCATTATATAAGGACTTTGCTGCATTATTTAAGGACTTTATTGCATTATTTAAGGACTGTTCTGCATTATTTAAGGACTTTGTTGCATTATTTAAGGACTCTGCTGCATTATTTAAGGATCCTGCTGCGGTATTTCAGTACTCTGCTGCATTATTTAAGGAATTTGCTGCATTATTTATGGACTTTATTGCATTATTTAAAGACTTTGCTGCATTATTTAAGGACTTGGCTGGATTATTTAAGGACTGTGCTGCATTATTTAAGGACTTTGCTGCATTATTTAAGGACTCTGCTGCATTATTTAAGGACTTTGTTGCATTATTTAAGGACTCTGCTGCATTATTTAAGGACTTTGTTGCATTATTTAAGGACTCTGCTGCATTATTTAAGGACCCCGCTGCAGTATTTCAGTAATCTGCTGCATTATCTAAGGACTTTGTTGCATTATTTAAGGACTTGGCTGGATTATTTAAGGACTCTGCTGCATTATTTAAGGACTTTGCTGCATTATTTAAGGACTCTGCTGCATTATTTAAGGACTTTGTTGCATTATTTAAGGACCGTGCTGCATTATTTAAGGACTTTGTTGCATTATTTAAGGACTCTGCTGCATTATTTAAGGACCTGGCTGCGGTATTTCAGCACTCTGCTGAATTATTTAAGGACTTTGCTGCATTATTTATGGACTTTATTGCATTATTTAAGGACTCTGCTGCATTATTTAAGGACTTTGTTGCATTATTTAAGGACTCTGCTGCATCATTTAAGGACTTTGTTGCATTATTTAAGGACTCTACTTCATTATTTAACGACTTTGCTGCATTATTTAAGGACCCTGCTGCGGTATTTCAGTACTCTGCTGCATTATTTAAGGACTCTGCTGCATTATTTAAGGACTTTGTTGCATTATTTAAGGACTCTGCTGCATTATTTAAGGACTTTGTTGCATTATTTAAGGACTCTGCTGCTTTATTTAAGGACCCTGCTGCAGTATTTCAGTAATCTGCTGCATTATTTAAGGACTTTGTTGCATTATTTAAGGACTTGGCTGGATTATTTAAGGACTTTGCTGCATTACTTAAGGACTCTGCTGCATTATTTAAGGACCCTGCTGCGGTATTTCAGCACTCTGCTGAATTATTTAAGGACTTTGCTGCATTATTTATGGACTTTATTGCATTATTTAAGGACTCTGCTGCATTATTTAAGGACTTTGTTGCATTATTTAAGGACTCTGCTGCATTATTCAAGGACTTTGCTGCATTATTTAAGGACTCTGCTGCAGTTTTTAAGGACTTGGCTGGATTATTTAAGGACTCTGCTGAATTATTTAAGGAATGTGCTGCATTATTTAAGGACTCTGCTGCATTATTTAAGGACTTTGTTGCATTATTTAAGGACTTTGTTGCATTATTTAAGGACTCTGCTGCATTATTTAAGGACTTTGCTGCATTATTTAAGGACTTTATTGCATTATTTAAGGACTGTTCTGCATTATTTAAGGACTTTGTTGCATTATTTAAGGACTCTGCTGCATTATTTAAGGATCCTGCTGCGGTATTTCAGTACTCTGCTGCATTTTTTAAGGACTTTGCTGCATTATTTAAGGACTTGGCTGGATTATTTAAGGACTCTGCTGCATTATTTAAGGACTTTGCTGCATTATTTAAGGACTCTGCTGCATTATTTAAGGACTTTGTTGCATTATTTAAGGACCCTGCTGCATTATTTAAGGACTTTGTTGCATTATTTAAGGACTCTGCTGCATTATTCAAGGACTTTGCTGCATTATTTAAGGACTCTGCTGCAGTTTTTAAGGACTCTGCTGCATTATTTAAGGACTTTTCTGCATTATTTAAGGACTCTGCTGCAATATTTAAGGACTTGGCTGGATTATTTAAGGACTCTGCTGCATTATTTAAGGACTTTGCTGCATTATTTAAGGACTCTGCTGCATTATTTAAGGACTTTGTTGCATTATTTAAGGACCGTGCTGCATTATTTAAGGACTTTGTTGCATTATTTAAGGACTCTGCTGCATTATTTAAGGACCCTGCTGCGGTATTTCAGCACTCTGCTGAATTATTTAAGGACTTTGCTGCATTATTTATGGACTTTATTGCATTATTTAAAGACTTTGCTGCATTATTTAAGGACTTGGCTGGATTAATTAAGGACTGTGCTGCATTATTTAAGGACTTTGCTGCATTATTTAAGGACTCTGCTGCATTATTTAAGGACTTTGTTGCATTATTTAAGGACTCTGCTGCATTATTTAAGGACTTTGTTGCATTATTTAAGGACTCTGCTGCATTACTTAAGGACCCTGCTGCAGTATTTCAGTAATCTGCTGCATTATTTAAGGACTTTGTTGCATTATTTAAGGACTTGGCTGGATTATTTAAGGACTCTGCTGCATTATTTAAGGACTCTGCTGCATTATTTAAGGACTTTGTTGCATTATTTAAGGACCGTGCTGCATTATTTAAGGACTTTGTTGCATTATTTAAGGACTCTGCTGCATTATTTAAGGACCTGTCTGCGGTATTTCAGCACTCTGCTGAATTATTTAAGGACTTTGCTGCATTATTTATGGACTTTATTGCATTATTTAAGGACTCTGCTGCATTATTTAAGGACTTTGTTGCATTATTTAAGGACTCTGCTGCATCATTTAAGGACTTTGTTGCATTATTTAAGGACTCTACTTCATTATTTAACGACTTTGCTGCATTATTTAAGGACCCTGCTGCGGTATTTCAGTACTCTGCTGCATTATTTAAGGACTCTGCTGCATTATTTAAGGACTTTGTTGCATTATTTAAGGACTCTGCTGCATTATTTAAGGACTTTGTTGCATTATTTAAGGACTCTGCTGCTTTATTTAAGGACCCTGCTGCAGTATTTCAGTAATCTGCTGCATTATTTAAGGACTTTGTTGCATTATTTAAGGACTTGGCTGGATTATTTAAGGACTTTGCTGCATTACTTAAGGACTCTGCTGCATTATTTAAGGACCCTGCTGCGGTATTTCAGCACTCTGCTGAATTATTTAAGGACTTTGCTGCATTATTTATGGACTTTATTGCATTATTTAAGGACTCTGCTGCATTATTTAAGGACTTTGTTGCATTATTTAAGGACTCTGCTGCATTATTCAAGGACTTTGCTGCATTATTTAAGGACTCTGCTGCATTACTTAAGGACCCTGCTGCAGTATTTCAGTAATCTGCTGCATTATTTAAGGACTTTGTTGCATTATTTAAGGACTTGGCTGGATTATTTAAGGACTCTGCTGCATTATTTAAGGACTCTGCTGCATTATTTAAGGACTTTGTTGCATTATTTAAGGACCGTGCTGCATTATTTAAGGACTTTGTTGCATTATTTAAGGACTCTGCTGCATTATTTAAGGACCTGGCTGCGGTATTTCAGCACTCTGCTGAATTATTTAAGGACTTTGCTGCATTATTTATGGACTTTATTGCATTATTTAAGGACTCTGCTGCATTATTTAAGGACTTTGTTGCATTATTTAAGGACTCTGCTGCATCATTTAAGGACTTTGTTGCATTATTTAAGGACTCTACTTCATTATTTAACGACTTTGCTGCATTATTTAAGGACCCTGCTGCGGTATTTCAGTACTCTGCTGCATTATTTAAGGACTCTGCTGCATTATTTAAGGACTTTGTTGCATTATTTAAGGACTCTGCTGCATTATTTAAGGACTTTGTTGCATTATTTAAGGACTCTGCTGCTTTATTTAAGGACCCTGCTGCAGTATTTCAGTAATCTGCTGCATTATTTAAGGACTTTGTTGCATTATTTAAGGACTTGGCTGGATTATTTAAGGACTTTGCTGCATTACTTAAGGACTCTGCTGCATTATTTAAGGACCCTGCTGCGGTATTTCAGCACTCTGCTGAATTATTTAAGGACTTTGCTGCATTATTTATGGACTTTATTGCATTATTTAAGGACTCTGCTGCATTATTTAAGGACTTTGTTGCATTATTTAAGGACTCTGCTGCATTATTCAAGGACTTTGCTGCATTATTTAAGGACTCTGCTGCAGTTTTTAAGGACTTGGCTGGATTATTTAAGGACTCTGCTGAATTATTTAAGGAATGTGCTGCATTATTTAAGGACTCTGCTGCATTATTTAAGGACTTTGTTGCATTATTTAAGGACTTTGTTGCATTATTTAAGGACTCTGCTGCATTATTTAAGGACTTTGCTGCATTATTTAAGGACTTTATTGCATTATTTAAGGACTGTTCTGCATTATTTAAGGACTTTGTTGCATTATTTAAGGACTCTGCTGCATTATTTAAGGATCCTGCTGCGGTATTTCAGTACTCTGCTGCATTTTTTAAGGACTTTGCTGCATTATTTAAGGACTTGGCTGGATTATTTAAGGACTCTGCTGCATTATTTAAGGACTTTGCTGCATTATTTAAGGACTCTGCTGCATCATTTAAGGACTTTGTTGCATTATTTAAGGACTCTACTTCATTATTTAACGACTTTGCTGCATTATTTAAGGACCCTGCTGCGGTATTTCAGTACTCTGCTGCATTAATTAAGGACTCTGCTGCATTATTTAAGGACTTTGTTGCATTATTTAAGGACTCTGCTGCATTATTTAAGGACTTTGTTGCATTATTTAAGGACTCTGCTGCTTTATTTAAGGACCCTGCTGCAGTATTTCAGTAATCTGCTGCATTATTTAAGGACTTTGTTGCATTATTTAAGGACTTGGCTGGATTATTTAAGGACTTTGCTGCATTACTTAAGGACTCTGCTGCATTATTTAAGGACCCTGCTGCGGTATTTCAGCACTCTGCTGAATTATTTAAGGACTTTGCTGCATTATTTATGGACTTTATTGCATTATTTAAGGACTCTGCTGCATTATTTAAGGACTTTGTTGCATTATTTAAGGACTCTGCTGCATTATTCAAGGACTTTGCTGCATTATTTAAGGACTCTGCTGCATTACTTAAGGACCCTGCTGCAGTATTTCAGTAATCTGCTGCATTATTTAAGGACTTTGTTGCATTATTTAAGGACTTGGCTGGATTATTTAAGGACTCTGCTGCATTATTTAAGGACTCTGCTGCATTATTTAAGGACTTTGTTGCATTATTTAAGGACCGTGCTGCATTATTTAAGGACTTTGTTGCATTATTTAAGGACTCTGCTGCATTATTTAAGGACCTGGCTGCGGTATTTCAGCACTCTGCTGAATTATTTAAGGACTTTGCTGCATTATTTATGGACTTTATTGCATTATTTAAGGACTCTGCTGCATTATTTAAGGACTTTGTTGCATTATTTAAGGACTCTGCTGCATCATTTAAGGACTTTGTTGCATTATTTAAGGACTCTACTTCATTATTTAACGACTTTGCTGCATTATTTAAGGACCCTGCTGCGGTATTTCAGTACTCTGCTGCATTATTTAAGGACTCTGCTGCATTATTTAAGGACTTTGTTGCATTATTTAAGGACTCTGCTGCATTATTTAAGGACTTTGTTGCATTATTTAAGGACTCTGCTGCTTTATTTAAGGACCCTGCTGCAGTATTTCAGTAATCTGCTGCATTATTTAAGGACTTTGTTGCATTATTTAAGGACTTGGCTGGATTATTTAAGGACTTTGCTGCATTACTTAAGGACTCTGCTGCATTATTTAAGGACCCTGCTGCGGTATTTCAGCACTCTGCTGAATTATTTAAGGACTTTGCTGCATTATTTATGGACTTTATTGCATTATTTAAGGACTCTGCTGCATTATTTAAGGACTTTGTTGCATTATTTAAGGACTCTGCTGCATTATTCAAGGACTTTGCTGCATTATTTAAGGACTCTGCTGCAGTTTTTAAGGACTTGGCTGGATTATTTAAGGACTCTGCTGAATTATTTAAGGAATGTGCTGCATTATTTAAGGACTCTGCTGCATTATTTAAGGACTTTGTTGCATTATTTAAGGACTTTGTTGCATTATTTAAGGACTCTGCTGCATTATTTAAGGACTTTGCTGCATTATTTAAGGACTTTATTGCATTATTTAAGGACTGTTCTGCATTATTTAAGGACTTTGTTGCATTATTTAAGGACTCTGCTGCATTATTTAAGGATCCTGCTGCGGTATTTCAGTACTCTGCTGCATTTTTTAAGGACTTTGCTGCATTATTTAAGGACTTGGCTGGATTATTTAAGGACTCTGCTGCATTATTTAAGGACTTTGCTGCATTATTTAAGGACTCTGCTGCATCATTTAAGGACTTTGTTGCATTATTTAAGGACTCTACTTCATTATTTAACGACTTTGCTGCATTATTTAAGGACCCTGCTGCGGTATTTCAGTACTCTGCTGCATTAATTAAGGACTCTGCTGCATTATTTAAGGACTTTGTTGCATTATTTAAGGACTCTGCTGCATTATTTAAGGACTTTGTTGCATTATTTAAGGACTCTGCTGCTTTATTTAAGGACCCTGCTGCAGTATTTCAGTAATCTGCTGCATTATTTAAGGACTTTGTTGCATTATTTAAGGACTTGGCTGGATTATTTAAGGACTTTGCTGCATTACTTAAGGACTCTGCTGCATTATTTAAGGACCCTGCTGCGGTATTTCAGCACTCTGCTGAATTATTTAAGGACTTTGCTGCATTATTTATGGACTTTATTGCATTATTTAAGGACTCTGCTGCATTATTTAAGGACTTTGTTGCATTATTTAAGGACTCTGCTGCATTATTCAAGGACTTTGCTGCATTATTTAAGGACTTTTCTGCATTATTTAAGGACTCTGCTGCAATATTTAAGGACTTGGCTGGATTATTTAAGGACTCTGCTGCATTATTTAAGGAATGTGCTGCATTATTTAAGGACTCTGCTGCATTATTTAAGGACTTTCTTGCATTATTTAAGGACTCTGCTGCATTATTTAAGGACTTTGTTGCATTATTTAAGGACTCTGCTGCATTATATAAGGACTTTGCTGCATTATTTAAGGACTTTATTGCATTATTTAAGGACTGTTCTGCATTATTTAAGGACTTTGTTGCATTATTTAAGGACTCTGCTGCATTATTTAAGGATCCTGCTGCGGTATTTCAGTACTCTGCTGCATTATTAAAGGAATTTGCTGCATTATTTATGGACTTTATTGCATTATTTAAAGACTTTGCTGCATTATTTAAGGACTTGGCTGGATTATTTAAGGACTGTGCTGCATTATTTAAGGACTTTGCTGCATTATTTAAGGACTCTGCTGCATTATTTAAGGACTTTGTTGCATTATTTAAGGACTCTGCTGCATTATTTAAGGACTTTGTTGCATTATTTAAGGACTCTGCTGCATTATTTAAGGACCCCGCTGCAGTATTTCAGTAATCTGCTGCATTATCTAAGGACTTTGTTGCATTATTTAAGGACTTGGCTGGATTATTTAAGGACTCTGCTGCATTATTTAAGGACTTTGCTGCATTATTTAAGGACTCTGCTGCATTATTTAAGGACTTTGTTGCATTATTTAAGGACCGTGCTGCATTATTTAAGGACTTTGTTGCATTATTTAAGGACTCTGCTGCATTATTTAAGGACCTGGCTGCGGTATTTCAGCACTCTGCTGAATTATTTAAGGACTTTGCTGCATTATTTATGGACTTTATTGCATTATTTAAGGACTCTGCTGCATTATTTAAGGACTTTGTTGCATTATTTAAGGACTCTGCTGCATCATTTAAGGACTTTGTTGCATTATTTAAGGACTCTACTTCATTATTTAACGACTTTGCTGCATTATTTAAGGACCCTGCTGCGGTATTTCAGTACTCTGCTGCATTATTTAAGGACTCTGCTGCATTATTTAAGGACTTTGTTGCATTATTTAAGGACTCTGCTGCATTATTTAAGGACTTTGTTGCATTATGTAAGGACTCTGCTGCTTTATTTAAGGACCCTGCTGCAGTATTTCAGTAATCTGCTGCATTATTTAAGGACTTTGTTGCATTATTTAAGGACTTGGCTGGATTATTTAAGGACTTTGCTGCATTACTTAAGGACTCTGCTGCATTATTTAAGGACCCTGCTGCGGTATTTCAGCACTCTGCTGAATTATTTAAGGACTTTGCTGCATTATTTATGGACTTTATTGCATTATTTAAGGACTCTGCTGCATTATTTAAGGACTTTGTTGCATTATTTAAGGACTCTGCTGCATTATTCAAGGACTTTGCTGCATTATTTAAGGACTTTTCTGCATTATTTAAGGACTCTGCTGCAATATTTAAGGACTTGGCTGGATTATTTAAGGACTCTGCTGCATTATTTAAGGAATGTGCTGCATTATTTAAGGACTCTGCTGCATTATTTAAGGACTTTCTTGCATTATTTAAGGACTCTGCTGCATTATTTAAGGACTTTGTTGCATTATTTAAGGACTCTGCTGCATTATATAAGGACTTTGCTGCATTATTTAAGGACTTTATTGCATTATTTAAGGACTGTTCTGCATTATTTAAGGACTTTGTTGCATTATTTAAGGACTCTGCTGCATTATTTAAATATCCTGCTGCGGTATTTCAGTACTCTGCTGCATTATTTAAGGAATTTGCTGCATTATTTATGGACTTTATTGCATTATTTAAAGACTTTGCTGCATTATTTAAGGACTTGGCTGGATTATTTAAGGACTGTGCTGCATTATTTAAGGACTTTGCTGCATTATTTAAGGACTCTGCTGCATTATTTAAGGACTTTGTTGCATTATTTAAGGACTCTGCTGCATTATTTAAGGACTTTGTTGCATTATTTAAGGACTCTGCTGCATTATTTAAGGACCCCGCTGCAGTATTTCAGTAATCTGCTGCATTATCTAAGGACTTTGTTGCATTATTTAAGGACTTGGCTGGATTATTTAAGGACTCTGCTGCATTATTTAAGGACTTTGCTGCATTATTTAAGGACTCTGCTGCATTATTTAAGGACTTTGTTGCATTATTTAAGGACCGTGCTGCATTATTTAAGGACTTTGTTGCATTATTTAAGGACTCTGCTGCATTATTTAAGGACCTGGCTGCGGTATTTCAGCACTCTGCTGAATTATTTAAGGACTTTGCTGCATTATTTATGGACTTTATTGCATTATTTAAGGACTCTGCTGCATTATTTAAGGACTTTGTTGCATTATTTAAGGACTCTGCTGCATCATTTAAGGACTTTGTTGCATTATTTAAGGACTCTACTTCATTATTTAACGACTTTGCTGCATTATTTAAGGACCCTGCTGCGGTATTTCAGTACTCTGCTGCATTATTTAAGGACTCTGCTGCATTATTTAAGGACTTTGTTGCATTATTTAAGGACTCTGCTGCATTATTTAAGGACTTTGTTGCATTATTTAAGGACTCTGCTGCTTTATTTAAGGACCCTGCTGCAGTATTTCAGTAATCTGCTGCATTATTTAAGGACTTTGTTGCATTATTTAAGGACTTGGCTGGATTATTTAAGGACTTTGCTGCATTACTTAAGGACTCTGCTGCATTATTTAAGGACCCTGCTGCGGTATTTCAGCACTCTGCTGAATTATTTAAGGACTTTGCTGCATTATTTATGGACTTTATTGCATTATTTAAGGACTCTGCTGCATTATTTAAGGACTTTGTTGCATTATTTAAGGACTCTGCTGCATTATTCAAGGACTTTGCTGCATTATTTAAGGACTCTGCTGCAGTTTTTAAGGACTTGGCTGGATTATTTAAGGACTCTGCTGAATTATTTAAGGAATGTGCTGCATTATTTAAGGACTCTGCTGCATTATTTAAGGACTTTGTTGCATTATTTAAGGACTTTGTTGCATTATTTAAGGACTCTGCTGCATTATTTAAGGACTTTGCTGCATTATTTAAGGACTTTATTGCATTATTTAAGGACTGTTCTGCATTATTTAAGGACTTTGTTGCATTATTTAAGGACTCTGCTGCATTATTTAAGGATCCTGCTGCGGTATTTCAGTACTCTGCTGCATTTTTTAAGGACTTTGCTGCATTATTTAAGGACTTGGCTGGATTATTTAAGGACTCTGCTGCATTATTTAAGGACTTTGCTGCATTATTTAAGGACTCTGCTGCATTATTTAAGGACTTTGTTGCATTATTTAAGGACCCTGCTGCATTATTTAAGGACTTTGTTGCATTATTTAAGGACTCTGCTGCATTATTCAAGGACTTTGCTGCATTATTTAAGGACTCTGCTGCAGTTTTTAAGGACTCTGCTGCATTATTTAAGGACTTTTCTGCATTATTTAAGGACTCTGCTGCAATATTTAAGGACTTGGCTGGATTATTTAAGGACTCTGCTGCATTATTTAAGGACTTTTCTGCATTATTTAAGGACTCTGCTGCATTATTTAAGGACTTTGTTGCATTATTTAAGGACCGTGCTGCATTATTTAAGGACTTTGTTGCATTATTTAAGGACTCTGCTGCATTATTTAAGGACCCTGCTGCGGTATTTCAGCACTCTGCTGAATTATTTAAGGACTTTGCTGCATTATTTATGGACTTTATTGCATTATTTAAAGACTTTGCTGCATTATTTAAGGACTTGGCTGGATTAATTAAGGACTGTGCTGCATTATTTAAGGACTTTGCTGCATTATTTAAGGACTCTGCTGCATTATTTAAGGACTTTGTTGCATTATTTAAGGACTCTGCTGCATTATTTAAGGACTTTGTTGCATTATTTAAGGACTCTGCTGCATTACTTAAGGACCCTGCTGCAGTATTTCAGTAATCTGCTGCATTATTTAAGGACTTTGTTGCATTATTTAAGGACTTGGCTGGATTATTTAAGGACTCTGCTGCATTATTTAAGGACTCTGCTGCATTATTTAAGGACTTTGTTGCATTATTTAAGGACCGTGCTGCATTATTTAAGGACTTTGTTGCATTATTTAAGGACTCTGCTGCATTATTTAAGGACCTGTCTGCGGTATTTCAGCACTCTGCTGAATTATTTAAGGACTTTGCTGCATTATTTATGGACTTTATTGCATTATTTAAGGACTCTGCTGCATTATTTAAGGACTTTGTTGCATTATTTAAGGACTCTGCTGCATCATTTAAGGACTTTGTTGCATTATTTAAGGACTCTACTTCATTATTTAACGACTTTGCTGCATTATTTAAGGACCCTGCTGCGGTATTTCAGTACTCTGCTGCATTATTTAAGGACTCTGCTGCATTATTTAAGGACTTTGTTGCATTATTTAAGGACTCTGCTGCATTATTTAAGGACTTTGTTGCATTATTTAAGGACTCTGCTGCTTTATTTAAGGACCCTGCTGCAGTATTTCAGTAATCTGCTGCATTATTTAAGGACTTTGTTGCATTATTTAAGGACTTGGCTGGATTATTTAAGGACTTTGCTGCATTACTTAAGGACTCTGCTGCATTATTTAAGGACCCTGCTGCGGTATTTCAGCACTCTGCTGAATTATTTAAGGACTTTGCTGCATTATTTATGGACTTTATTGCATTATTTAAGGACTCTGCTGCATTATTTAAGGACTTTGTTGCATTATTTAAGGACTCTGCTGCATTATTCAAGGACTTTGCTGCATTATTTAAGGACTCTGCTGCATTACTTAAGGACCCTGCTGCAGTATTTCAGTAATCTGCTGCATTATTTAAGGACTTTGTTGCATTATTTAAGGACTTGGCTGGATTATTTAAGGACTCTGCTGCATTATTTAAGGACTCTGCTGCATTATTTAAGGACTTTGTTGCATTATTTAAGGACCGTGCTGCATTATTTAAGGACTTTGTTGCATTATTTAAGGACTCTGCTGCATTATTTAAGGACCTGGCTGCGGTATTTCAGCACTCTGCTGAATTATTTAAGGACTTTGCTGCATTATTTATGGACTTTATTGCATTATTTAAGGACTCTGCTGCATTATTTAAGGACTTTGTTGCATTATTTAAGGACTCTGCTGCATCATTTAAGGACTTTGTTGCATTATTTAAGGACTCTACTTCATTATTTAACGACTTTGCTGCATTATTTAAGGACCCTGCTGCGGTATTTCAGTACTCTGCTGCATTATTTAAGGACTCTGCTGCATTATTTAAGGACTTTGTTGCATTATTTAAGGACTCTGCTGCATTATTTAAGGACTTTGTTGCATTATTTAAGGACTCTGCTGCTTTATTTAAGGACCCTGCTGCAGTATTTCAGTAATCTGCTGCATTATTTAAGGACTTTGTTGCATTATTTAAGGACTTGGCTGGATTATTTAAGGACTTTGCTGCATTACTTAAGGACTCTGCTGCATTATTTAAGGACCCTGCTGCGGTATTTCAGCACTCTGCTGAATTATTTAAGGACTTTGCTGCATTATTTATGGACTTTATTGCATTATTTAAGGACTCTGCTGCATTATTTAAGGACTTTGTTGCATTATTTAAGGACTCTGCTGCATTATTCAAGGACTTTGCTGCATTATTTAAGGACTCTGCTGCAGTTTTTAAGGACTTGGCTGGATTATTTAAGGACTCTGCTGAATTATTTAAGGAATGTGCTGCATTATTTAAGGACTCTGCTGCATTATTTAAGGACTTTGTTGCATTATTTAAGGACTTTGTTGCATTATTTAAGGACTCTGCTGCATTATTTAAGGACTTTGCTGCATTATTTAAGGACTTTATTGCATTATTTAAGGACTGTTCTGCATTATTTAAGGACTTTGTTGCATTATTTAAGGACTCTGCTGCATTATTTAAGGATCCTGCTGCGGTATTTCAGTACTCTGCTGCATTTTTTAAGGACTTTGCTGCATTATTTAAGGACTTGGCTGGATTATTTAAGGACTCTGCTGCATTATTTAAGGACTTTGCTGCATTATTTAAGGACTCTGCTGCATCATTTAAGGACTTTGTTGCATTATTTAAGGACTCTACTTCATTATTTAACGACTTTGCTGCATTATTTAAGGACCCTGCTGCGGTATTTCAGTACTCTGCTGCATTAATTAAGGACTCTGCTGCATTATTTAAGGACTTTGTTGCATTATTTAAGGACTCTGCTGCATTATTTAAGGACTTTGTTGCATTATTTAAGGACTCTGCTGCTTTATTTAAGGACCCTGCTGCAGTATTTCAGTAATCTGCTGCATTATTTAAGGACTTTGTTGCATTATTTAAGGACTTGGCTGGATTATTTAAGGACTTTGCTGCATTACTTAAGGACTCTGCTGCATTATTTAAGGACCCTGCTGCGGTATTTCAGCACTCTGCTGAATTATTTAAGGACTTTGCTGCATTATTTATGGACTTTATTGCATTATTTAAGGACTCTGCTGCATTATTTAAGGACTTTGTTGCATTATTTAAGGACTCTGCTGCATTATTCAAGGACTTTGCTGCATTATTTAAGGACTCTGCTGCATTACTTAAGGACCCTGCTGCAGTATTTCAGTAATCTGCTGCATTATTTAAGGACTTTGTTGCATTATTTAAGGACTTGGCTGGATTATTTAAGGACTCTGCTGCATTATTTAAGGACTCTGCTGCATTATTTAAGGACTTTGTTGCATTATTTAAGGACCGTGCTGCATTATTTAAGGACTTTGTTGCATTATTTAAGGACTCTGCTGCATTATTTAAGGACCTGGCTGCGGTATTTCAGCACTCTGCTGAATTATTTAAGGACTTTGCTGCATTATTTATGGACTTTATTGCATTATTTAAGGACTCTGCTGCATTATTTAAGGACTTTGTTGCATTATTTAAGGACTCTGCTGCATCATTTAAGGACTTTGTTGCATTATTTAAGGACTCTACTTCATTATTTAACGACTTTGCTGCATTATTTAAGGACCCTGCTGCGGTATTTCAGTACTCTGCTGCATTATTTAAGGACTCTGCTGCATTATTTAAGGACTTTGTTGCATTATTTAAGGACTCTGCTGCATTATTTAAGGACTTTGTTGCATTATTTAAGGACTCTGCTGCTTTATTTAAGGACCCTGCTGCAGTATTTCAGTAATCTGCTGCATTATTTAAGGACTTTGTTGCATTATTTAAGGACTTGGCTGGATTATTTAAGGACTTTGCTGCATTACTTAAGGACTCTGCTGCATTATTTAAGGACCCTGCTGCGGTATTTCAGCACTCTGCTGAATTATTTAAGGACTTTGCTGCATTATTTATGGACTTTATTGCATTATTTAAGGACTCTGCTGCATTATTTAAGGACTTTGTTGCATTATTTAAGGACTCTGCTGCATTATTCAAGGACTTTGCTGCATTATTTAAGGACTCTGCTGCAGTTTTTAAGGACTTGGCTGGATTATTTAAGGACTCTGCTGAATTATTTAAGGAATGTGCTGCATTATTTAAGGACTCTGCTGCATTATTTAAGGACTTTGTTGCATTATTTAAGGACTTTGTTGCATTATTTAAGGACTCTGCTGCATTATTTAAGGACTTTGCTGCATTATTTAAGGACTTTATTGCATTATTTAAGGACTGTTCTGCATTATTTAAGGACTTTGTTGCATTATTTAAGGACTCTGCTGCATTATTTAAGGATCCTGCTGCGGTATTTCAGTACTCTGCTGCATTTTTTAAGGACTTTGCTGCATTATTTAAGGACTTGGCTGGATTATTTAAGGACTCTGCTGCATTATTTAAGGACTTTGCTGCATTATTTAAGGACTCTGCTGCATCATTTAAGGACTTTGTTGCATTATTTAAGGACTCTACTTCATTATTTAACGACTTTGCTGCATTATTTAAGGACCCTGCTGCGGTATTTCAGTACTCTGCTGCATTAATTAAGGACTCTGCTGCATTATTTAAGGACTTTGTTGCATTATTTAAGGACTCTGCTGCATTATTTAAGGACTTTGTTGCATTATTTAAGGACTCTGCTGCTTTATTTAAGGACCCTGCTGCAGTATTTCAGTAATCTGCTGCATTATTTAAGGACTTTGTTGCATTATTTAAGGACTTGGCTGGATTATTTAAGGACTTTGCTGCATTACTTAAGGACTCTGCTGCATTATTTAAGGACCCTGCTGCGGTATTTCAGCACTCTGCTGAATTATTTAAGGACTTTGCTGCATTATTTATGGACTTTATTGCATTATTTAAGGACTCTGCTGCATTATTTAAGGACTTTGTTGCATTATTTAAGGACTCTGCTGCATTATTCAAGGACTTTGCTGCATTATTTAAGGACTTTTCTGCATTATTTAAGGACTCTGCTGCAATATTTAAGGACTTGGCTGGATTATTTAAGGACTCTGCTGCATTATTTAAGGAATGTGCTGCATTATTTAAGGACTCTGCTGCATTATTTAAGGACTTTCTTGCATTATTTAAGGACTCTGCTGCATTATTTAAGGACTTTGTTGCATTATTTAAGGACTCTGCTGCATTATATAAGGACTTTGCTGCATTATTTAAGGACTTTATTGCATTATTTAAGGACTGTTCTGCATTATTTAAGGACTTTGTTGCATTATTTAAGGACTCTGCTGCATTATTTAAGGATCCTGCTGCGGTATTTCAGTACTCTGCTGCATTATTAAAGGAATTTGCTGCATTATTTATGGACTTTATTGCATTATTTAAAGACTTTGCTGCATTATTTAAGGACTTGGCTGGATTATTTAAGGACTGTGCTGCATTATTTAAGGACTTTGCTGCATTATTTAAGGACTCTGCTGCATTATTTAAGGACTTTGTTGCATTATTTAAGGACTCTGCTGCATTATTTAAGGACTTTGTTGCATTATTTAAGGACTCTGCTGCATTATTTAAGGACCCCGCTGCAGTATTTCAGTAATCTGCTGCATTATCTAAGGACTTTGTTGCATTATTTAAGGACTTGGCTGGATTATTTAAGGACTCTGCTGCATTATTTAAGGACTTTGCTGCATTATTTAAGGACTCTGCTGCATTATTTAAGGACTTTGTTGCATTATTTAAGGACCGTGCTGCATTATTTAAGGACTTTGTTGCATTATTTAAGGACTCTGCTGCATTATTTAAGGACCTGGCTGCGGTATTTCAGCACTCTGCTGAATTATTTAAGGACTTTGCTGCATTATTTATGGACTTTATTGCATTATTTAAGGACTCTGCTGCATTATTTAAGGACTTTGTTGCATTATTTAAGGACTCTGCTGCATCATTTAAGGACTTTGTTGCATTATTTAAGGACTCTACTTCATTATTTAACGACTTTGCTGCATTATTTAAGGACCCTGCTGCGGTATTTCAGTACTCTGCTGCATTATTTAAGGACTCTGCTGCATTATTTAAGGACTTTGTTGCATTATTTAAGGACTCTGCTGCATTATTTAAGGACTTTGTTGCATTATTTAAGGACTCTGCTGCTTTATTTAAGGACCCTGCTGCAGTATTTCAGTAATCTGCTGCATTATTTAAGGACTTTGTTGCATTATTTAAGGACTTGGCTGGATTATTTAAGGACTTTGCTGCATTACTTAAGGACTCTGCTGCATTATTTAAGGACCCTGCTGCGGTATTTCAGCACTCTGCTGAATTATTTAAGGACTTTGCTGCATTATTTATGGACTTTATTGCATTATTTAAGGACTCTGCTGCATTATTTAAGGACTTTGTTGCATTATTTAAGGACTCTGCTGCATTATTCAAGGACTTTGCTGCATTATTTAAGGACTCTGCTGCAGTTTTTAAGGACTTGGCTGGATTATTTAAGGACTCTGCTGAATTATTTAAGGAATGTGCTGCATTATTTAAGGACTCTGCTGCATTATTTAAGGACTTTGTTGCATTATTTAAGGACTTTGTTGCATTATTTAAGGACTCTGCTGCATTATTTAAGGACTTTGCTGCATTATTTAAGGACTTTATTGCATTATTTAAGGACTGTTCTGCATTATTTAAGGACTTTGTTGCATTATTTAAGGACTCTGCTGCATTATTTAAGGATCCTGCTGCGGTATTTCAGTACTCTGCTGCATTTTTTAAGGACTTTGCTGCATTATTTAAGGACTTGGCTGGATTATTTAAGGACTCTGCTGCATTATTTAAGGACTTTGCTGCATTATTTAAGGACTCTGCTGCATTATTTAAGGACTTTGTTGCATTATTTAAGGACCCTGCTGCATTATTTAAGGACTTTGTTGCATTATTTAAGGACTCTGCTGCATTATTCAAGGACTTTGCTGCATTATTTAAGGACTCTGCTGCAGTTTTTAAGGACTCTGCTGCATTATTTAAGGACTTTTCTGCATTATTTAAGGACTCTGCTGCAATATTTAAGGACTTGGCTGGATTATTTAAGGACTCTGCTGCATTATTTAAGGACTTTGCTGCATTATTTAAGGACTCTGCTGCATTATTTAAGGACTTTGTTGCATTATTTAAGGACCGTGCTGCATTATTTAAGGACTTTGTTGCATTATTTAAGGACTCTGCTGCATTATTTAAGGACCCTGCTGCGGTATTTCAGCACTCTGCTGAATTATTTAAGGACTTTGCTGCATTATTTATGGACTTTATTGCATTATTTAAAGACTTTGCTGCATTATTTAAGGACTTGGCTGGATTAATTAAGGACTGTGCTGCATTATTTAAGGACTTTGCTGCATTATTTAAGGACTCTGCTGCATTATTTAAGGACTTTGTTGCATTATTTAAGGACTCTGCTGCATTATTTAAGGACTTTGTTGCATTATTTAAGGACTCTGCTGCATTACTTAAGGACCCTGCTGCAGTATTTCAGTAATCTGCTGCATTATTTAAGGACTTTGTTGCATTATTTAAGGACTTGGCTGGATTATTTAAGGACTCTGCTGCATTATTTAAGGACTCTGCTGCATTATTTAAGGACTTTGTTGCATTATTTAAGGACCGTGCTGCATTATTTAAGGACTTTGTTGCATTATTTAAGGACTCTGCTGCATTATTTAAGGACCTGGCTGCGGTATTTCAGCACTCTGCTGAATTATTTAAGGACTTTGCTGCATTATTTATGGACTTTATTGCATTATTTAAGGACTCTGCTGCATTATTTAAGGACTTTGTTGCATTATTTAAGGACTCTGCTGCATCATTTAAGGACTTTGTTGCATTATTTAAGGACTCTACTTCATTATTTAACGACTTTGCTGCATTATTTAAGGACCCTGCTGCGGTATTTCAGTACTCTGCTGCATTATTTAAGGACTCTGCTGCATTATTTAAGGACTTTGTTGCATTATTTAAGGACTCTGCTGCATTATTTAAGGACTTTGTTGCATTATTTAAGGACTCTGCTGCTTTATTTAAGGACCCTGCTGCAGTATTTCAGTAATCTGCTGCATTATTTAAGGACTTTGTTGCATTATTTAAGGACTTGGCTGGATTATTTAAGGACTTTGCTGCATTACTTAAGGACTCTGCTGCATTATTTAAGGACCCTGCTGCGGTATTTCAGCACTCTGCTGAATTATTTAAGGACTTTGCTGCATTATTTATGGACTTTATTGCATTATTTAAGGACTCTGCTGCATTATTTAAGGACTTTGTTGCATTATTTAAGGACTCTGCTGCATTATTCAAGGACTTTGCTGCATTATTTAAGGACTCTGCTGCATTACTTAAGGACCCTGCTGCAGTATTTCAGTAATCTGCTGCATTATTTAAGGACTTTGTTGCATTATTTAAGGACTTGGCTGGATTATTTAAGGACTCTGCTGCATTATTTAAGGACTCTGCTGCATTATTTAAGGACTTTGTTGCATTATTTAAGGACCGTGCTGCATTATTTAAGGACTTTGTTGCATTATTTAAGGACTCTGCTGCATTATTTAAGGACCTGGCTGCGGTATTTCAGCACTCTGCTGAATTATTTAAGGACTTTGCTGCATTATTTATGGACTTTATTGCATTATTTAAGGACTCTGCTGCATTATTTAAGGACTTTGTTGCATTATTTAAGGACTCTGCTGCATCATTTAAGGACTTTGTTGCATTATTTAAGGACTCTACTTCATTATTTAACGACTTTGCTGCATTATTTAAGGACCCTGCTGCGGTATTTCAGTACTCTGCTGCATTATTTAAGGACTCTGCTGCATTATTTAAGGACTTTGTTGCATTATTTAAGGACTCTGCTGCATTATTTAAGGACTTTGTTGCATTATTTAAGGACTCTGCTGCTTTATTTAAGGACCCTGCTGCAGTATTTCAGTAATCTGCTGCATTATTTAAGGACTTTGTTGCATTATTTAAGGACTTGGCTGGATTATTTAAGGACTTTGCTGCATTACTTAAGGACTCTGCTGCATTATTTAAGGACCCTGCTGCGGTATTTCAGCACTCTGCTGAATTATTTAAGGACTTTGCTGCATTATTTATGGACTTTATTGCATTATTTAAGGACTCTGCTGCATTATTTAAGGACTTTGTTGCATTATTTAAGGACTCTGCTGCATTATTCAAGGACTTTGCTGCATTATTTAAGGACTCTGCTGCAGTTTTTAAGGACTTGGCTGGATTATTTAAGGACTCTGCTGAATTATTTAAGGAATGTGCTGCATTATTTAAGGACTCTGCTGCATTATTTAAGGACTTTGTTGCATTATTTAAGGACTTTGTTGCATTATTTAAGGACTCTGCTGCATTATTTAAGGACTTTGCTGCATTATTTAAGGACTTTATTGCATTATTTAAGGACTGTTCTGCATTATTTAAGGACTTTGTTGCATTATTTAAGGACTCTGCTGCATTATTTAAGGATCCTGCTGCGGTATTTCAGTACTCTGCTGCATTTTTTAAGGACTTTGCTGCATTATTTAAGGACTTGGCTGGATTATTTAAGGACTCTGCTGCATTATTTAAGGACTTTGCTGCATTATTTAAGGACTCTGCTGCATCATTTAAGGACTTTGTTGCATTATTTAAGGACTCTACTTCATTATTTAACGACTTTGCTGCATTATTTAAGGACCCTGCTGCGGTATTTCAGTACTCTGCTGCATTAATTAAGGACTCTGCTGCATTATTTAAGGACTTTGTTGCATTATTTAAGGACTCTGCTGCATTATTTAAGGACTTTGTTGCATTATTTAAGGACTCTGCTGCTTTATTTAAGGACCCTGCTGCAGTATTTCAGTAATCTGCTGCATTATTTAAGGACTTTGTTGCATTATTTAAGGACTTGGCTGGATTATTTAAGGACTTTGCTGCATTACTTAAGGACTCTGCTGCATTATTTAAGGACCCTGCTGCGGTATTTCAGCACTCTGCTGAATTATTTAAGGACTATGCTGCATTATTTATGGACTTTATTGCATTATTTAAGGACTCTGCTGCATTATTTAAGGACTTTGTTGCATTATTTAAGGACTCTGCTGCATTATTCAAGGACTTTGCTGCATTATTTAAGGACTTTTCTGCATTATTTAAGGACTCTGCTGCAATATTTAAGGACTTGGCTGGATTATTTAAGGACTCTGCTGCATTATTTAAGGAATGTGCTGCATTATTTAAGGACTCTGCTGCATTATTTAAGGACTTTCTTGCATTATTTAAGGACTCTGCTGCATTATTTAAGGACTTTGTTGCATTATTTAAGGACTCTGCTGCATTATATAAGGACTTTGCTGCATTATTTAAGGACTTTATTGCATTATTTAAGGACTGTTCTGCATTATTTAAGGACTTTGTTGCATTATTTAAGGACTCTGCTGCATTATTTAAGGATCCTGATGCGGTATTTCAGTACTCTGCTGCATTATTTAAGGAATTTGCTGCATTATTTATGGACTTTATTGCATTATTTAAAGACTTTGCTGCATTATTTAAGGACTTGGCTGGATTATTTAAGGACTGTGCTGCATTATTTAAGGACTTTGCTGCATTATTTAAGGACTCTGCTGCATTATTTAAGGACTTTGTTGCATTATTTAAGGACTCTGCTGCATTATTTAAGGACTTTGTTGCATTATTTAAGGACTCTGCTGCATTATTTAAGGACCCCGCTGCAGTATTTCAGTAATCTGCTGCATTATCTAAGGACTTTGTTGCATTATTTAAGGACTTGGCTGGATTATTTAAGGACTCTGCTGCATTATTTAAGGACTTTGCTGCATTATTTAAGGACTCTGCTGCATTATTTAAGGACTTTGTTGCATTATTTAAGGACCGTGCTGCATTATTTAAGGACTTTGTTGCATTATTTAAGGACTCTGCTGCATTATTTAAGGACCTGGCTGCGGTATTTCAGCACTCTGCTGAATTATTTAAGGACTTTGCTGCATTATTTATGGACTTTATTGCATTATTTAAGGACTCTGCTGCATTATTTAAGGACTTTGTTGCATTATTTAAGGACTCTGCTGCATCATTTAAGGACTTTGTTGCATTATTTAAGGACTCTACTTCATTATTTAACGACTTTGCTGCATTATTTAAGGACCCTGCTGCGGTATTTCAGTACTCTGCTGCATTATTTAAGGACTCTGCTGCATTATTTAAGGACTTTGTTGCATTATTTAAGGACTCTGCTGCATTATTTAAGGACTTTGTTGCATTATTTAAGGACTCTGCTGCTTTATTTAAGGACCCTGCTGCAGTATTTCAGTAATCTGCTGCATTATTTAAGGACTTTGTTGCATTATTTAAGGACTTGGCTGGATTATTTAAGGACTTTGCTGCATTACTTAAGGACTCTGCTGCATTATTTAAGGACCCTGCTGCGGTATTTCAGCACTCTGCTGAATTATTTAAGGACTTTGCTGCATTATTTATGGACTTTATTGCATTATTTAAGGACTCTGCTGCATTATTTAAGGACTTTGTTGCATTATTTAAGGACTCTGCTGCATTATTCAAGGACTTTGCTGCATTATTTAAGGACTCTGCTGCAGTTTTTAAGGACTTGGCTGGATTATTTAAGGACTCTGCTGAATTATTTAAGGAATGTGCTGCATTATTTAAGGACTCTGCTGCATTATTTAAGGACTTTGTTGCATTATTTAAGGACTTTGTTGCATTATTTAAGGACTCTGCTGCATTATTTAAGGACTTTGCTGCATTATTTAAGGACTTTATTGCATTATTTAAGGACTGTTCTGCATTATTTAAGGACTTTGTTGCATTATTTAAGGACTCTGCTGCATTATTTAAGGATCCTGCTGCGGTATTTCAGTACTCTGCTGCATTTTTTAAGGACTTTGCTGCATTATTTAAGGACTTGGCTGGATTATTTAAGGACTCTGCTGCATTATTTAAGGACTTTGCTGCATTATTTAAGGACTCTGCTGCATTATTTAAGGACTTTGTTGCATTATTTAAGGACCCTGCTGCATTATTTAAGGACTTTGTTGCATTATTTAAGGACTCTGCTGCATTATTCAAGGACTTTGCTGCATTATTTAAGGACTCTGCTGCAGTTTTTAAGGACTCTGCTGCATTATTTAAGGACTTTTCTGCATTATTTAAGGACTCTGCTGCAATATTTAAGGACTTGGCTGGATTATTTAAGGACTCTGCTGCATTATTTAAGGACTTTGCTGCATTATTTAAGGACTCTGCTGCATTATTTAAGGACTTTGTTGCATTATTTAAGGACCGTGCTGCATTATTTAAGGACTTTGTTGCATTATTTAAGGACTCTGCTGCATTATTTAAGGACCCTGCTGCGGTATTTCAGCACTCTGCTGAATTATTTAAGGACTTTGCTGCATTATTTATGGACTTTATTGCATTATTTAAAGACTTTGCTGCATTATTTAAGGACTTGGCTGGATTAATTAAGGACTGTGCTGCATTATTTAAGGACTTTGCTGCATTATTTAAGGACTCTGCTGCATTATTTAAGGACTTTGTTGCATTATTTAAGGACTCTGCTGCATTATTTAAGGACTTTGTTGCATTATTTAAGGACTCTGCTGCATTACTTAAGGACCCTGCTGCAGTATTTCAGTAATCTGCTGCATTATTTAAGGACTTTGTTGCATTATTTAAGGACTTGGCTGGATTATTTAAGGACTCTGCTGCATTATTTAAGGACTCTGCTGCATTATTTAAGGACTTTGTTGCATTATTTAAGGACCGTGCTGCATTATTTAAGGACTTTGTTGCATTATTTAAGGACTCTGCTGCATTATTTAAGGACCTGGCTGCGGTATTTCAGCACTCTGCTGAATTATTTAAGGACTTTGCTGCATTATTTATGGACTTTATTGCATTATTTAAGGACTCTGCTGCATTATTTAAGGACTTTGTTGCATTATTTAAGGACTCTGCTGCATCATTTAAGGACTTTGTTGCATTATTTAAGGACTCTACTTCATTATTTAACGACTTTGCTGCATTATTTAAGGACCCTGCTGCGGTATTTCAGTACTCTGCTGCATTATTTAAGGACTCTGCTGCATTATTTAAGGACTTTGTTGCATTATTTAAGGACTCTGCTGCATTATTTAAGGACTTTGTTGCATTATTTAAGGACTCTGCTGCTTTATTTAAGGACCCTGCTGCAGTATTTCAGTAATCTGCTGCATTATTTAAGGACTTTGTTGCATTATTTAAGGACTTGGCTGGATTATTTAAGGACTTTGCTGCATTACTTAAGGACTCTGCTGCATTATTTAAGGACCCTGCTGCGGTATTTCAGCACTCTGCTGAATTATTTAAGGACTTTGCTGCATTATTTATGGACTTTATTGCATTATTTAAGGACTCTGCTGCATTATTTAAGGACTTTGTTGCATTATTTAAGGACTCTGCTGCATTATTCAAGGACTTTGCTGCATTATTTAAGGACTCTGCTGCATTACTTAAGGACCCTGCTGCAGTATTTCAGTAATCTGCTGCATTATTTAAGGACTTTGTTGCATTATTTAAGGACTTGGCTGGATTATTTAAGGACTCTGCTGCATTATTTAAGGACTCTGCTGCATTATTTAAGGACTTTGTTGCATTATTTAAGGACCGTGCTGCATTATTTAAGGACTTTGTTGCATTATTTAAGGACTCTGCTGCATTATTTAAGGACCTGGCTGCGGTATTTCAGCACTCTGCTGAATTATTTAAGGACTTTGCTGCATTATTTATGGACTTTATTGCATTATTTAAGGACTCTGCTGCATTATTTAAGGACTTTGTTGCATTATTTAAGGACTCTGCTGCATCATTTAAGGACTTTGTTGCATTATTTAAGGACTCTACTTCATTATTTAACGACTTTGCTGCATTATTTAAGGACCCTGCTGCGGTATTTCAGTACTCTGCTGCATTATTTAAGGACTCTGCTGCATTATTTAAGGACTTTGTTGCATTATTTAAGGACTCTGCTGCATTATTTAAGGACTTTGTTGCATTATTTAAGGACTCTGCTGCTTTATTTAAGGACCCTGCTGCAGTATTTCAGTAATCTGCTGCATTATTTAAGGACTTTGTTGCATTATTTAAGGACTTGGCTGGATTATTTAAGGACTTTGCTGCATTACTTAAGGACTCTGCTGCATTATTTAAGGACCCTGCTGCGGTATTTCAGCACTCTGCTGAATTATTTAAGGACTTTGCTGCATTATTTATGGACTTTATTGCATTATTTAAGGACTCTGCTGCATTATTTAAGGACTTTGTTGCATTATTTAAGGACTCTGCTGCATTATTCAAGGACTTTGCTGCATTATTTAAGGACTCTGCTGCAGTTTTTAAGGACTTGGCTGGATTATTTAAGGACTCTGCTGAATTATTTAAGGAATGTGCTGCATTATTTAAGGACTCTGCTGCATTATTTAAGGACTTTGTTGCATTATTTAAGGACTTTGTTGCATTATTTAAGGACTCTGCTGCATTATTTAAGGACTTTGCTGCATTATTTAAGGACTTTATTGCATTATTTAAGGACTGTTCTGCATTATTTAAGGACTTTGTTGCATTATTTAAGGACTCTGCTGCATTATTTAAGGATCCTGCTGCGGTATTTCAGTACTCTGCTGCATTTTTTAAGGACTTTGCTGCATTATTTAAGGACTTGGCTGGATTATTTAAGGACTCTGCTGCATTATTTAAGGACTTTGCTGCATTATTTAAGGACTCTGCTGCATTATTTAAGGACTTTGTTGCATTATTTAAGGACCCTGCTGCATTATTTAAGGACTTTGTTGCATTATTTAAGGACTCTGCTGCATTATTCAAGGACTTTACTGCATTATTTAAGGACCCTGCTGCGGTATTTCAGCACTCTGCTGAATTATTTAAGGACTTTGCTGCATTATTTATGGACTTTATTGCATTATTTAAGGACTCTGCTGCATTATTTAAGGACTTTGTTGCATTATTTAAGGACTCTGCTGCATTATTCAAGGACTTTGCTGCATTATTTAAGGACTTTTCTGCATTATTTAAGGACTCTGCTGCAATATTTAAGGACTTGGCTGGATTATTTAAGGACTCTGCTGCATTATTTAAGGAATGTGCTGCATTATTTAAGGACTCTGCTGCATTATTTAAGGACTTTCTTGCATTATTTAAGGACTCTGCTGCATTATTTAAGGACTTTGTTGCATTATTTAAGGACTCTGCTGCATTATATAAGGACTTTGCTGCATTATTTAAGGACTTTATTGCATTATTTAAGGACTGTTCTGCATTATTTAAGGACTTTGTTGCATTATTTAAGGACTCTGCTGCATTATTTAAGGATCCTGCTGCGGTATTTCAGTACTCTGCTGCATTATTTAAGGAATTTGCTGCATTATTTATGGACTTTATTGCATTATTTAAAGACTTTGCTGCATTATTTAAGGACTTGGCTGGATTATTTAAGGACTGTGCTGCATTATTTAAGGACTTTGCTGCATTATTTAAGGACTCTGCTGCATTATTTAAGGACTTTGTTGCATTATTTAAGGACTCTGCTGCATTATTTAAGGACTTTGTTGCATTATTTAAGGACTCTGCTGCATTATTTAAGGACCCCGCTGCAGTATTTCAGTAATCTGCTGCATTATCTAAGGACTTTGTTGCATTATTTAAGGACTTGGCTGGATTATTTAAGGACTCTGCTGCATTATTTAAGGACTTTGCTGCATTATTTAAGGACTCTGCTGCATTATTTAAGGACTTTGTTGCATTATTTAAGGACCGTGCTGCATTATTTAAGGACTTTGTTGCATTATTTAAGGACTCTGCTGCATTATTTAAGGACCTGGCTGCGGTATTTCAGCACTCTGCTGAATTATTTAAGGACTTTGCTGCATTATTTATGGACTTTATTGCATTATTTAAGGACTCTGCTGCATTATTTAAGGACTTTGTTGCATTATTTAAGGACTCTGCTGCATCATTTAAGGACTTTGTTGCATTATTTAAGGACTCTACTTCATTATTTAACGACTTTGCTGCATTATTTAAGGACCCTGCTGCGGTATTTCAGTACTCTGCTGCATTATTTAAGGACTCTGCTGCATTATTTAAGGACTTTGTTGCATTATTTAAGGACTCTGCTGCATTATTTAAGGACTTTGTTGCATTATTTAAGGACTCTGCTGCTTTATTTAAGGACCCTGCTGCAGTATTTCAGTAATCTGCTGCATTATTTAAGGACTTTGTTGCATTATTTAAGGACTTGGCTGGATTATTTAAGGACTTTGCTGCATTACTTAAGGACTCTGCTGCATTATTTAAGGACCCTGCTGCGGTATTTCAGCACTCTGCTGAATTATTTAAGGACTTTGCTGCATTATTTATGGACTTTATTGCATTATTTAAGGACTCTGCTGCATTATTTAAGGACTTTGTTGCATTATTTAAGGACTCTGCTGCATTATTCAAGGACTTTGCTGCATTATTTAAGGACTCTGCTGCAGTTTTTAAGGACTTGGCTGGATTATTTAAGGACTCTGCTGAATTATTTAAGGAATGTGCTGCATTATTTAAGGACTCTGCTGCATTATTTAAGGACTTTGTTGCATTATTTAAGGACTTTGTTGCATTATTTAAGGACTCTGCTGCATTATTTAAGGACTTTGCTGCATTATTTAAGGACTTTATTGCATTATTTAAGGACTGTTCTGCATTATTTAAGGACTTTGTTGCATTATTTAAGGACTCTGCTGCATTATTTAAGGATCCTGCTGCGGTATTTCAGTACTCTGCTGCATTTTTTAAGGACTTTGCTGCATTATTTAAGGACTTGGCTGGATTATTTAAGGACTCTGCTGCATTATTTAAGGACTTTGCTGCATTATTTAAGGACTCTGCTGCATTATTTAAGGACTTTGTTGCATTATTTAAGGACCCTGCTGCATTATTTAAGGACTTTGTTGCATTATTTAAGGACTCTGCTGCATTATTCAAGGACTTTGCTGCATTATTTAAGGACTCTGCTGCAGTTTTTAAGGACTCTGCTGCATTATTTAAGGACTTTTCTGCATTATTTAAGGACTCTGCTGCAATATTTAAGGACTTGGCTGGATTATTTAAGGACTCTGCTGCATTATTTAAGGACTTTGCTGCATTATTTAAGGACTCTGCTGCATTATTTAAGGACTTTGTTGCATTATTTAAGGACCGTGCTGCATTATTTAAGGACTTTGTTGCATTATTTAAGGACTCTGCTGCATTATTTAAGGACCCTGCTGCGGTATTTCAGCACTCTGCTGAATTATTTAAGGACTTTGCTGCATTATTTATGGACTTTATTGCATTATTTAAAGACTTTGCTGCATTATTTAAGGACTTGGCTGGATTAATTAAGGACTGTGCTGCATTATTTAAGGACTTTGCTGCATTATTTAAGGACTCTGCTGCATTATTTAAGGACTTTGTTGCATTATTTAAGGACTCTGCTGCATTATTTAAGGACTTTGTTGCATTATTTAAGGACTCTGCTGCATTACTTAAGGACCCTGCTGCAGTATTTCAGTAATCTGCTGCATTATTTAAGGACTTTGTTGCATTATTTAAGGACTTGTCTGGATTATTTAAGGACTCTGCTGCATTATTTAAGGACTCTGCTGCATTATTTAAGGACTTTGTTGCATTATTTAAGGACCGTGCTGCATTATTTAAGGACTTTGTTGCATTATTTAAGGACTCTGCTGCATTATTTAAGGACCTGGCTGCGGTATTTCAGCACTCTGCTGAATTATTTAAGGACTTTGCTGCATTATTTATGGACTTTATTGCATTATTTAAGGACTCTGCTGCATTATTTAAGGACTTTGTTGCATTATTTAAGGACTCTGCTGCATCATTTAAGGACTTTGTTGCATTATTTAAGGACTCTACTTCATTATTTAACGACTTTGCTGCATTATTTAAGGACCCTGCTGCGGTATTTCAGTACTCTGCTGCATTATTTAAGGACTCTGCTGCATTATTTAAGGACTTTGTTGCATTATTTAAGGACTCTGCTGCATTATTTAAGGACTTTGTTGCATTATTTAAGGACTCTGCTGCTTTATTTAAGGACCCTGCTGCAGTATTTCAGTAATCTGCTGCATTATTTAAGGACTTTGTTGCATTATTTAAGGACTTGGCTGGATTATTTAAGGACTTTGCTGCATTACTTAAGGACTCTGCTGCATTATTTAAGGACCCTGCTGCGGTATTTCAGCACTCTGCTGAATTATTTAAGGACTTTGCTGCATTATTTATGGACTTTATTGCATTATTTAAGGACTCTGCTGCATTATTTAAGGACTTTGTTGCATTATTTAAGGACTCTGCTGCATTATTCAAGGACTTTGCTGCATTATTTAAGGACTCTGCTGCATTACTTAAGGACCCTGCTGCAGTATTTCAGTAATCTGCTGCATTATTTAAGGACTTTGTTGCATTATTTAAGGACTTGGCTGGATTATTTAAGGACTCTGCTGCATTATTTAAGGACTCTGCTGCATTATTTAAGGACTTTGTTGCATTATTTAAGGACCGTGCTGCATTATTTAAGGACTTTGTTGCATTATTTAAGGACTCTGCTGCATTATTTAAGGACCTGACTGCGGTATTTCAGCACTCTGCTGAATTATTTAAGGACTTTGCTGCATTATTTATGGACTTTATTGCATTATTTAAGGACTCTGCTGCATTATTTAAGGACTTTGTTGCATTATTTAAGGACTCTGCTGCATCATTTAAGGACTTTGTTGCATTATTTAAGGACTCTACTTCATTATTTAACGACTTTGCTGCATTATTTAAGGACCCTGCTGCGGTATTTCAGTACTCTGCTGCATTATTTAAGGACTCTGCTGCATTATTTAAGGACTTTGTTGCATTATTTAAGGACTCTGCTGCATTATTTAAGGACTTTGTTGCATTATTTAAGGACTCTGCTGCTTTATTTAAGGACCCTGCTGCAGTATTTCAGTAATCTGCTGCATTATTTAAGGACTTTGTTGCATTATTTAAGGACTTGGCTGGATTATTTAAGGACTTTGCTGCATTACTTAAGGACTCTGCTGCATTATTTAAGGACCCTGCTGCGGTATTTCAGCACTCTGCTGAATTATTTAAGGACTTTGCTGCATTATTTATGGACTTTATTGCATTATTTAAGGACTCTGCTGCATTATTTAAGGACTTTGTTGCATTATTTAAGGACTCTGCTGCATTATTCAAGGACTTTGCTGCATTATTTAAGGACTCTGCTGCAGTTTTTAAGGACTTGGCTGGATTATTTAAGGACTCTGCTGAATTATTTAAGGAATGTGCTGCATTATTTAAGGACTCTGCTGCATTATTTAAGGACTTTGTTGCATTATTTAAGGACTTTGTTGCATTATTTAAGGACTCTGCTGCATTATTTAAGGACTTTGCTGCATTATTTAAGGACTTTATTGCATTATTTAAGGACTGTTCTGCATTATTTAAGGACTTTGTTGCATTATTTAAGGACTCTGCTGCATTATTTAAGGATCCTGCTGCGGTATTTCAGTACTCTGCTGCATTTTTTAAGGACTTTGCTGCATTATTTAAGGACTTGGCTGGATTATTTAAGGACTCTGCTGCATTATTTAAGGACTTTGCTGCATTATTTAAGGACTCTGCTGCATCATTTAAGGACTTTGTTGCATTATTTAAGGACTCTACTTCATTATTTAACGACTTTGCTGCATTATTTAAGGACCCTGCTGCGGTATTTCAGTACTCTGCTGCATTAATTAAGGACTCTGCTGCATTATTTAAGGACTTTGTTGCATTATTTAAGGACTCTGCTGCATTATTTAAGGACTTTGTTGCATTATTTAAGGACTCTGCTGCTTTATTTAAGGACCCTGCTGCAGTATTTCAGTAATCTGCTGCATTATTTAAGGACTTTGTTGCATTATTTAAGGACTTGGCTGGATTATTTAAGGACTTTGCTGCATTACTTAAGGACTCTGCTGCATTATTTAAGGACCCTGCTGCGGTATTTCAGCACTCTGCTGAATTATTTAAGGACTTTGCTGCATTATTTATGGACTTTATTGCATTATTTAAGGACTCTGCTGCATTATTTAAGGACTTTGTTGCATTATTTAAGGACTCTGCTGCATTACTCAAGGACTTTGCTGCATTATTTAAGGACTTTTCTGCATTATTTAAGGACTCTGCTGCAATATTTAAGGACTTGGCTGGATTATTTAAGGACTCTGCTGCATTATTTAAGGAATGTGCTGCATTATTTAAGGACTCTGCTGCATTATTTAAGGACTTTCTTGCATTATTTAAGGACTCTGCTGCATTATTTAAGGACTTTGTTGCATTATTTAAGGACTCTGCTGCATTATATAAGGACTTTGCTGCATTATTTAAGGACTTTATTGCATTATTTAAGGACTGTTCTGCATTATTTAAGGACTTTGTTGCATTATTTAAGGACTCTGCTGCATTATTTAAGGATCCTGCTGCGGTATTTCAGTACTCTGCTGCATTATTTAAGGAATTTGCTGCATTATTTATGGACTTTATTGCATTATTTAAAGACTTTGCTGCATTATTTAAGGACTTGGCTGGATTATTTAAGGACTGTGCTGCATTATTTAAGGACTTTGCTGCATTATTTAAGGACTCTGCTGCATTATTTAAGGACTTTGTTGCATTATTTAAGGACTCTGCTGCATTATTTAAGGACTTTGTTGCATTATTTAAGGACTCTGCTGCATTATTTAAGGACCCCGCTGCAGTATTTCAGTAATCTGCTGCATTATCTAAGGACTTTGTTGCATTATTTAAGGACTTGGCTGGATTATTTAAGGACTCTGCTGCATTATTTAAGGACTTTGCTGCATTATTTAAGGACTCTGCTGCATTATTTAAGGACTTTGTTGCATTATTTAAGGACCGTGCTGCATTATTTAAGGACTTTGTTGCATTATTTAAGGACTCTGCTGCATTATTTAAGGACCTGGCTGCGGTATTTCAGCACTCTGCTGAATTATTTAAGGACTTTGCTGCATTATTTATGGACTTTATTGCATTATTTAAGGACTCTGCTGCATTATTTAAGGACTTTGTTGCATTATTTAAGGACTCTGCTGCATCATTTAAGGACTTTGTTGCATTATTTAAGGACTCTACTTCATTATTTAACGACTTTGCTGCATTATTTAAGGACCCTGCTGCGGTATTTCAGTACTCTGCTGCATTATTTAAGGACTCTGCTGCATTATTTAAGGACTTTGTTGCATTATTTAAGGACTCTGCTGCAGTTTTTAAGGACTTGGCTGGATTATTTAAGGACTCTGCTGAATTATTTAAGGAATGTGCTGCATTATTTAAGGACTCTGCTGCATTATTTAAGGACTTTGTTGCATTATTTAAGGACTTTGTTGCATTATTTAAGGACTCTGCTGCATTATTTAAGGACTTTGCTGCATTATTTAAGGACTTTATTGCATTATTTAAGGACTGTTCTGCATTATTTAAGGACTTTGTTGCATTATTTAAGGACTCTGCTGCATTATTTAAGGATCCTGCTGCGGTATTTCAGTACTCTGCTGCATTTTTTAAGGACTTTGCTGCATTATTTAAGGACTTGGCTGGATTATTTAAGGACTCTGCTGCATTATTTAAGGACTTTGCTGCATTATTTAAGGACTCTGCTGCATTATTTAAGGACTTTGTTGCATTATTTAAGGACCCTGCTGCATTATTTAAGGACTTTGTTGCATTATTTAAGGACTCTGCTGCATTATTCAAGGACTTTGCTGCATTATTTAAGGACTCTGCTGCAGTTTTTAAGGACTCTGCTGCATTATTTAAGGACTTTTCTGCATTATTTAAGGACTCTGCTGCAATATTTAAGGACTTGGCTGGATTATTTAAGGACTCTGCTGCATTATTTAAGGACTTTGCTGCATTATTTAAGGACTCTGCTGCATTATTTAAGGACTTTGTTGCATTATTTAAGGACCGTGCTGCATTATTTAAGGACTTTGTTGCATTATTTAAGGACTCTGCTGCATTATTTAAGGACCCTGCTGCGGTATTTCAGCACTCTGCTGAATTATTTAAGGACTTTGCTGCATTATTTATGGACTTTATTGCATTATTTAAAGACTTTGCTGCATTATTTAAGGACTTGGCTGGATTAATTAAGGACTGTGCTGCATTATTTAAGGACTTTGCTGCATTATTTAAGGACTCTGCTGCATTATTTAAGGACTTTGTTGCATTATTTAAGGACTTGGCTGGATTATTTAAGGACTTTGCTGCATTACTTAAGGACTCTGCTGCATTATTTAAGGACCCTGCTGCGGTATTTCAGCACTCTGCTGAATTATTTAAGGACTTTGCTGCATTATTTATGGACTTTATTGCATTATTTAAGGACTCTGCTGCATTATTTAAGGACTTTGTTGCATTATTTAAGGACTCTGCTGCATTATTCAAGGACTTTGCTGCATTATTTAAGGACTCTGCTGCATTACTTAAGGACCCTGCTGCAGTATTTCAGTAATCTGCTGCATTATTTAAGGACTTTGTTGCATTATTTAAGGACTTGGCTGGATTATTTAAGGACTCTGCTGCATTATTTAAGGACTCTGCTGCATTATTTAAGGACTTTGTTGCATTATTTAAGGACCGTGCTGCATTATTTAAGGACTTTGTTGCATTATTTAAGGACTCTGCTGCATTATTTAAGGACCTGGCTGCGGTATTTCAGCACTCTGCTGAATTATTTAAGGACTTTGCTGCATTATTTATGGACTTTATTGCATTATTTAAGGACTCTGCTGCATTATTTAAGGACTTTGTTGCATTATTTAAGGACTCTGCTGCATCATTTAAGGACTTTGTTGCATTATTTAAGGACTCTACTTCATTATTTAACGACTTTGCTGCATTATTTAAGGACCCTGCTGCGGTATTTCAGTACTCTGCTGCATTATTTAAGGACTCTGCTGCATTATTTAAGGACTTTGTTGCATTATTTAAGGACTCTGCTGCATTATTTAAGGACTTTGTTGCATTATTTAAGGACTCTGCTGCTTTATTTAAGGACCCTGCTGCAGTATTTCAGTAATCTGCTGCATTATTTAAGGACTTTGTTGCATTATTTAAGGACTTGGCTGGATTATTTAAGGACTTTGCTGCATTACTTAAGGACTCTGCTGCATTATTTAAGGACCCTGCTGCGGTATTTCAGCACTCTGCTGAATTATTTAAGGACTTTGCTGCATTATTTATGGACTTTATTGCATTATTTAAGGACTCTGCTGCATTATTTAAGGACTTTGTTGCATTATTTAAGGACTCTGCTGCATTATTCAAGGACTTTGCTGCATTATTTAAGGACTCTGCTGCAGTTTTTAAGGACTTGGCTGGATTATTTAAGGACTCTGCTGAATTATTTAAGGAATGTGCTGCATTATTTAAGGACTCTGCTGCATTATTTAAGGACTTTGTTGCATTATTTAAGGACTTTGTTGCATTATTTAAGGACTCTGCTGCATTATTTAAGGACTTTGCTGCATTATTTAAGGACTTTATTGCATTATTTAAGGACTGTTCTGCATTATTTAAGGACTTTGTTGCATTATTTAAGGACTCTGCTGCATTATTTAAGGATCCTGCTGCGGTATTTCAGTACTCTGCTGCATTTTTTAAGGACTTTGCTGCATTATTTAAGGACTTGGCTGGATTATTTAAGGACTCTGCTGCATTATTTAAGGACTTTGCTGCATTATTTAAGGACTCTGCTGCATTATTTAAGGACTTTGTTGCATTATTTAAGGACCCTGCTGCATTATTTAAGGACTTTGTTGCATTATTTAAGGACTCTGCTGCATTATTCAAGGACTTTACTGCATTATTTAAGGACTCTGCTGCAGTTTTTAAGGACTCTGCTGCATTATTTAAGGACTTTTCTGCATTATTTAAGGACTCTGCTGCAATATTTAAGGACTTGGCTGGATTATTTAAGGACTCTGCTGCATTATTTAAGGACTTTGCTGCATTATTTAAGGACTCTGCTGCATTATTTAAGGACTTTGTTGCATTATTTAAGGACCGTGCTGCATTATTTAAGGACTTTGTTGCATTATTTAAGGACTCTGCTGCATTATTTAAGGACCCTGCTGCGGTATTTCAGCACTCTGCTGAATTATTTAAGGACTTTGCTGCATTATTTATGGACTTTATTGCATTATTTAAAGACTTTGCTGCATTATTTAAGGACTTGGCTGGATTAATTAAGGACTGTGCTGCATTATTTAAGGACTTTGCTGCATTATTTAAGGACTCTGCTGCATTATTTAAGGACTTTGTTGCATTATTTAAGGACTCTGCTGCATTATTTAAGGACTTTGTTGCATTATTTAAGGACTCTGCTGCATTACTTAAGGACCCTGCTGCAGTATTTCAGTAATCTGCTGCATTATTTAAGGACTTTGTTGCATTATTTAAGGACTTGGCTGGATTATTTAAGGACTCTGCTGCATTATTTAAGGACTCTGCTGCATTATTTAAGGACTTTGTTGCATTATTTAAGGACCGTGCTGCATTATTTAAGGACTTTGTTGCATTATTTAAGGACTCTGCTGCATTATTTAAGGACCTGGCTGCGGTATTTCAGCACTCTGCTGAATTATTTAAGGACTTTGCTGCATTATTTATGGACTTTATTGCATTATTTAAGGACTCTGCTGCATTATTTAAGGACTTTGTTGCATTATTTAAGGACTCTGCTGCATCATTTAAGGACTTTGTTGCATTATTTAAGGACTCTACTTCATTATTTAACGACTTTGCTGCATTATTTAAGGACCCTGCTGCGGTATTTCAGTACTCTGCTGCATTATTTAAGGACTCTGCTGCATTATTTAAGGACTTTGTTGCATTATTTAAGGACTCTGCTGCATTATTTAAGGACTTTGTTGCATTATTTAAGGACTCTGCTGCTTTATTTAAGGACCCTGCTGCAGTATTTCAGTAATCTGCTGCATTATTTAAGGACTTTGTTGCATTATTTAAGGACTTGGCTGGATTATTTAAGGACTTTGCTGCATTACTTAAGGACTCTGCTGCATTATTTAAGGACCCTGCTGCGGTATTTCAGCACTCTGCTGAATTATTTAAGGACTTTGCTGCATTATTTATGGACTTTATTGCATTATTTAAGGACTCTGCTGCATTATTTAAGGACTTTGTTGCATTATTTAAGGACTCTGCTGCATTATTCAAGGACTTTGCTGCATTATTTAAGGACTCTGCTGCAGTTTTTAAGGACTTGGCTGGATTATTTAAGGACTCTGCTGAATTATTTAAGGAATGTGCTGCATTATTTAAGGACTCTGCTGCATTATTTAAGGACTTTGTTGCATTATTTAAGGACTTTGTTGCATTATTTAAGGACTCTGCTGCATTATTTAAGGACTTTGCTGCATTATTTAAGGACTTTATTGCATTATTTAAGGACTGTTCTGCATTATTTAAGGACTTTGTTGCATTATTTAAGGACTCTGCTGCATTATTTAAGGATCCTGCTGCGGTATTTCAGTACTCTGCTGCATTTTTTAAGGACTTTGCTGCATTATTTAAGGACTTGGCTGGATTATTTAAGGACTCTGCTGCATTATTTAAGGACTTTGCTGCATTATTTAAGGACTCTGCTGCATTATTTAAGGACTTTGTTGCATTATTTAAGGACCCTGCTGCATTATTTAAGGACTTTGTTGCATTATTTAAGGACTCTGCTGCATTATTCAAGGACTTTGCTGCATTATTTAAGGACTCTGCTGCAGTTTTTAAGGACTCTGCTGCATTATTTAAGGACTTTTCTGCATTATTTAAGGACTCTGCTGCAATATTTAAGGACTTGGCTGGATTATTTAAGGACTCTGCTGCATTATTTAAGGACTTTGCTGCATTATTTAAGGACTCTGCTGCATTATTTAAGGACTTTGTTGCATTATTTAAGGACCGTGCTGCATTATTTAAGGACTTTGTTGCATTATTTAAGGACTCTGCTGCATTATTTAAGGACCCTGCTGCGGTATTTCAGCACTCTGCTGAATTATTTAAGGACTTTGCTGCATTATTTATGGACTTTATTGCATTATTTAAAGACTTTGCTGCATTATTTAAGGACTTGGCTGGATTAATTAAGGACTGTGCTGCATTATTTAAGGACTTTGCTGCATTATTTAAGGACTCTGCTGCATTATTTAAGGACTTTGTTGCATTATTTAAGGACTCTGCTGCATTATTTAAGGACTTTGTTGCATTATTTAAGGACTCTGCTGCATTACTTAAGGACCCTGCTGCAGTATTTCAGTAATCTGCTGCATTATTTAAGGACTTTGTTGCATTATTTAAGGACTTGGCTGGATTATTTAAGGACTCTGCTGCATTATTTAAGGACTCTGCTGCATTATTTAAGGACTTTGTTGCATTATTTAAGGACCGTGCTGCATTATTTAAGGACTTTGTTGCATTATTTAAGGACTCTGCTGCATTATTTAAGGACCTGGCTGCGGTATTTCAGCACTCTGCTGAATTATTTAAGGACTTTGCTGCATTATTTATGGACTTTATTGCATTATTTAAGGACTCTGCTGCATTATTTAAGGACTTTGTTGCATTATTTAAGGACTCTGCTGCATCATTTAAGGACTTTGTTGCATTATTTAAGGACTCTACTTCATTATTTAACGACTTTGCTGCATTATTTAAGGACCCTGCTGCGGTATTTCAGTACTCTGCTGCATTATTTAAGGACTCTGCTGCATTATTTAAGGACTTTGTTGCATTATTTAAGGACTCTGCTGCATTATTTAAGGACTTTGTTGCATTATTTAAGGACTCTGCTGCTTTATTTAAGGACCCTGCTGCAGTATTTCAGTAATCTGCTGCATTATTTAAGGACTTTGTTGCATTATTTAAGGACTTGGCTGGATTATTTAAGGACTTTGCTGCATTACTTAAGGACTCTGCTGCATTATTTAAGGACCCTGCTGCGGTATTTCAGCACTCTGCTGAATTATTTAAGGACTTTGCTGCATTATTTATGGACTTTATTGCATTATTTAAGGACTCTGCTGCATTATTTAAGGACTTTGTTGCATTATTTAAGGACTCTGCTGCATTATTCAAGGACTTTGCTGCATTATTTAAGGACTCTGCTGCATTACTTAAGGACCCTGCTGCAGTATTTCAGTAATCTGCTGCATTATTTAAGGACTTTGTTGCATTATTTAAGGACTTGGCTGGATTATTTAAGGACTCTGCTGCATTATTTAAGGACTCTGCTGCATTATTTAAGGACTTTGTTGCATTATTTAAGGACCGTGCTGCATTATTTAAGGACTTTGTTGCATTATTTAAGGACTCTGCTGCATTATTTAAGGACCTGGCTGCGGTATTTCAGCACTCTGCTGAATTATTTAAGGACTTTGCTGCATTATTTATGGACTTTATTGCATTATTTAAGGACTCTGCTGCATTATTTAAGGACTTTGTTGCATTATTTAAGGACTCTGCTGCATCATTTAAGGACTTTGTTGCATTATTTAAGGACTCTACTTCATTATTTAACGACTTTGCTGCATTATTTAAGGACCCTGCTGCGGTATTTCAGTACTCTGCTGCATTATTTAAGGACTCTGCTGCATTATTTAAGGACTTTGTTGCATTATTTAAGGACTCTGCTGCATTATTTAAGGACTTTGTTGCATTATTTAAGGACTCTGCTGCTTTATTTAAGGACCCTGCTGCAGTATTTCAGTAATCTGCTGCATTATTTAAGGACTTTGTTGCATTATTTAAGGACTTGGCTGGATTATTTAAGGACTTTGCTGCATTACTTAAGGACTCTGCTGCATTATTTAAGGACCCTGCTGCGGTATTTCAGCACTCTGCTGAATTATTTAAGGACTTTGCTGCATTATTTATGGACTTTATTGCATTATTTAAGGACTCTGCTGCATTATTTAAGGACTTTGTTGCATTATTTAAGGACTCTGCTGCATTATTCAAGGACTTTGCTGCATTATTTAAGGACTCTGCTGCAGTTTTTAAGGACTTGGCTGGATTATTTAAGGACTCTGCTGAATTATTTAAGGAATGTGCTGCATTATTTAAGGACTCTGCTGCATTATTTAAGGACTTTGTTGCATTATTTAAGGACTTTGTTGCATTATTTAAGGACTCTGCTGCATTATTTAAGGACTTTGCTGCATTATTTAAGGACTTTATTGCATTATTTAAGGACTGTTCTGCATTATTTAAGGACTTTGTTGCATTATTTAAGGACTCTGCTGCATTATTTAAGGATCCTGCTGCGGTATTTCAGTACTCTGCTGCATTTTTTAAGGACTTTGCTGCATTATTTAAGGACTTGGCTGGATTATTTAAGGACTCTGCTGCATTATTTAAGGACTTTGCTGCATTATTTAAGGACTCTGCTGCATTATTTAAGGACTTTGTTGCATTATTTAAGGACCCTGCTGCATTATTTAAGGACTTTGTTGCATTATTTAAGGACTCTGCTGCATTATTCAAGGACTTTACTGCATTATTTAAGGACTCTGCTGCAGTTTTTAAGGACTCTGCTGCATTATTTAAGGACTTTTCTGCATTATTTAAGGACTCTGCTGCAATATTTAAGGACTTGGCTGGATTATTTAAGGACTCTGCTGCATTATTTAAGGACTTTGCTGCATTATTTAAGGACTCTGCTGCATTATTTAAGGACTTTGTTGCATTATTTAAGGACCGTGCTGCATTATTTAAGGACTTTGTTGCATTATTTAAGGACTCTGCTGCATTATTTAAGGACCCTGCTGCGGTATTTCAGCACTCTGCTGAATTATTTAAGGACTTTGCTGCATTATTTATGGACTTTATTGCATTATTTAAAGACTTTGCTGCATTATTTAAGGACTTGGCTGGATTAATTAAGGACTGTGCTGCATTATTTAAGGACTTTGCTGCATTATTTAAGGACTCTGCTGCATTATTTAAGGACTTTGTTGCATTATTTAAGGACTCTGCTGCATTATTTAAGGACTTTGTTGCATTATTTAAGGACTCTGCTGCATTACTTAAGGACCCTGCTGCAGTATTTCAGTAATCTGCTGCATTATTTAAGGACTTTGTTGCATTATTTAAGGACTTGGCTGGATTATTTAAGGACTCTGCTGCATTATTTAAGGACTCTGCTGCATTATTTAAGGACTTTGTTGCATTATTTAAGGACCGTGCTGCATTATTTAAGGACTTTGTTGCATTATTTAAGGACTCTGCTGCATTATTTAAGGACCTGGCTGCGGTATTTCAGCACTCTGCTGAATTATTTAAGGACTTTGCTGCATTATTTATGGACTTTATTGCATTATTTAAGGACTCTGCTGCATTATTTAAGGACTTTGTTGCATTATTTAAGGACTCTGCTGCATCATTTAAGGACTTTGTTGCATTATTTAAGGACTCTACTTCATTATTTAACGACTTTGCTGCATTATTTAAGGACCCTGCTGCGGTATTTCAGTACTCTGCTGCATTATTTAAGGACTCTGCTGCATTATTTAAGGACTTTGTTGCATTATTTAAGGACTCTGCTGCATTATTTAAGGACTTTGTTGCATTATTTAAGGACTCTGCTGCTTTATTTAAGGACCCTGCTGCAGTATTTCAGTAATCTGCTGCATTATTTAAGGACTTTGTTGCATTATTTAAGGACTTGGCTGGATTATTTAAGGACTTTGCTGCATTACTTAAGGACTCTGCTGCATTATTTAAGGACCCTGCTGCGGTATTTCAGCACTCTGCTGAATTATTTAAGGACTTTGCTGCATTATTTATGGACTTTATTGCATTATTTAAGGACTCTGCTGCATTATTTAAGGACTTTGTTGCATTATTTAAGGACTCTGCTGCATTATTCAAGGACTTTGCTGCATTATTTAAGGACTCTGCTGCAGTTTTTAAGGACTCTGCTGCATTATTTAAGGACTTTTCTGCATTATTTAAGGACTCTGCTGCAATATTTAAGGACTTGGCTGGATTATTTAAGGACTCTGCTGCATTATTTAAGGAATGTGCTGCATTATTTAAGGACTCTGCTGCATTATTTAAGGACTTTCTTGCATTATTTAAGGACTCTGCTGCATTATTTAAGGACTTTGTTGCATTATTTAAGGACTCTGCTGCATTATATAAGGACTTTGCTGCATTATTTAAGGACTTTATTGCATTATTTAAGGACTGTTCTGCATTATTTAAGGACTTTGTTGCATTATTGAAGGACTCTGCTGCATTATTTAAGGATCCTGCTGCGGTATTTCAGTACTCTGCTGCATTATTTAAGGAATTTGCTGCATTATTTATGGACTTTATTGCATTATTTAAAGACTTTGCTGCATTATTTAAGGACTTGGCTGGATTATTTAAGGACTGTGCTGCATTATTTAAGGACTTTGCTGCATTATTTAAGGACTCTGCTGCATTATTTAAGGACTTTGTTGCATTATTTAAGGACTCTGCTGCATTATTTAAGGACTTTGTTGCATTATTTAAGGACTCTGCTGCATTATTTAAGGACTTTGTTGCATTATTTAAGGACTCTGCTGCATTATCTAAGGACTTTGTTGCATTATTTAAGGACTTGGCTGGATTATTTAAGGACTCTGCTGCATTATTTAAGGACTTTGCTGCATTATTTAAGGACTCTGCTGCATTATTTAAGGACTTTGTTGCATTATTTAAGGACCGTGCTGCATTATTTAAGGACTTTGTTGCATTATTTAAGGACTCTGCTGCATTATTTAAGGACCCTGCTGCGGTATTTCAGCACTCTGCTGAATTATTTAAGGACTTTGCTGCATTATTTATGGACTTTATTGCATTATTTAAGGACTCTGCTGCATTATTTAAGGACTTTGTTGCATTATTTAAGGACACTGCTGCATCATTTAAGGACTTTGTTGCATTATTTAAGGACTCTACTTCATTATTTAACGACTTTGCTGCATTATTTAAGGACCCTGCTGCGGTATTTCAGTACTCTGCTGCATTATTTAAGGACTCTGCTGCATTATTTAAGGACTTTGTTGCATTATTTAAGGACTCTGCTGCATTACTTAAGGACCCTGCTGCAGTATTTCAGTAATCTGCTGCATTATTTAAGGACTTTGTTGCATTATTTAAGGACTTGGCTGGATTATTTAAGGACTCTGCTGCATTATTTAAGGACTCTGCTGCATTATTTAAGGACTTTGTTGCATTATTTAAGGACCGTGCTGCATTATTTAAGGACTTTGTTGCATTATTTAAGGACTCTGCTGCATTATTTAAGGACCTGGCTGCGGTATTTCAGCACTCTGCTGAATTATTTAAGGACTTTGCTGCATTATTTATGGACTTTATTGCATTATTTAAGGACTCTGCTGCATTATTTAAGGACTTTGTTGCATTATTTAAGGACTCTGCTGCATCATTTAAGGACTTTGTTGCATTATTTAAGGACTCTACTTCATTATTTAACGACTTTGCTGCATTATTTAAGGACCCTGCTGCGGTATTTCAGTACTCTGCTGCATTATTTAAGGACTCTGCTGCATTATTTAAGGACTTTGTTGCATTATTTAAGGACTCTGCTGCATTATTTAAGGACTTTGTTGCATTATTTAAGGACTCTGCTGCTTTATTTAAGGACCCTGCTGCAGTATTTCAGTAATCTGCTGCATTATTTAAGGACTTTGTTGCATTATTTAAGGACTTGGCTGGATTATTTAAGGACTTTGCTGCATTACTTAAGGACTCTGCTGCATTATTTAAGGACCCTGCTGCGGTATTTCAGCACTCTGCTGAATTATTTAAGGACTTTGCTGCATTATTTATGGACTTTATTGCATTATTTAAGGACTCTGCTGCATTATTTAAGGACTTTGTTGCATTATTTAAGGACTCTGCTGCATTATTCAAGGACTTTGCTGCATTATTTAAGGACTCTGCTGCAGTTTTTAAGGACTCTGCTGCATTATTTAAGGACTTTTCTGCATTATTTAAGGACTCTGCTGCAATATTTAAGGACTTGGCTGGATTATTTAAGGACTCTGCTGCATTATTTAAGGAATGTGCTGCATTATTTAAGGACTCTGCTGCATTATTTAAGGACTTTCTTGCATTATTTAAGGACTCTGCTGCATTATTTAAGGACTTTGTTGCATTATTTAAGGACTCTGCTGCATTATATAAGGACTTTGTTGCATTATTTAAGGACTCTGCTGCATTACTTAAGGACCCTGCTGCAGTATTTCAGTAATCTGCTGCATTATTTAAGGACTTTGTTGCATTATTTAAGGACTTGGCTGGATTATTTAAGGACTCTGCTGCATTATTTAAGGACTCTGCTGCATTATTTAAGGACTTTGTTGCATTATTTAAGGACCGTGCTGCATTATTTAAGGACTTTGTTGCATTATTTAAGGACTCTGCTGCATTATTTAAGGACCTGGCTGCGGTATTTCAGCACTCTGCTGAATTATTTAAGGACTTTGCTGCATTATTTATGGACTTTATTGCATTATTTAAGGACTCTGCTGCATTATTTAAGGACTTTGTTGCATTATTTAAGGACTCTGCTGCATCATTTAAGGACTTTGTTGCATTATTTAAGGACTCTACTTCATTATTTAACGACTTTGCTGCATTATTTAAGGACCCTGCTGCGGTATTTCAGTACTCTGCTGCATTATTTAAGGACTCTGCTGCATTATTTAAGGACTTTGTTGCATTATTTAAGGACTCTGCTGCATTATTTAAGGACTTTGTTGCATTATTTAAGGACTCTGCTGCTTTATTTAAGGACCCTGCTGCAGTATTTCAGTAATCTGCTGCATTATTTAAGGACTTTGTTGCATTATTTAAGGACTTGGCTGGATTATTTAAGGACTTTGCTGCATTACTTAAGGACTCTGCTGCATTATTTAAGGACCCTGCTGCGGTATTTCAGCACTCTGCTGAATTATTTAAGGACTTTGCTGCATTATTTATGGACTTTATTGCATTATTTAAGGACTCTGCTGCATTATTTAAGGACTTTGTTGCATTATTTAAGGACTCTGCTGCATTATTCAAGGACTTTGCTGCATTATTTAAGGACTCTGCTGCAGTTTTTAAGGACTTGGCTGGATTATTTAAGGACTCTGCTGAATTATTTAAGGAATGTGCTGCATTATTTAAGGACTCTGCTGCATTATTTAAGGACTTTGTTGCATTATTTAAGGACTTTGTTGCATTATTTAAGGACTCTGCTGCATTATTTAAGGACTTTGCTGCATTATTTAAGGACTTTATTGCATTATTTAAGGACTGTTCTGCATTATTTAAGGACTTTGTTGCATTATTTAAGGACTCTGCTGCATTATTTAAGGATCCTGCTGCGGTATTTCAGTACTCTGCTGCATTTTTTAAGGACTTTGCTGCATTATTTAAGGACTTGGCTGGATTATTTAAGGACTCTGCTGCATTATTTAAGGACTTTGCTGCATTATTTAAGGACTCTGCTGCATTATTTAAGGACTTTGTTGCATTATTTAAGGACCCTGCTGCATTATTTAAGGACTTTGTTGCATTATTTAAGGACTCTGCTGCATTATTCAAGGACTTTGCTGCATTATTTAAGGACTCTGCTGCAGTTTTTAAGGACTCTGCTGCATTATTTAAGGACTTTTCTGCATTATTTAAGGACTCTGCTGCAATATTTAAGGACTTGGCTGGATTATTTAAGGACTCTGCTGCATTATTTAAGGACTTTGCTGCATTATTTAAGGACTCTGCTGCATTATTTAAGGACTTTGTTGCATTATTTAAGGACCGTGCTGCATTATTTAAGGACTTTGTTGCATTATTTAAGGACTCTGCTGCATTATTTAAGGACCCTGCTGCGGTATTTCAGCACTCTGCTGAATTATTTAAGGACTTTGCTGCATTATTTATGGACTTTATTGCATTATTTAAAGACTTTGCTGCATTATTTAAGGACTTGGCTGGATTAATTAAGGACTGTGCTGCATTATTTAAGGACTTTGCTGCATTATTTAAGGACTCTGCTGCATTATTTAAGGACTTTGTTGCATTATTTAAGGACTCTGCTGCATTATTTAAGGACTTTGTTGCATTATTTAAGGACTCTGCTGCATTACTTAAGGACCCTGCTGCAGTATTTCAGTAATCTGCTGCATTATTTAAGGACTTTGTTGCATTATTTAAGGACTTGGCTGGATTATTTAAGGACTCTGCTGCATTATTTAAGGACTCTGCTGCATTATTTAAGGACTTTGTTGCATTATTTAAGGACCGTGCTGCATTATTTAAGGACTTTGTTGCATTATTTAAGGACTCTGCTGCATTATTTAAGGACCTGGCTGCGGTATTTCAGCACTCTGCTGAATTATTTAAGGACTTTGCTGCATTATTTATGGACTTTATTGCATTATTTAAGGACTCTGCTGCATTATTTAAGGACTTTGTTGCATTATTTAAGGACTCTGCTGCATCATTTAAGGACTTTGTTGCATTATTTAAGGACTCTACTTCATTATTTAACGACTTTGCTGCATTATTTAAGGACCCTACTGCGGTATTTCAGTACTCTGCTGCATTATTTAAGGACTCTGCTGCATTATTTAAGGACTTTGTTGCATTATTTAAGGACTCTGCTGCATTATTTAAGGACTTTGTTGCATTATTTAAGGACTCTGCTGCTTTATTTAAGGACCCTGCTGCAGTATTTCAGTAATCTGCTGCATTATTTAAGGACTTTGTTGCATTATTTAAGGACTTGGCTGGATTATTTAAGGACTTTGCTGCATTACTTAAGGACTCTGCTGCATTATTTAAGGACCCTGCTGCGGTATTTCAGCACTCTGCTGAATTATTTAAGGACTTTGCTGCATTATTTATGGACTTTATTGCATTATTTAAGGACTCTGCTGCATTATTTAAGGACTTTGTTGCATTATTTAAGGACTCTGCTGCATTATTCAAGGACTTTGCTGCATTATTTAAGGACTCTGCTGCATTACTTAAGGACCCTGCTGCAGTATTTCAGTAATCTGCTGCATTATTTAAGGACTTTGTTGCATTATTTAAGGACTTGGCTGGATTATTTAAGGACTCTGCTGCATTATTTAAGGACTCTGCTGCATTATTTAAGGACTTTGTTGCATTATTTAAGGACCGTGCTGCATTATTTAAGGACTTTGTTGCATTATTTAAGGACTCTGCTGCATTATTTAAGGACCTGGCTGCGGTATTTCAGCACTCTGCTGAATTATTTAAGGACTTTGCTGCATTATTTATGGACTTTATTGCATTATTTAAGGACTCTGCTGCATTATTTAAGGACTTTGTTGCATTATTTAAGGACTCTGCTGCATCATTTAAGGACTTTGTTGCATTATTTAAGGACTCTACTTCATTATTTAACGACTTTGCTGCATTATTTAAGGACCCTGCTGCGGTATTTCAGTACTCTGCTGCATTATTTAAGGACTCTGCTGCATTATTTAAGGACTTTGTTGCATTATTTAAGGACTCTGCTGCATTATTTAAGGACTTTGTTGCATTATTTAAGGACTCTGCTGCTTTATTTAAGGACCCTGCTGCAGTATTTCAGTAATCTGCTGCATTATTTAAGGACTTTGTTGCATTATTTAAGGACTTGGCTGGATTATTTAAGGACTTTGCTGCATTACTTAAGGACTCTGCTGCATTATTTAAGGACCCTGCTGCGGTATTTCAGCACTCTGCTGAATTATTTAAGGACTTTGCTGCATTATTTATGGACTTTATTGCATTATTTAAGGACTCTGCTGCATTATTTAAGGACTTTGTTGCATTATTTAAGGACTCTGCTGCATTATTCAAGGACTTTGCTGCATTATTTAAGGACTCTGCTGCAGTTTTTAAGGACTTGGCTGGATTATTTAAGGACTCTGCTGAATTATTTAAGGAATGTGCTGCATTATTTAAGGACTCTGCTGCATTATTTAAGGACTTTGTTGCATTATTTAAGGACTGTTCTGCATTATTTAAGGACTTTGTTGCATTATTGAAGGACTCTGCTGCATTATTTAAGGATCCTGCTGCGGTATTTCAGTACTCTGCTGCATTATTTAAGGAATTTGCTGCATTATTTATGGACTTTATTGCATTATTTAAAGACTTTGCTGCATTATTTAAGGACTTGGCTGGATTATTTAAGGACTGTGCTGCATTATTTAAGGACTTTGCTGCATTATTTAAGGACTCTGCTGCATTATTTAAGGACTTTGTTGCATTATTTAAGGACTCTGCTGCATTATTTAAGGACTTTGTTGCATTATTTAAGGACTCTGCTGCATTATTTAAGGACTTTGTTGCATTATTTAAGGACTCTGCTGCATTATCTAAGGACTTTGTTGCATTATTTAAGGACTTGGCTGGATTATTTAAGGACTCTGCTGCATTATTTAAGGACTTTGCTGCATTATTTAAGGACTCTGCTGCATTATTTAAGGACTTTGTTGCATTATTTAAGGACCGTGCTGCATTATTTAAGGACTTTGTTGCATTATTTAAGGACTCTGCTGCATTATTTAAGGACCCTGCTGCGGTATTTCAGCACTCTGCTGAATTATTTAAGGACTTTGCTGCATTATTTATGGACTTTATTGCATTATTTAAGGACTCTGCTGCATTATTTAAGGACTTTGTTGCATTATTTAAGGACACTGCTGCATCATTTAAGGACTTTGTTGCATTATTTAAGGACTCTACTTCATTATTTAACGACTTTGCTGCATTATTTAAGGACCCTGCTGCGGTATTTCAGTACTCTGCTGCATTATTTAAGGACTCTGCTGCATTATTTAAGGACTTTGTTGCATTATTTAAGGACTCTGCTGCATTACTTAAGGACCCTGCTGCAGTATTTCAGTAATCTGCTGCATTATTTAAGGACTTTGTTGCATTATTTAAGGACTTGGCTGGATTATTTAAGGACTCTGCTGCATTATTTAAGGACTCTGCTGCATTATTTAAGGACTTTGTTGCATTATTTAAGGACCGTGCTGCATTATTTAAGGACTTTGTTGCATTATTTAAGGACTCTGCTGCATTATTTAAGGACCTGGCTGCGGTATTTCAGCACTCTGCTGAATTATTTAAGGACTTTGCTGCATTATTTATGGACTTTATTGCATTATTTAAGGACTCTGCTGCATTATTTAAGGACTTTGTTGCATTATTTAAGGACTCTGCTGCATCATTTAAGGACTTTGTTGCATTATTTAAGGACTCTACTTCATTATTTAACGACTTTGCTGCATTATTTAAGGACCCTGCTGCGGTATTTCAGTACTCTGCTGCATTATTTAAGGACTCTGCTGCATTATTTAAGGACTTTGTTGCATTATTTAAGGACTCTGCTGCATTATTTAAGGACTTTGTTGCATTATTTAAGGACTCTGCTGCTTTATTTAAGGACCCTGCTGCAGTATTTCAGTAATCTGCTGCATTATTTAAGGACTTTGTTGCATTATTTAAGGACTTGGCTGGATTATTTAAGGACTTTGCTGCATTACTTAAGGACTCTGCTGCATTATTTAAGGACCCTGCTGCGGTATTTCAGCACTCTGCTGAATTATTTAAGGACTTTGCTGCATTATTTATGGACTTTATTGCATTATTTAAGGACTCTGCTGCATTATTTAAGGACTTTGTTGCATTATTTAAGGACTCTGCTGCATTATTCAAGGACTTTGCTGCATTATTTAAGGACTCTGCTGCAGTTTTTAAGGACTCTGCTGCATTATTTAAGGACTTTTCTGCATTATTTAAGGACTCTGCTGCAATATTTAAGGACTTGGCTGGATTATTTAAGGACTCTGCTGCATTATTTAAGGAATGTGCTGCATTATTTAAGGACTCTGCTGCATTATTTAAGGACTTTCTTGCATTATTTAAGGACTCTGCTGCATTATTTAAGGACTTTGTTGCATTATTTAAGGACTCTGCTGCATTATATAAGGACTTTGCTGCATTATTTAAGGACTTTATTGCATTATTTAAGGACTGTTCTGCATTATTTAAGGACTTTGTTGCATTATTTAAGGACTCTGCTGCATTATTTAAGGATCCTGCTGCGGTATTTCAGTACTCTGCTGCATTATTTAAGGAATTTGCTGCATTATTTATGGACTTTATTGCATTATTTAAAGACTTTGCTGCATTATTTAAGGACTTGGCTGGATTATTTAAGGACTGTGCTGCATTATTTAAGGACTTTGCTGCATTATTTAAGGACTCTGCTGCATTATTTAAGGACTTTGTTGCATTATTTAAGGACTCTGCTGCATTATTTAAGGACTTTGTTGCATTATTTAAGGACTCTGCTGCATTATTTAAGGACTTTGTTGCATTATTTAAGGACTCTGCTGCATTATCTAAGGACTTTGTTGCATTATTTAAGGACTTGGCTGGATTATTTAAGGACTCTGCTGCATTATTTAAGGACTTTGCTGCATTATTTAAGGACTCTGCTGCATTATTTAAGGACTTTGTTGCATTATTTAAGGACCGTGCTGCATTATTTAAGGACTTTGTTGCATTATTTAAGGACTCTGCTGCATTATTTAAGGACCCTGCTGCGGTATTTCAGCACTCTGCTGAATTATTTAAGGACTTTGCTGCATTATTTATGGACTTTATTGCATTATTTAAGGACTCTGCTGCATTATTTAAGGACTTTGTTGCATTATTTAAGGACACTGCTGCATCATTTAAGGACTTTGTTGCATTATTTAAGGACTCTACTTCATTATTTAACGACTTTGCTGCATTATTTAAGGACCCTGCTGCGGTATTTCAGTACTCTGCTGCATTATTTAAGGACTCTGCTGCATTATTTAAGGACTTTGTTGCATTATTTAAGGACTCTGCTGCATTATTTAAGGACTTTGTTGCATTATTTAAGGACTCTGCTGCATTATTTAAGGACCCTGCTGCAGTATTTCAGTAATCTGCTGCATTATTTAAGGACTTTGTTGCATTATTTAAGGACTTGGCTGGATTATTTAGGGACTTTGCTGCATTATTTAAGGACTCTGCTGCATTATTTAAGGACTTTGCTGCATTATTTAAGGACTCTGATACGGTACTTAAGGACTCTGCTGCATTATTTAAGTACTTTGTTGCATTATTTAAGTACTCAGCTGCATTATTTAAGGACTTTGCTGCATTATTTAAGTACTCTGCTGCAGTATTTAAGGACTTGGCTGGATTATTTAAGGACTCTGCTGAATTATTTAAGGAATGTGCTGCATTATTTAAGGACTCTGCTGCATAATTTAAGGACTTTGTTGCATTATTTAAGGACTTTGTTGCATTATTTAAGGACTCTGCTGCATTATTTAAGGACTTTGCTGCATTATTTAAGGACTTTATTGCATTATTTAAGGACTCTGCTGCATTATTTAAGGACCTGGCTGCGGTATTTCAGCACTCTGCTGAATTATTTAAGGACTTTGCTGCATTATTTATGGACTTTATTGCATTATTTAAGGACTCTGCTGCATTATTTAAGGACTTTGTTGCATTATTTAAGGACTCTGCTGCATCATTTAAGGACTTTGTTGCATTATTTAAGGACTCTACTTCATTATTTAACGACTTTGCTGCATTATTTAAGGACCCTGCTGCGGTATTTCAGTACTCTGCTGCATTAATTAAGGACTCTGCTGCATTATTTAAGGACTTTGTTGCATTATTTAAGGACTCTGCTGCATTATTTAAGGACTTTGTTGCATTATTTAAGGACTCTGCTGCTTTATTTAAGGACCCTGCTGCAGTATTTCAGTAATCTGCTGCATTATTTAAGGACTTTGTTGCATTATTTAAGGACTTGGCTGGATTATTTAAGGACTTTGCTGCATTACTTAAGGACTCTGCTGCATTATTTAAGGACCCTGCTGCGGTATTTCAGCACTCTGCTGAATTATTTAAGGACTTTGCTGCATTATTTATGGACTTTATTGCATTATTTAAGGACTCTGCTGCATTATTTAAGGACTTTGTTGCATTATTTAAGGACTCTGCTGCATTATTCAAGGACTTTGCTGCATTATTTAAGGACTTTTCTGCATTATTTAAGGACTCTGCTGCAATATTTAAGGACTTGGCTGGATTATTTAAGGACTCTGCTGCATTATTTAAGGAATGTGCTGCATTATTTAAGGACTCTGCTGCATTATTTAAGGACTTTCTTGCATTATTTAAGGACTCTGCTGCATTATTTAAGGACTTTGTTGCATTATTTAAGGACTCTGCTGCATTATATAAGGACTTTGCTGCATTATTTAAGGACTTTATTGCATTATTTAAGGACTGTTCTGCATTATTTAAGGACTTTGTTGCATTATTTAAGGACTCTGCTGCATTATTTAAGGATCCTGCTGCGGTATTTCAGTACTCTGCTGCATTATTTAAGGAATTTGCTGCATTATTTATGGACTTTATTGCATTATTTAAAGACTTTGCTGCATTATTTAAGGACTTGGCTGGATTATTTAAGGACTGTGCTGCATTATTTAAGGACTTTGCTGCATTATTTAAGGACTCTGCTGCATTATTTAAGGACTTTGTTGCATTATTTAAGGACTTTGTTGCATTATTTAAGGACTCTGCTGCATTATTTAAGGACCCCGCTGCAGTATTTCAGTAATCTGCTGCATTATCTAAGGACTTTGTTGCATTATTTAAGGACTTGGCTGGATTATTTAAGGACTCTGCTGCATTATTTAAGGACTTTGCTGCATTATTTAAGGACTCTGCTGCATTATTTAAGGACTTTGTTGCATTATTTAAGGACCGTGCTGCATTATTTAAGGACTTTGTTGCATTATTTAAGGACTCTGCTGCATTATTTAAGGACCTGGCTGCGGTATTTCAGCACTCTGCTGAATTATTTAAGGACTTTGCTGCATTATTTATGGACTTTATTGCATTATTTAAGGACTCTGCTGCATTATTTAAGGACTTTGTTGCATTATTTAAGGACTCTGCTGCATCATTTAAGGACTTTGTTGCATTATTTAAGGACTCTACTTCATTATTTAACGACTTTGCTGCATTATTTAAGGACCCTGCTGCGGTATTTCAGTACTCTGCTGCATTATTTAAGGACTCTGCTGCATTATTTAAGGACTTTGTTGCATTATTTAAGGACTCTGCTGCATTATTTAAGGACTTTGTTGCATTATTTAAGGACTCTGCTGCTTTATTTAAGGACCCTGCTGCAGTATTTCAGTAATCTGCTGCATTATTTAAGGACTTTGTTGCATTATTTAAGGACTTGGCTGGATTATTTAAGGACTTTGCTGCATTACTTAAGGACTCTGCTGCATTATTTAAGGACCCTGCTGCGGTATTTCAGCACTCTGCTGAATTATTTAAGGACTTTGCTGCATTATTTATGGACTTTATTGCATTATTTAAGGACTCTGCTGCATTATTTAAGGACTTTGTTGCATTATTTAAGGACTCTGCTGCATTATTCAAGGACTTTGCTGCATTATTTAAGGACTCTGCTGCAGTTTTTAAGGACTTGGCTGGATTATTTAAGGACTCTGCTGAATTATTTAAGGAATGTGCTGCATTATTTAAGGACTCTGCTGCATTATTTAAGGACTTTGTTGCATTATTTAAGGACTTTGTTGCATTATTTAAGGACTCTGCTGCATTATTTAAGGACTTTGCTGCATTATTTAAGGACTTTATTGCATTATTTAAGGACTGTTCTGCATTATTTAAGGACTTTGTTGCATTATTTAAGGACTCTGCTGCATTATTTAAGGATCCTGCTGCGGTATTTCAGTACTCTGCTGCATTTTTTAAGGACTTTGCTGCATTATTTAAGGACTTGGCTGGATTATTTAAGGACTCTGCTGCATTATTTAAGGACTTTGCTGCATTATTTAAGGACTCTGCTGCATTATTTAAGGACTTTGTTGCATTATTTAAGGACCCTGCTGCATTATTTAAGGACTTTGTTGCATTATTTAAGGACTCTGCTGCATTATTCAAGGACTTTGCTGCATTATTTAAGGACTCTGCTGCAGTTTTTAAGGACTCTGCTGCATTATTTAAGGACTTTTCTGCATTATTTAAGGACTCTGCTGCAATATTTAAGGACTTGGCTGGATTATTTAAGGACTCTGCTGCATTATTTAAGGACTTTGCTGCATTATTTAAGGACTCTGCTGCATTATTTAAGGACTTTGTTGCATTATTTAAGGACTCTGCTGCTTTATTTAAGGACCCTGCTGCAGTATTTCAGTAATCTGCTGCATTATTTAAGGACTTTGTTGCATTATTTAAGGACTTGGCTGGATTATTTAAGGACTTTGCTGCATTACTTAAGGACTCTGCTGCATTATTTAAGGACCCTGCTGCGGTATTTCAGCACTCTGCTGAATTATTTAAGGACTTTGCTGCATTATTTATGGACTTTATTGCATTATTTAAGGACTCTGCTGCATTATTTAAGGACTTTGTTGCATTATTTAAGGACTCTGCTGCATTATTCAAGGACTTTGCTGCATTATTTAAGGACTCTGCTGCAGTTTTTAAGGACTCTGCTGCATTATTTAAGGACTTTTCTGCATTATTTAAGGACTCTGCTGCAATATTTAAGGACTTGGCTGGATTATTTAAGGACTCTGCTGCATTATTTAAGGAATGTGCTGCATTATTTAAGGACTCTGCTGCATTATTTAAGGACTTTCTTGCATTATTTAAGGACTCTGCTGCATTATTTAAGGACTTTGTTGCATTATTTAAGGACTCTGCTGCATTATATAAGGACTTTGCTGCATTATTTAAGGACTTTATTGCATTATTTAAGGACTGTTCTGCATTATTTAAGGACTTTGTTGCATTATTTAAGGACTCTGCTGCATTATTTAAGGATCCTGCTGCGGTATTTCAGTACTCTGCTGCATTATTTAAGGAATTTGCTGCATTATTTATGGACTTTATTGCATTATTTAAAGACTTTGCTGCATTATTTAAGGACTTGGCTGGATTATTTAAGGACTGTGCTGCATTATTTAAGGACTTTGCTGCATTATTTAAGGACTCTGCTGCATTATTTAAGGACTTTGTTGCATTATTTAAGGACTCTGCTGCATTATTTAAGGACTTTGTTGCATTATTTAAGGACTCTGCTGCATTATTTAAGGACTTTGTTGCATTATTTAAGGACTCTGCTGCATTATCTAAGGACTTTGTTGCATTATTTAAGGACTTGGCTGGATTATTTAAGGACTCTGCTGCATTATTTAAGGACTTTGCTGCATTATTTAAGGACTCTGCTGCATTATTTAAGGACTTTGTTGCATTATTTAAGGACCGTGCTGCATTATTTAAGGACTTTGTTGCATTATTTAAGGACTCTGCTGCATTATTTAAGGACCCTGCTGCGGTATTTCAGCACTCTGCTGAATTATTTAAGGACTTTGCTGCATTATTTATGGACTTTATTGCATTATTTAAGGACTCTGCTGCATTATTTAAGGACTTTGTTGCATTATTTAAGGACACTGCTGCATCATTTAAGGACTTTGTTGCATTATTTAAGGACTCTACTTCATTATTTAACGACTTTGCTGCATTATTTAAGGACCCTGCTGCGGTATTTCAGTACTCTGCTGCATTATTTAAGGACTCTGCTGCATTATTTAAGGACTTTGTTGCATTATTTAAGGACTCTGCTGCATTATTTAAGGACTTTGTTGCATTATTTAAGGACTCTGCTGCATTATTTAAGGACCCTGCTGCAGTATTTCAGTAATCTGCTGCATTATTTAAGGACTTTGTTGCATTATTTAAGGACTTGGCTGGATTATTTAGGGACTTTGCTGCATTATTTAAGGACTCTGCTGCATTATTTAAGGACTTTGCTGCATTATTTAAGGACTCTGATACGGTACTTAAGGACTCTGCTGCATTATTTAAGTACTTTGTTGCATTATTTAAGTACTCAGCTGCATTATTTAAGGACTTTGCTGCATTATTTAAGTACTCTGCTGCAGTATTTAAGGACTTGGCTGGATTATTTAAGGACTCTGCTGAATTATTTAAGGAATGTGCTGCATTATTTAAGGACTCTGCTGCATAATTTAAGGACTTTGTTGCATTATTTAAGGACTTTGTTGCATTATTTAAGGACTCTGCTGCATTATTTAAGGACTTTGCTGCATTATTTAAGGACTTTATTGCATTATTTAAGGACTCTGCTGCATTATTTAAGGACCTGGCTGCGGTATTTCAGCACTCTGCTGAATTATTTAAGGACTTTGCTGCATTATTTATGGACTTTATTGCATTATTTAAGGACTCTGCTGCATTATTTAAGGACTTTGTTGCATTATTTAAGGACTCTGCTGCATCATTTAAGGACTTTGTTGCATTATTTAAGGACTCTACTTCATTATTTAACGACTTTGCTGCATTATTTAAGGACCCTGCTGCGGTATTTCAGTACTCTGCTGCATTAATTAAGGACTCTGCTGCATTATTTAAGGACTTTGTTGCATTATTTAAGGACTCTGCTGCATTATTTAAGGACTTTGTTGCATTATTTAAGGACTCTGCTGCTTTATTTAAGGACCCTGCTGCAGTATTTCAGTAATCTGCTGCATTATTTAAGGACTTTGTTGCATTATTTAAGGACTTGGCTGGATTATTTAAGGACTTTGCTGCATTACTTAAGGACTCTGCTGCATTATTTAAGGACCCTGCTGCGGTATTTCAGCACTCTGCTGAATTATTTAAGGACTTTGCTGCATTATTTATGGACTTTATTGCATTATTTAAGGACTCTGCTGCATTATTTAAGGACTTTGTTGCATTATTTAAGGACTCTGCTGCATTATTCAAGGACTTTGCTGCATTATTTAAGGACTTTTCTGCATTATTTAAGGACTCTGCTGCAATATTTAAGGACTTGGCTGGATTATTTAAGGACTCTGCTGCATTATTTAAGGAATGTGCTGCATTATTTAAGGACTCTGCTGCATTATTTAAGGACTTTCTTGCATTATTTAAGGACTCTGCTGCATTATTTAAGGACTTTGTTGCATTATTTAAGGACTCTGCTGCATTATATAAGGACTTTGCTGCATTATTTAAGGACTTTATTGCATTATTTAAGGACTGTTCTGCATTATTTAAGGACTTTGTTGCATTATTTAAGGACTCTGCTGCATTATTTAAGGATCCTGCTGCGGTATTTCAGTACTCTGCTGCATTATTTAAGGAATTTGCTGCATTATTTATGGACTTTATTGCATTATTTAAAGACTTTGCTGCATTATTTAAGGACTTGGCTGGATTATTTAAGGACTGTGCTGCATTATTTAAGGACTTTGCTGCATTATTTAAGGACTCTGCTGCATTATTTAAGGACTTTGTTGCATTATTTAAGGACTTTGTTGCATTATTTAAGGACTCTGCTGCATTATTTAAGGACCCCGCTGCAGTATTTCAGTAATCTGCTGCATTATCTAAGGACTTTGTTGCATTATTTAAGGACTTGGCTGGATTATTTAAGGACTCTGCTGCATTATTTAAGGACTTTGCTGCATTATTTAAGGACTCTGCTGCATTATTTAAGGACTTTGTTGCATTATTTAAGGACCGTGCTGCATTATTTAAGGACTTTGTTGCATTATTTAAGGACTCTGCTGCATTATTTAAGGACCTGGCTGCGGTATTTCAGCACTCTGCTGAATTATTTAAGGACTTTGCTGCATTATTTATGGACTTTATTGCATTATTTAAGGACTCTGCTGCATTATTTAAGGACTTTGTTGCATTATTTAAGGACTCTGCTGCATCATTTAAGGACTTTGTTGCATTATTTAAGGACTCTACTTCATTATTTAACGACTTTGCTGCATTATTTAAGGACCCTGCTGCGGTATTTCAGTACTCTGCTGCATTATTTAAGGACTCTGCTGCATTATTTAAGGACTTTGTTGCATTATTTAAGGACTCTGCTGCATTATTTAAGGACTTTGTTGCATTATTTAAGGACTCTGCTGCTTTATTTAAGGACCCTGCTGCAGTATTTCAGTAATCTGCTGCATTATTTAAGGACTTTGTTGCATTATTTAAGGACTTGGCTGGATTATTTAAGGACTTTGCTGCATTACTTAAGGACTCTGCTGCATTATTTAAGGACCCTGCTGCGGTATTTCAGCACTCTGCTGAATTATTTAAGGACTTTGCTGCATTATTTATGGACTTTATTGCATTATTTAAGGACTCTGCTGCATTATTTAAGGACTTTGTTGCATTATTTAAGGACTCTGCTGCATTATTCAAGGACTTTGCTGCATTATTTAAGGACTCTGCTGCAGTTTTTAAGGACTTGGCTGGATTATTTAAGGACTCTGCTGAATTATTTAAGGAATGTGCTGCATTATTTAAGGACTCTGCTGCATTATTTAAGGACTTTGTTGCATTATTTAAGGACTTTGTTGCATTATTTAAGGACTCTGCTGCATTATTTAAGGACTTTGCTGCATTATTTAAGGACTTTATTGCATTATTTAAGGACTGTTCTGCATTATTTAAGGACTTTGTTGCATTATTTAAGGACTCTGCTGCATTATTTAAGGATCCTGCTGCGGTATTTCAGTACTCTGCTGCATTTTTTAAGGACTTTGCTGCATTATTTAAGGACTTGGCTGGATTATTTAAGGACTCTGCTGCATTATTTAAGGACTTTGCTGCATTATTTAAGGACTCTGCTGCATTATTTAAGGACTTTGTTGCATTATTTAAGGACCCTGCTGCATTATTTAAGGACTTTGTTGCATTATTTAAGGACTCTGCTGCATTATTCAAGGACTTTGCTGCATTATTTAAGGACTCTGCTGCAGTTTTTAAGGACTCTGCTGCATTATTTAAGGACTTTTCTGCATTATTTAAGGACTCTGCTGCAATATTTAAGGACTTGGCTGGATTATTTAAGGACTCTGCTGCATTATTTAAGGACTTTGCTGCATTATTTAAGGACTCTGCTGCATTATTTAAGGACTTTGTTGCATTATTTAAGGACCGTGCTGCATTATTTAAGGACTTTGTTGCATTATTTAAGGACTCTGCTGCATTATTTAAGGACCCTGCTGCGGTATTTCAGCACTCTGCTGAATTATTTAAGGACTTTGCTGCATTATTTATGGACTTTATTGCATTATTTAAAGACTTTGCTGCATTATTTAAGGACTTGGCTGGATTAATTAAGGACTGTGCTGCATTATTTAAGGACTTTGCTGCATTATTTAAGGACTCTGCTGCATTATTTAAGGACTTTGTTGCATTATTTAAGGACTCTGCTGCATTATTTAAGGACTTTGTTGCATTATTTAAGGACTCTGCTGCATTACTTAAGGACCCTGCTGCAGTATTTCAGTAATCTGCTGCATTATTTAAGGACTTTGTTGCATTATTTAAGGACTTGGCTGGATTATTTAAGGACTCTGCTTCATTATTTAAGGACTCTGCTGCATTATTTAAGGACTTTGTTGCATTATTTAAGGACCGTGCTGCATTATTTAAGGACTTTGTTGCATTATTTAAGGACTCTGCTGCATTATTTAAGGACCTGGCTGCGGTATTTCAGCACTCTGCTGAATTATTTAAGGACTTTGCTGCATTATTTATGGACTTTATTGCATTATTTAAGGACTCTGCTGCATTATTTAAGGACTTTGTTGCATTATTTAAGGACTCTGCTGCATCATTTAAGGACTTTGTTGCATTATTTAAGGACTCTACTTCATTATTTAACGACTTTGCTGCATTATTTAAGGACCCTGCTGCGGTATTTCAGTACTCTGCTGCATTATTTAAGGACTCTGCTGCATTATTTAAGGACTTTGTTGCATTATTTAAGGACTCTGCTGCATTATTTAAGGACTTTGTTGCATTATTTAAGGACTCTGCTGCTTTATTTAAGGACCCTGCTGCAGTATTTCAGTAATCTGCTGCATTATTTAAGGACTTTGTTGCATTATTTAAGGACTTGGCTGGATTATTTAAGGACTTTGCTGCATTACTTAAGGACTCTGCTGCATTATTTAAGGACCCTGCTGCGGTATTTCAGCACTCTGCTGAATTATTTAAGGACTTTGCTGCATTATTTATGGACTTTATTGCATTATTTAAGGACTCTGCTGCATTATTTAAGGACTTTGTTGCATTATTTAAGGACTCTGCTGCATTATTCAAGGACTTTGCTGCATTATTTAAGGACTCTGCTGCAGTTTTTAAGGACTCTGCTGCATTATTTAAGGACTTTTCTGCATTATTTAAGGACTCTGCTGCAATATTTAAGGACTTGGCTGGATTATTTAAGGACTCTGCTGCATTATTTAAGGAATGTGCTGCATTATTTAAGGACTCTGCTGCATTATTTAAGGACTTTCTTGCATTATTTAAGGACTCTGCTGCATTATTTAAGGACTTTGTTGCATTATTTAAGGACTCTGCTGCATTATATAAGGACTTTGCTGCATTATTTAAGGACTTTATTGCATTATTTAAGGACTGTTCTGCATTATTTAAGGACTTTGTTGCATTATTTAAGGACTCTGCTGCATTATTTAAGGATCCTGCTGCGGTATTTCAGTACTCTGCTGCATTATTTAAGGAATTTGCTGCATTATTTATGGACTTTATTGCATTATTTAAAGACTTTGCTGCATTATTTAAGGACTTGGCTGGATTATTTAAGGACTGTGCTGCATTATTTAAGGACTTTGCTGCATTATTTAAGGACTCTGCTGCATTATTTAAGGACTTTGTTGCATTATTTAAGGACTCTGCTGCATTATTTAAGGACTTTGTTGCATTATTTAAGGACTCTGCTGCATTATTTAAGGACCTGGCTGCGGTATTTCAGCACTCTGCTGAATTATTTAAGGACTTTGCTGCATTATTTATGGACTTTATTGCATTATTTAAGGACTCTGCTGCATTATTTAAGGACTTTGTTGCATTATTTAAGGACTCTGCTGCATCATTTAAGGACTTTGTTGCATTATTTAAGGACTCTACTTCATTATTTAACGACTTTGCTGCATTATTTAAGGACCCTGCTGCGGTATTTCAGTACTCTGCTGCATTATTTAAGGACTCTGCTGCATTATTTAAGGACTTTGTTGCATTATTTAAGGACTCTGCTGCATTATTTAAGGACTTTGTTGCATTATTTAAGGACTCTGCTGCTTTATTTAAGGACCCTGCTGCAGTATTTCAGTAATCTGCTGCATTATTTAAGGACTTTGTTGCATTATTTAAGGACTTGGCTGGATTATTTAAGGACTTTGCTGCATTACTTAAGGACTCTGCTGCATTATTTAAGGACCCTGCTGCGGTATTTCAGCACTCTGCTGAATTATTTAAGGACTTTGCTGCATTATTTATGGACTTTATTGCATTATTTAAGGACTCTGCTGCATTATTTAAGGACTTTGTTGCATTATTTAAGGACTCTGCTGCATTATTCAAGGACTTTGCTGCATTATTTAAGGACTCTGCTGCAGTTTTTAAGGACTTGGCTGGATTATTTAAGGACTCTGCTGAATTATTTAAGGAATGTGCTGCATTATTTAAGGACTCTGCTGCATTATTTAAGGACTTTGTTGCATTATTTAAGGACTTTGTTGCATTATTTAAGGACTCTGCTGCATTATTTAAGGACTTTGCTGCATTATTTAAGGACTTTATTGCATTATTTAAGGACTGTTCTGCATTATTTAAGGACTTTGTTGCATTATTTAAGGACTCTGCTGCATTATTTAAGGATCCTGCTGCGGTATTTCAGTACTCTGCTGCATTTTTTAAGGACTTTGCTGCATTATTTAAGGACTTGGCTGGATTATTTAAGGACTCTGCTGCATTATTTAAGGACTTTGCTGCATTATTTAAGGACTCTGCTGCATTATTTAAGGACTTTGTTGCATTATTTAAGGACCCTGCTGCATTATTTAAGGACTTTGTTGCATTATTTAAGGACTCTGCTGCATTATTCAAGGACTTTGCTGCATTATTTAAGGACTCTGCTGCAGTTTTTAAGGACTCTGCTGCATTATTTAAGGACTTTTCTGCATTATTTAAGGACTCTGCTGCAATATTTAAGGACTTGGCTGGATTATTTAAGGACTCTGCTGCATTATTTAAGGACTTTGCTGCATTATTTAAGGACTCTGCTGCATTATTTAAGGACTTTGTTGCATTATTTAAGGACCGTGCTGCATTATTTAAGGACTTTGTTGCATTATTTAAGGACTCTGCTGCATTATTTAAGGACCCTGCTGCGGTATTTCAGCACTCTGCTGAATTATTTAAGGACTTTGCTGCATTATTTATGGACTTTATTGCATTATTTAAAGACTTTGCTGCATTATTTAAGGACTTGGCTGGATTAATTAAGGACTGTGCTGCATTATATAAGGACTTTGCTGCATTATTTAAGGACTCTGCTGCATTATTTAAGGACTTTGTTGCATTATTTAAGGACTCTGCTGCATTATTTAAGGACTTTGTTGCATTATTTAAGGACTCTGCTGCATTACTTAAGGACCCTGCTGCAGTATTTCAGTAATCTGCTGCATTATTTAAGGACTTTGTTGCATTATTTAAGGACTTGGCTGGATTATTTAAGGACTCTGCTTCATTATTTAAGGACTCTGCTGCATTATTTAAGGACTTTGTTGCATTATTTAAGGACCGTGCTGCATTATTTAAGGACTTTGTTGCATTATTTAAGGACTCTGCTGCATTATTTAAGGACCTGGCTGCGGTATTTCAGCACTCTGCTGAATTATTTAAGGACTTTGCTGCATTATTTATGGACTTTATTGCATTATTTAAGGACTCTGCTGCATTATTTAAGGACTTTGTTGCATTATTTAAGGACTCTGCTGCATCATTTAAGGACTTTGTTGCATTATTTAAGGACTCTACTTCATTATTTAACGACTTTGCTGCATTATTTAAGGACCCTGCTGCGGTATTTCAGTACTCTGCTGCATTATTTAAGGACTCTGCTGCATTATTTAAGGACTTTGTTGCATTATTTAAGGACTCTGCTGCATTATTTAAGGACTTTGTTGCATTATTTAAGGACTCTGCTGCTTTATTTAAGGACCCTGCTGCAGTATTTCAGTAATCTGCTGCATTATTTAAGGACTTTGTTGCATTATTTAAGGACTTGGCTGGATTATTTAAGGACTTTGCTGCATTACTTAAGGACTCTGCTGCATTATTTAAGGACCCTGCTGCGGTATTTCAGCACTCTGCTGAATTATTTAAGGACTTTGCTGCATTATTTATGGACTTTATTGCATTATTTAAGGACTCTGCTGCATTATTTAAGGACTTTGTTGCATTATTTAAGGACTCTGCTGCATTATTCAAGGACTTTGCTGCATTATTTAAGGACTCTGCTGCAGTTTTTAAGGACTCTGCTGCATTATTTAAGGACTTTTCTGCATTATTTAAGGACTCTGCTGCAATATTTAAGGACTTGGCTGGATTATTTAAGGACTCTGCTGCATTATTTAAGGAATGTGCTGCATTATTTAAGGACTCTGCTGCATTATTTAAGGACTTTCTTGCATTATTTAAGGACTCTGCTGCATTATTTAAGGACTTTGTTGCATTATTTAAGGACTCTGCTGCATTATATAAGGACTTTGCTGCATTATTTAAGGACTTTATTGCATTATTTAAGGACTGTTCTGCATTATTTAAGGACTTTGTTGCATTATTTAAGGACTCTGCTGCATTATTTAAGGATCCTGCTGCGGTATTTCAGTACTCTGCTGCATTATTTAAGGAATTTGCTGCATTATTTATGGACTTTATTGCATTATTTAAAGACTTTGCTGCATTATTTAAGGACTTGGCTGGATTATTTAAGGACTGTGCTGCATTATTTAAGGACTTTGCTGCATTATTTAAGGACTCTGCTGCATTATTTAAGGACTTTGTTGCATTATTTAAGGACTCTGCTGCATTATTTAAGGACTTTGTTGCATTATTTAAGGACTCTGCTGCATTATTTAAGGACCTGGCTGCGGTATTTCAGCACTCTGCTGAATTATTTAAGGACTTTGCTGCATTATTTATGGACTTTATTGCATTATTTAAGGACTCTGCTGCATTATTTAAGGACTTTGTTGCATTATTTAAGGACTCTGCTGCATCATTTAAGGACTTTGTTGCATTATTTAAGGACTCTACTTCATTATTTAACGACTTTGCTGCATTATTTAAGGACCCTGCTGCGGTATTTCAGTACTCTGCTGCATTATTTAAGGACTCTGCTGCATTATTTAAGGACTTTGTTGCATTATTTAAGGACTCTGCTGCATTATTTAAGGACTTTGTTGCATTATTTAAGGACTCTGCTGCTTTATTTAAGGACCCTGCTGCAGTATTTCAGTAATCTGCTGCATTATTTAAGGACTTTGTTGCATTATTTAAGGACTTGGCTGGATTATTTAAGGACTTTGCTGCATTACTTAAGGACTCTGCTGCATTATTTAAGGACCCTGCTGCGGTATTTCAGCACTCTGCTGAATTATTTAAGGACTTTGCTGCATTATTTATGGACTTTATTGCATTATTTAAGGACTCTGCTGCATTATTTAAGGACTTTGTTGCATTATTTAAGGACTCTGCTGCATTATTCAAGGACTTTGCTGCATTATTTAAGGACTCTGCTGCAGTTTTTAAGGACTTGGCTGGATTATTTAAGGACTCTGCTGAATTATTTAAGGAATGTGCTGCATTATTTAAGGACTCTGCTGCATTATTTAAGGACTTTGTTGCATTATTTAAGGACTTTGTTGCATTATTTAAGGACTCTGCTGCATTATTTAAGGACTTTGCTGCATTATTTAAGGACTTTATTGCATTATTTAAGGACTGTTCTGCATTATTTAAGGACTTTGTTGCATTATTTAAGGACTCTGCTGCATTATTTAAGGATCCTGCTGCGGTATTTCAGTACTCTGCTGCATTTTTTAAGGACTTTGCTGCATTATTTAAGGACTTGGCTGGATTATTTAAGGACTCTGCTGCATTATTTAAGGACTTTGCTGCATTATTTAAGGACTCTGCTGCATTATTTAAGGACTTTGTTGCATTATTTAAGGACCCTGCTGCATTATTTAAGGACTTTGTTGCATTATTTAAGGACTCTGCTGCATTATTCAAGGACTTTGCTGCATTATTTAAGGACTCTGCTGCAGTTTTTAAGGACTCTGCTGCATTATTTAAGGACTTTTCTGCATTATTTAAGGACTCTGCTGCAATATTTAAGGACTTGGCTGGATTATTTAAGGACTCTGCTGCATTATTTAAGGACTTTGCTGCATTATTTAAGGACTCTGCTGCATTATTTAAGGACTTTGTTGCATTATTTAAGGACCGTGCTGCATTATTTAAGGACTTTGTTGCATTATTTAAGGACTCTGCTGCATTATTTAAGGACCCTGCTGCGGTATTTCAGCACTCTGCTGAATTATTTAAGGACTTTGCTGCATTATTTATGGACTTTATTGCATTATTTAAAGACTTTGCTGCATTATTTAAGGACTTGGCTGGATTAATTAAGGACTGTGCTGCATTATTTAAGGACTTTGCTGCATTATTTAAGGACTCTGCTGCATTATTTAAGGACTTTGTTGCATTATTTAAGGACTCTGCTGCATTATTTAAGGACTTTGTTGCATTATTTAAGGACTCTGCTGCATTACTTAAGGACCCTGCTGCAGTATTTCAGTAATCTGCTGCATTATTTAAGGACTTTGTTGCATTATTTAAGGACTTGGCTGGATTATTTAAGGACTCTGCTTCATTATTTAAGGACTCTGCTGCATTATTTAAGGACTTTGTTGCATTATTTAAGGACCGTGCTGCATTATTTAAGGACTTTGTTGCATTATTTAAGGACTCTGCTGCATTATTTAAGGACCTGGCTGCGGTATTTCAGCACTCTGCTGAATTATTTAAGGACTTTGCTGCATTATTTATGGACTTTATTGCATTATTTAAGGACTCTGCTGCATTATTTAAGGACTTTGTTGCATTATTTAAGGACTCTGCTGCATCATTTAAGGACTTTGTTGCATTATTTAAGGACTCTACTTCATTATTTAACGACTTTGCTGCATTATTTAAGGACCCTGCTGCGGTATTTCAGTACTCTGCTGCATTATTTAAGGACTCTGCTGCATTATTTAAGGACTTTGTTGCATTATTTAAGGACTCTGCTGCATTATTTAAGGACTTTGTTGCATTATTTAAGGACTCTGCTGCTTTATTTAAGGACCCTGCTGCAGTATTTCAGTAATCTGCTGCATTATTTAAGGACTTTGTTGCATTATTTAAGGACTTGGCTGGATTATTTAAGGACTTTGCTGCATTACTTAAGGACTCTGCTGCATTATTTAAGGACCCTGCTGCGGTATTTCAGCACTCTGCTGAATTATTTAAGGACTTTGCTGCATTATTTATGGACTTTATTGCATTATTTAAGGACTCTGCTGCATTATTTAAGGACTTTGTTGCATTATTTAAGGACTCTGCTGCATTATTCAAGGACTTTGCTGCATTATTTAAGGACTCTGCTGCAGTTTTTAAGGACTCTGCTGCATTATTTAAGGACTTTTCTGCATTATTTAAGGACTCTGCTGCAATATTTAAGGACTTGGCTGGATTATTTAAGGACTCTGCTGCATTATTTAAGGAATGTGCTGCATTATTTAAGGACTCTGCTGCATTATTTAAGGACTTTCTTGCATTATTTAAGGACTCTGCTGCATTATTTAAGGACTTTGTTGCATTATTTAAGGACTCTGCTGCATTATATAAGGACTTTGCTGCATTATTTAAGGACTTTATTGCATTATTTAAGGACTGTTCTGCATTATTTAAGGACTTTGTTGCATTATTTAAGGACTCTGCTGCATTATTTAAGGATCCTGCTGCGGTATTTCAGTACTCTGCTGCATTATTTAAGGAATTTGCTGCATTATTTATGGACTTTATTGCATTATTTAAAGACTTTGCTGCATTATTTAAGGACTTGGCTGGATTATTTAAGGACTGTGCTGCATTATTTAAGGACTTTGCTGCATTATTTAAGGACTCTGCTGCATTATTTAAGGACTTTGTTGCATTATTTAAGGACTCTGCTGCATTATTTAAGGACTTTGTTGCATTATTTAAGGACTCTGCTGCATTATTTAAGGACCTGGCTGCGGTATTTCAGCACTCTGCTGAATTATTTAAGGACTTTGCTGCATTATTTATGGACTTTATTGCATTATTTAAGGACTCTGCTGCATTATTTAAGGACTTTGTTGCATTATTTAAGGACTCTGCTGCATCATTTAAGGACTTTGTTGCATTATTTAAGGACTCTACTTCATTATTTAACGACTTTGCTGCATTATTTAAGGACCCTGCTGCGGTATTTCAGTACTCTGCTGCATTATTTAAGGACTCTGCTGCATTATTTAAGGACTTTGTTGCATTATTTAAGGACTCTGCTGCATTATTTAAGGACTTTGTTGCATTATTTAAGGACTCTGCTGCTTTATTTAAGGACCCTGCTGCAGTATTTCAGTAATCTGCTGCATTATTTAAGGACTTTGTTGCATTATTTAAGGACTTGGCTGGATTATTTAAGGACTTTGCTGCATTACTTAAGGACTCTGCTGCATTATTTAAGGACCCTGCTGCGGTATTTCAGCACTCTGCTGAATTATTTAAGGACTTTGCTGCATTATTTATGGACTTTATTGCATTATTTAAGGACTCTGCTGCATTATTTAAGGACTTTGTTGCATTATTTAAGGACTCTGCTGCATTATTCAAGGACTTTGCTGCATTATTTAAGGACTCTGCTGCAGTTTTTAAGGACTTGGCTGGATTATTTAAGGACTCTGCTGAATTATTTAAGGAATGTGCTGCATTATTTAAGGACTCTGCTGCATTATTTAAGGACTTTGTTGCATTATTTAAGGACTTTGTTGCATTATTTAAGGACTCTGCTGCATTATTTAAGGACTTTGCTGCATTATTTAAGGACTTTATTGCATTATTTAAGGACTGTTCTGCATTATTTAAGGACTTTGTTGCATTATTTAAGGACTCTGCTGCATTATTTAAGGATCCTGCTGCGGTATTTCAGTACTCTGCTGCATTTTTTAAGGACTTTGCTGCATTATTTAAGGACTTGGCTGGATTATTTAAGGACTCTGCTGCATTATTTAAGGACTTTGCTGCATTATTTAAGGACTCTGCTGCATTATTTAAGGACTTTGTTGCATTATTTAAGGACCCTGCTGCATTATTTAAGGACTTTGTTGCATTATTTAAGGACTCTGCTGCATTATTCAAGGACTTTGCTGCATTATTTAAGGACTCTGCTGCAGTTTTTAAGGACTCTGCTGCATTATTTAAGGACTTTTCTGCATTATTTAAGGACTCTGCTGCAATATTTAAGGACTTGGCTGGATTATTTAAGGACTCTGCTGCATTATTTAAGGACTTTGCTGCATTATTTAAGGACTCTGCTGCATTATTTAAGGACTTTGTTGCATTATTTAAGGACCGTGCTGCATTATTTAAGGACTTTGTTGCATTATTTAAGGACTCTGCTGCATTATTTAAGGACCCTGCTGCGGTATTTCAGCACTCTGCTGAATTATTTAAGGACTTTGCTGCATTATTTATGGACTTTATTGCATTATTTAAAGACTTTGCTGCATTATTTAAGGACTTGGCTGGATTAATTAAGGACTGTGCTGCATTATTTAAGGACTTTGCTGCATTATTTAAGGACTCTGCTGCATTATTTAAGGACTTTGTTGCATTATTTAAGGACTCTGCTGCATTATTTAAGGACTTTGTTGCATTATTTAAGGACTCTGCTGCATTACTTAAGGACCCTGCTGCAGTATTTCAGTAATCTGCTGCATTATTTAAGGACTTTGTTGCATTATTTAAGGACTTGGCTGGATTATTTAAGGACTCTGCTGCATTATTTAAGGACTCTGCTGCATTATTTAAGGACTTTGTTGCATTATTTAAGGACCGTGCTGCATTATTTAAGGACTTTGTTGCATTATTTAAGGACTCTGCTGCATTATTTAAGGACCTGGCTGCGGTATTTCAGCACTCTGCTGAATTATTTAAGGACTTTGCTGCATTATTTATGGACTTTATTGCATTATTTAAGGACTCTGCTGCATTATTTAAGGACTTTGTTGCATTATTTAAGGACTCTGCTGCATCATTTAAGGACTTTGTTGCATTATTTAAGGACTCTACTTCATTATTTAACGACTTTGCTGCATTATTTAAGGACCCTGCTGCGGTATTTCAGTACTCTGCTGCATTATTTAAGGACTCTGCTGCATTATTTAAGGACTTTGTTGCATTATTTAAGGACTCTGCTGCATTATTTAAGGACTTTGTTGCATTATTTAAGGACTCTGCTGCTTTATTTAAGGACCCTGCTGCAGTATTTCAGTAATCTGCTGCATTATTTAAGGACTTTGTTGCATTATTTAAGGACTTGGCTGGATTATTTAAGGACTTTGCTGCATTACTTAAGGACTCTGCTGCATTATTTAAGGACCCTGCTGCGGTATTTCAGCACTCTGCTGAATTATTTAAGGACTTTGCTGCATTATTTATGGACTTTATTGCATTATTTAAGGACTCTGCTGCATTATTTAAGGACTTTGTTGCATTATTTAAGGACTCTGCTGCATTATTCAAGGACTTTGCTGCATTATTTAAGGACTCTGCTGCAGTTTTTAAGGACTCTGCTGCATTATTTAAGGACTTTTCTGCATTATTTAAGGACTCTGCTGCAATATTTAAGGACTTGGCTGGATTATTTAAGGACTCTGCTGCATTATTTAAGGAATGTGCTGCATTATTTAAGGACTCTGCTGCATTATTTAAGGACTTTCTTGCATTATTTAAGGACTCTGCTGCATTATTTAAGGACTTTGTTGCATTATTTAAGGACTCTGCTGCATTATATAAGGACTTTGCTGCATTATTTAAGGACTTTATTGCATTATTTAAGGACTGTTCTGCATTATTTAAGGACTTTGTTGCATTATTTAAGGACTCTGCTGCATTATTTAAGGATCCTGCTGCGGTATTTCAGTACTCTGCTGCATTATTTAAGGAATTTGCTGCATTATTTATGGACTTTATTGCATTATTTAAAGACTTTGCTGCATTATTTAAGGACTTGGCTGGATTATTTAAGGACTGTGCTGCATTATTTAAGGACTTTGCTGCATTATTTAAGGACTCTGCTGCATTATTTAAGGACTTTGTTGCATTATTTAAGGACTCTGCTGCATTATTTAAGGACTTTGTTGCATTATTTAAGGACTCTGCTGCATTATTTAAGGACTTTGTTGCATTATTTAAGGACTCTGCTGCATTATCTAAGGACTTTGTTGCATTATTTAAGGACTTGGCTGGATTATTTAAGGACTCTGCTGCATTATTTAAGGACTTTGCTGCATTATTTAAGGACTCTGCTGCATTATTTAAGGACTTTGTTGCATTATTTAAGGACCGTGCTGCATTATTTAAGGACTTTGTTGCATTATTTAAGGACTCTGCTGCATTATTTAAGGACCCTGCTGCGGTATTTCAGCACTCTGCTGAATTATTTAAGGACTTTGCTGCATTATTTATGGACTTTATTGCATTATTTAAGGACTCTGCTGCATTATTTAAGGACTTTGTTGCATTATTTAAGGACACTGCTGCATCATTTAAGGACTTTGTTGCATTATTTAAGGACTCTACTTCATTATTTAACGACTTTGCTGCATTATTTAAGGACCCTGCTGCGGTATTTCAGTACTCTGCTGCATTATTTAAGGACTCTGCTGCATTATTTAAGGACTTTGTTGCATTATTTAAGGACTCTGCTGCATTATTTAAGGACTTTGTTGCATTATTTAAGGACTCTGCTGCATTATTTAAGGACCCTGCTGCAGTATTTCAGTAATCTGCTGCATTATTTAAGGACTTTGTTGCATTATTTAAGGACTTGGCTGGATTATTTAGGGACTTTGCTGCATTATTTAAGGACTCTGCTGCATTATTTAAGGACTTTGCTGCATTATTTAAGGACTCTGATACGGTACTTAAGGAGTCTGCTGCATTATTTAAGTACTTTGTTGCATTATTTAAGTACTCAGCTGCATTATTTAAGGACTTTGCTGCATTATTTAAGTACTCTGCTGCAGTATTTAAGGACTTGGCTGGATTATTTAAGGACTCTGCTGAATTATTTAAGGAATGTGCTGCATTATTTAAGGACTCTGCTGCATAATTTAAGGACTTTGTTGCATTATTTAAGGACTTTGTTGCATTATTTAAGGACTCTGCTGCATTATTTAAGGACTTTGCTGCATTATTTAAGGACTTTATTGCATTATTTAAGGACTCTGCTGCATTATTTAAGGACCTGGCTGCGGTATTTCAGCACTCTGCTGAATTATTTAAGGACTTTGCTGCATTATTTATGGACTTTATTGCATTATTTAAGGACTCTGCTGCATTATTTAAGGACTTTGTTGCATTATTTAAGGACTCTGCTGCATCATTTAAGGACTTTGTTGCATTATTTAAGGACTCTACTTCATTATTTAACGACTTTGCTGCATTATTTAAGGACCCTGCTGCGGTATTTCAGTACTCTGCTGCATTAATTAAGGACTCTGCTGCATTATTTAAGGACTTTGTTGCATTATTTAAGGACTCTGCTGCATTATTTAAGGACTTTGTTGCATTATTTAAGGACTCTGCTGCTTTATTTAAGGACCCTGCTGCAGTATTTCAGTAATCTGCTGCATTATTTAAGGACTTTGTTGCATTATTTAAGGACTTGGCTGGATTATTTAAGGACTTTGCTGCATTACTTAAGGACTCTGCTGCATTATTTAAGGACCCTGCTGCGGTATTTCAGCACTCTGCTGAATTATTTAAGGACTTTGCTGCATTATTTATGGACTTTATTGCATTATTTAAGGACTCTGCTGCATTATTTAAGGACTTTGTTGCATTATTTAAGGACTCTGCTGCATTATTCAAGGACTTTGCTGCATTATTTAAGGACTTTTCTGCATTATTTAAGGACTCTGCTGCAATATTTAAGGACTTGGCTGGATTATTTAAGGACTCTGCTGCATTATTTAAGGAATGTGCTGCATTATTTAAGGACTCTGCTGCATTATTTAAGGACTTTCTTGCATTATTTAAGGACTCTGCTGCATTATTTAAGGACTTTGTTGCATTATTTAAGGACTCTGCTGCATTATATAAGGACTTTGCTGCATTATTTAAGGACTTTATTGCATTATTTAAGGACTGTTCTGCATTATTTAAGGACTTTGTTGCATTATTTAAGGACTCTGCTGCATTATTTAAGGATCCTGCTGCGGTATTTCAGTACTCTGCTGCATTTTTTAAGGACTTTGCTGCATTATTTAAGGACTTGGCTGGATTATTTAAGGACTCTGCTGCATTATTTAAGGACTTTGCTGCATTATTTAAGGACTCTGCTGCATTATTTAAGGACTTTGTTGCATTATTTAAGGACCCTGCTGCATTATTTAAGGACTTTGTTGCATTATTTAAGGACTCTGCTGCATTATTCAAGGACTTTGCTGCATTATTTAAGGACTCTGCTGCAGTTTTTAAGGACTCTGCTGCATTATTTAAGGACTTTTCTGCATTATTTAAGGACTCTGCTGCAATATTTAAGGACTTGGCTGGATTATTTAAGGACTCTGCTGCATTATTTAAGGACTTTGCTGCATTATTTAAGGACTCTGCTGCATTATTTAAGGACTTTGTTGCATTATTTAAGGACCGTGCTGCATTATTTAAGGACTTTGTTGCATTATTTAAGGACTCTGCTGCATTATTTAAGGACCCTGCTGCGGTATTTCAGCACTCTGCTGAATTATTTAAGGACTTTGCTGCATTATTTATGGACTTTATTGCATTATTTAAAGACTTTGCTGCATTATTTAAGGACTTGGCTGGATTAATTAAGGACTGTGCTGCATTATTTAAGGACTTTGCTGCATTATTTAAGGACTCTGCTGCATTATTTAAGGACTTTGTTGCATTATTTAAGGACTCTGCTGCATTATTTAAGGACTTTGTTGCATTATTTAAGGACTCTGCTGCATTACTTAAGTACCCTGCTGCAGTATTTCAGTAATCTGCTGCATTATTTAAGGACTTTGTTGCATTATTTAAGGACTTGGCTGGATTATTTAAGGACTCTGCTTCATTATTTAAGGACTCTGCTGCATTATTTAAGGACTTTGTTGCATTATTTAAGGACCGTGCTGCATTATTTAAGGACTTTGTTGCATTATTTAAGGACTCTGCTGCATTATTTAAGGACCTGGCTGCGGTATTTCAGCACTCTGCTGAATTATTTAAGGACTTTGCTGCATTATTTATGGACTTTATTGCATTATTTAAGGACTCTGCTGCATTATTTAAGGACTTTGCTGCATTATTTAAGGACTTTATTGCATTATTTAAGGACTCTGCTGCATTATTTAAGGACCTGGCTGCGGTATTTCAGCACTCTGCTGAATTATTTAAGGACTTTGCTGCATTATTTATGGACTTTATTGCATTATTTAAGGACTCTGCTGCATTATTTAAGGACTTTGTTGCATTATTTAAGGACTCTGCTGCATCATTTAAGGACTTTGTTGCATTATTTAAGGACTCTACTTCATTATTTAACGACTTTGCTGCATTATTTAAGGACCCTGCTGCGGTATTTCAGTACTCTGCTGCATTAATTAAGGACTCTGCTGCATTATTTAAGGACTTTGTTGCATTATTTAAGGACTCTGCTGCATTATTTAAGGACTTTGTTGCATTATTTAAGGACTCTGCTGCTTTATTTAAGGACCCTGCTGCAGTATTTCAGTAATCTGCTGCATTATTTAAGGACTTTGTTGCATTATTTAAGGACTTGGCTGGATTATTTAAGGACTTTGCTGCATTACTTAAGGACTCTGCTGCATTATTTAAGGACCCTGCTGCGGTATTTCAGCACTCTGCTGAATTATTTAAGGACTTTGCTGCATTATTTATGGACTTTATTGCATTATTTAAGGACTCTGCTGCATTATTTAAGGACTTTGTTGCATTATTTAAGGACTCTGCTGCATTATTCAAGGACTTTGCTGCATTATTTAAGGACTTTTCTGCATTATTTAAGGACTCTGCTGCAATATTTAAGGACTTGGCTGGATTATTTAAGGACTCTGCTGCATTATTTAAGGAATGTGCTGCATTATTTAAGGACTCTGCTGCATTATTTAAGGACTTTCTTGCATTATTTAAGGACTCTGCTGCATTATTTAAGGACTTTGTTGCATTATTTAAGGACTCTGCTGCATTATATAAGGACTTTGCTGCATTATTTAAGGACTTTATTGCATTATTTAAGGACTGTTCTGCATTATTTAAGGACTTTGTTGCATTATTTAAGGACTCTGCTGCATTATTTAAGGATCCTGCTGCGGTATTTCAGTACTCTGCTGCATTATTTAAGGAATTTGCTGCATTATTTATGGACTTTATTGCATTATTTAAAGACTTTGCTGCATTATTTAAGGACTTGGCTGGATTATTTAAGGACTGTGCTGCATTATTTAAGGACTTTGCTGCATTATTTAAGGACTCTGCTGCATTATTTAAGGACTTTGTTGCATTATTTAAGGACTTTGTTGCATTATTTAAGGACTCTGCTGCATTATTTAAGGACCCCGCTGCAGTATTTCAGTAATCTGCTGCATTATCTAAGGACTTTGTTGCATTATTTAAGGACTTGGCTGGATTATTTAAGGACTCTGCTGCATTATTTAAGGACTTTGCTGCATTATTTAAGGACTCTGCTGCATTATTTAAGGACTTTGTTGCATTATTTAAGGACCGTGCTGCATTATTTAAGGACTTTGTTGCATTATTTAAGGACTCTGCTGCATTATTTAAGGACCTGGCTGCGGTATTTCAGCACTCTGCTGAATTATTTAAGGACTTTGCTGCATTATTTATGGACTTTATTGCATTATTTAAGGACTCTGCTGCATTATTTAAGGACTTTGTTGCATTATTTAAGGACTCTGCTGCATCATTTAAGGACTTTGTTGCATTATTTAAGGACTCTACTTCATTATTTAACGACTTTGCTGCATTATTTAAGGACCCTGCTGCGGTATTTCAGTACTCTGCTGCATTATTTAAGGACTCTGCTGCATTATTTAAGGACTTTGTTGCATTATTTAAGGACTCTGCTGCATTATTTAAGGACTTTGTTGCATTATTTAAGGACTCTGCTGCTTTATTTAAGGACCCTGCTGCAGTATTTCAGTAATCTGCTGCATTATTTAAGGACTTTGTTGCATTATTTAAGGACTTGGCTGGATTATTTAAGGACTTTGCTGCATTACTTAAGGACTCTGCTGCATTATTTAAGGACCCTGCTGCGGTATTTCAGCACTCTGCTGAATTATTTAAGGACTTTGCTGCATTATTTATGGACTTTATTGCATTATTTAAGGACTCTGCTGCATTATTTAAGGACTTTGTTGCATTATTTAAGGACTCTGCTGCATTATTCAAGGACTTTGCTGCATTATTTAAGGACTTTTCTGCATTATTTAAGGACTCTGCTGCAATATTTAAGGACTTGGCTGGATTATTTAAGGACTCTGCTGCATTATTTAAGGAATGTGCTGCATTATTTAAGGACTCTGCTGCATTATTTAAGGACTTTCTTGCATTATTTAAGGACTCTGCTGCATTATTTAAGGACTTTGTTGCATTATTTAAGGACTCTGCTGCATTATATAAGGACTTTGCTGCATTATTTAAGGACTTTATTGCATTATTTAAGGACTGTTCTGCATTATTTAAGGACTTTGTTGCATTATTTAAGGACTCTGCTGCATTATTTAAGGATCCTGCTGCGGTATTTCAGTACTCTGCTGCATTATTTAAGGAATTTGCTGCATTATTTATGGACTTTATTGCATTATTTAAAGACTTTGCTGCATTATTTAAGGACTTGGCTGGATTATTTAAGGACTGTGCTGCATTATTTAAGGACTTTGCTGCATTATTTAAGGACTCTGCTGCATTATTTAAGGACTTTGTTGCATTATTTAAGGACTTTGTTGCATTATTTAAGGACTCTGCTGCATTATTTAAGGACCCCGCTGCAGTATTTCAGTAATCTGCTGCATTATCTAAGGACTTTGTTGCATTATTTAAGGACTTGGCTGGATTATTTAAGGACTCTGCTGCATTATTTAAGGACTTTGCTGCATTATTTAAGGACTCTGCTGCATTATTTAAGGACTTTGTTGCATTATTTAAGGACCGTGCTGCATTATTTAAGGACTTTGTTGCATTATTTAAGGACTCTGCTGCATTATTTAAGGACCTGGCTGCGGTATTTCAGCACTCTGCTGAATTATTTAAGGACTTTGCTGCATTATTTATGGACTTTATTGCATTATTTAAGGACTCTGCTGCATTATTTAAGGACTTTGTTGCATTATTTAAGGACTCTGCTGCATCATTTAAGGACTTTGTTGCATTATTTAAGGACTCTACTTCATTATTTAACGACTTTGCTGCATTATTTAAGGACCCTGCTGCGGTATTTCAGTACTCTGCTGCATTATTTAAGGACTCTGCTGCATTATTTAAGGACTTTGTTGCATTATTTAAGGACTCTGCTGCATTATTTAAGGACTTTGTTGCATTATTTAAGGACTCTGCTGCTTTATTTAAGGACCCTGCTGCAGTATTTCAGTAATCTGCTGCATTATTTAAGGACTTTGTTGCATTATTTAAGGACTTGGCTGGATTATTTAAGGACTTTGCTGCATTACTTAAGGACTCTGCTGCATTATTTAAGGACCCTGCTGCGGTATTTCAGCACTCTGCTGAATTATTTAAGGACTTTGCTGCATTATTTATGGACTTTATTGCATTATTTAAGGACTCTGCTGCATTATTTAAGGACTTTGTTGCATTATTTAAGGACTCTGCTGCATTATTCAAGGACTTTGCTGCATTATTTAAGGACTCTGCTGCAGTTTTTAAGGACTTGGCTGGATTATTTAAGGACTCTGCTGAATTATTTAAGGAATGTGCTGCATTATTTAAGGACTCTGCTGCATTATTTAAGGACTTTGTTGCATTATTTAAGGACTTTGTTGCATTATTTAAGGACTCTGCTGCATTATTTAAGGACTTTGCTGCATTATTTAAGGACTTTATTGCATTATTTAAGGACTGTTCTGCATTATTTAAGGACTTTGTTGCATTATTTAAGGACTCTGCTGCATTATTTAAGGATCCTGCTGCGGTATTTCAGTACTCTGCTGCATTTTTTAAGGACTTTGCTGCATTATTTAAGGACTTGGCTGGATTATTTAAGGACTCTGCTGCATTATTTAAGGACTTTGCTGCATTATTTAAGGACTCTGCTGCATTATTTAAGGACTTTGTTGCATTATTTAAGGACCCTGCTGCATTATTTAAGGACTTTGTTGCATTATTTAAGGACTCTGCTGCATTATTCAAGGACTTTGCTGCATTATTTAAGGACTCTGCTGCAGTTTTTAAGGACTCTGCTGCATTATTTAAGGACTTTTCTGCATTATTTAAGGACTCTGCTGCAATATTTAAGGACTTGGCTGGATTATTTAAGGACTCTGCTGCATTATTTAAGGACTTTGCTGCATTATTTAAGGACTCTGCTGCATTATTTAAGGACTTTGTTGCATTATTTAAGGACCGTGCTGCATTATTTAAGGACTTTGTTGCATTATTTAAGGACTCTGCTGCATTATTTAAGGACCCTGCTGCGGTATTTCAGCACTCTGCTGAATTATTTAAGGACTTTGCTGCATTATTTATGGACTTTATTGCATTATTTAAAGACTTTGCTGCATTATTTAAGGACTTGGCTGGATTAATTAAGGACTGTGCTGCATTATTTAAGGACTTTGCTGCATTATTTAAGGACTCTGCTGCATTATTTAAGGACTTTGTTGCATTATTTAAGGACTCTGCTGCATTATTTAAGGACTTTGTTGCATTATTTAAGGACTCTGCTGCATTACTTAAGTACCCTGCTGCAGTATTTCAGTAATCTGCTGCATTATTTAAGGACTTTGTTGCATTATTTAAGGACTTGGCTGGATTATTTAAGGACTCTGCTTCATTATTTAAGGACTCTGCTGCATTATTTAAGGACTTTGTTGCATTATTTAAGGACCGTGCTGCATTATTTAAGGACTTTGTTGCATTATTTAAGGACTCTGCTGCATTATTTAAGGACCTGGCTGCGGTATTTCAGCACTCTGCTGAATTATTTAAGGACTTTGCTGCATTATTTATGGACTTTATTGCATTATTTAAGGACTCTGCTGCATTATTTAAGGACTTTGTTGCATTATTTAAGGACTCTGCTGCATCATTTAAGGACTTTGTTGCATTATTTAAGGACTCTACTTCATTATTTAACGACTTTGCTGCATTATTTAAGGACCCTGCTGCGGTATTTCAGTACTCTGCTGCATTATTTAAGGACTCTGCTGCATTATTTAAGGACTTTGTTGCATTATTTAAGGACTCTGCTGCATTATTTAAGGACTTTGTTGCATTATTTAAGGACTCTGCTGCTTTATTTAAGGACCCTGCTGCAGTATTTCAGTAATCTGCTGCATTATTTAAGGACTTTGTTGCATTATTTAAGGACTTGGCTGGATTATTTAAGGACTTTGCTGCATTACTTAAGGACTCTGCTGCATTATTTAAGGACCCTGCTGCGGTATTTCAGCACTCTGCTGAATTATTTAAGGACTTTGCTGCATTATTTATGGACTTTATTGCATTATTTAAGGACTCTGCTGCATTATTTAAGGACTTTGTTGCATTATTTAAGGACTCTGCTGCATTATTCAAGGACTTTGCTGCATTATTTAAGGACTCTGCTGCAGTTTTTAAGGACTCTGCTGCATTATTTAAGGACTTTTCTGCATTATTTAAGGACTCTGCTGCAATATTTAAGGACTTGGCTGGATTATTTAAGGACTCTGCTGCATTATTTAAGGAATGTGCTGCATTATTTAAGGACTCTGCTGCATTATTTAAGGACTTTCTTGCATTATTTAAGGACTCTGCTGCATTATTTAAGGACTTTGTTGCATTATTTAAGGACTCTGCTGCATTATATAAGGACTTTGCTGCATTATTTAAGGACTTTATTGCATTATTTAAGGACTGTTCTGCATTATTTAAGGACTTTGTTGCATTATTTAAGGACTCTGCTGCATTATTTAAGGATCCTGCTGCGGTATTTCAGTACTCTGCTGCATTATTTAAGGAATTTGCTGCATTATTTATGGACTTTATTGCATTATTTAAAGACTTTGCTGCATTATTTAAGGACTTGGCTGGATTATTTAAGGACTGTGCTGCATTATTTAAGGACTTTGCTGCATTATTTAAGGACTTTATTGCATTATTTAAGGACTGTTCTGCATTATTTAAGGACTTTGTTGCATTATTTAAGGACTCTGCTGCATTATTTAAGGATCCTGCTGCGGTATTTCAGTACTCTGCTGCATTTTTTAAGGACTTTGCTGCATTATTTAAGGACTTGGCTGGATTATTTAAGGACTCTGCTGCATTATTTAAGGACTTTGCTGCATTATTTAAGGACTCTGCTGCATTATTTAAGGACTTTGTTGCATTATTTAAGGACCCTGCTGCATTATTTAAGGACTTTGTTGCATTATTTAAGGACTCTGCTGCATTATTCAAGGACTTTGCTGCATTATTTAAGGACTCTGCTGCAGTTTTTAAGGACTCTGCTGCATTATTTAAGGACTTTTCTGCATTATTTAAGGACTCTGCTGCAATATTTAAGGACTTGGCTGGATTATTTAAGGACTCTGCTGCATTATTTAAGGACTTTGCTGCATTATTTAAGGACTCTGCTGCATTATTTAAGGACTTTGTTGCATTATTTAAGGACCGTGCTGCATTATTTAAGGACTTTGTTGCATTATTTAAGGACTCTGCTGCATTATTTAAGGACCCTGCTGCGGTATTTCAGCACTCTGCTGAATTATTTAAGGACTTTGCTGCATTATTTATGGACTTTATTGCATTATTTAAAGACTTTGCTGCATTATTTAAGGACTTGGCTGGATTAATTAAGGACTGTGCTGCATTATTTAAGGACTTTGCTGCATTATTTAAGGACTCTGCTGCATTATTTAAGGACTTTGTTGCATTATTTAAGGACTCTGCTGCATTATTTAAGGACTTTGTTGCATTATTTAAGGACTCTGCTGCATTACTTAAGTACCCTGCTGCAGTATTTCAGTAATCTGCTGCATTATTTAAGGACTTTGTTGCATTATTTAAGGACTTGGCTGGATTATTTAAGGACTCTGCTTCATTATTTAAGGACTCTGCTGCATTATTTAAGGACTTTGTTGCATTATTTAAGGACCGTGCTGCATTATTTAAGGACTTTGTTGCATTATTTAAGGACTCTGCTGCATTATTTAAGGACCTGGCTGCGGTATTTCAGCACTCTGCTGAATTATTTAAGGACTTTGCTGCATTATTTATGGACTTTATTGCATTATTTAAGGACTCTGCTGCATTATTTAAGGACTTTGTTGCATTATTTAAGGACTCTGCTGCATCATTTAAGGACTTTGTTGCATTATTTAAGGACTCTACTTCATTATTTAACGACTTTGCTGCATTATTTAAGGACCCTGCTGCGGTATTTCAGTACTCTGCTGCATTATTTAAGGACTCTGCTGCATTATTTAAGGACTTTGTTGCATTATTTAAGGACTCTGCTGCATTATTTAAGGACTTTGTTGCATTATTTAAGGACTCTGCTGCTTTATTTAAGGACCCTGCTGCAGTATTTCAGTAATCTGCTGCATTATTTAAGGACTTTGTTGCATTATTTAAGGACTTGGCTGGATTATTTAAGGACTTTGCTGCATTACTTAAGGACTCTGCTGCATTATTTAAGGACCCTGCTGCGGTATTTCAGCACTCTGCTGAATTATTTAAGGACTTTGCTGCATTATTTATGGACTTTATTGCATTATTTAAGGACTCTGCTGCATTATTTAAGGACTTTGTTGCATTATTTAAGGACTCTGCTGCATTATTCAAGGACTTTGCTGCATTATTTAAGGACTTTTCTGCATGATTTAAGGACTCTGCTGCAATATTTAAGGACTTGGCTGGATTATTTAAGGACTCTGCTGCATTATTTAAGGAATGTGCTGCATTATTTAAGGACTCTGCTGCATTATTTAAGGACTTTCTTGCATTATTTAAGGACTCTGCTGCATTATTTAAGGACTTTGTTGCATTATTTAAGGACTCTGCTGCATTATATAAGGACTTTGCTGCATTATTTAAGGACTTTATTGCATTATTTAAGGACTGTTCTGCATTATTTAAGGACTTTGTTGCATTATTTAAGGACTCTGCTGCATTATTTAAGGATCCTGCTGCGGTATTTCAGTACTCTGCTGCATTATTTAAGGAATTTGCTGCATTATTTATGGACTTTATTGCATTATTTAAAGACTTTGCTGCATTATTTAAGGACTTGGCTGGATTATTTAAGGACTGTGCTGCATTATTTAAGGACTTTGCTGCATTATTTAAGGACTCTGCTGCATTATTTAAGGACTTTGTTGCATTATTTAAGGACTTTGTTGCATTATTTAAGGACTCTGCTGCATTATTTAAGGACCCCGCTGCAGTATTTCAGTAATCTGCTGCATTATCTAAGGACTTTGTTGCATTATTTAAGGACTTGGCTGGATTATTTAAGGACTCTGCTGCATTATTTAAGGACTTTGCTGCATTATTTAAGGACTCTGCTGCATTATTTAAGGACTTTGTTGCATTATTTAAGGACCGTGCTGCATTATTTAAGGACTTTGTTGCATTATTTAAGGACTCTGCTGCATTATTTAAGGACCTGGCTGCGGTATTTCAGCACTCTGCTGAATTATTTAAGGACTTTGCTGCATTATTTATGGACTTTATTGCATTATTTAAGGACTCTGCTGCATTATTTAAGGACTTTGTTGCATTATTTAAGGACTCTGCTGCATCATTTAAGGACTTTGTTGCATTATTTAAGGACTCTACTTCATTATTTAACGACTTTGCTGCATTATTTAAGGACCCTGCTGCGGTATTTCAGTACTCTGCTGCATTATTTAAGGACTCTGCTGCATTATTTAAGGACTTTGTTGCATTATTTAAGGACTCTGCTGCATTATTTAAGGACTTTGTTGCATTATTTAAGGACTCTGCTGCTTTATTTAAGGACCCTGCTGCAGTATTTCAGTAATCTGCTGCATTATTTAAGGACTTTGTTGCATTATTTAAGGACTTGGCTGGATTATTTAAGGACTTTGCTGCATTACTTAAGGACTCTGCTGCATTATTTAAGGACCCTGCTGCGGTATTTCAGCACTCTGCTGAATTATTTAAGGACTTTGCTGCATTATTTATGGACTTTATTGCATTATTTAAGGACTCTGCTGCATTATTTAAGGACTTTGTTGCATTATTTAAGGACTCTGCTGCATTATTCAAGGACTTTGCTGCATTATTTAAGGACTCTGCTGCAGTTTTTAAGGACTTGGCTGGATTATTTAAGGACTCTGCTGAATTATTTAAGGAATGTGCTGCATTATTTAAGGACTCTGCTGCATTATTTAAGGACTTTGTTGCATTATTTAAGGACTTTGTTGCATTATTTAAGGACTCTGCTGCATTATTTAAGGACTTTGCTGCATTATTTAAGGACTTTATTGCATTATTTAAGGACTGTTCTGCATTATTTAAGGACTTTGTTGCATTATTTAAGGACTCTGCTGCATTATTTAAGGATCCTGCTGCGGTATTTCAGTACTCTGCTGCATTTTTTAAGGACTTTGCTGCATTATTTAAGGACTTGGCTGGATTATTTAAGGACTCTGCTGCATTATTTAAGGACTTTGCTGCATTATTTAAGGACTCTGCTGCATTATTTAAGGACTTTGTTGCATTATTTAAGGACCCTGCTGCATTATTTAAGGACTTTGTTGCATTATTTAAGGACTCTGCTGCATTATTCAAGGACTTTGCTGCATTATTTAAGGACTCTGCTGCAGTTTTTAAGGACTCTGCTGCATTATTTAAGGACTTTTCTGCATTATTTAAGGACTCTGCTGCAATATTTAAGGACTTGGCTGGATTATTTAAGGACTCTGCTGCATTATTTAAGGACTTTGCTGCATTATTTAAGGACTCTGCTGCATTATTTAAGGACTTTGTTGCATTATTTAAGGACCGTGCTGCATTATTTAAGGACTTTGTTGCATTATTTAAGGACTCTGCTGCATTATTTAAGGACCCTGCTGCGGTATTTCAGCACTCTGCTGAATTATTTAAGGACTTTGCTGCATTATTTATGGACTTTATTGCATTATTTAAAGACTTTGCTGCATTATTTAAGGACTTGGCTGGATTAATTAAGGACTGTGCTGCATTATTTAAGGACTTTGCTGCATTATTTAAGGACTCTGCTGCATTATTTAAGGACTTTGTTGCATTATTTAAGGACTCTGCTGCATTATTTAAGGACTTTGTTGCATTATTTAAGGACTCTGCTGCATTACTTAAGTACCCTGCTGCAGTATTTCAGTAATCTGCTGCATTATTTAAGGACTTTGTTGCATTATTTAAGGACTTGGCTGGATTATTTAAGGACTCTGCTTCATTATTTAAGGACTCTGCTGCATTATTTAAGGACTTTGTTGCATTATTTAAGGACCGTGCTGCATTATTTAAGGACTTTGTTGCATTATTTAAGGACTCTGCTGCATTATTTAAGGACCTGGCTGCGGTATTTCAGCACTCTGCTGAATTATTTAAGGACTTTGCTGCATTATTTATGGACTTTATTGCATTATTTAAGGACTCTGCTGCATTATTTAAGGACTTTGTTGCATTATTTAAGGACTCTGCTGCATCATTTAAGGACTTTGTTGCATTATTTAAGGACTCTACTTCATTATTTAACGACTTTGCTGCATTATTTAAGGACCCTGCTGCGGTATTTCAGTACTCTGCTGCATTATTTAAGGACTCTGCTGCATTATTTAAGGACTTTGTTGCATTATTTAAGGACTCTGCTGCATTATTTAAGGACTTTGTTGCATTATTTAAGGACTCTGCTGCTTTATTTAAGGACCCTGCTGCAGTATTTCAGTAATCTGCTGCATTATTTAAGGACTTTGTTGCATTATTTAAGGACTTGGCTGGATTATTTAAGGACTTTGCTGCATTACTTAAGGACTCTGCTGCATTATTTAAGGACCCTGCTGCGGTATTTCAGCACTCTGCTGAATTATTTAAGGACTTTGCTGCATTATTTATGGACTTTATTGCATTATTTAAGGACTCTGCTGCATTATTTAAGGACTTTGTTGCATTATTTAAGGACTCTGCTGCATTATTCAAGGACTTTGCTGCATTATTTAAGGACTCTGCTGCAGTTTTTAAGGACTCTGCTGCATTATTTAAGGACTTTTCTGCATTATTTAAGGACTCTGCTGCAATATTTAAGGACTTGGCTGGATTATTTAAGGACTCTGCTGCATTATTTAAGGAATGTGCTGCATTATTTAAGGACTCTGCTGCATTATTTAAGGACTTTCTTGCATTATTTAAGGACTCTGCTGCATTATTTAAGGACTTTGTTGCATTATTTAAGGACTCTGCTGCATTATATAAGGACTTTGCTGCATTATTTAAGGACTTTATTGCATTATTTAAGGACTGTTCTGCATTATTTAAGGACTTTGTTGCATTATTTAAGGACTCTGCTGCATTATTTAAGGATCCTGCTGCGGTATTTCAGTACTCTGCTGCATTATTTAAGGAATTTGCTGCATTATTTATGGACTTTATTGCATTATTTAAAGACTTTGCTGCATTATTTAAGGACTTGGCTGGATTATTTAAGGACTGTGCTGCATTATTTAAGGACTTTGCTGCATTATTTAAGGACTCTGCTGCATTATTTAAGGACTTTGTTGCATTATTTAAGGACTCTGCTGCATTATTTAAGGACTTTGTTGCATTATTTAAGGACTCTGCTGCATTATTTAAGGACCCCGCTGCAGTATTTCAGTAATCTGCTGCATTATCTAAGGACTTTGTTGCATTATTTAAGGACTTGGCTGGATTATTTAAGGACTCTGCTGCATTATTTAAGGACTTTGCTGCATTATTTAAGGACTCTGCTGCATTATTTAAGGACTTTGTTGCATTATTTAAGGACCGTGCTGCATTATTTAAGGACTTTGTTGCATTATTTAAGGACTCTGCTGCATTATTTAAGGACCCTGCTGCGGTATTTCAGCACTCTGCTGAATTATTTAAGGACTTTGCTGCATTATTTATGGACTTTATTGCATTATTTAAGGACTCTGCTGCATTATTTAAGGACTTTGTTGCATTATTTAAGGACTCTGCTGCATCATTTAAGGACTTTGTTGCATTATTTAAGGACTCTACTTCATTATTTAACGACTTTGCTGCATTATTTAAGGACCCTGCTGCGGTATTTCAGTACTCTGCTGCATTATTTAAGGACTCTGCTGCATTATTTAAGGACTTTGTTGCATTATTTAAGGACTCTGCTGCATTATTTAAGGACTTTGTTGCATTATTTAAGGACTCTGCTGCTTTATTTAAGGACCCTGCTGCAGTATTTCAGTAATCTGCTGCATTATTTAAGGACTTTGTTGCATTATTTAAGGACTTGGCTGGATTATTTAAGGACTTTGCTGCATTACTTAAGGACTCTGCTGCATTATTTAAGGACCCTGCTGCGGTATTTCAGCACTCTGCTGAATTATTTAAGGACTTTGCTGCATTATTTATGGACTTTATTGCATTATTTAAGGACTCTGCTGCATTATTTAAGGACTTTGTTGCATTATTTAAGGACTCTGCTGCATTATTCAAGGACTTTGCTGCATTATTTAAGGACTCTGCTGCAGTTTTTAAGGACTTGGCTGGATTATTTAAGGACTCTGCTGAATTATTTAAGGAATGTGCTGCATTATTTAAGGACTCTGCTGCATTATTTAAGGACTTTGTTGCATTATTTAAGGACTTTGTTGCATTATTTAAGGACTCTGCTGCATTATTTAAGGACTTTGCTGCATTATTTAAGGACTTTATTGCATTATTTAAGGACTGTTCTGCATTATTTAAGGACTTTGTTGCATTATTTAAGGACTCTGCTGCATTATTTAAGGATCCTGCTGCGGTATTTCAGTACTCTGCTGCATTTTTTAAGGACTTTGCTGCATTATTTAAGGACTTGGCTGGATTATTTAAGGACTCTGCTGCATTATTTAAGGACTTTGCTGCATTATTTAAGGACTCTGCTGCATTATTTAAGGACTTTGTTGCATTATTTAAGGACCCTGCTGCATTATTTAAGGACTTTGTTGCATTATTTAAGGACTCTGCTGCATTATTCAAGGACTTTGCTGCATTATTTAAGGACTCTGCTGCAGTTTTTAAGGACTCTGCTGCATTATTTAAGGACTTTTCTGCATTATTTAAGGACTCTGCTGCAATATTTAAGGACTTGGCTGGATTATTTAAGGACTCTGCTGCATTATTTAAGGACTTTGCTGCATTATTTAAGGACTCTGCTGCATTATTTAAGGACTTTGTTGCATTATTTAAGGACCGTGCTGCATTATTTAAGGACTTTGTTGCATTATTTAAGGACTCTGCTGCATTATTTAAGGACCCTGCTGCGGTATTTCAGCACTCTGCTGAATTATTTAAGGACTTTGCTGCATTATTTATGGACTTTATTGCATTATTTAAAGACTTTGCTGCATTATTTAAGGACTTGGCTGGATTAATTAAGGACTGTGCTGCATTATTTAAGGACTTTGCTGCATTATTTAAGGACTCTGCTGCATTATTTAAGGACTTTGTTGCATTATTTAAGGACTCTGCTGCATTATTTAAGGACTTTGTTGCATTATTTAAGGACTCTGCTGCATTACTTAAGTACCCTGCTGCAGTATTTCAGTAATCTGCTGCATTATTTAAGGACTTTGTTGCATTATTTAAGGACTTGGCTGGATTATTTAAGGACTCTGCTTCATTATTTAAGGACTCTGCTGCATTATTTAAGGACTTTGTTGCATTATTTAAGGACCGTGCTGCATTATTTAAGGACTTTGTTGCATTATTTAAGGACTCTGCTGCATTATTTAAGGACCTGGCTGCGGTATTTCAGCACTCTGCTGAATTATTTAAGGACTTTGCTGCATTATTTATGGACTTTATTGCATTATTTAAGGACTCTGCTGCATTATTTAAGGACTTTGTTGCATTATTTAAGGACTCTGCTGCATCATTTAAGGACTTTGTTGCATTATTTAAGGACTCTACTTCATTATTTAACGACTTTGCTGCATTATTTAAGGACCCTGCTGCGGTATTTCAGTACTCTGCTGCATTATTTAAGGACTCTGCTGCATTATTTAAGGACTTTGTTGCATTATTTAAGGACTCTGCTGCATTATTTAAGGACTTTGTTGCATTATTTAAGGACTCTGCTGCTTTATTTAAGGACCCTGCTGCAGTATTTCAGTAATCTGCTGCATTATTTAAGGACTTTGTTGCATTATTTAAGGACTTGGCTGGATTATTTAAGGACTTTGCTGCATTACTTAAGGACTCTGCTGCATTATTTAAAGACCCTGCTGCGGTATTTCAGCACTCTGCTGAATTATTTAAGGACTTTGCTGCATTATTTATGGACTTTATTGCATTATTTAAGGACTCTGCTGCATTATTTAAGGACTTTGTTGCATTATTTAAGGACTCTGCTGCATTATTCAAGGACTTTGCTGCATTATTTAAGGACTTTTCTGCATTATTTAAGGACTCTGCTGCAATATTTAAGGACTTGGCTGGATTATTTAAGGACTCTGCTGCATTATTTAAGGAATGTGCTGCATTATTTAAGGACTCTGCTGCATTATTTAAGGACTTTCTTGCATTATTTAAGGACTCTGCTGCATTATTTAAGGACTTTGTTGCATTATTTAAGGACTCTGCTGCATTATATAAGGACTTTGCTGCATTATTTAAGGACTTTATTGCATTATTTAAGGACTGTTCTGCATTATTTAAGGACTTTGTTGCATTATTTAAGGACTCTGCTGCATTATTTAAGGATCCTGCTGCGGTATTTCAGTACTCTGCTGCATTATTTAAGGAATTTGCTGCATTATTTATGGACTTTATTGCATTATTTAAAGACTTTGCTGCATTATTTAAGGACTTGGCTGGATTATTTAAGGACTGTGCTGCATTATTTAAGGACTTTGCTGCATTATTTAAGGACTCTGCTGCATTATTTAAGGACTTTGTTGCATTATTTAAGGACTCTGCTGCATTACTTAAGTACCCTGCTGCAGTATTTCAGTAATCTGCTGCATTATTTAAGGACTTTGTTGCATTATTTAAGGACTTGGCTGGATTATTTAAGGACTCTGCTTCATTATTTAAGGACTCTGCTGCATTATTTAAGGACTTTGTTGCATTATTTAAGGACCGTGCTGCATTATTTAAGGACTTTGTTGCATTATTTAAGGACTCTGCTGCATTATTTAAGGACCTGGCTGCGGTATTTCAGCACTCTGCTGAATTATTTAAGGACTTTGCTGCATTATTTATGGACTTTATTGCATTATTTAAGGACTCTGCTGCATTATTTAAGGACTTTGTTGCATTATTTAAGGACTCTGCTGCATCATTTAAGGACTTTGTTGCATTATTTAAGGACTCTACTTCATTATTTAACGACTTTGCTGCATTATTTAAGGACCCTGCTGCGGTATTTCAGTACTCTGCTGCATTATTTAAGGACTCTGCTGCATTATTTAAGGACTTTGTTGCATTATTTAAGGACTCTGCTGCATTATTTAAGGACTTTGTTGCATTATTTAAGGACTCTGCTGCTTTATTTAAGGACCCTGCTGCAGTATTTCAGTAATCTGCTGCATTATTTAAGGACTTTGTTGCATTATTTAAGGACTTGGCTGGATTATTTAAGGACTTTGCTGCATTACTTAAGGACTCTGCTGCATTATTTAAGGACCCTGCTGCGGTATTTCAGCACTCTGCTGAATTATTTAAGGACTTTGCTGCATTATTTATGGACTTTATTGCATTATTTAAGGACTCTGCTGCATTATTTAAGGACTTTGTTGCATTATTTAAGGACTCTGCTGCATTATTCAAGGACTTTGCTGCATTATTTAAGGACTCTGCTGCAGTTTTTAAGGACTCTGCTGCATTATTTAAGGACTTTTCTGCATTATTTAAGGACTCTGCTGCAATATTTAAGGACTTGGCTGGATTATTTAAGGACTCTGCTGCATTATTTAAGGAATGTGCTGCATTATTTAAGGACTCTGCTGCATTATTTAAGGACTTTCTTGCATTATTTAAGGACTCTGCTGCATTATTTAAGGACTTTGTTGCATTATTTAAGGACTCTGCTGCATTATATAAGGACTTTGCTGCATTATTTAAGGACTTTATTGCATTATTTAAGGACTGTTCTGCATTATTTAAGGACTTTGTTGCATTATTTAAGGACTCTGCTGCATTATTTAAGGATCCTGCTGCGGTATTTCAGTACTCTGCTGCATTATTTAAGGAATTTGCTGCATTATTTATGGACTTTATTGCATTATTTAAAGACTTTGCTGCATTATTTAAGGACTTGGCTGGATTATTTAAGGACTGTGCTGCATTATTTAAGGACTTTGCTGCATTATTTAAGGACTCTGCTGCATTATTTAAGGACTTTGTTGCATTATTTAAGGACTCTGCTGCATTATTTAAGGACTTTGTTGCATTATTTAAGGACTCTGCTGCATTATTTAAGGACCCCGCTGCAGTATTTCAGTAATCTGCTGCATTATCTAAGGACTTTGTTGCATTATTTAAGGACTTGGCTGGATTATTTAAGGACTCTGCTGCATTATTTAAGGACTTTGCTGCATTATTTAAGGACTCTGCTGCATTATTTAAGGACTTTGTTGCATTATTTAAGGACCGTGCTGCATTATTTAAGGACTTTGTTGCATTATTTAAGGACTCTGCTGCATTATTTAAGGACCCTGCTGCGGTATTTCAGCACTCTGCTGAATTATTTAAGGACTTTGCTGCATTATTTATGGACTTTATTGCATTATTTAAGGACTCTGCTGCATTATTTAAGGACTTTGTTGCATTATTTAAGGACTCTGCTGCATCATTTAAGGACTTTGTTGCATTATTTAAGGACTCTACTTCATTATTTAACGACTTTGCTGCATTATTTAAGGACCCTGCTGCGGTATTTCAGTACTCTGCTGCATTATTTAAGGACTCTGCTGCATTATTTAAGGACTTTGTTGCATTATTTAAGGACTCTGCTGCATTATTTAAGGACTTTGTTGCATTATTTAAGGACTCTGCTGCTTTATTTAAGGACCCTGCTGCAGTATTTCAGTAATCTGCTGCATTATTTAAGGACTTTGTTGCATTATTTAAGGACTTGGCTGGATTATTTAAGGACTTTGCTGCATTACTTAAGGACTCTGCTGCATTATTTAAGGACCCTGCTGCGGTATTTCAGCACTCTGCTGAATTATTTAAGGACTTTGCTGCATTATTTATGGACTTTATTGCATTATTTAAGGACTCTGCTGCATTATTTAAGGACTTTGTTGCATTATTTAAGGACTCTGCTGCATTATTCAAGGACTTTGCTGCATTATTTAAGGACTCTGCTGCAGTTTTTAAGGACTTGGCTGGATTATTTAAGGACTCTGCTGAATTATTTAAGGAATGTGCTGCATTATTTAAGGACTCTGCTGCATTATTTAAGGACTTTGTTGCATTATTTAAGGACTTTGTTGCATTATTTAAGGACTCTGCTGCATTATTTAAGGACTTTGCTGCATTATTTAAGGACTTTATTGCATTATTTAAGGACTGTTCTGCATTATTTAAGGACTTTGTTGCATTATTTAAGGACTCTGCTGCATTATTTAAGGATCCTGCTGCGGTATTTCAGTACTCTGCTGCATTTTTTAAGGACTTTGCTGCATTATTTAAGGACTTGGCTGGATTATTTAAGGACTCTGCTGCATTATTTAAGGACTTTGCTGCATTATTTAAGGACTCTGCTGCATTATTTAAGGACTTTGTTGCATTATTTATTGACCCTGCTGCATTATTTAAGGACTTTGTTGCATTATTTAAGGACTCTGCTGCATTATTCAAGGACTTTGCTGCATTATTTAAGGACTCTGCTGCAGTTTTTAAGGACTCTGCTGCATTATTTAAGGACTTTTCTGCATTATTTAAGGACTCTGCTGCAATATTTAAGGACTTGGCTGGATTATTTAAGGACTCTGCTGCATTATTTAAGGACTTTGCTGCATTATTTAAGGACTCTGCTGCATTATTTAAGGACTTTGTTGCATTATTTAAGGACCGTGCTGCATTATTTAAGGACTTTGTTGCATTATTTAAGGACTCTGCTGCATTATTTAAGGACCCTGCTGCGGTATTTCAGCACTCTGCTGAATTATTTAAGGACTTTGCTGCATTATTTATGGACTTTATTGCATTATTTAAAGACTTTGCTGCATTATTTAAGGACTTGGCTGGATTAATTAAGGACTGTGCTGCATTATTTAAGGACTTTGCTGCATTATTTAAGGACTCTGCTGCATTATTTAAGGACTTTGTTGCATTATTTAAGGACTCTGCTGCATTATTTAAGGACTTTGTTGCATTATTTAAGGACTCTGCTGCATTACTTAAGTACCCTGCTGCAGTATTTCAGTAATCTGCTGCATTATTTAAGGACTTTGTTGCATTATTTAAGGACTTGGCTGGATTATTTAAGGACTCTGCTTCATTATTTAAGGACTCTGCTGCATTATTTAAGGACTTTGTTGCATTATTTAAGGACCGTGCTGCATTATTTAAGGACTTTGTTGCATTATTTAAGGACTCTGCTGCATTATTTAAGGACCTGGCTGCGGTATTTCAGCACTCTGCTGAATTATTTAAGGACTTTGCTGCATTATTTATGGACTTTATTGCATTATTTAAGGACTCTGCTGCATTATTTAAGGACTTTGTTGCATTATTTAAGGACTCTGCTGCATCATTTAAGGACTTTGTTGCATTATTTAAGGACTCTACTTCATTATTTAACGACTTTGCTGCATTATTTAAGGACCCTGCTGCGGTATTTCAGTACTCTGCTGCATTATTTAAGGACTCTGCTGCATTATTTAAGGACTTTGTTGCATTATTTAAGGACTCTGCTGCATTATTTAAGGACTTTGTTGCATTATTTAAGGACTCTGCTGCTTTATTTAAGGACCCTGCTGCAGTATTTCAGTAATCTGCTGCATTATTTAAGGACTTTGTTGCATTATTTAAGGACTTGGCTGGATTATTTAAGGACTTTGCTGCATTACTTAAGGACTCTGCTGCATTATTTAAGGACCCTGCTGCGGTATTTCAGCACTCTGCTGAATTATTTAAGGACTTTGCTGCATTATTTATGGACTTTATTGCATTATTTAAGGACTCTGCTGCATTATTTAAGGACTTTGTTGCATTATTTAAGGACTCTGCTGCATTATTCAAGGACTTTGCTGCATTATTTAAGGACTTTTCTGCATTATTTAAGGACTCTGCTGCAATATTTAAGGACTTGGCTGGATTATTTAAGGACTCTGCTGCATTATTTAAGGAATGTGCTGCATTATTTAAGGACTCTGCTGCATTATTTAAGGACTTTCTTGCATTATTTAAGGACTCTGCTGCATTATTTAAGGACTTTGTTGCATTATTTAAGGACTCTGCTGCATTATATAAGGACTTTGCTGCATTATTTAAGGACTTTATTGCATTATTTAAGGACTGTTCTGCATTATTTAAGGACTTTGTTGCATTATTTAAGGACTCTGCTGCATTATTTAAGGATCCTGCTGCGGTATTTCAGTACTCTGCTGCATTATTTAAGGAATTTGCTGCATTATTTATGGACTTTATTGCATTATTTAAAGACTTTGCTGCATTATTTAAGGACTTGGCTGGATTATTTAAGGACTGTGCTGCATTATTTAAGGACTTTGCTGCATTATTTAAGGACTCTGCTGCATTATTTAAGGACTTTGTTGCATTATTTAAGGACTTTGTTGCATTATTTAAGGACTCTGCTGCATTATTTAAGGACCCCGCTGCAGTATTTCAGTAATCTGCTGCATTATCTAAGGACTTTGTTGCATTATTTAAGGACTTGGCTGGATTATTTAAGGACTCTGCTGCATTATTTAAGGACTTTGCTGCATTATTTAAGGACTCTGCTGCATTATTTAAGGACTTTGTTGCATTATTTAAGGACCGTGCTGCATTATTTAAGGACTTTGTTGCATTATTTAAGGACTCTGCTGCATTATTTAAGGACCTGGCTGCGGTATTTCAGCACTCTGCTGAATTATTTAAGGACTTTGCTGCATTATTTATGGACTTTATTGCATTATTTAAGGACTCTGCTGCATTATTTAAGGACTTTGTTGCATTATTTAAGGACTCTGCTGCATCATTTAAGGACTTTGTTGCATTATTTAAGGACTCTACTTCATTATTTAACGACTTTGCTGCATTATTTAAGGACCCTGCTGCGGTATTTCAGTACTCTGCTGCATTATTTAAGGACTCTGCTGCATTATTTAAGGACTTTGTTGCATTATTTAAGGACTCTGCTGCATTATTTAAGGACTTTGTTGCATTATTTAAGGACTCTGCTGCTTTATTTAAGGACCCTGCTGCAGTATTTCAGTAATCTGCTGCATTATTTAAGGACTTTTTTGCATTATTTAAGGACTTGGCTGGATTATTTAAGGACTTTGCTGCATTACTTAAGGACTCTGCTGCATTATTTAAGGACCCTGCTGCGGTATTTCAGCACTCTGCTGAATTATTTAAGGACTTTGCTGCATTATTTATGGACTTTATTGCATTATTTAAGGACTCTGCTGCATTATTTAAGGACTTTGTTGCATTATTTAAGGACTCTGCTGCATTATTCAAGGACTTTGCTGCATTATTTAAGGACTCTGCTGCAGTTTTTAAGGACTTGGCTGGATTATTTAAGGACTCTGCTGAATTATTTAAGGAATGTGCTGCATTATTTAAGGACTCTGCTGCATTATTTAAGGACTTTGTTGCATTATTTAAGGACTTTGTTGCATTATTTAAGGACTCTGCTGCATTATTTAAGGACTTTGCTGCATTATTTAAGGACTTTATTGCATTATTTAAGGACTGTTCTGCATTATTTAAGGACTTTGTTGCATTATTTAAGGACTCTGCTGCATTATTTAAGGATCCTGCTGCGGTATTTCAGTACTCTGCTGCATTTTTTAAGGACTTTGCTGCATTATTTAAGGACTTGGCTGGATTATTTAAGGACTCTGCTGCATTATTTAAGGACTTTGCTGCATTATTTAAGGACTCTGCTGCATTATTTAAGGACTTTGTTGCATTATTTAAGGACCCTGCTGCATTATTTAAGGACTTTGTTGCATTATTTAAGGACTCTGCTGCATTATTCAAGGACTTTGCTGCATTATTTAAGGACTCTGCTGCAGTTTTTAAGGACTCTGCTGCATTATTTAAGGACTTTTCTGCATTATTTAAGGACTCTGCTGCAATATTTAAGGACTTGGCTGGATTATTTAAGGACTCTGCTGCATTATTTAAGGACTTTGCTGCATTATTTAAGGACTCTGCTGCATTATTTAAGGACTTTGTTGCATTATTTAAGGACCGTGCTGCATTATTTAAGGACTTTGTTGCATTATTTAAGGACTCTGCTGCATTATTTAAGGACCCTGCTGCGGTATTTCAGCACTCTGCTGAATTATTTAAGGACTTTGCTGCATTATTTATGGACTTTATTGCATTATTTAAAGACTTTGCTGCATTATTTAAGGACTTGGCTGGATTAATTAAGGACTGTGCTGCATTATTTAAGGACTTTGCTGCATTATTTAAGGACTCTGCTGCATTATTTAAGGACTTTGTTGCATTATTTAAGGACTCTGCTGCATTATTTAAGGACTTTGTTGCATTATTTAAGGACTCTGCTGCATTACTTAAGTACCCTGCTGCAGTATTTCAGTAATCTGCTGCATTATTTAAGGACTTTGTTGCATTATTTAAGGACTTGGCTGGATTATTTAAGGACTCTGCTTCATTATTTAAGGACTCTGCTGCATTATTTAAGGACTTTGTTGCATTATTTAAGGACCGTGCTGCATTATTTAAGGACTTTGTTGCATTATTTAAGGACTCTGCTGCATTATTTAAGGACCTGGCTGCGGTATTTCAGCACTCTGCTGAATTATTTAAGGACTTTGCTGCATTATTTATGGACTTTATTGCATTATTTAAGGACTCTGCTGCATTATTTAAGGACTTTGTTGCATTATTTAAGGACTCTGCTGCATCATTTAAGGACTTTGTTGCATTATTTAAGGACTCTACTTCATTATTTAACGACTTTGCTGCATTATTTAAGGACCCTGCTGCGGTATTTCAGTACTCTGCTGCATTATTTAAGGACTCTGCTGCATTATTTAAGGACTTTGTTGCATTATTTAAGGACTCTGCTGCATTATTTAAGGACTTTGTTGCATTATTTAAGGACTCTGCTGCTTTATTTAAGGACCCTGCTGCAGTATTTCAGTAATCTGCTGCATTATTTAAGGACTTTGTTGCATTATTTAAGGACTTGGCTGGATTATTTAAGGACTTTGCTGCATTACTTAAGGACTCTGCTGCATTATTTAAGGACCCTGCTGCGGTATTTCAGCACTCTGCTGAATTATTTAAGGACTTTGCTGCATTATTTATGGACTTTATTGCATTATTTAAGGACTCTGCTGCATTATTTAAGGACTTTGTTGCATTATTTAAGGACTCTGCTGCATTATTCAAGGACTTTGCTGCATTATTTAAGGACTCTGCTGCAGTTTTTAAGGACTCTGCTGCATTATTTAAGGACTTTTCTGCATTATTTAAGGACTCTGCTGCAATATTTAAGGACTTGGCTGGATTATTTAAGGACTCTGCTGCATTATTTAAGGAATGTGCTGCATTATTTAAGGACTCTGCTGCATTATTTAAGGACTTTCTTGCATTATTTAAGGACTCTGCTGCATTATTTAAGGACTTTGTTGCATTATTTAAGGACTCTGCTGCATTATATAAGGACTTTGCTGCATTATTTAAGGACTTTATTGCATTATTTAAGGACTGTTCTGCATTATTTAAGGACTTTGTTGCATTATTTAAGGACTCTGCTGCATTATTTAAGGATCCTGCTGCGGTATTTCAGTACTCTGCTGCATTATTTAAGGAATTTGCTGCATTATTTATGGACTTTATTGCATTATTTAAAGACTTTGCTGCATTATTTAAGGACTTGGCTGGATTATTTAAGGACTGTGCTGCATTATTTAAGGACTTTGCTGCATTATTTAAGGACTCTGCTGCATTATTTAAGGACTTTGTTGCATTATTTAAGGACTCTGCTGCATTATTTAAGGACTTTGTTGCATTATTTAAGGACTCTGCTGCATTATTTAAGGACCCCGCTGCAGTATTTCAGTAATCTGCTGCATTATCTAAGGACTTTGTTGCATTATTTAAGGACTTGGCTGGATTATTTAAGGACTCTGCTGCATTATTTAAGGACTTTGCTGCATTATTTAAGGACTCTGCTGCATTATTTAAGGACTTTGTTGCATTATTTAAGGACCGTGCTGCATTATTTAAGGACTTTGTTGCATTATTTAAGGACTCTGCTGCATTATTTAAGGACCCTGCTGCGGTATTTCAGCACTCTGCTGAATTATTTAAGGACTTTGCTGCATTATTTATGGACTTTATTGCATTATTTAAAGACTTTGCTGCATTATTTAAGGACTTGGCTGGATTAATTAAGGACTGTGCTGCATTATTTAAGGACTTTGCTGCATTATTTAAGGACTCTGCTGCATTATTTAAGGACTTTGTTGCATTATTTAAGGACTCTGCTGCATTATTTAAGGACTTTGTTGCATTATTTAAGGACTCTGCTGCATTACTTAAGGACCCTGCTGCAGTATTTCAGTAATCTGCTGCATTATTTAAGGACTTTGTTGCATTATTTAAGGACTTGGCTGGATTATTTAAGGACTCTGCTGCATTATTTAAGGACTCTGCTGCATTATTTAAGGACTTTGTTGCATTATTTAAGGACCGTGCTGCATTATTTAAGGACTTTGTTGCATTATTTAAGGACTCTGCTGCATTATTTAAGGACCTGGCTGCGGTATTTCAGCACTCTGCTGAATTATTTAAGGACTTTGCTGCATTATTTATGGACTTTATTGCATTATTTAAGGACTCTGCTGCATTATTTAAGGACTTTGTTGCATTATTTAAGGACTCTGCTGCATCATTTAAGGACTTTGTTGCATTATTTAAGGACTCTACTTCATTATTTAACGACTTTGCTGCATTATTTAAGGACCCTGCTGCGGTATTTCAGTACTCTGCTGCATTATTTAAGGACTCTGCTGCATTATTTAAGGACTTTGTTGCATTATTTAAGGACTCTGCTGCATTATTTAAGGACTTTGTTGCATTATTTAAGGACTCTGCTGCTTTATTTAAGGACCCTGCTGCAGTATTTCAGTAATCTGCTGCATTATTTAAGGACTTTGTTGCATTATTTAAGGACTTGGCTGGATTATTTAAGGACTTTGCTGCATTACTTAAGGACTCTGCTGCATTATTTAAGGACCCTGCTGCGGTATTTCAGCACTCTGCTGAATTATTTAAGGACTTTGCTGCATTATTTATGGACTTTATTGCATTATTTAAGGACTCTGCTGCATTATTTAAGGACTTTGTTGCATTATTTAAGGACTCTGCTGCATTATTCAAGGACTTTGCTGCATTATTTAAGGACTCTGCTGCAGTTTTTAAGGACTCTGCTGCATTATTTAAGGACTTTTCTGCATTATTTAAGGACTCTGCTGCAATATTTAAGGACTTGGCTGGATTATTTAAGGACTCTGCTGCATTATTTAAGGAATGTGCTGCATTATTTAAGGACTCTGCTGCATTATTTAAGGACTTTCTTGCATTATTTAAGGACTCTGCTGCATTATTTAAGGACTTTGTTGCATTATTTAAGGACTCTGCTGCATTATATAAGGACTTTGCTGCATTATTTAAGGACTTTATTGCATTATTTAAGGACTGTTCTGCATTATTTAAGGACTTTGTTGCATTATTTAAGGACTCTGCTGCATTATTTAAGGATCCTGCTGCGATATTTCAGTACTCTGCTGCATTATTTAAGGAATTTGCTGCATTATTTATGGACTTTATTGCATTATTTAAAGACTTTGCTGCATTATTTAAGGACTTGGCTGGATTATTTAAGGACTGTGCTGCATTATTTAAGGACTTTGCTGCATTATTTAAGGACTCTGCTGCATTATTTAAGGACTTTGTTGCATTATTTAAGGACTCTGCTGCATTATTTAAGGACTTTGTTGCATTATTTAAGGACTCTGCTGCATTATTTAAGGACTTTGTTGCATTATTTAAGGACTCTGCTGCATTATCTAAGGACTTTGTTGCATTATTTAAGGACTTGGCTGGATTATTTAAGGACTCTGCTGCATTATTTAAGGACTTTGCTGCATTATTTAAGGACTCTGCTGCATTATTTAAGGACTTTGTTGCATTATTTAAGGACCGTGCTGCATTATTTAAGGACTTTGTTGCATTATTTAAGGACTCTGCTGCATTATTTAAGGACCCTGCTGCGGTATTTCAGCACTCTGCTGAATTATTTAAGGACTTTGCTGCATTATTTATGGACTTTATTGCATTATTTAAGGACTCTGCTGCATTATTTAAGGACTTTGTTGCATTATTTAAGGACACTGCTGCATCATTTAAGGACTTTGTTGCATTATTTAAGGACTCTACTTCATTATTTAACGACTTTGCTGCATTATTTAAGGACCCTGCTGCGGTATTTCAGTACTCTGCTGCATTATTTAAGGACTCTGCTGCATTATTTAAGGACTTTGTTGCATTATTTAAGGACTCTGCTGCATTATTTAAGGACTTTGTTGCATTATTTAAGGACTCTGCTGCATTATTTAAGGACCCTGCTGCAGTATTTCAGTAATCTGCTGCATTATTTAAGGACTTTGTTGCATTATTTAAGGACTTGGCTGGATTATTTAGGGACTTTGCTGCATTATTTAAGGACTCTGCTGCATTATTTAAGGACTTTGCTGCATTATTTAAGGACTCTGATACGGTACTTAAGGAGTCTGCTGCATTATTTAAGTACTTTGTTGCATTATTTAAGTACTCAGCTGCATTATTTAAGGACTTTGCTGCATTATTTAAGTACTCTGCTGCAGTATTTAAGGACTTGGCTGGATTATTTAAGGACTCTGCTGAATTATTTAAGGAATGTGCTGCATTATTTAAGGACTCTGCTGCATAATTTAAGGACTTTGTTGCATTATTTAAGGACTTTGTTGCATTATTTAAGGACTCTGCTGCATTATTTAAGGACTTTGCTGCATTATTTAAGGACTTTATTGCATTATTTAAGGACTCTGCTGCATTATTTAAGGACCTGGCTGCGGTATTTCAGCACTCTGCTGAATTATTTAAGGACTTTGCTGCATTATTTATGGACTTTATTGCATTATTTAAGGACTCTGCTGCATTATTTAAGGACTTTGTTGCATTATTTAAGGACTCTGCTGCATCATTTAAGGACTTTGTTGCATTATTTAAGGACTCTACTTCATTATTTAACGACTTTGCTGCATTATTTAAGGACCCTGCTGCGGTATTTCAGTACTCTGCTGCATTAATTAAGGACTCTGCTGCATTATTTAAGGACTTTGTTGCATTATTTAAGGACTCTGCTGCATTATTTAAGGACTTTGTTGCATTATTTAAGGACTCTGCTGCTTTATTTAAGGACCCTGCTGCAGTATTTCAGTAATCTGCTGCATTATTTAAGGACTTTGTTGCATTATTTAAGGACTTGGCTGGATTATTTAAGGACTTTGCTGCATTACTTAAGGACTCTGCTGCATTATTTAAGGACCCTGCTGCGGTATTTCAGCACTCTGCTGAATTATTTAAGGACTTTGCTGCATTATTTATGGACTTTATTGCATTATTTAAGGACTCTGCTGCATTATTTAAGGACTTTGTTGCATTATTTAAGGACTCTGCTGCATTATTCAAGGACTTTGCTGCATTATTTAAGGACTTTTCTGCATTATTTAAGGACTCTGCTGCAATATTTAAGGACTTGGCTGGATTATTTAAGGACTCTGCTGCATTATTTAAGGAATGTGCTGCATTATTTAAGGACTCTGCTGCATTATTTAAGGACTTTCTTGCATTATTTAAGGACTCTGCTGCATTATTTAAGGACTTTGTTGCATTATTTAAGGACTCTGCTGCATTATATAAGGACTTTGCTGCATTATTTAAGGACTTTATTGCATTATTTAAGGACTGTTCTGCATTATTTAAGGACTTTGTTGCATTATTTAAGGACTCTGCTGCATTATTTAAGGATCCTGCTGCGGTATTTCAGTACTCTGCTGCATTATTTAAGGAATTTGCTGCATTATTTATGGACTTTATTGCATTATTTAAAGACTTTGCTGCATTATTTAAGGACTTGGCTGGATTATTTAAGGACTGTGCTGCATTATTTAAGGACTTTGCTGCATTATTTAAGGACTCTGCTGCATTATTTAAGGACTTTGTTGCATTATTTAAGGACTTTGTTGCATTATTTAAGGACTCTGCTGCATTATTTAAGGACCCCGCTGCAGTATTTCAGTAATCTGCTGCATTATCTAAGGACTTTGTTGCATTATTTAAGGACTTGGCTGGATTATTTAAGGACTCTGCTGCATTATTTAAGGACTTTGCTGCATTATTTAAGGACTCTGCTGCATTATTTAAGGACTTTGTTGCATTATTTAAGGACCGTGCTGCATTATTTAAGGACTTTGTTGCATTATTTAAGGACTCTGCTGCATTATTTAAGGACCTGGCTGCGGTATTTCAGCACTCTGCTGAATTATTTAAGGACTTTGCTGCATTATTTATGGACTTTATTGCATTATTTAAGGACTCTGCTGCATTATTTAAGGACTTTGTTGCATTATTTAAGGACTCTGCTGCATCATTTAAGGACTTTGTTGCATTATTTAAGGACTCTACTTCATTATTTAACGACTTTGCTGCATTATTTAAGGACCCTGCTGCGGTATTTCAGTACTCTGCTGCATTATTTAAGGACTCTGCTGCATTATTTAAGGACTTTGTTGCATTATTTAAGGACTCTGCTGCATTATTTAAGGACTTTGTTGCATTATTTAAGGACTCTGCTGCTTTATTTAAGGACCCTGCTGCAGTATTTCAGTAATCTGCTGCATTATTTAAGGACTTTGTTGCATTATTTAAGGACTTGGCTGGATTATTTAAGGACTTTGCTGCATTACTTAAGGACTCTGCTGCATTATTTAAGGACCCTGCTGCGGTATTTCAGCACTCTGCTGAATTATTTAAGGACTTTGCTGCATTATTTATGGACTTTATTGCATTATTTAAGGACTCTGCTGCATTATTTAAGGACTTTGTTGCATTATTTAAGGACTCTGCTGCATTATTCAAGGACTTTGCTGCATTATTTAAGGACTCTGCTGCAGTTTTTAAGGACTTGGCTGGATTATTTAAGGACTCTGCTGAATTATTTAAGGAATGTGCTGCATTATTTAAGGACTCTGCTGCATTATTTAAGGACTTTGTTGCATTATTTAAGGACTTTGTTGCATTATTTAAGGACTCTGCTGCATTATTTAAGGACTTTGCTGCATTATTTAAGGACTTTATTGCATTATTTAAGGACTGTTCTGCATTATTTAAGGACTTTGTTGCATTATTTAAGGACTCTGCTGCATTATTTAAGGATCCTGCTGCGGTATTTCAGTACTCTGCTGCATTTTTTAAGGACTTTGCTGCATTATTTAAGGACTTGGCTGGATTATTTAAGGACTCTGCTGCATTATTTAAGGACTTTGCTGCATTATTTAAGGACTCTGCTGCATTATTTAAGGACTTTGTTGCATTATTTAAGGACCCTGCTGCATTATTTAAGGACTTTGTTGCATTATTTAAGGACTCTGCTGCATTATTCAAGGACTTTGCTGCATTATTTAAGGACTCTGCTGCAGTTTTTAAGGACTCTGCTGCATTATTTAAGGACTTTTCTGCATTATTTAAGGACTCTGCTGCAATATTTAAGGACTTGGCTGGATTATTTAAGGACTCTGCTGCATTATTTAAGGACTTTGCTGCATTATTTAAGGACTCTGCTGCATTATTTAAGGACTTTGTTGCATTATTTAAGGACCGTGCTGCATTATTTAAGGACTTTGTTGCATTATTTAAGGACTCTGCTGCATTATTTAAGGACCCTGCTGCGGTATTTCAGCACTCTGCTGAATTATTTAAGGACTTTGCTGCATTATTTATGGACTTTATTGCATTATTTAAAGACTTTGCTGCATTATTTAAGGACTTGGCTGGATTAATTAAGGACTGTGCTGCATTATTTAAGGACTTTGCTGCATTATTTAAGGACTCTGCTGCATTATTTAAGGACTTTGTTGCATTATTTAAGGACTCTGCTGCATTATTTAAGGACTTTGTTGCATTATTTAAGGACTCTGCTGCATTACTTAAGTACCCTGCTGCAGTATTTCAGTAATCTGCTGCATTATTTAAGGACTTTGTTGCATTATTTAAGGACTTGGCTGGATTATTTAAGGACTCTGCTTCATTATTTAAGGACTCTGCTGCATTATTTAAGGACTTTGTTGCATTATTTAAGGACCGTGCTGCATTATTTAAGGACTTTGTTGCATTATTTAAGGACTCTGCTGCATTATTTAAGGACCTGGCTGCGGTATTTCAGCACTCTGCTGAATTATTTAAGGACTTTGCTGCATTATTTATGGACTTTATTGCATTATTTAAGGACTCTGCTGCATTATTTAAGGACTTTGTTGCATTATTTAAGGACTCTGCTGCATCATTTAAGGACTTTGTTGCATTATTTAAGGACTCTACTTCATTATTTAACGACTTTGCTGCATTATTTAAGGACCCTGCTGCGGTATTTCAGTACTCTGCTGCATTATTTAAGGACTCTGCTGCATTATTTAAGGACTTTGTTGCATTATTTAAGGACTCTGCTGCATTATTTAAGGACTTTGTTGCATTATTTAAGGACTCTGCTGCTTTATTTAAGGACCCTGCTGCAGTATTTCAGTAATCTGCTGCATTATTTAAGGACTTTGTTGCATTATTTAAGGACTTGGCTGGATTATTTAAGGACTTTGCTGCATTACTTAAGGACTCTGCTGCATTATTTAAGGACCCTGCTGCGGTATTTCAGCACTCTGCTGAATTATTTAAGGACTTTGCTGCATTATTTATGGACTTTATTGCATTATTTAAGGACTCTGCTGCATTATTTAAGGACTTTGTTGCATTATTTAAGGACTCTGCTGCATTATTCAAGGACTTTGCTGCATTATTTAAGGACTTTTCTGCATTATTTAAGGACTCTGCTGCAATATTTAAGGACTTGGCTGGATTATTTAAGGACTCTGCTGCATTATTTAAGGAATGTGCTGCATTATTTAAGGACTCTGCTGCATTATTTAAGGACTTTCTTGCATTATTTAAGGACTCTGCTGCATTATTTAAGGACTTTGTTGCATTATTTAAGGACTCTGCTGCATTATATAAGGACTTTGCTGCATTATTTAAGGACTTTATTGCATTATTTAAGGACTGTTCTGCATTATTTAAGGACTTTGTTGCATTATTTAAGGACTCTGCTGCATTATTTAAGGATCCTGCTGCGGTATTTCAGTACTCTGCTGCATTATTTAAGGAATTTGCTGCATTATTTATGGACTTTATTGCATTATTTAAAGACTTTGCTGCATTATTTAAGGACTTGGCTGGATTATTTAAGGACTGTGCTGCATTATTTAAGGACTTTGCTGCATTATTTAAGGACTCTGCTGCATTATTTAAGGACTTTGTTGCATTATTTAAGGACTTTGTTGCATTATTTAAGGACTCTGCTGCATTATTTAAGGACCCCGCTGCAGTATTTCAGTAATCTGCTGCATTATCTAAGGACTTTGTTGCATTATTTAAGGACTTGGCTGGATTATTTAAGGACTCTGCTGCATTATTTAAGGACTTTGCTGCATTATTTAAGGACTCTGCTGCATTATTTAAGGACTTTGTTGCATTATTTAAGGACCGTGCTGCATTATTTAAGGACTTTGTTGCATTATTTAAGGACTCTGCTGCATTATTTAAGGACCTGGCTGCGGTATTTCAGCACTCTGCTGAATTATTTAAGGACTTTGCTGCATTATTTATGGACTTTATTGCATTATTTAAGGACTCTGCTGCATTATTTAAGGACTTTGTTGCATTATTTAAGGACTCTGCTGCATCATTTAAGGACTTTGTTGCATTATTTAAGGACTCTACTTCATTATTTAACGACTTTGCTGCATTATTTAAGGACCCTGCTGCGGTATTTCAGTACTCTGCTGCATTATTTAAGGACTCTGCTGCATTATTTAAGGACTTTGTTGCATTATTTAAGGACTCTGCTGCATTATTTAAGGACTTTGTTGCATTATTTAAGGACTCTGCTGCTTTATTTAAGGACCCTGCTGCAGTATTTCAGTAATCTGCTGCATTATTTAAGGACTTTGTTGCATTATTTAAGGACTTGGCTGGATTATTTAAGGACTTTGCTGCATTACTTAAGGACTCTGCTGCATTATTTAAGGACCCTGCTGCGGTATTTCAGCACTCTGCTGAATTATTTAAGGACTTTGCTGCATTATTTATGGACTTTATTGCATTATTTAAGGACTCTGCTGCATTATTTAAGGACTTTGTTGCATTATTTAAGGACTCTGCTGCATTATTCAAGGACTTTGCTGCATTATTTAAGGACTCTGCTGCAGTTTTTAAGGACTTGGCTGGATTATTTAAGGACTCTGCTGAATTATTTAAGGAATGTGCTGCATTATTTAAGGACTCTGCTGCATTATTTAAGGACTTTGTTGCATTATTTAAGGACTTTGTTGCATTATTTAAGGACTCTGCTGCATTATTTAAGGACTTTGCTGCATTATTTAAGGACTTTATTGCATTATTTAAGGACTGTTCTGCATTATTTAAGGACTTTGTTGCATTATTTAAGGACTCTGCTGCATTATTTAAGGATCCTGCTGCGGTATTTCAGTACTCTGCTGCATTTTTTAAGGACTTTGCTGCATTATTTAAGGACTTGGCTGGATTATTTAAGGACTCTGCTGCATTATTTAAGGACTTTGCTGCATTATTTAAGGACTCTGCTGCATTATTTAAGGACTTTGTTGCATTATTTAAGGACCCTGCTGCATTATTTAAGGACTTTGTTGCATTATTTAAGGACTCTGCTGCATTATTCAAGGACTTTGCTGCATTATTTAAGGACTCTGCTGCAGTTTTTAAGGACTCTGCTGCATTATTTAAGGACTTTTCTGCATTATTTAAGGACTCTGCTGCAATATTTAAGGACTTGGCTGGATTATTTAAGGACTCTGCTGCATTATTTAAGGACTTTGCTGCATTATTTAAGGACTCTGCTGCATTATTTAAGGACTTTGTTGCATTATTTAAGGACCGTGCTGCATTATTTAAGGACTTTGTTGCATTATTTAAGGACTCTGCTGCATTATTTAAGGACCCTGCTGCGGTATTTCAGCACTCTGCTGAATTATTTAAGGACTTTGCTGCATTATTTATGGACTTTATTGCATTATTTAAAGACTCTGCTGCATTATTTAAGGACTTTGTTGCATTATTTAAGGACTCTGCTGCATCATTTAAGGACTTTGTTGCATTATTTAAGGACTCTACTTCATTATTTAACGACTTTGCTGCATTATTTAAGGACCCTGCTGCGGTATTTCAGTACTCTGCTGCATTATTTAAGGACTCTGCTGCATTATTTAAGGACTTTGTTGCATTATTTAAGGACTCTGCTGCATTATTTAAGGACTTTGTTGCATTATTTAAGGACTCTGCTGCTTTATTTAAGGACCCTGCTGCAGTATTTCAGTAATCTGCTGCATTATTTAAGGACTTTGTTGCATTATTTAAGGACTTGGCTGGATTATTTAAGGACTTTGCTGCATTACTTAAGGACTCTGCTGCATTATTTAAGGACCCTGCTGCGGTATTTCAGCACTCTGCTGAATTATTTAAGGACTTTGCTGCATTATTTATGGACTTTATTGCATTATTTAAGGACTCTGCTGCATTATTTAAGGACTTTGTTGCATTATTTAAGGACTCTGCTGCATTATTCAAGGACTTTGCTGCATTATTTAAGGACTCTGCTGCAGTTTTTAAGGACTTGGCTGGATTATTTAAGGACTCTGCTGAATTATTTAAGGAATGTGCTGCATTATTTAAGGACTCTGCTGCATTATTTAAGGACTTTGTTGCATTATTTAAGGACTTTGTTGCATTATTTAAGGACTCTGCTGCATTATTTAAGGACTTTGCTGCATTATTTAAGGACTTTATTGCATTATTTAAGGACTGTTCTGCATTATTTAAGGACTTTGTTGCATTATTTAAGGACTCTGCTGCATTATTTAAGGATCCTGCTGCGGTATTTCAGTACTCTGCTGCATTTTTTAAGGACTTTGCTGCATTATTTAAGGACTTGGCTGGATTATTTAAGGACTCTGCTGCATTATTTAAGGACTTTGCTGCATTATTTAAGGACTCTGCTGCATTATTTAAGGACTTTGTTGCATTATTTAAGGACCCTGCTGCATTATTTAAGGACTTTGTTGCATTATTTAAGGACTCTGCTGCATTATTCAAGGACTTTGCTGCATTATTTAAGGACTCTGCTGCAGTTTTTAAGGACTCTGCTGCATTATTTAAGGACTTTTCTGCATTATTTAAGGACTCTGCTGCAATATTTAAGGACTTGGCTGGATTATTTAAGGACTCTGCTGCATTATTTAAGGACTTTGCTGCATTATTTAAGGACTCTGCTGCATTATTTAAGGACTTTGTTGCATTATTTAAGGACCGTGCTGCATTATTTAAGGACTTTGTTGCATTATTTAAGGACTCTGCTGCATTATTTAAGGACCCTGCTGCGGTATTTCAGCACTCTGCTGAATTATTTAAGGACTTTGCTGCATTATTTATGGACTTTATTGCATTATTTAAAGACTTTGCTGCATTATTTAAGGACTTGGCTGGATTAATTAAGGACTGTGCTGCATTATTTAAGGACTTTGCTGCATTATTTAAGGACTCTGCTGCATTATTTAAGGACTTTGTTGCATTATTTAAGGACTCTGCTGCATTATTTAAGGACTTTGTTGCATTATTTAAGGACTCTGCTGCATTACTTAAGTACCCTGCTGCAGTATTTCAGTAATCTGCTGCATTATTTAAGGACTTTGTTGCATTATTTAAGGACTTGGCTGGATTATTTAAGGACTCTGCTTCATTATTTAAGGACTCTGCTGCATTATTTAAGGACTTTGTTGCATTATTTAAGGACCGTGCTGCATTATTTAAGGACTTTGTTGCATTATTTAAGGACTCTGCTGCATTATTTAAGGACCTGGCTGCGGTATTTCAGCACTCTGCTGAATTATTTAAGGACTTTGCTGCATTATTTATGGACTTTATTGCATTATTTAAGGACTCTGCTGCATTATTTAAGGACTTTGTTGCATTATTTAAGGACTCTGCTGCATCATTTAAGGACTTTGTTGCATTATTTAAGGACTCTACTTCATTATTTAACGACTTTGCTGCATTATTTAAGGACCCTGCTGCGGTATTTCAGTACTCTGCTGCATTATTTAAGGACTCTGCTGCATTATTTAAGGACTTTGTTGCATTATTTAAGGACTCTGCTGCATTATTTAAGGACTTTGTTGCATTATTTAAGGACTCTGCTGCTTTATTTAAGGACCCTGCTGCAGTATTTCAGTAATCTGCTGCATTATTTAAGGACTTTGTTGCATTATTTAAGGACTTGGCTGGATTATTTAAGGACTTTGCTGCATTACTTAAGGACTCTGCTGCATTATTTAAGGACCCTGCTGCGGTATTTCAGCACTCTGCTGAATTATTTAAGGACTTTGCTGCATTATTTATGGACTTTATTGCATTATTTAAGGACTCTGCTGCATTATTTAAGGACTTTGTTGCATTATTTAAGGACTCTGCTGCATTATTCAAGGACTTTGCTGCATTATTTAAGGACTTTTCTGCATTATTTAAGGACTCTGCTGCAATATTTAAGGACTTGGCTGGATTATTTAAGGACTCTGCTGCATTATTTAAGGAATGTGCTGCATTATTTAAGGACTCTGCTGCATTATTTAAGGACTTTCTTGCATTATTTAAGGACTCTGCTGCATTATTTAAGGACTTTGTTGCATTATTTAAGGACTCTGCTGCATTATATAAGGACTTTGCTGCATTATTTAAGGACTTTATTGCATTATTTAAGGACTGTTCTGCATTATTTAAGGACTTTGTTGCATTATTTAAGGACTCTGCTGCATTATTTAAGGATCCTGCTGCGGTATTTCAGTACTCTGCTGCATTATTTAAGGAATTTGCTGCATTATTTATGGACTTTATTGCATTATTTAAAGACTTTGCTGCATTATTTAAGGACTTGGCTGGATTATTTAAGGACTGTGCTGCATTATTTAAGGACTTTGCTGCATTATTTAAGGACTCTGCTGCATTATTTAAGGACTTTGTTGCATTATTTAAGGACTTTGTTGCATTATTTAAGGACTCTGCTGCATTATTTAAGGACCCCGCTGCAGTATTTCAGTAATCTGCTGCATTATCTAAGGACTTTGTTGCATTATTTAAGGACTTGGCTGGATTATTTAAGGACTCTGCTGCATTATTTAAGGACTTTGCTGCATTATTTAAGGACTCTGCTGCATTATTTAAGGACTTTGTTGCATTATTTAAGGACCGTGCTGCATTATTTAAGGACTTTGTTGCATTATTTAAGGACTCTGCTGCATTATTTAAGGACCTGGCTGCGGTATTTCAGCACTCTGCTGAATTATTTAAGGACTTTGCTGCATTATTTATGGACTTTATTGCATTATTTAAGGACTCTGCTGCATTATTTAAGGACTTTGTTGCATTATTTAAGGACTCTGCTGCATCATTTAAGGACTTTGTTGCATTATTTAAGGACTCTACTTCATTATTTAACGACTTTGCTGCATTATTTAAGGACCCTGCTGCGGTATTTCAGTACTCTGCTGCATTATTTAAGGACTCTGCTGCATTATTTAAGGACTTTGTTGCATTATTTAAGGACTCTGCTGCATTATTTAAGGACTTTGTTGCATTATTTAAGGACTCTGCTGCTTTATTTAAGGACCCTGCTGCAGTATTTCAGTAATCTGCTGCATTATTTAAGGACTTTGTTGCATTATTTAAGGACTTGGCTGGATTATTTAAGGACTTTGCTGCATTACTTAAGGACTCTGCTGCATTATTTAAGGACCCTGCTGCGGTATTTCAGCACTCTGCTGAATTATTTAAGGACTTTGCTGCATTATTTATGGACTTTATTGCATTATTTAAGGACTCTGCTGCATTATTTAAGGACTTTGTTGCATTATTTAAGGACTCTGCTGCAGTTTTTAAGGACTTGGCTGGATTATTTAAGGACTCTGCTGAATTATTTAAGGAATGTGCTGCATTATTTAAGGACTCTGCTGCATTATTTAAGGACTTTGTTGCATTATTTAAGGACTTTGTTGCATTATTTAAGGACTCTGCTGCATTATTTAAGGACTTTGCTGCATTATTTAAGGACTTTATTGCATTATTTAAGGACTGTTCTGCATTATTTAAGGACTTTGTTGCATTATTTAAGGACTCTGCTGCATTATTTAAGGATCCTGCTGCGGTATTTCAGTACTCTGCTGCATTTTTTAAGGACTTTGCTGCATTATTTAAGGACTTGGCTGGATTATTTAAGGACTCTGCTGCATTATTTAAGGACTTTGCTGCATTATTTAAGGACTCTGCTGCATTATTTAAGGACTTTGTTGCATTATTTAAGGACCCTGCTGCATTATTTAAGGACTTTGTTGCATTATTTAAGGACTCTGCTGCATTATTCAAGGACTTTGCTGCATTATTTAAGGACTCTGCTGCAGTTTTTAAGGACTCTGCTGCATTATTTAAGGACTTTTCTGCATTATTTAAGGACTCTGCTGCAATATTTAAGGACTTGGCTGGATTATTTAAGGACTCTGCTGCATTATTTAAGGACTTTGCTGCATTATTTAAGGACTCTGCTGCATTATTTAAGGACTTTGTTGCATTATTTAAGGACCGTGCTGCATTATTTAAGGACTTTGTTGCATTATTTAAGGACTCTGCTGCATTATTTAAGGACCCTGCTGCGGTATTTCAGCACTCTGCTGAATTATTTAAGGACTTTGCTGCATTATTTATGGACTTTATTGCATTATTTAAAGACTTTGCTGCATTATTTAAGGACTTGGCTGGATTAATTAAGGACTGTGCTGCATTATTTAAGGACTTTGCTGCATTATTTAAGGACTCTGCTGCATTATTTAAGGACTTTGTTGCATTATTTAAGGACTCTGCTGCATTATTTAAGGACTTTGTTGCATTATTTAAGGACTCTGCTGCATTACTTAAGTACCCTGCTGCAGTATTTCAGTAATCTGCTGCATTATTTAAGGACTTTGTTGCATTATTTAAGGACTTGGCTGGATTATTTAAGGACTCTGCTTCATTATTTAAGGACTCTGCTGCATTATTTAAGGACTTTGTTGCATTATTTAAGGACCGTGCTGCATTATTTAAGGACTTTGTTGCATTATTTAAGGACTCTGCTGCATTATTTAAGGACCTGGCTGCGGTATTTCAGCACTCTGCTGAATTATTTAAGGACTTTGCTGCATTATTTATGGACTTTATTGCATTATTTAAGGACTCTGCTGCATTATTTAAGGACTTTGTTGCATTATTTAAGGACTCTGCTGCATCATTTAAGGACTTTGTTGCATTATTTAAGGACTCTACTTCATTATTTAACGACTTTGCTGCATTATTTAAGGACCCTGCTGCGGTATTTCAGTACTCTGCTGCATTATTTAAGGACTCTGCTGCATTATTTAAGGACTTTGTTGCATTATTTAAGGACTCTGCTGCATTATTTAAGGACTTTGTTGCATTATTTAAGGACTCTGCTGCTTTATTTAAGGACCCTGCTGCAGTATTTCAGTAATCTGCTGCATTATTTAAGGACTTTGTTGCATTATTTAAGGACTTGGCTGGATTATTTAAGGACTTTGCTGCATTACTTAAGGACTCTGCTGCATTATTTAAGGACCCTGCTGCGGTATTTCAGCACTCTGCTGAATTATTTAAGGACTTTGCTGCATTATTTATGGACTTTATTGCATTATTTAAGGACTCTGCTGCATTATTTAAGGACTTTGTTGCATTATTTAAGGACTCTGCTGCATTATTCAAGGACTTTGCTGCATTATTTAAGGACTCTGCTGCAGTTTTTAAGGACTCTGCTGCATTATTTAAGGACTTTTCTGCATTATTTAAGGACTCTGCTGCAATATTTAAGGACTTGGCTGGATTATTTAAGGACTCTGCTGCATTATTTAAGGAATGTGCTGCATTATTTAAGGACTCTGCTGCATTATTTAAGGACTTTCTTGCATTATTTAAGGACTCTGCTGCATTATTTAAGGACTTTGTTGCATTATTTAAGGACTCTGCTGCATTATATAAGGACTTTGCTGCATTATTTAAGGACTTTATTGCATTATTTAAGGACTGTTCTGCATTATTTAAGGACTTTGTTGCATTATTTAAGGACTCTGCTGCATTATTTAAGGATCCTGCTGCGGTATTTCAGTACTCTGCTGCATTATTTAAGGAATTTGCTGCATTATTTATGGACTTTATTGCATTATTTAAAGACTTTGCTGCATTATTTAAGGACTTGGCTGGATTATTTAAGGACTGTGCTGCATTATTTAAGGACTTTGCTGCATTATTTAAGGACTCTGCTGCATTATTTAAGGACTTTGTTGCATTATTTAAGGACTCTGCTGCATTATTTAAGGACTTTGTTGCATTATTTAAGGACTCTGCTGCATTATTTAAGGACCCCGCTGCAGTATTTCAGTAATCTGCTGCATTATCTAAGGACTTTGTTGCATTATTTAAGGACTTGGCTGGATTATTTAAGGACTCTGCTGCATTATTTAAGGACTTTGCTGCATTATTTAAGGACTCTGCTGCATTATTTAAGGACTTTGTTGCATTATTTAAGGACCGTGCTGCATTATTTAAGGACTTTGTTGCATTATTTAAGGACTCTGCTGCATTATTTAAGGACCCTGCTGCGGTATTTCAGCACTCTGCTGAATTATTTAAGGACTTTGCTGCATTATTTATGGACTTTATTGCATTATTTAAGGACTCTGCTGCATTATTTAAGGACTTTGTTGCATTATTTAAGGACTCTGCTGCATCATTTAAGGACTTTGTTGCATTATTTAAGGACTCTACTTCATTATTTAACGACTTTGCTGCATTATTTAAGGACCCTGCTGCGGTATTTCAGTACTCTGCTGCATTATTTAAGGACTCTGCTGCATTATTTAAGGACTTTGTTGCATTATTTAAGGACTCTGCTGCATTATTTAAGGACTTTGTTGCATTATTTAAGGACTCTGCTGCTTTATTTAAGGACCCTGCTGCAGTATTTCAGTAATCTGCTGCATTATTTAAGGACTTTGTTGCATTATTTAAGGACTTGGCTGGATTATTTAAGGACTTTGCTGCATTACTTAAGGACTCTGCTGCATTATTTAAGGACCCTGCTGCGGTATTTCAGCACTCTGCTGAATTATTTAAGGACTTTGCTGCATTATTTATGGACTTTATTGCATTATTTAAGGACTCTGCTGCATTATTTAAGGACTTTGTTGCATTATTTAAGGACTCTGCTGCATTATTCAAGGACTTTGCTGCATTATTTAAGGACTCTGCTGCAGTTTTTAAGGACTTGGCTGGATTATTTAAGGACTCTGCTGAATTATTTAAGGAATGTGCTGCATTATTTAAGGACTCTGCTGCATTATTTAAGGACTTTGTTGCATTATTTAAGGACTTTGTTGCATTATTTAAGGACTCTGCTGCATTATTTAAGGACTTTGCTGCATTATTTAAGGACTTTATTGCATTATTTAAGGACTGTTCTGCATTATTTAAGGACTTTGTTGCATTATTTAAGGACTCTGCTGCATTATTTAAGGACTCTGCTGCAGTTTTTAAGGACTTTGCTGCATTATTTAAGGACTTGGCTGGATTATTTAAGGACTCTGCTGCATTATTTAAGGACTTTGCTGCATTATTTAAGGACTCTGCTGCATTATTTAAGGACTTTGTTGCATTATTTAAGGACCCTGCTGCATTATTTAAGGACTTTGTTGCATTATTTAAGGACTCTGCTGCATTATTCAAGGACTTTGCTGCATTATTTAAGGACTCTGCTGCAGTTTTTAAGGACTCTGCTGCATTATTTAAGGACTTTTCTGCATTATTTAAGGACTCTGCTGCAATATTTAAGGACTTGGCTGGATTATTTAAGGACTCTGCTGCATTATTTAAGGACTTTGCTGCATTATTTAAGGACTCTGCTGCATTATTTAAGGACTTTGTTGCATTATTTAAGGACCGTGCTGCATTATTTAAGGACTTTGTTGCATTATTTAAGGACTCTGCTGCATTATTTAAGGACCCTGCTGCGGTATTTCAGCACTCTGCTGAATTATTTAAGGACTTTGCTGCATTATTTATGGACTTTATTGCATTATTTAAAGACTTTGCTGCATTATTTAAGGACTTGGCTGGATTAATTAAGGACTGTGCTGCATTATTTAAGGACTTTGCTGCATTATTTAAGGACTCTGCTGCATTATTTAAGGACTTTGTTGCATTATTTAAGGACTCTGCTGCATTATTTAAGGACTTTGTTGCATTATTTAAGGACTCTGCTGCATTACTTAAGTACCCTGCTGCAGTATTTCAGTAATCTGCTGCATTATTTAAGGACTTTGTTGCATTATTTAAGGACTTGGCTGGATTATTTAAGGACTCTGCTTCATTATTTAAGGACTCTGCTGCATTATTTAAGGACTTTGTTGCATTATTTAAGGACCGTGCTGCATTATTTAAGGACTTTGTTGCATTATTTAAGGACTCTGCTGCATTATTTAAGGACCTGGCTGCGGTATTTCAGCACTCTGCTGAATTATTTAAGGACTTTGCTGCATTATTTATGGACTTTATTGCATTATTTAAGGACTCTGCTGCATTATTTAAGGACTTTGTTGCATTATTTAAGGACTCTGCTGCATCATTTAAGGACTTTGTTGCATTATTTAAGGACTCTACTTCATTATTTAACGACTTTGCTGCATTATTTAAGGACCCTGCTGTGGTATTTCAGTACTCTGCTGCATTATTTAAGGACTCTGCTGCATTATTTAAGGACTTTGTTGCATTATTTAAGGACTCTGCTGCATTATTTAAGGACTTTGTTGCATTATTTAAGGACTCTGCTGCTTTATTTAAGGACCCTGCTGCAGTATTTCAGTAATCTGCTGCATTATTTAAGGACTTTGTTGCATTATTTAAGGACTTGGCTGGATTATTTAAGGACTTTGCTGCATTACTTAAGGACTCTGCTGCATTATTTAAGGACCCTGCTGCGGTATTTCAGCACTCTGCTGAATTATTTAAGGACTTTGCTGCATTATTTATGGACTTTATTGCATTATTTAAGGACTCTGCTGCATTATTTAAGGACTTTGTTGCATTATTTAAGGACTCTGCTGCATTATTCAAGGACTTTGCTGCATTATTTAAGGACTTTTCTGCATTATTTAAGGACTCTGCTGCAATATTTAAGGACTTGGCTGGATTATTTAAGGACTCTGCTGCATTATTTAAGGAATGTGCTGCATTATTTAAGGACTCTGCTGCATTATTTAAGGACTTTCTTGCATTATTTAAGGACTCTGCTGCATTATTTAAGGACTTTGTTGCATTATTTAAGGACTCTGCTGCATTATATAAGGACTTTGCTGCATTATTTAAGGACTTTATTGCATTATTTAAGGACTGTTCTGCATTATTTAAGGACTTTGTTGCATTATTTAAGGACTCTGCTGCATTATTTAAGGATCCTGCTGCGGTATTTCAGTACTCTGCTGCATTATTTAAGGAATTTGCTGCATTATTTATGGACTTTATTGCATTATTTAAAGACTTTGCTGCATTATTTAAGGACTTGGCTGGATTATTTAAGGACTGTGCTGCATTATTTAAGGACTTTGCTGCATTATTTAAGGACTCTGCTGCATTATTTAAGGACTTTGTTGCATTATTTAAGGACTCTGCTGCATTACTTAAGTACCCTGCTGCAGTATTTCAGTAATCTGCTGCATTATTTAAGGACTTTGTTGCATTATTTAAGGACTTGGCTGGATTATTTAAGGACTCTGCTTCATTATTTAAGGACTCTGCTGCATTATTTAAGGACTTTGTTGCATTATTTAAGGACCGTGCTGCATTATTTAAGGACTTTGTTGCATTATTTAAGGACTCTGCTGCATTATTTAAGGACCTGGCTGCGGTATTTCAGCACTCTGCTGAATTATTTAAGGACTTTGCTGCATTATTTATGGACTTTATTGCATTATTTAAGGACTCTGCTGCATTATTTAAGGACTTTGTTGCATTATTTAAGGACTCTGCTGCATCATTTAAGGACTTTGTTGCATTATTTAAGGACTCTACTTCATTATTTAACGACTTTGCTGCATTATTTAAGGACCCTGCTGCGGTATTTCAGTACTCTGCTGCATTATTTAAGGACTCTGCTGCATTATTTAAGGACTTTGTTGCATTATTTAAGGACTCTGCTGCATTATTTAAGGACTTTGTTGCATTATTTAAGGACTCTGCTGCTTTATTTAAGGACCCTGCTGCAGTATTTCAGTAATCTGCTGCATTATTTAAGGACTTTGTTGCATTATTTAAGGACTTGGCTGGATTATTTAAGGACTTTGCTGCATTACTTAAGGACTCTGCTGCATTATTTAAGGACCCTGCTGCGGTATTTCAGCACTCTGCTGAATTATTTAAGGACTTTGCTGCATTATTTATGGACTTTATTGCATTATTTAAGGACTCTGCTGCATTATTTAAGGACTTTGTTGCATTATTTAAGGACTCTGCTGCATTATTCAAGGACTTTGCTGCATTATTTAAGGACTCTGCTGCAGTTTTTAAGGACTCTGCTGCATTATTTAAGGACTTTTCTGCATTATTTAAGGACTCTGCTGCAATATTTAAGGACTTGGCTGGATTATTTAAGGACTCTGCTGCATTATTTAAGGAATGTGCTGCATTATTTAAGGACTCTGCTGCATTATTTAAGGACTTTCTTGCATTATTTAAGGACTCTGCTGCATTATTTAAGGACTTTGTTGCATTATTTAAGGACTCTGCTGCATTATATAAGGACTTTGCTGCATTATTTAAGGACTTTATTGCATTATTTAAGGACTGTTCTGCATTATTTAAGGACTTTGTTGCATTATTTAAGGACTCTGCTGCATTATTTAAGGATCCTGCTGCGGTATTTCAGTACTCTGCTGCATTATTTAAGGAATTTGCTGCATTATTTATGGACTTTATTGCATTATTTAAAGACTTTGCTGCATTATTTAAGGACTTGGCTGGATTATTTAAGGACTGTGCTGCATTATTTAAGGACTTTGCTGCATTATTTAAGGACTCTGCTGCATTATTTAAGGACTTTGTTGCATTATTTAAGGACTCTGCTGCATTATTTAAGGACTTTGTTGCATTATTTAAGGACTCTGCTGCATTATTTAAGGACCCCGCTGCAGTATTTCAGTAATCTGCTGCATTATCTAAGGACTTTGTTGCATTATTTAAGGACTTGGCTGGATTATTTAAGGACTCTGCTGCATTATTTAAGGACTTTGCTGCATTATTTAAGGACTCTGCTGCATTATTTAAGGACTTTGTTGCATTATTTAAGGACCGTGCTGCATTATTTAAGGACTTTGTTGCATTATTTAAGGACTCTGCTGCATTATTTAAGGACCCTGCTGCGGTATTTCAGCACTCTGCTGAATTATTTAAGGACTTTGCTGCATTATTTATGGACTTTATTGCATTATTTAAGGACTCTGCTGCATTATTTAAGGACTTTGTTGCATTATTTAAGGACTCTGCTGCATCATTTAAGGACTTTGTTGCATTATTTAAGGACTCTACTTCATTATTTAACGACTTTGCTGCATTATTTAAGGACCCTGCTGCGGTATTTCAGTACTCTGCTGCATTATTTAAGGACTCTGCTGCATTATTTAAGGACTTTGTTGCATTATTTAAGGACTCTGCTGCATTATTTAAGGACTTTGTTGCATTATTTAAGGACTCTGCTGCTTTATTTAAGGACCCTGCTGCAGTATTTCAGTAATCTGCTGCATTATTTAAGGACTTTGTTGCATTATTTAAGGACTTGGCTGGATTATTTAAGGACTTTGCTGCATTACTTAAGGACTCTGCTGCATTATTTAAGGACCCTGCTGCGGTATTTCAGCACTCTGCTGAATTATTTAAGGACTTTGCTGCATTATTTATGGACTTTATTGCATTATTTAAGGACTCTGCTGCATTATTTAAGGACTTTGTTGCATTATTTAAGGACTCTGCTGCATTATTCAAGGACTTTGCTGCATTATTTAAGGACTCTGCTGCAGTTTTTAAGGACTTGGCTGGATTATTTAAGGACTCTGCTGAATTATTTAAGGAATGTGCTGCATTATTTAAGGACTCTGCTGCATTATTTAAGGACTTTGTTGCATTATTTAAGGACTTTGTTGCATTATTTAAGGACTCTGCTGCATTATTTAAGGACTTTGCTGCATTATTTAAGGACTTTATTGCATTATTTAAGGACTGTTCTGCATTATTTAAGGACTTTGTTGCATTATTTAAGGACTCTGCTGCATTATTTAAGGATCCTGCTGCGGTATTTCAGTACTCTGCTGCATTTTTTAAGGACTTTGCTGCATTATTTAAGGACTTGGCTGGATTATTTAAGGACTCTGCTGCATTATTTAAGGACTTTGCTGCATTATTTAAGGACTCTGCTGCATTATTTAAGGACTTTGTTGCATTATTTAAGGACCCTGCTGCATTATTTAAGGACTTTGTTGCATTATTTAAGGACTCTGCTGCATTATTCAAGGACTTTGCTGCATTATTTAAGGACTCTGCTGCAGTTTTTAAGGACTCTGCTGCATTATTTAAGGACTTTTCTGCATTATTTAAGGACTCTGCTGCAATATTTAAGGACTTGGCTGGATTATTTAAGGACTCTGCTGCATTATTTAAGGACTTTGCTGCATTATTTAAGGACTCTGCTGCATTATTTAAGGACTTTGTTGCATTATTTAAGGACCGTGCTGCATTATTTAAGGACTTTGTTGCATTATTTAAGGACTCTGCTGCATTATTTAAGGACCCTGCTGCGGTATTTCAGCACTCTGCTGAATTATTTAAGGACTTTGCTGCATTATTTATGGACTTTATTGCATTATTTAAAGACTTTGCTGCATTATTTAAGGACTTGGCTGGATTAATTAAGGACTGTGCTGCATTATTTAAGGACTTTGCTGCATTATTTAAGGACTCTGCTGCATTATTTAAGGACTTTGTTGCATTATTTAAGGACTCTGCTGCATTATTTAAGGACTTTGTTGCATTATTTAAGGACTCTGCTGCATTACTTAAGTACCCTGCTGCAGTATTTCAGTAATCTGCTGCATTATTTAAGGACTTTGTTGCATTATTTAAGGACTTGGCTGGATTATTTAAGGACTCTGCTTCATTATTTAAGGACTCTGCTGCATTATTTAAGGACTTTGTTGCATTATTTAAGGACCGTGCTGCATTATTTAAGGACTTTGTTGCATTATTTAAGGACTCTGCTGCATTATTTAAGGACCTGGCTGCGGTATTTCAGCACTCTGCTGAATTATTTAAGGACTTTGCTGCATTATTTATGGACTTTATTGCATTATTTAAGGACTCTGCTGCATTATTTAAGGACTTTGTTGCATTATTTAAGGACTCTGCTGCATCATTTAAGGACTTTGTTGCATTATTTAAGGACTCTACTTCATTATTTAACGACTTTGCTGCATTATTTAAGGACCCTGCTGCGGTATTTCAGTACTCTGCTGCATTATTTAAGGACTCTGCTGCATTATTTAAGGACTTTGTTGCATTATTTAAGGACTCTGCTGCATTATTTAAGGACTTTGTTGCATTATTTAAGGACTCTGCTGCTTTATTTAAGGACCCTGCTGCAGTATTTCAGTAATCTGCTGCATTATTTAAGGACTTTGTTGCATTATTTAAGGACTTGGCTGGATTATTTAAGGACTTTGCTGCATTACTTAAGGACTCTGCTGCATTATTTAAGGACCCTGCTGCGGTATTTCAGCACTCTGCTGAATTATTTAAGGACTTTGCTGCATTATTTATGGACTTTATTGCATTATTTAAGGACTCTGCTGCATTATTTAAGGACTTTGTTGCATTATTTAAGGACTCTGCTGCATTATTCAAGGACTTTGCTGCATTATTTAAGGACTTTTCTGCATTATTTAAGGACTCTGCTGCAATATTTAAGGACTTGGCTGGATTATTTAAGGACTCTGCTGCATTATTTAAGGAATGTGCTGCATTATTTAAGGACTCTGCTGCATTATTTAAGGACTTTCTTGCATTATTTAAGGACTCTGCTGCATTATTTAAGGACTTTGTTGCATTATTTAAGGACTCTGCTGCATTATATAAGGACTTTGCTGCATTATTTAAGGACTTTATTGCATTATTTAAGGACTGTTCTGCATTATTTAAGGACTTTGTTGCATTATTTAAGGACTCTGCTGCATTATTTAAGGATCCTGCTGCGGTATTTCAGTACTCTGCTGCATTATTTAAGGAATTTGCTGCATTATTTATGGACTTTATTGCATTATTTAAAGACTTTGCTGCATTATTTAAGGACTTGGCTGGATTATTTAAGGACTGTGCTGCATTATTTAAGGACTTTGCTGCATTATTTAAGGACTCTGCTGCATTATTTAAGGACTTTGTTGCATTATTTAAGGACTTTGTTGCATTATTTAAGGACTCTGCTGCATTATTTAAGGACCCCGCTGCAGTATTTCAGTAATCTGCTGCATTATCTAAGGACTTTGTTGCATTATTTAAGGACTTGGCTGGATTATTTAAGGACTCTGCTGCATTATTTAAGGACTTTGCTGCATTATTTAAGGACTCTGCTGCATTATTTAAGGACTTTGTTGCATTATTTAAGGACCGTGCTGCATTATTTAAGGACTTTGTTGCATTATTTAAGGACTCTGCTGCATTATTTAAGGACCTGGCTGCGGTATTTCAGCACTCTGCTGAATTATTTAAGGACTTTGCTGCATTATTTATGGACTTTATTGCATTATTTAAGGACTCTGCTGCATTATTTAAGGACTTTGTTGCATTATTTAAGGACTCTGCTGCATCATTTAAGGACTTTGTTGCATTATTTAAGGACTCTACTTCATTATTTAACGACTTTGCTGCATTATTTAAGGACCCTGCTGCGGTATTTCAGTACTCTGCTGCATTATTTAAGGACTCTGCTGCATTATTTAAGGACTTTGTTGCATTATTTAAGGACTCTGCTGCATTATTTAAGGACTTTGTTGCATTATTTAAGGACTCTGCTGCTTTATTTAAGGACCCTGCTGCAGTATTTCAGTAATCTGCTGCATTATTTAAGGACTTTGTTGCATTATTTAAGGACTTGGCTGGATTATTTAAGGACTTTGCTGCATTACTTAAGGACTCTGCTGCATTATTTAAGGACCCTGCTGCGGTATTTCAGCACTCTGCTGAATTATTTAAGGACTTTGCTGCATTATTTATGGACTTTATTGCATTATTTAAGGACTCTGCTGCATTATTTAAGGACTTTGTTGCATTATTTAAGGACTCTGCTGCATTATTCAAGGACTTTGCTGCATTATTTAAGGACTCTGCTGCAGTTTTTAAGGACTTGGCTGGATTATTTAAGGACTCTGCTGAATTATTTAAGGAATGTGCTGCATTATTTAAGGACTCTGCTGCATTATTTAAGGACTTTGTTGCATTATTTAAGGACTTTGTTGCATTATTTAAGGACTCTGCTGCATTATTTAAGGACTTTGCTGCATTATTTAAGGACTTTATTGCATTATTTAAGGACTGTTCTGCATTATTTAAGGACTTTGTTGCATTATTTAAGGACTCTGCTGCATTATTTAAGGATCCTGCTGCGGTATTTCAGTACTCTGCTGCATTTTTTAAGGACTTTGCTGCATTATTTAAGGACTTGGCTGGATTATTTAAGGACTCTGCTGCATTATTTAAGGACTTTGCTGCATTATTTAAGGACTCTGCTGCATTATTTAAGGACTTTGTTGCATTATTTAAGGACCCTGCTGCATTATTTAAGGACTTTGTTGCATTATTTAAGGACTCTGCTGCATTATTCAAGGACTTTGCTGCATTATTTAAGGACTCTGCTGCAGTTTTTAAGGACTCTGCTGCATTATTTAAGGACTTTTCTGCATTATTTAAGGACTCTGCTGCAATATTTAAGGACTTGGCTGGATTATTTAAGGACTCTGCTGCATTATTTAAGGACTTTGCTGCATTATTTAAGGACTCTGCTGCATTATTTAAGGACTTTGTTGCATTATTTAAGGACCGTGCTGCATTATTTAAGGACTTTGTTGCATTATTTAAGGACTCTGCTGCATTATTTAAGGACCCTGCTGCGGTATTTCAGCACTCTGCTGAATTATTTAAGGACTTTGCTGCATTATTTATGGACTTTATTGCATTATTTAAAGACTTTGCTGCATTATTTAAGGACTTGGCTGGATTAATTAAGGACTGTGCTGCATTATTTAAGGACTTTGCTGCATTATTTAAGGACTCTGCTGCATTATTTAAGGACTTTGTTGCATTATTTAAGGACTCTGCTGCATTATTTAAGGACTTTGTTGCATTATTTAAGGACTCTGCTGCATTACTTAAGTACCCTGCTGCAGTATTTCAGTAATCTGCTGCATTATTTAAGGACTTTGTTGCATTATTTAAGGACCGTGCTGCATTATTTAAGGACTTTGTTGCATTATTTAAGGACTCTGCTGCATTATTTAAGGACCTGGCTGCGGTATTTCAGCACTCTGCTGAATTATTTAAGGACTTTGCTGCATTATTTATGGACTTTATTGCATTATTTAAGGACTCTGCTGCATTATTTAAGGACTTTGTTGCATTATTTAAGGACTCTGCTGCATCATTTAAGGACTTTGTTGCATTATTTAAGGACTCTACTTCATTATTTAACGACTTTGCTGCATTATTTAAGGACCCTGCTGCGGTATTTCAGTACTCTGCTGCATTATTTAAGGACTCTGCTGCATTATTTAAGGACTTTGTTGCATTATTTAAGGACTCTGCTGCATTATTTAAGGACTTTGTTGCATTATTTAAGGACTCTGCTGCTTTATTTAAGGACCCTGCTGCAGTATTTCAGTAATCTGCTGCATTATTTAAGGACTTTGTTGCATTATTTAAGGACTTGGCTGGATTATTTAAGGACTTTGCTGCATTACTTAAGGACTCTGCTGCATTATTTAAGGACCCTGCTGCGGTATTTCAGCACTCTGCTGAATTATTTAAGGACTTTGCTGCATTATTTATGGACTTTATTGCATTATTTAAGGACTCTGCTGCATTATTTAAGGACTTTGTTGCATTATTTAAGGACTCTGCTGCATTATTCAAGGACTTTGCTGCATTATTTAAGGACTCTGCTGCAGTTTTTAAGGACTCTGCTGCATTATTTAAGGACTTTTCTGCATTATTTAAGGACTCTGCTGCAATATTTAAGGACTTGGCTGGATTATTTAAAGACTCTGCTGCATTATTTAAGGAATGTGCTGCATTATTTAAGGACTCTGCTGCATTATTTAAGGACTTTCTTGCATTATTTAAGGACTCTGCTGCATTATTTAAGGACTTTGTTGCATTATTTAAGGACTCTGCTGCATTATATAAGGACTTTGCTGCATTATTTAAGGACTTTATTGCATTATTTAAGGACTGTTCTGCATTATTTAAGGACTTTGTTGCATTATTTAAGGACTCTGCTGCATTATTTAAGGATCCTGCTGCGGTATTTCAGTACTCTGCTGCATTATTTAAGGAATTTGCTGCATTATTTATGGACTTTATTGCATTATTTAAAGACTTTGCTGCATTATTTAAGGACTTGGCTGGATTATTTAAGGACTGTGCTGCATTATTTAAGGACTTTGCTGCATTATTTAAGGACTCTGCTGCATTATTTAAGGACTTTGTTGCATTATTTAAGGACTCTGCTGCATTATTTAAGGACTTTGTTGCATTATTTAAGGACTCTGCTGCATTATTTAAGGACTCCGCTGCAGTATTTCAGTAATCTGCTGCATTATCTAAGGACTTTGTTGCATTATTTAAGGACTTGGCTGGATTATTTAAGGACTCTGCTGCATTATTTAAGGACTTTGCTGCATTATTTAAGGACTCTGCTGCATTATTTAAGGACTTTGTTGCATTATTTAAGGACCGTGCTGCATTATTTAAGGACTTTGTTGCATTATTTAAGGACTCTGCTGCATTATTTAAGGACCCTGCTGCGGTATTTCAGCACTCTGCTGAATTATTTAAGGACTTTGCTGCATTATTTATGGACTTTATTGCATTATTTAAGGACTCTGCTGCATTATTTAAGGACTTTGTTGCATTATTTAAGGACACTGCTGCATCATTTAAGGACTTTGTTGCATTATTTAAGGACTCTACTTCATTATTTAACGACTTTGCTGCATTATTTAAGGACCCTGCTGCGGTATTTCAGTACTCTGCTGCATTATTTGAGGACTCTGCTGCATTATTTAAGGACTTTGTTGCATTATTTAAGGACTCTGCTGCATTATTTAAGGACTTTGTTGCATTATTTAAGGACTCTGCTGCATTATTTAAGGACCCTGCTGCAGTATTTCAGTAATCTGCTGCATTATTTAAGGACTTTGTTGCATTATTTAAGGACTTGGCTGGATTATTTAGGGACTTTGCTGCATTATTTAAGGACTCTGCTGCATTATTTAAGGACTTTGCTGCATTATTTAAGGACTCTGATACGGTACTTAAGGACTCTGCTGCATTATTTAAGTACTTTGTTGCATTATTTAAGTACTCAGCTGCATTATTTAAGGACTTTGCTGCATTATTTAAGTACTCTGCTGCAGTATTTAAGGACTTGGCTGGATTATTTAAGGACTCTGCTGAATTATTTAAGGAATGTGCTGCATTATTTAAGGACTCTGCTGCATTATTTAAGGACTTTGTTGCATTATTTAAGGACTTTGTTGCATTATTTAAGGACTCTGCTGCATTATTTAAGGACTTTGCTGCATTATTTAAGGACTTTATTGCATTATTTAAGGACTGTTCTGCATTATTTAAGGACTTTGTTGCATTATTTAAGGACTCTGCTGCATTATTTAAGGATCCTGCTGCGGTATTTCAGTACTCTGCTGCATTTTTTAAGGACTTTGCTGCATTATTTAAGGACTTGGCTGGATTATTTAAGGACTCTGCTGCATTATTTAAGGACTTTGCTGCATTATTTAAGGACTCTGCTGCATTATTTAAGGACTTTGTTGCATTATTTAAGGACCCTGCTGCATTATTTAAGGACTTTGTTGCATTATTTAAGGACTCTGCTGCATTATTCAAGGACTTTGCTGCATTATTTAAGGACTCTGCTGCAGTTTTTAAGGACTCTGCTGCATTATTTAAGGACTTTTCTGCATTATTTAAGGACTCTGCTGCAATATTTAAGGACTTGGCTGGATTATTTAAGGACTGTGCTGCATTATTTAAGGAATGTGCTGCATTATTTAAGGACTCTGCTGCATTATTTAAGGACTTTCTTGCATTATTTAAGGACTCTGCTGCATTATTTAAGGACTTTGTTGCATTATTTAAGGACTCTGCTGCATTATATAAGGACTTTGCTGCATTATTTAAGGACTTTATTGCATTATTTAAGGACTGTTCTGCATTATTTAAGGACTTTGTTGCATTATTTAAGGACTCTGCTGCATTATTTAAGGATCCTGCTGCGGTATTTCAGTACTCTGCTGCATTATTTAAGGAATTTGCTGCATTATTTATGGACTTTATTGCATTATTTAAAGACTTTGCTGCATTATTTAAGGACTTGGCTGGATTATTTAAGGACTGTGCTGCATTATTTAAGGACTTTGCTGCATTATTTAAGGACTCTGCTGCATTATTTAAGGACTTTGTTGCATTATTTAAGGACTCTGCTGCATTATTTAAGGACTTTGTTGCATTATTTAAGGACTCTGCTGCATTATTTAAGGACCCCGCTGCAGTATTTCAGTAATCTGCTGCATTATCTAAGGACTTTGTTGCATTATTTAAGGACTTGGCTGGATTATTTAAGGACTCTGCTGCATTATTTAAGGACTTTGCTGCATTATTTAAGGACTCTGCTGCATTATTTAAGGACTTTGTTGCAATATTTAAGGACCGTGCTGCATTATTTAAGGACTTTGTTGCATTATTTAAGGACTCTGCTGCATTATTTAAGGACCCTGCTGCGGTATTTCAGCACTCTGCTGAATTATTTAAGGACTTTGCTGCATTATTTATGGACTTTATTGCATTATTTAAGGACTCTGCTGCATTATTTAAGGACTTTGTTGCATTATTTAAGGACTCTGCTGCATCATTTAAGGACTTTGTTGCATTATTTAAGGACTCTACTTCATTATTTAACGACTTTGCTGCATTATTTAAGGACCCTGCTGCGGTATTTCAGTACTCTGCTGCATTATTTAAGGACTCTGCTGCATTATTTAAGGACTTTGTTGCATTATTTAAGGACTCTGCTGCATTATTTAAGGACTTTGTTGCATTATTTAAGGACTCTGCTGCTTTATTTAAGGACCCTGCTGCAGTATTTCAGTAATCTGCTGCATTATTTAAGGACTTTGTTGCATTATTTAAGGACTTGGCTGGATTATTTAAGGACTTTGCTGCATTACTTAAGGACTCTGCTGCATTATTTAAGGACCCTGCTGCGGTATTTCAGCACTCTGCTGAATTATTTAAGGACTTTGCTGCATTATTTATGGACTTTATTGCATTATTTAAGGACTCTGCTGCATTATTTAAGGACTTTGTTGCATTATTTAAGGACTCTGCTGCATTATTCAAGGACTTTGCTGCATTATTTAAGGACTTTTCTGCATTATTTAAGGACTCTGCTGCAATATTTAAGGACTTGGCTGGATTATTTAAGGACTCTGCTGCATTATTTAAGGAATGTGCTGCATTATTTAAGGACTCTGCTGCATTATTTAAGGACTTTCTTGCATTATTTAAGGACTCTGCTGCATTATTTAAGGACTTTGTTGCATTATTTAAGGACTCTGCTGCATTATATAAGGACTTTGCTGCATTATTTAAGGACTTTATTGCATTATTTAAGGACTGTTCTGCATTATTTAAGGACTTTGTTGCATTATTTAAGGACTCTGCTGCATTATTTAAGGATCCTGCTGCGGTATTTCAGTACTCTGCTGCATTATTTAAGGAATTTGCTGCATTATTTATGGACTTTATTGCATTATTTAAAGACTTTGCTGCATTATTTAAGGACTTGGCTGGATTATTTAAGGACTGTGCTGCATTATTTAAGGACTTTGCTGCATTATTTAAGGACTCTGCTGCATTATTTAAGGACTTTGTTGCATTATTTAAGGACTCTGCTGCATTACTTAAGTACCCTGCTGCAGTATTTCAGTAATCTGCTGCATTATTTAAGGACTTTGTTGCATTATTTAAGGACTTGGCTGGATTATTTAAGGACTCTGCTTCATTATTTAAGGACTCTGCTGCATTATTTAAGGACTTTGTTGCATTATTTAAGGACCGTGCTGCATTATTTAAGGACTTTGTTGCATTATTTAAGGACTCTGCTGCATTATTTAAGGACCTGGCTGCGGTATTTCAGCACTCTGCTGAATTATTTAAGGACTTTGCTGCATTATTTATGGACTTTATTGCATTATTTAAGGACTCTGCTGCATTATTTAAGGACTTTGTTGCATTATTTAAGGACTCTGCTGCATCATTTAAGGACTTTGTTGCATTATTTAAGGACTCTACTTCATTATTTAACGACTTTGCTGCATTATTTAAGGACCCTGCTGCGGTATTTCAGTACTCTGCTGCATTATTTAAGGACTCTGCTGCATTATTTAAGGACTTTGTTGCATTATTTAAGGACTCTGCTGCATTATTTAAGGACTTTGTTGCATTATTTAAGGACTCTGCTGCTTTATTTAAGGACCCTGCTGCAGTATTTCAGTAATCTGCTGCATTATTTAAGGACTTTGTTGCATTATTTAAGGACTTGGCTGGATTATTTAAGGACTTTGCTGCATTACTTAAGGACTCTGCTGCATTATTTAAGGACCCTGCTGCGGTATTTCAGCACTCTGCTGAATTATTTAAGGACTTTGCTGCATTATTTATGGACTTTATTGCATTATTTAAGGACTCTGCTGCATTATTTAAGGACTTTGTTGCATTATTTAAGGACTCTGCTGCATTATTCAAGGACTTTGCTGCATTATTTAAGGACTCTGCTGCAGTTTTTAAGGACTCTGCTGCATTATTTAAGGACTTTTCTGCATTATTTAAGGACTCTGCTGCAATATTTAAGGACTTGGCTGGATTATTTAAGGACTCTGCTGCATTATTTAAGGAATGTGCTGCATTATTTAAGGACTCTGCTGCATTATTTAAGGACTTTCTTGCATTATTTAAGGACTCTGCTGCATTATTTAAGGACTTTGTTGCATTATTTAAGGACTCTGCTGCATTATATAAGGACTTTGCTGCATTATTTAAGGACTTTATTGCATTATTTAAGGACTGTTCTGCATTATTTAAGGACTTTGTTGCATTATTTAAGGACTCTGCTGCATTATTTAAGGATCCTGCTGCGGTATTTCAGTACTCTGCTGCATTATTTAAGGAATTTGCTGCATTATTTATGGACTTTATTGCATTATTTAAAGACTTTGCTGCATTATTTAAGGACTTGGCTGGATTATTTAAGGACTGTGCTGCATTATTTAAGGACTTTGCTGCATTATTTAAGGACTCTGCTGCATTATTTAAGGACTTTGTTGCATTATTTAAGGACTCTGCTGCATTATTTAAGGACTTTGTTGCATTATTTAAGGACTCTGCTGCATTATTTAAGGACCCCGCTGCAGTATTTCAGTAATCTGCTGCATTATCTAAGGACTTTGTTGCATTATTTAAGGACTTGGCTGGATTATTTAAGGACTCTGCTGCATTATTTAAGGACTTTGCTGCATTATTTAAGGACTCTGCTGCATTATTTAAGGACTTTGTTGCATTATTTAAGGACCGTGCTGCATTATTTAAGGACTTTGTTGCATTATTTAAGGACTCTGCTGCATTATTTAAGGACCCTGCTGCGGTATTTCAGCACTCTGCTGAATTATTTAAGGACTTTGCTGCATTATTTATGGACTTTATTGCATTATTTAAGGACTCTGCTGCATTATTTAAGGACTTTGTTGCATTATTTAAGGACTCTGCTGCATCATTTAAGGACTTTGTTGCATTATTTAAGGACTCTACTTCATTATTTAACGACTTTGCTGCATTATTTAAGGACCCTGCTGCGGTATTTCAGTACTCTGCTGCATTATTTAAGGACTCTGCTGCATTATTTAAGGACTTTGTTGCATTATTTAAGGACTCTGCTGCATTATTTAAGGACTTTGTTGCATTATTTAAGGACTCTGCTGCTTTATTTAAGGACCCTGCTGCAGTATTTCAGTAATCTGCTGCATTATTTAAGGACTTTGTTGCATTATTTAAGGACTTGGCTGGATTATTTAAGGACTTTGCTGCATTACTTAAGGACTCTGCTGCATTATTTAAGGACCCTGCTGCGGTATTTCAGCACTCTGCTGAATTATTTAAGGACTTTGCTGCATTATTTATGGACTTTATTGCATTATTTAAGGACTCTGCTGCATTATTTAAGGACTTTGTTGCATTATTTAAGGACTCTGCTGCATTATTCAAGGACTTTGCTGCATTATTTAAGGACTCTGCTGCAGTTTTTAAGGACTTGGCTGGATTATTTAAGGACTCTGCTGAATTATTTAAGGAATGTGCTGCATTATTTAAGGACTCTGCTGCATTATTTAAGGACTTTGTTGCATTATTTAAGGACTTTGTTGCATTATTTAAGGACTCTGCTGCATTATTTAAGGACTTTGCTGCATTATTTAAGGACTTTATTGCATTATTTAAGGACTGTTCTGCATTATTTAAGGACTTTGTTGCATTATTTAAGGACTCTGCTGCATTATTTAAGGATCCTGCTGCGGTATTTCAGTACTCTGCTGCATTTTTTAAGGACTTTGCTGCATTATTTAAGGACTTGGCTGGATTATTTAAGGACTCTGCTGCATTATTTAAGGACTTTGCTGCATTATTTAAGGACTCTGCTGCATTATTTAAGGACTTTGTTGCATTATTTAAGGACCCTGCTGCATTATTTAAGGACTTTGTTGCATTATTTAAGGACTCTGCTGCATTATTCAAGGACTTTGCTGCATTATTTAAGGACTCTGCTGCAGTTTTTAAGGACTCTGCTGCATTATTTAAGGACTTTTCTGCATTATTTAAGGACTCTGCTGCAATATTTAAGGACTTCGCTGGATTATTTAAGGACTCTGCTGCATTATTTAAGGACTTTGCTGCATTATTTAAGGACTCTGCTGCATTATTTAAGGACTTTGTTGCATTATTTAAGGACCGTGCTGCATTATTTAAGGACTTTGTTGCATTATTTAAGGACTCTGCTGCATTATTTAAGGACCCTGCTGCGGTATTTCAGCACTCTGCTGAATTATTTAAGGACTTTGCTGCATTATTTATGGACTTTATTGCATTATTTAAAGACTTTGCTGCATTATTTAAGGACTTGGCTGGATTAATTAAGGACTGTGCTGCATTATTTAAGGACTTTGCTGCATTATTTAAGGACTCTGCTGCATTATTTAAGGACTTTGTTGCATTATTTAAGGACTCTGCTGCATTATTTAAGGACTTTGTTGCATTATTTAAGGACTCTGCTGCATTACTTAAGTACCCTGCTGCAGTATTTCAGTAATCTGCTGCATTATTTAAGGACTTTGTTGCATTATTTAAGGACTTGGCTGGATTATTTAAGGACTCTGCTTCATTATTTAAGGACTCTGCTGCATTATTTAAGGACTTTGTTGCATTATTTAAGGACCGTGCTGCATTATTTAAGGACTTTGTTGCATTATTTAAGGACTCTGCTGCATTATTTAAGGACCTGGCTGCGGTATTTCAGCACTCTGCTGAATTATTTAAGGACTTTGCTGCATTATTTATGGACTTTATTGCATTATTTAAGGACTCTGCTGCATTATTTAAGGACTTTGTTGCATTATTTAAGGACTCTGCTGCATCATTTAAGGACTTTGTTGCATTATTTAAGGACTCTACTTCATTATTTAACGACTTTGCTGCATTATTTAAGGACCCTGCTGCGGTATTTCAGTACTCTGCTGCATTATTTAAGGACTCTGCTGCATTATTTAAGGACTTTGTTGCATTATTTAAGGACTCTGCTGCATTATTTAAGGACTTTGTTGCATTATTTAAGGACTCTGCTGCTTTATTTAAGGACCCTGCTGCAGTATTTCAGTAATCTGCTGCATTATTTAAGGACTTTGTTGCATTATTTAAGGACTTGGCTGGATTATTTAAGGACTTTGCTGCATTACTTAAGGACTCTGCTGCATTATTTAAGGACCCTGCTGCGGTATTTCAGCACTCTGCTGAATTATTTAAGGACTTTGCTGCATTATTTATGGACTTTATTGCATTATTTAAGGACTCTGCTGCATTATTTAAGGACTTTGTTGCATTATTTAAGGACTCTGCTGCATTATTCAAGGACTTTGCTGCATTATTTAAGGACTTTTCTGCATTATTTAAGGACTCTGCTGCAATATTTAAGGACTTGGCTGGATTATTTAAGGACTCTGCTGCATTATTTAAGGAATGTGCTGCATTATTTAAGGACTCTGCTGCATTATTTAAGGACTTTCTTGCATTATTTAAGGACTCTGCTGCATTATTTAAGGACTTTGTTGCATTATTTAAGGACTCTGCTGCATTATATAAGGACTTTGCTGCATTATTTAAGGACTTTATTGCATTATTTAAGGACTGTTCTGCATTATTTAAGGACTTTGTTGCATTATTTAAGGACTCTGCTGCATTATTTAAGGATCCTGCTGCGGTATTTCAGTACTCTGCTGCATTATTTAAGGAATTTGCTGCATTATTTATGGACTTTATTGCATTATTTAAAGACTTTGCTGCATTATTTAAGGACTTGGCTGGATTATTTAAGGACTGTGCTGCATTATTTAAGGACTTTGCTGCATTATTTAAGGACTCTGCTGCATTATTTAAGGACTTTGTTGCATTATTTAAGGACTTTGTTGCATTATTTAAGGACTCTGCTGCATTATTTAAGGACCCCGCTGCAGTATTTCAGTAATCTGCTGCATTATCTAAGGACTTTGTTGCATTATTTAAGGACTTGGCTGGATTATTTAAGGACTCTGCTGCATTATTTAAGGACTTTGCTGCATTATTTAAGGACTCTGCTGCATTATTTAAGGACTTTGTTGCATTATTTAAGGACCGTGCTGCATTATTTAAGGACTTTGTTGCATTATTTAAGGACTCTGCTGCATTATTTAAGGACCTGGCTGCGGTATTTCAGCACTCTGCTGAATTATTTAAGGACTTTGCTGCATTATTTATGGACTTTATTGCATTATTTAAGGACTCTGCTGCATTATTTAAGGACTTTGTTGCATTATTTAAGGACTCTGCTGCATCATTTAAGGACTTTGTTGCATTATTTAAGGACTCTACTTCATTATTTAACGACTTTGCTGCATTATTTAAGGACCCTGCTGCGGTATTTCAGTACTCTGCTGCATTATTTAAGGACTCTGCTGCATTATTTAAGGACTTTGTTGCATTATTTAAGGACTCTGCTGCATTATTTAAGGACTTTGTTGCATTATTTAAGGACTCTGCTGCTTTATTTAAGGACCCTGCTGCAGTATTTCAGTAATCTGCTGCATTATTTAAGGACTTTGTTGCATTATTTAAGGACTTGGCTGGATTATTTAAGGACTTTGCTGCATTACTTAAGGACTCTGCTGCATTATTTAAGGACCCTGCTGCGGTATTTCAGCACTCTGCTGAATTATTTAAGGACTTTGCTGCATTATTTATGGACTTTATTGCATTATTTAAGGACTCTGCTGCATTATTTAAGGACTTTGTTGCATTATTTAAGGACTCTGCTGCATTATTCAAGGACTTTGCTGCATTATTTAAGGACTCTGCTGCAGTTTTTAAGGACTTGGCTGGATTATTTAAGGACTCTGCTGAATTATTTAAGGAATGTGCTGCATTATTTAAGGACTCTGCTGCATTATTTAAGGACTTTGTTGCATTATTTAAGGACTTTGTTGCATTATTTAAGGACTCTGCTGCATTATTTAAGGACTTTGCTGCATTATTTAAGGACTTTATTGCATTATTTAAGGACTGTTTTGCATTATTTAAGGACTTTGTTGCATTATTTAAGGACTCTGCTGCATTATTTAAGGATCCTGCTGCGGTATTTCAGTACTCTGCTGCATTTTTTAAGGACTTTGCTGCATTATTTAAGGACTTGGCTGGATTATTTAAGGACTCTGCTGCATTATTTAAGGACTTTGCTGCATTATTTAAGGACTCTGCTGCATTATTTAAGGACTTTGTTGCATTATTTAAGGACCCTGCTGCATTATTTAAGGACTTTGTTGCATTATTTAAGGACTCTGCTGCATTATTCAAGGACTTTGCTGCATTATTTAAGGACTCTGCTGCAGTTTTTAAGGACTCTGCTGCATTATTTAAGGACTTTTCTGCATTATTTAAGGACTCTGCTGCAATATTTAAGGACTTGGCTGGATTATTTAAGGACTCTGCTGCATTATTTAAGGACTTTGCTGCATTATTTAAGGACTCTGCTGCATTATTTAAGGACTTTGTTGCATTATTTAAGGACCGTGCTGCATTATTTAAGGACTTTGTTGCATTATTTAAGGACTCTGCTGCATTATTTAAGGACCCTGCTGCGGTATTTCAGCACTCTGCTGAATTATTTAAGGACTTTGCTGCATTATTTATGGACTTTATTGCATTATTTAAAGACTTTGCTGCATTATTTAAGGACTTGGCTGGATTAATTAAGGACTGTGCTGCATTATTTAAGGACTTTGCTGCATTATTTAAGGACTCTGCTGCATTATTTAAGGACTTTGTTGCATTATTTAAGGACTCTGCTGCATTATTTAAGGACTTTGTTGCATTATTTAAGGACTCTGCTGCATTACTTAAGTACCCTGCTGCAGTATTTCAGTAATCTGCTGCATTATTTAAGGACTTTGTTGCATTATTTAAGGACTTGGCTGGATTATTTAAGGACTCTGCTTCATTATTTAAGGACTCTGCTGCATTATTTAAGGACTTTGTTGCATTATTTAAGGACCGTGCTGCATTATTTAAGGACTTTGTTGCATTATTTAAGGACTCTGCTGCATTATTTAAGGACCTGGCTGCGGTATTTCAGCACTCTGCTGAATTATTTAAGGACTTTGCTGCATTATTTATGGACTTTATTGCATTATTTAAGGACTCTGCTGCATTATTTAAGGACTTTGTTGCATTATTTAAGGACTCTGCTGCATCATTTAAGGACTTTGTTGCATTATTTAAGGACTCTACTTCATTATTTAACGACTTTGCTGCATTATTTAAGGACCCTGCTGCGGTATTTCAGTACTCTGCTGCATTATTTAAGGACTCTGCTGCATTATTTAAGGACTTTGTTGCATTATTTAAGGACTCTGCTGCATTATTTAAGGACTTTGTTGCATTATTTAAGGACTCTGCTGCTTTATTTAAGGACCCTGCTGCAGTATTTCAGTAATCTGCTGCATTATTTAAGGACTTTGTTGCATTATTTAAGGACTTGGCTGGATTATTTAAGGACTTTGCTGCATTACTTAAGGACTCTGCTGCATTATTTAAGGACCCTGCTGCGGTATTTCAGCACTCTGCTGAATTATTTAAGGACTTTGCTGCATTATTTATGGACTTTATTGCATTATTTAAGGACTCTGCTGCATTATTTAAGGACTTTGTTGCATTATTTAAGGACTCTGCTGCATTATTCAAGGACTTTGCTGCATTATTTAAGGACTCTGCTGCAGTTTTTAAGGACTCTGCTGCATTATTTAAGGACTTTTCTGCATTATTTAAGGACTCTGCTGCAATATTTAAGGACTTGGCTGGATTATTTAAAGACTCTGCTGCATTATTTAAGGAATGTGCTGCATTATTTAAGGACTCTGCTGCATTATTTAAGGACTTTCTTGCATTATTTAAGGACTCTGCTGCATTATTTAAGGACTTTGTTGCATTATTTAAGGACTCTGCTGCATTATATAAGGACTTTGCTGCATTATTTAAGGACTTTATTGCATTATTTAAGGACTGTTCTGCATTATTTAAGGACTTTGTTGCATTATTTAAGGACTCTGCTGCATTATTTAAGGATCCTGCTGCGGTATTTCAGTACTCTGCTGCATTATTTAAGGAATTTGCTGCATTATTTATGGACTTTATTGCATTATTTAAAGACTTTGCTGCATTATTTAAGGACTTGGCTGGATTATTTAAGGACTGTGCTGCATTATTTAAGGACTTTGCTGCATTATTTAAGGACTCTGCTGCATTATTTAAGGACTTTGTTGCATTATTTAAGGACTCTGCTGCATTATTTAAGGACTTTGTTGCATTATTTAAGGACTCTGCTGCATTATTTAAGGACCCCGCTGCAGTATTTCAGTAATCTGCTGCATTATCTAAGGACTTTGTTGCATTATTTAAGGACTTGGCTGGATTATTTAAGGACTCTGCTGCATTATTTAAGGACTTTGCTGCATTATTTAAGGACTCTGCTGCATTATTTAAGGACTTTGTTGCATTATTTAAGGACCGTGCTGCATTATTTAAGGACTTTGTTGCATTATTTAAGGACTCTGCTGCATTATTTAAGGACCCTGCTGCGGTATTTCAGCACTCTGCTGAATTATTTAAGGACTTTGCTGCATTATTTATGGACTTTATTGCATTATTTAAGGACTCTGCTGCATTATTTAAGGACTTTGTTGCATTATTTAAGGACACTGCTGCATCATTTAAGGACTTTGTTGCATTATTTAAGGACTCTACTTCATTATTTAACGACTTTGCTGCATTATTTAAGGACCCTGCTGCGGTATTTCAGTACTCTGCTGCATTATTTGAGGACTCTGCTGCATTATTTAAGGACTTTGTTGCATTATTTAAGGACTCTGCTGCATTATTTAAGGACTTTGTTGCATTATTTAAGGACTCTGCTGCATTATTTAAGGACCCTGCTGCAGTATTTCAGTAATCTGCTGCATTATTTAAGGACTTTGTTGCATTATTTAAGGACTTGGCTGGATTATTTAGGGACTTTGCTGCATTATTTAAGGACTCTGCTGCATTATTTAAGGACTTTGCTGCATTATTTAAGGACTCTGATACGGTACTTAAGGACTCTGCTGCATTATTTAAGTACTTTGTTGCATTATTTAAGTACTCAGCTGCATTATTTAAGGACTTTGCTGCATTATTTAAGTACTCTGCTGCAGTATTTAAGGACTTGGCTGGATTATTTAAGGACTCTGCTGAATTATTTAAGGAATGTGCTGCATTATTTAAGGACTCTGCTGCATTATTTAAGGACTTTGTTGCATTATTTAAGGACTTTGTTGCATTATTTAAGGACTCTGCTGCATTATTTAAGGACTTTGCTGCATTATTTAAGGACTTTATTGCATTATTTAAGGACTGTTCTGCATTATTTAAGGACTTTGTTGCATTATTTAAGGACTCTGCTGCATTATTTAAGGATCCTGCTGCGGTATTTCAGTACTCTGCTGCATTTTTTAAGGACTTTGCTGCATTATTTAAGGACTTGGCTGGATTATTTAAGGACTCTGCTGCATTATTTAAGGACTTTGCTGCATTATTTAAGGACTCTGCTGCATTATTTAAGGACTTTGTTGCATTATTTAAGGACCCTGCTGCATTATTTAAGGACTTTGTTGCATTATTTAAGGACTCTGCTGCATTATTCAAGGACTTTGCTGCATTATTTAAGGACTCTGCTGCAGTTTTTAAGGACTCTGCTGCATTATTTAAGGACTTTTCTGCATTATTTAAGGACTCTGCTGCAATATTTAAGGACTTGGCTGGATTATTTAAGGACTGTGCTGCATTATTTAAGGAATGTGCTGCATTATTTAAGGACTCTGCTGCATTATTTAAGGACTTTCTTGCATTATTTAAGGACTCTGCTGCATTATTTAAGGACTTTGTTGCATTATTTAAGGACTCTGCTGCATTATATAAGGACTTTGCTGCATTATTTAAGGACTTTATTGCATTATTTAAGGACTGTTCTGCATTATTTAAGGACTTTGTTGCATTATTTAAGGACTCTGCTGCATTATTTAAGGATCCTGCTGCGGTATTTCAGTACTCTGCTGCATTATTTAAGGAATTTGCTGCATTATTTATGGACTTTATTGCATTATTTAAAGACTTTGCTGCATTATTTAAGGACTTGGCTGGATTATTTAAGGACTGTGCTGCATTATTTAAGGACTTTGCTGCATTATTTAAGGACTCTGCTGCATTATTTAAGGACTTTGTTGCATTATTTAAGGACTCTGCTGCATTATTTAAGGACTTTGTTGCATTATTTAAGGACTCTGCTGCATTATTTAAGGACCCCGCTGCAGTATTTCAGTAATCTGCTGCATTATCTAAGGACTTTGTTGCATTATTTAAGGACTTGGCTGGATTATTTAAGGACTCTGCTGCATTATTTAAGGACTTTGCTGCATTATTTAAGGACTCTGCTGCATTATTTAAGGACTTTGTTGCATTATTTAAGGACCGTGCTGCATTATTTAAGGACTTTGTTGCATTATTTAAGGACTCTGCTGCATTATTTAAGGACCCTGCTGCGGTATTTCAGCACTCTGCTGAATTATTTAAGGACTTTGCTGCATTATTTATGGACTTTATTGCATTATTTAAGGACTCTGCTGCATTATTTAAGGACTTTGTTGCATTATTTAAGGACACTGCTGCATCATTTAAGGACTTTGTTGCATTATTTAAGGACTCTACTTCATTATTTAACGACTTTGCTGCATTATTTAAGGACCCTGCTGCGGTATTTCAGTACTCTGCTGCATTATTTGAGGACTCTGCTGCATTATTTAAGGACTTTGTTGCATTATTTAAGGACTCTGCTGCATTATTTAAGGACTTTGTTGCATTATTTAAGGACTCTGCTGCATTATTTAAGGACCCTGCTGCAGTATTTCAGTAATCTGCTGCATTATTTAAGGACTTTGTTGCATTATTTAAGGACTTGGCTGGATTATTTAGGGACTTTGCTGCATTATTTAAGGACTCTGCTGCATTATTTAAGGACTTTGCTGCATTATTTAAGGACTCTGATACGGTACTTAAGGACTCTGCTGCATTATTTAAGTACTTTGTTGCATTATTTAAGTACTCAGCTGCATTATTTAAGGACTTTGCTGCATTATTTAAGTACTCTGCTGCAGTATTTAAGGACTTGGCTGGATTATTTAAGGACTCTGCTGAATTATTTAAGGAATGTGCTGCATTATTTAAGGACTCTGCTGCATTATTTAAGGACTTTGTTGCATTATTTAAGGACTTTGTTGCATTATTTAAGGACTCTGCTGCATTATTTAAGGACTTTGCTGCATTATTTAAGGACTTTATTGCATTATTTAAGGACTGTTCTGCATTATTTAAGGACTTTGTTGCATTATTTAAGGACTCTGCTGCATTATTTAAGGATCCTGCTGCGGTATTTCAGTACTCTGCTGCATTTTTTAAGGACTTTGCTGCATTATTTAAGGACTTGGCTGGATTATTTAAGGACTCTGCTGCATTATTTAAGGACTTTGCTGCATTATTTAAGGACTCTGCTGCATTATTTAAGGACTTTGTTGCATTATTTAAGGACCCTGCTGCATTATTTAAGGACTTTGTTGCATTATTTAAGGACTCTGCTGCATTATTCAAGGACTTTGCTGCATTATTTAAGGACTCTGCTGCAGTTTTTAAGGACTCTGCTGCATTATTTAAGGACTTTTCTGCATTATTTAAGGACTCTGCTGCAATATTTAAGGACTTGGCTGGATTATTTAAGGACTGTGCTGCATTATTTAAGGAATGTGCTGCATTATTTAAGGACTCTGCTGCATTATTTAAGGACTTTCTTGCATTATTTAAGGACTCTGCTGCATTATTTAAGGACTTTGTTGCATTATTTAAGGACTCTGCTGCATTATATAAGGACTTTGCTGCATTATTTAAGGACTTTATTGCATTATTTAAGGACTGTTCTGCATTATTTAAGGACTTTGTTGCATTATTTAAGGACTCTGCTGCATTATTTAAGGATCCTGCTGCGGTATTTCAGTACTCTGCTGCATTATTTAAGGAATTTGCTGCATTATTTATGGACTTTATTGCATTATTTAAAGACTTTGCTGCATTATTTAAGGACTTGGCTGGATTATTTAAGGACTGTGCTGCATTATTTAAGGACTTTGCTGCATTATTTAAGGACTCTGCTGCATTATTTAAGGACTTTGTTGCATTATTTAAGGACTCTGCTGCATTATTTAAGGACTTTGTTGCATTATTTAAGGACTCTGCTGCATTATTTAAGGACCCCGCTGCAGTATTTCAGTAATCTGCTGCATTATCTAAGGACTTTGTTGCATTATTTAAGGACTTGGCTGGATTATTTAAGGACTCTGCTGCATTATTTAAGGACTTTGCTGCATTATTTAAGGACTCTGCTGCATTATTTAAGGACTTTGTTGCAATATTTAAGGACCGTGCTGCATTATTTAAGGACTTTGTTGCATTATTTAAGGACTCTGCTGCATTATTTAAGGACCCTGCTGCGGTATTTCAGCACTCTGCTGAATTATTTAAGGACTTTGCTGCATTATTTATGGACTTTATTGCATTATTTAAGGACTCTGCTGCATTATTTAAGGACTTTGTTGCATTATTTAAGGACACTGCTGCATCATTTAAGGACTTTGTTGCATTATTTAAGGACTCTACTTCATTATTTAACGACTTTGCTGCATTATTTAAGGACCCTGCTGCGGTATTTCAGTACTCTGCTGCATTATTTAAGGACTCTGCTGCATTATTTAAGGACTTTGTTGCATTATTTAAGGACTCTGCTGCATTATTTAAGGACTTTGTTGCATTATTTAAGGACTCTGCTGCATTATTTAAGGACCCTGCTGCAGTATTTCAGTAATCTGCTGCATTATTTAAGGACTTTGTTGCATTATTTAAGGACTTGGCTGGATTATTTAGGGACTTTGCTGCATTATTTAAGGACTCTGCTGCATTATTTAAGGACTTTGCTGCATTATTTAAGGACTCTGATACGGTACTTAAGGACTCTGCTGCATTATTTAAGTACTTTGTTGCATTATTTAAGTACTCAGCTGCATTATTTAAGGACTTTGCTGCATTATTTAAGTACTCTGCTGCAGTATTTAAGGACTTGGCTGGATTATTTAAGGACTCTGCTGAATTATTTAAGGAATGTGCTGCATTATTTAAGGACTCTGCTGCATAATTTAAGGACTTTGTTGCATTATTTAAGGACTTTGTTGCATTATTTAAGGACTCTGCTGCATTATTTAAGGACTTTGCTGCATTATTTAAGGACTTTATTGCATTATTTAAGGACTCTGCTGCATTATTTAAGGACCTGGCTGCGGTATTTCAGCACTCTGCTGAATTATTTAAGGACTTTGCTGCATTATTTATGGACTTTATTGCATTATTTAAGGACTCTGCTGCATTATTTAAGGACTTTGTTGCATTATTTAAGGACTCTGCTGCATCATTTAAGGACTTTGTTGCATTATTTAAGGACTCTACTTCATTATTTAACGACTTTGCTGCATTATTTAAGGACCCTGCTGCGGTATTTCAGTACTCTGCTGCATTAATTAAGGACTCTGCTGCATTATTTAAGGACTTTGTTGCATTATTTAAGGACTCTGCTGCATTATATAAGGACTTTGCTGCATTATTTAAGGACTTTATTGCATTATTTAAGGACTGTTCTGCATTATTTAAGGACTTTGTTGCATTATTTAAGGACTCTGCTGCATTATTTAAGGATCCTGCTGCGGTATTTCAGTACTCTGCTGCATTATTTAAGGAATTTGCTGCATTATTTATGGACTTTATTGCATTATTTAAAGACTTTGCTGCATTATTTAAGGACTTGGCTGGATTATTTAAGGACTGTGCTGCATTATTTAAGGACTTTGCTGCATTATTTAAGGACTCTGCTGCATTATTTAAGGACTTTGTTGCATTATTTAAGGACTCTGCTGCATTATTTAAGGACTTTGTTGCATTATTTAAGGACTCTGCTGCATTATTTAAGGACCCCGCTGCAGTATTTCAGTAATCTGCTGCATTATCTAAGGACTTTGTTGCATTATTTAAGGACTTGGCTGGATTATTTAAGGACTCTGCTGCATTATTTAAGGACTTTGCTGCATTATTTAAGGACTCTGCTGCATTATTTAAGGACTTTGTTGCATTATTTAAGGACCGTGCTGCATTATTTAAGGACTTTGTTGCATTATTTAAGGACTCTGCTGCATTATTTAAGGACCCTGCTGCGGTATTTCAGCACTCTGCTGAATTATTTAAGGACTTTGCTGCATTATTTATGGACTTTATTGCATTATTTAAGGACTCTGCTGCATTATTTAAGGACTTTGTTGCATTATTTAAGGACACTGCTGCATCATTTAAGGACTTTGTTGCATTATTTAAGGACTCTACTTCATTATTTAACGACTTTGCTGCATTATTTAAGGACCCTGCTGCGGTATTTCAGTACTCTGCTGCATTATTTGAGGACTCTGCTGCATTATTTAAGGACTTTGTTGCATTATTTAAGGACTCTGCTGCATTATTTAAGGACTTTGTTGCATTATTTAAGGACTCTGCTGCATTATTTAAGGACCCTGCTGCAGTATTTCAGTAATCTGCTGCATTATTTAAGGACTTTGTTGCATTATTTAAGGACTTGGCTGGATTATTTAGGGACTTTGCTGCATTATTTAAGGACTCTGCTGCATTATTTAAGGACTTTGCTGCATTATTTAAGGACTCTGATACGGTACTTAAGGACTCTGCTGCATTATTTAAGTACTTTGTTGCATTATTTAAGTACTCAGCTGCATTATTTAAGGACTTTGCTGCATTATTTAAGTACTCTGCTGCAGTATTTAAGGACTTGGCTGGATTATTTAAGGACTCTGCTGAATTATTTAAGGAATGTGCTGCATTATTTAAGGACTCTGCTGCATTATTTAAGGACTTTGTTGCATTATTTAAGGACTTTGTTGCATTATTTAAGGACTCTGCTGCATTATTTAAGGACTTTGCTGCATTATTTAAGGACTTTATTGCATTATTTAAGGACTGTTCTGCATTATTTAAGGACTTTGTTGCATTATTTAAGGACTCTGCTGCATTATTTAAGGATCCTGCTGCGGTATTTCAGTACTCTGCTGCATTTTTTAAGGACTTTGCTGCATTATTTAAGGACTTGGCTGGATTATTTAAGGACTCTGCTGCATTATTTAAGGACTTTGCTGCATTATTTAAGGACTCTGCTGCATTATTTAAGGACTTTGTTGCATTATTTAAGGACCCTGCTGCATTATTTAAGGACTTTGTTGCATTATTTAAGGACTCTGCTGCATTATTCAAGGACTTTGCTGCATTATTTAAGGACTCTGCTGCAGTTTTTAAGGACTCTGCTGCATTATTTAAGGACTTTTCTGCATTATTTAAGGACTCTGCTGCAATATTTAAGGACTTGGCTGGATTATTTAAGGACTGTGCTGCATTATTTAAGGAATGTGCTGCATTATTTAAGGACTCTGCTGCATTATTTAAGGACTTTCTTGCATTATTTAAGGACTCTGCTGCATTATTTAAGGACTTTGTTGCATTATTTAAGGACTCTGCTGCATTATATAAGGACTTTGCTGCATTATTTAAGGACTTTATTGCATTATTTAAGGACTGTTCTGCATTATTTAAGGACTTTGTTGCATTATTTAAGGACTCTGCTGCATTATTTAAGGATCCTGCTGCGGTATTTCAGTACTCTGCTGCATTATTTAAGGAATTTGCTGCATTATTTATGGACTTTATTGCATTATTTAAAGACTTTGCTGCATTATTTAAGGACTTGGCTGGATTATTTAAGGACTGTGCTGCATTATTTAAGGACTTTGCTGCATTATTTAAGGACTCTGCTGCATTATTTAAGGACTTTGTTGCATTATTTAAGGACTCTGCTGCATTATTTAAGGACTTTGTTGCATAATTTAAGGACTCTGCTGCATTATTTAAGGACCCCGCTGCAGTATTTCAGTAATCTGCTGCATTATCTAAGGACTTTGTTGCATTATTTAAGGACTTGGCTGGATTATTTAAGGACTCTGCTGCATTATTTAAGGACTTTGCTGCATTATTTAAGGACTCTGCTGCATTATTTAAGGACTTTGTTGCAATATTTAAGGACCGTGCTGCATTATTTAAGGACTTTGTTGCATTATTTAAGGACTCTGCTGCATTATTTAAGGACCCTGCTGCGGTATTTCAGCACTCTGCTGAATTATTTAAGGACTTTGCTGCATTATTTATGGACTTTATTGCATTATTTAAGGACTCTGCTGCATTATTTAAGGACTTTGTTGCATTATTTAAGGACACTGCTGCATCATTTAAGGACTTTGTTGCATTATTTAAGGACTCTACTTCATTATTTAACGACTTTGCTGCATTATTTAAGGACCCTGCTGCGGTATTTCAGTACTCTGCTGCATTATTTAAGGACTCTGCTGCATTATTTAAGGACTTTGTTGCATTATTTAAGGACTCTGCTGCATTATTTAAGGACTTTGTTGCATTATTTAAGGACTCTGCTGCATTATTTAAGGACCCTGCTGCACTATTTCAGTAATCTGCTGCATTATTTAAGGACTTTGTTGCATTATTTAAGGACTTGGCTGGATTATTTAGGGACTTTGCTGCATTATTTAAGGACTCTGCTGCATTATTTAAGGACTTTGCTGCATTATTTAAGGACTCTGATACGGTACTTAAGGACTCTGCTGCATTATTTAAGTACTTTGTTGCATTATTTAAGTACTCAGCTGCATTATTTAAGGACTTTGCTGCATTATTTAAGTACTCTGCTGCAGTATTTAAGGACTTGGCTGGATTATTTAAGGACTCTGCTGAATTATTTAAGGAATGTGCTGCATTATTTAAGGACTCTGCTGCATAATTTAAGGACTTTGTTGCATTATTTAAGGACTTTGTTGCATTATTTAAGGACTCTGCTGCATTATTTAAGGACTTTGCTGCATTATTTAAGGACTTTATTGCATTATTTAAGGACTCTGCTGCATTATTTAAGGACCTGGCTGCGGTATTTCAGCACTCTGCTGAATTATTTAAGGACTTTGCTGCATTATTTATGGACTTTATTGCATTATTTAAGGACTCTGCTGCATTATTTAAGGACTTTGTTGCATTATTTAAGGACTCTGCTGCATCATTTAAGGACTTTGTTGCATTATTTAAGGACTCTACTTCATTATTTAACGACTTTGCTGCATTATTTAAGGACCCTGCTGCGGTATTTCAGTACTCTGCTGCATTAATTAAGGACTCTGCTGCATTATTTAAGGACTTTGTTGCATTATTTAAGGACTCTGCTGCATTATATAAGGACTTTGCTGCATTATTTAAGGACTTTATTGCATTATTTAAGGACTGTTCTGCATTATTTAAGGACTTTGTTGCATTATTTAAGGACTCTGCTGCATTATTTAAGGATCCTGCTGCGGTATTTCAGTACTCTGCTGCATTATTTAAGGAATTTGCTGCATTATTTATGGACTTTATTGCATTATTTAAAGACTTTGCTGCATTATTTAAGGACTTGGCTGGATTATTTAAGGACTGTGCTGCATTATTTAAGGACTTTGCTGCATTATTTAAGGACTCTGCTGCATTATTTAAGGACTTTGTTGCATTATTTAAGGACTCTGCTGCATTATTTAAGGACTTTGTTGCATTATTTAAGGACTCTGCTGCATTATTTAAGGACCCCGCTGCAGTATTTCAGTAATCTGCTGCATTATCTAAGGACTTTGTTGCATTATTTAAGGACTTGGCTGGATTATTTAAGGACTCTGCTGCATTATTTAAGGACTTTGCTGCATTATTTAAGGACTCTGCTGCATTATTTAAGGACTTTGTTGCATTATTTAAGGACCGTGCTGCATTATTTAAGGACTTTGTTGCATTATTTAAGGACTCTGCTGCATTATTTAAGGACCCTGCTGCGGTATTTCAGCACTCTGCTGAATTATTTAAGGACTTTGCTGCATTATTTATGGACTTTATTGCATTATTTAAGGACTCTGCTGCATTATTTAAGGACTTTGTTGCATTATTTAAGGACACTGCTGCATCATTTAAGGACTTTGTTGCATTATTTAAGGACTCTACTTCATTATTTAACGACTTTGCTGCATTATTTAAGGACCCTGCTGCGGTATTTCAGTACTCTGCTGCATTATTTGAGGACTCTGCTGCATTATTTAAGGACTTTGTTGCATTATTTAAGGACTCTGCTGCATTATTTAAGGACTTTGTTGCATTATTTAAGGACTCTGCTGCATTATTTAAGGACCCTGCTGCAGTATTTCAGTAATCTGCTGCATTATTTAAGGACTTTGTTGCATTATTTAAGGACTTGGCTGGATTATTTAGGGACTTTGCTGCATTATTTAAGGACTCTGCTGCATTATTTAAGGACTTTGCTGCATTATTTAAGGACTCTGATACGGTACTTAAGGACTCTGCTGCATTATTTAAGTACTTTGTTGCATTATTTAAGTACTCAGCTGCATTATTTAAGGACTTTGCTGCATTATTTAAGTACTCTGCTGCAGTATTTAAGGACTTGGCTGGATTATTTAAGGACTCTGCTGAATTATTTAAGGAATGTGCTGCATTATTTAAGGACTCTGCTGCATTATTTAAGGACTTTGTTGCATTATTTAAGGACTTTGTTGCATTATTTAAGGACTCTGCTGCATTATTTAAGGACTTTGCTGCATTATTTAAGGACTTTATTGCATTATTTAAGGACTGTTCTGCATTATTTAAGGACTTTGTTGCATTATTTAAGGACTCTGCTGCATTATTTAAGGATCCTGCTGCGGTATTTCAGTACTCTGCTGCATTTTTTAAGGACTTTGCTGCATTATTTAAGGACTTGGCTGGATTATTTAAGGACTCTGCTGCATTATTTAAGGACTTTGCTGCATTATTTAAGGACTCTGCTGCATTATTTAAGGACTTTGTTGCATTATTTAAGGACCCTGCTGCATTATTTAAGGACTTTGTTGCATTATTTAAGGACTCTGCTGCATTATTCAAGGACTTTGCTGCATTATTTAAGGACTCTGCTGCAGTTTTTAAGGACTCTGCTGCATTATTTAAGGACTTTTCTGCATTATTTAAGGACTCTGCTGCAATATTTAAGGACTTGGCTGGATTATTTAAGGACTGTGCTGCATTATTTAAGGAATGTGCTGCATTATTTAAGGACTCTGCTGCATTATTTAAGGACTTTCTTGCATTATTTAAGGACTCTGCTGCATTATTTAAGGACTTTGTTGCATTATTTAAGGACTCTGCTGCATTATATAAGGACTTTGCTGCATTATTTAAGGACTTTATTGCATTATTTAAGGACTGTTCTGCATTATTTAAGGACTTTGTTGCATTATTTAAGGACTCTGCTGCATTATTTAAGGATCCTGCTGCGGTATTTCAGTACTCTGCTGCATTATTTAAGGAATTTGCTGCATTATTTATGGACTTTATTGCATTATTTAAAGACTTTGCTGCATTATTTAAGGACTTGGCTGGATTATTTAAGGACTGTGCTGCATTATTTAAGGACTTTGCTGCATTATTTAAGGACTCTGCTGCATTATTTAAGGACTTTGTTGCATTATTTAAGGACTCTGCTGCATTATTTAAGGACTTTGTTGCATTATTTAAGGACTCTGCTGCATTATTTAAGGACCCCGCTGCAGTATTTCAGTAATCTGCTGCATTATCTAAGGACTTTGTTGCATTATTTAAGGACTTGGCTGGATTATTTAAGGACTCTGCTGCATTATTTAAGGACTTTGCTGCATTATTTAAGGACTCTGCTGCATTATTTAAGGACTTTGTTGCAATATTTAAGGACCGTGCTGCATTATTTAAGGACTTTGTTGCATTATTTAAGGACTCTGCTGCATTATTTAAGGACCCTGCTGCGGTATTTCAGCACTCTGCTGAATTATTTAAGGACTTTGCTGCATTATTTATGGACTTTATTGCATTATTTAAGGACTCTGCTGCATTATTTAAGGACTTTGTTGCATTATTTAAGGACACTGCTGCATCATTTAAGGACTTTGTTGCATTATTTAAGGACTCTACTTCATTATTTAACGACTTTGCTGCATTATTTAAGGACCCTGCTGCGGTATTTCAGTACTCTGCTGCATTATTTAAGGACTCTGCTGCATTATTTAAGGACTTTGTTGCATTATTTAAGGACTCTGCTGCATTATTTAAGGACTTTGTTGCATTATTTAAGGACTCTGCTGCATTATTTAAGGACCCTGCTGCAGTATTTCAGTAATCTGCTGCATTATTTAAGGACTTTGTTGCATTATTTAAGGACTTGGCTGGATTATTTAGGGACTTTGCTGCATTATTTAAGGACTCTGCTGCATTATTTAAGGACTTTGCTGCATTATTTAAGGACTCTGATACGGTACTTAAGGACTCTGCTGCATTATTTAAGTACTTTGTTGCATTATTTAAGTACTCAGCTGCATTATTTAAGGACTTTGCTGCATTATTTAAGTACTCTGCTGCAGTATTTAAGGACTTGGCTGGATTATTTAAGGACTCTGCTGAATTATTTAAGGAATGTGCTGCATTATTTAAGGACTCTGCTGCATAATTTAAGGACTTTGTTGCATTATTTAAGGACTTTGTTGCACTATTTAAGGACTCTGCTGCATTATTTAAGGACTTTGCTGCATTATTTAAGGACTTTATTGCATTATTTAAGGACTCTGCTGCATTATTTAAGGACCTGGCTGCGGTATTTCAGCACTCTGCTGAATTATTTAAGGACTTTGCTGCATTATTTATGGACTTTATTGCATTATTTAAGGACTCTGCTGCATTATTTAAGGACTTTGTTGCATTATTTAAGGACTCTGCTGCATCATTTAAGGACTTTGTTGCATTATTTAAGGACTCTACTTCATTATTTAACGACTTTGCTGCATTATTTAAGGACCCTGCTGCGGTATTTCAGTACTCTGCTGCATTAATTAAGGACTCTGCTGCATTATTTAAGGACTTTGTTGCATTATTTAAGGACTCTGCTGCATTATTTAAGGACTTTGTTGCATTATTTAAGGACTCTGCTGCTTTATTTAAGGACCCTGCTGCAGTATTTCAGTAATCTGCTGCATTATTTAAGGACTTTGTTGCATTATTTAAGGACTTGGCTGGATTATTTAAGGACTTTGCTGCATTACTTAAGGACTCTGCTGCATTATTTAAGGACCCTGCTGCGGTATTTCAGCACTCTGCTGAATTATTTAAGGACTTTGCTGCATTATTTATGGACTTTATTGCATTATTTAAGGACTCTGCTGCATTATTTAAGGACTTTGTTGCATTATTTAAGGACTCTGCTGCATTATTCAAGGACTTTGCTGCATTATTTAAGGACTTTTCTGCATTATTTAAGGACTCTGCTGCAATATTTAAGGACTTGGCTGGATTATTTAAGGACTCTGCTGCATTATTTAAGGAATGTGCTGCATTATTTAAGGACTCTGCTGCATTATTTAAGGACTTTCTTGCATTATTTAAGGACTCTGCTGCATTATTTAAGGACTTTGTTGCATTATTTAAGGACTCTGCTGCATTATATAAGGACTTTGCTGCATTATTTAAGGACTTTATTGCATTATTTAAGGACTGTTCTGCATTATTTAAGGACTTTGTTGCATTATTTAAGGACTCTGCTGCATTATTTAAGGATCCTGCTGCGGTATTTCAGTACTCTGCTGCATTATTTAAGGAATTTGCTGCATTATTTATGGACTTTATTGCATTATTTAAAGACTTTGCTGCATTATTTAAGGACTTGGCTGGATTATTTAAGGACTGTGCTGCATTATTTAAGGACTTTGCTGCATTATTTAAGGACTCTGCTGCATTATTTAAGGACTTTGTTGCATTATTTAAGGACTCTGCTGCATTATTTAAGGACTTTGTTGCATTATTTAAGGACTCTGCTGCATTATTTAAGGACCCCGCTGCAGTATTTCAGTAATCTGCTGCATTATCTAAGGACTTTGTTGCATTATTTAAGGACTTGGCTGGATTATTTAAGGACTCTGCTGCATTATTTAAGGACTTTGCTGCATTATTTAAGGACTCTGCTGCATTATTTAAGGACTTTGTTGCATTATTTAAGGACCGTGCTGCATTATTTAAGGACTTTGTTGCATTATTTAAGGACTCTGCTGCATTATTTAAGGACCTGGCTGCGGTATTTCAGCACTCTGCTGAATTATTTAAGGACTTTGCTGCATTATTTATGGACTTTATTGCATTATTTAAGGACTCTGCTGCATTATTTAAGGACTTTGTTGCATTATTTAAGGACTCTGCTGCATCATTTAAGGACTTTGTTGCATTATTTAAGGACTCTACTTCATTATTTAACGACTTTGCTGCATTATTTAAGGACCCTGCTGCGGTATTTCAGTACTCTGCTGCATTATTTAAGGACTCTGCTGCATTATTTAAGGACTTTGTTGCATTATTTAAGGACTCTGCTGCATTATTTAAGGACTTTGTTGCATTATTTAAGGACTCTGCTGCTTTATTTAAGGACCCTGCTGCAGTATTTCAGTAATCTGCTGCATTATTTAAGGACTTTGTTGCATTATTTAAGGACTTGGCTGGATTATTTAAGGACTTTGCTGCATTACTTAAGGACTCTGCTGCATTATTTAAGGACCCTGCTGCGGTATTTCAGCACTCTGCTGAATTATTTAAGGACTTTGCTGCATTATTTATGGACTTTATTGCATTATTTAAGGACTCTGCTGCATTATTTAAGGACTTTGTTGCATTATTTAAGGACTCTGCTGCATTATTCAAGGACTTTGCTGCATTATTTAAGGACTCTGCTGCAGTTTTTAAGGACTCTGCTGCATTATTTAAGGACTTTTCTGCATTATTTAAGGACTCTGCTGCAATATTTAAGGACTTGGCTGGATTATTTAAGGACTCTGCTGCATTATTTAAGGAATGTGCTGCATTATTTAAGGACTCTGCTGCATTATTTAAGGACTTTCTTGCATTATTTAAGGACTCTGCTGCATTATTTAAGGACTTTGTTGCATTATTTAAGGACTCTGCTGCATTATATAAGGACTTTGCTGCATTATTTAAGGACTTTATTGCATTATTTAAGGACTGTTCTGCATTATTTAAGGACTTTGTTGCATTATTTAAGGACTCTGCTGCATTATTTAAGGATCCTGCTGCGGTATTTCAGTACTCTGCTGCATTATTTAAGGAATTTGCTGCATTATTTATGGACTTTATTGCATTATTTAAAGACTTTGCTGCATTATTTAAGGACTTGGCTGGATTATTTAAGGACTGTGCTGCATTATTTAAGGACTTTGCTGCATTATTTAAGGACTCTGCTGCATTATTTAAGGACTTTGTTGCATTATTTAAGGACTCTGCTGCATTATTTAAGGACTTTGTTGCATTATTTAAGGACTCTGCTGCATTATTTAAGGACCCCGCTGCAGTATTTCAGTAATCTGCTGCATTATCTAAGGACTTTGTTGCATTATTTAAGGACTTGGCTGGATTATTTAAGGACTCTGCTGCATTATTTAAGGACTTTGCTGCATTATTTAAGGACTCTGCTGCATTATTTAAGGACTTTGTTGCATTATTTAAGGACCGTGCTGCATTATTTAAGGACTTTGTTGCATTATTTAAGGACTCTGCTGCATTATTTAAGGACCCCGCTGCAGTATTTCAGTAATCTGCTGCATTATCTAAGGACTTTGTTGCATTATTTAAGGACTTGGCTGGATTATTTAAGGACTCTGCTGCATTATTTAAGGACTTTGCTGCATTATTTAAGGACTCTGCTGCATTATTTAAGGACTTTGTTGCATTATTTAAGGACTCTGCTGCATTATTTAAGGACCCTGCTGCGGTATTTCAGCACTCTGCTGAATTATTTAAGGACTTTGCTGCATTATTTATGGACTTTATTGCATTATTTAAGGACTCTGCTGCATTATTTAAGGACTTTGTTGCATTATTTAAGGACACTGCTGCATCATTTAAGGACTTTGTTGCATTATTTAAGGACTCTACTTCATTATTTAACGACTTTGCTGCATTATTTAAGGACCCTGCTGCGGTATTTCAGTACTCTGCTGCATTATTTGAGGACTCTGCTGCATTATTTAAGGACTTTGTTGCATTATTTAAGGACTCTGCTGCATTATTTAAGGACTTTGTTGCATTATTTAAGGACTCTGCTGCATTATTTAAGGACCCTGCTGCAGTATTTCAGTAATCTGCTGCATTATTTAAGGACTTTGTTGCATTATTTAAGGACTTGGCTGGATTATTTAGGGACTTTGCTGCATTATTTAAGGACTCTGCTGCATTATTTAAGGACTTTGCTGCATTATTTAAGGACTCTGATACGGTACTTAAGGACTCTGCTGCATTATTTAAGTACTTTGTTGCATTATTTAAGTACTCAGCTGCATTATTTAAGGACTTTGCTGCATTATTTAAGTACTCTGCTGCAGTATTTAAGGACTTGGCTGGATTATTTAAGGACTCTGCTGAATTATTTAAGGAATGTGCTGCATTATTTAAGGACTCTGCTGCATTATTTAAGGACTTTGTTGCATTATTTAAGGACTTTGTTGCATTATTTAAGGACTCTGCTGCATTATTTAAGGACTTTGCTGCATTATTTAAGGACTTTATTGCATTATTTAAGGAATGTTCTGCATTATTTAAGGACTTTGTTGCATTATTTAAGGACTCTGCTGCATTATTTAAGGATCCTGCTGCGGTATTTCAGTACTCTGCTGCATTTTTTAAGGACTTTGCTGCATTATTTAAGGACTTGGCTGGATTATTTAAGGACTCTGCTGCATTATTTAAGGACTTTGCTGCATTATTTAAGGACTCTGCTGCATTATTTAAGGACTTTGTTGCATTATTTAAGGACCCTGCTGCATTATTTAAGGACTTTGTTGCATTATTTAAGGACTCTGCTGCATTATTCAAGGACTTTGCTGCATTATTTAAGGACTCTGCTGCAGTTTTTAAGGACTCTGCTGCATTATTTAAGGACTTTTCTGCATTATTTAAGGACTCTGCTGCAATATTTAAGGACTTGGCTGGATTATTTAAGGACTGTGCTGCATTATTTAAGGAATGTGCTGCATTATTTAAGGACTCTGCTGCATTATTTAAGGACTTTCTTGCATTATTTAAGGACTCTGCTGCATTATTTAAGGACTTTGTTGCATTATTTAAGGACTCTGCTGCATTATATAAGGACTTTGCTGCATTATTTAAGGACTTTATTGCATTATTTAAGGACTGTTCTGCATTATTTAAGGACTTTGTTGCATTATTTAAGGACTCTGCTGCATTATTTAAGGATCCTGCTGCGGTATTTCAGTACTCTGCTGCATTATTTAAGGAATTTGCTGCATTATTTATGGACTTTATTGCATTATTTAAAGACTTTGCTGCATTATTTAAGGACTTGGCTGGATTATTTAAGGACTGTGCTGCATTATTTAAGGACTTTGCTGCATTATTTAAGGACTCTGCTGCATTATTTAAGGACTTTGTTGCATTATTTAAGGACTCTGCTGCATTATTTAAGGACTTTGTTGCATTATTTAAGGACTCTGCTGCATTATTTAAGGACCCCGCTGCAGTATTTCAGTAATCTGCTGCATTATCTAAGGACTTTGTTGCATTATTTAAGGACTTGGCTGGATTATTTAAGGACTCTGCTGCATTATTTAAGGACTTTGCTGCATTATTTAAGGACTCTGCTGCATTATTTAAGGACTTTGTTGCAATATTTAAGGACCGTGCTGCATTATTTAAGGACTTTGTTGCATTATTTAAGGACTCTGCTGCATTATTTAAGGACCCTGCTGCGGTATTTCAGCACTCTGCTGAATTATTTAAGGACTTTGCTGCATTATTTATGGACTTTATTGCATTATTTAAGGACTCTGCTGCATTATTTAAGGACTTTGTTGCATTATTTAAGGACACTGCTGCATCATTTAAGGACTTTGTTGCATTATTTAAGGACTCTACTTCATTATTTAACGACTTTGCTGCATTATTTAAGGACCCTGCTGCGGTATTTCAGTACTCTGCTGCATTATTTAAGGACTCTGCTGCATTATTTAAGGACTTTGTTGCATTATTTAAGGACTCTGCTGCATTATTTAAGGACTTTGTTGCATTATTTAAGGACTCTGCTGCATTATTTAAGGACCCTGCTGCAGTATTTCAGTAATCTGCTGCATTATTTAAGGACTTTGTTGCATTATTTAAGGACTTGGCTGGATTATTTAGGGACTTTGCTGCATTATTTAAGGACTCTGCTGCATTATTTAAGGACTTTGCTGCATTATTTAAGGACTCTGATACGGTACTTAAGGACTCTGCTGCATTATTTAAGTACTTTGTTGCATTATTTAAGTACTCAGCTGCATTATTTAAGGACTTTGCTGCATTATTTAAGTACTCTGCTGCAGTATTTAAGGACTTGGCTGGATTATTTAAGGACTCTGCTGAATTATTTAAGGAATGTGCTGCATTATTTAAGGACTCTGCTGCATAATTTAAGGACTTTGTTGCATTATTTAAGGACTTTGTTGCATTATTTAAGGACTCTGCTGCATTATTTAAGGACTTTGCTGCATTATTTAAGGACTTTATTGCATTATTTAAGGACTCTGCTGCATTATTTAAGGACCTGGCTGCGGTATTTCAGCACTCTGCTGAATTATTTAAGGACTTTGCTGCATTATTTATGGACTTTATTGCATTATTTAAGGACTCTGCTGCATTATTTAAGGACTTTGTTGCATTATTTAAGGACTCTGCTGCATCATTTAAGGACTTTGTTGCATTATTTAAGGACTCTACTTCATTATTTAACGACTTTGCTGCATTATTTAAGGACCCTGCTGCGGTATTTCAGTACTCTGCTGCATTAATTAAGGACTCTGCTGCATTATTTAAGGACTTTGTTGCATTATTTAAGGACTCTGCTGCATTATTTAAGGACTTTGTTGCATTATTTAAGGACTCTGCTGCTTTATTTAAGGACCCTGCTGCAGTATTTCAGTAATCTGCTGCATTATTTAAGGACTTTGTTGCATTATTTAAGGACTTGGCTGGATTATTTAAGGACTTTGCTGCATTACTTAAGGACTCTGCTGCATTATTTAAGGACCCTGCTGCGGTATTTCAGCACTCTGCTGAATTATTTAAGGACTTTGCTGCATTATTTATGGACTTTATTGCATTATTTAAGGACTCTGCTGCATTATTTAAGGACTTTGTTGCATTATTTAAGGACTCTGCTGCATTATTCAAGGACTTTGCTGCATTATTTAAGGACTTTTCTGCATTATTTAAGGACTCTGCTGCAATATTTAAGGACTTGGCTGGATTATTTAAGGACTCTGCTGCATTATTTAAGGAATGTGCTGCATTATTTAAGGACTCTGCTGCATTATTTAAGGACTTTCTTGCATTATTTAAGGACTCTGCTGCATTATTTAAGGACTTTGTTGCATTATTTAAGGACTCTGCTGCATTATATAAGGACTTTGCTGCATTATTTAAGGACTTTATTGCATTATTTAAGGACTGTTCTGCATTATTTAAGGACTTTGTTGCATTATTTAAGGACTCTGCTGCATTATTTAAGGATCCTGCTGCGGTATTTCAGTACTCTGCTGCATTATTTAAGGAATTTGCTGCATTATTTATGGACTTTATTGCATTATTTAAAGACTTTGCTGCATTATTTAAGGACTTGGCTGGATTATTTAAGGACTGTGCTGCATTATTTAAGGACTTTGCTGCATTATTTAAGGACTCTGCTGCATTATTTAAGGACTTTGTTGCATTATTTAAGGACTCTGCTGCATTATTTAAGGACTTTGTTGCATTATTTAAGGACTCTGCTGCATTATTTAAGGACCCCGCTGCAGTATTTCAGTAATCTGCTGCATTATCTAAGGACTTTGTTGCATTATTTAAGGACTTGGCTGGATTATTTAAGGACTCTGCTGCATTATTTAAGGACTTTGCTGCATTATTTAAGGACTCTGCTGCATTATTTAAGGACTTTGTTGCATTATTTAAGGACCGTGCTGCATTATTTAAGGACTTTGTTGCATTATTTAAGGACTCTGCTGCATTATTTAAGGACCTGGCTGCGGTATTTCAGCACTCTGCTGAATTATTTAAGGACTTTGCTGCATTATTTATGGACTTTATTGCATTATTTAAGGACTCTGCTGCATTATTTAAGGACTTTGTTGCATTATTTAAGGACTCTGCTGCATCATTTAAGGACTTTGTTGCATTATTTAAGGACTCTACTTCATTATTTAACGACTTTGCTGCATTATTTAAGGACCCTGCTGCGGTATTTCAGTACTCTGCTGCATTATTTAAGGACTCTGCTGCATTATTTAAGGACTTTGTTGCATTATTTAAGGACTCTGCTGCATTATTTAAGGACTTTGTTGCATTATTTAAGGACTCTGCTGCTTTATTTAAGGACCCTGCTGCAGTATTTCAGTAATCTGCTGCATTATTTAAGGACTTTGTTGCATTATTTAAGGACTTGGCTGGATTATTTAAGGACTTTGCTGCATTACTTAAGGACTCTGCTGCATTATTTAAGGACCCTGCTGCGGTATTTCAGCACTCTGCTGAATTATTTAAGGACTTTGCTGCATTATTTATGGACTTTATTGCATTATTTAAGGACTCTGCTGCATTATTTAAGGACTTTGTTGCATTATTTAAGGACTCTGCTGCATTATTCAAGGACTTTGCTGCATTATTTAAGGACTCTGCTGCAGTTTTTAAGGACTCTGCTGCATTATTTAAGGACTTTTCTGCATTATTTAAGGACTCTGCTGCAATATTTAAGGACTTGGCTGGATTATTTAAGGACTCTGCTGCATTATTTAAGGAATGTGCTGCATTATTTAAGGACTCTGCTGCATTATTTAAGGACTTTCTTGCATTATTTAAGGACTCTGCTGCATTATTTAAGGACTTTGTTGCATTATTTAAGGACTCTGCTGCATTATATAAGGACTTTGCTGCATTATTTAAGGACTTTATTGCATTATTTAAGGACTGTTCTGCATTATTTAAGGACTTTGTTGCATTATTTAAGGACTCTGCTGCATTATTTAAGGATCCTGCTGCGGTATTTCAGTACTCTGCTGCATTATTTAAGGAATTTGCTGCATTATTTATGGACTTTATTGCATTATTTAAAGACTTTGCTGCATTATTTAAGGACTTGGCTGGATTATTTAAGGACTGTGCTGCATTATTTAAGGACTTTGCTGCATTATTTAAGGACTCTGCTGCATTATTTAAGGACTTTGTTGCATTATTTAAGGACTCTGCTGCATTATTTAAGGACTTTGTTGCATTATTTAAGGACTCTGCTGCATTATTTAAGGACCCCGCTGCAGTATTTCAGTAATCTGCTGCATTATCTAAGGACTTTGTTGCATTATTTAAGGACTTGGCTGGATTATTTAAGGACTCTGCTGCATTATTTAAGGACTTTGCTGCATTATTTAAGGACTCTGCTGCATTATTTAAGGACTTTGTTGCATTATTTAAGGACCGTGCTGCATTATTTAAGGACTTTGTTGCATTATTTAAGGACTCTGCTGCATTATTTAAGGACCCCGCTGCAGTATTTCAGTAATCTGCTGCATTATCTAAGGACTTTGTTGCATTATTTAAGGACTTGGCTGGATTATTTAAGGACTCTGCTGCATTATTTAAGGACTTTGCTGCATTATTTAAGGACTCTGCTGCATTATTTAAGGACTTTGTTGCATTATTTAATGACTCTGCTGCATTATTTAAGGACCCTGCTGCGGTATTTCAGCACTCTGCTGAATTATTTAAGGACTTTGCTGCATTATTTATGGACTTTATTGCATTATTTAAGGACTCTGCTGCATTATTTAAGGACTTTGTTGCATTATTTAAGGACACTGCTGCATCATTTAAGGACTTTGTTGCATTATTTAAGGACTCTACTTCATTATTTAACGACTTTGCTGCATTATTTAAGGACCCTGCTGCGGTATTTCAGTACTCTGCTGCATTATTTGAGGACTCTGCTGCATTATTTAAGGACTTTGTTGCATTATTTAAGGACTCTGCTGCATTATTTAAGGACTTTGTTGCATTATTTAAGGACTCTGCTGCATTATTTAAGGACCCTGCTGCAGTATTTCAGTAATCTGCTGCATTATTTAAGGACTTTGTTGCATTATTTAAGGACTTGGCTGGATTATTTAGGGACTTTGCTGCATTATTTAAGGACTCTGCTGCATTATTTAAGGACTTTGCTGCATTATTTAAGGACTCTGATACGGTACTTAAGGACTCTGCTGCATTATTTAAGTACTTTGTTGCATTATTTAAGTACTCAGCTGCATTATTTAAGGACTTTGCTGCATTATTTAAGTACTCTGCTGCAGTATTTAAGGACTTGGCTGGATTATTTAAGGACTCTGCTGAATTATTTAAGGAATGTGCTGCATTATTTAAGGACTCTGCTGCATTATTTAAGGACTTTGTTGCATTATTTAAGGACTTTGTTGCATTATTTAAGGACTCTGCTGCATTATTTAAGGACTTTGCTGCATTATTTAAGGACTTTATTGCATTATTTAAGGACTGTTCTGCATTATTTAAGGACTTTGTTGCATTATTTAAGGACTCTGCTGCATTATTTAAGGATCCTGCTGCGGTATTTCAGTACTCTGCTGCATTTTTTAAGGACTTTGCTGCATTATTTAAGGACTTGGCTGGATTATTTAAGGACTCTGCTGCATTATTTAAGGACTTTGCTGCATTATTTAAGGACTCTGCTGCATTATTTAAGGACTTTGTTGCATTATTTAAGGACCCTGCTGCATTATTTAAGGACTTTGTTGCATTATTTAAGGACTCTGCTGCATTATTCAAGGACTTTGCTGCATTATTTAAGGACTCTGCTGCAGTTTTTAAGGACTCTGCTGCATTATTTAAGGACTTTTCTGCATTATTTAAGGACTCTGCTGCAATATTTAAGGACTTGGCTGGATTATTTAAGGACTGTGCTGCATTATTTAAGGAATGTGCTGCATTATTTAAGGACTCTGCTGCATTATTTAAGGACTTTCTTGCATTATTTAAGGACTCTGCTGCATTATTTAAGGACTTTGTTGCATTATTTAAGGACTCTGCTGCATTATATAAGGACTTTGCTGCATTATTTAAGGACTTTATTGCATTATTTAAGGACTGTTCTGCATTATTTAAGGACTTTGTTGCATTTTTTAAGGACTCTGCTGCATTATTTAAGGATCCTGCTGCGGTATTTCAGTACTCTGCTGCATTATTTAAGGAATTTGCTACATTATTTATGGACTTTATTGCATTATTTAAAGACTTTGCTGCATTATTTAAGGACTTGGCTGGATTATTTAAGGACTGTGCTGCATTATTTAAGGACTTTGCTGCATTATTTAAGGACTCTGCTGCATTATTTAAGGACTTTGTTGCATTATTTAAGGACTCTGCTGCATTATTTAAGGACTTTGTTGCATTATTTAAGGACTCTGCTGCATTATTTAAGGACCCCGCTGCAGTATTTCAGTAATCTGCTGCATTATCTAAGGACTTTGTTGCATTATTTAAGGACTTGGCTGGATTATTTAAGGACTCTGCTGCATTATTTAAGGACTTTGCTGCATTATTTAAGGACTCTGCTGCATTATTTAAGGACTTTGTTGCATTATTTAAGGACCGTGCTGCATTATTTAAGGACTTTGTTGCATTATTTAAGGACTCTGCTGCATTATTTAAGGACCTGGCTGCGGTATTTCAGCACTCTGCTGAATTATTTAAGGACTTTGCTGCATTATTTATGGACTTTATTGCATTATTTAAGGACTCTGCTGCATTATTTAAGGACTTTGTTGCATTATTTAAGGACTCTGCTGCATCATTTAAGGACTTTGTTGCATTATTTAAGGACTCTACTTCATTATTTAACGACTTTGCTGCATTATTTAAGGACCCTGCTGCGGTATTTCAGTACTCTGCTGCATTATTTAAGGACTCTGCTGCATTATTTAAGGACTTTGTTGCATTATTTAAGGACTCTGCTGCATTATTTAAGGACTTTGTTGCATTATTTAAGGACTCTGCTTCTTTATTTAAGGACCCTGCTGCAGTATTTCAGTAATCTGCTGCATTATTTAAGGACTTTGTTGCATTATTTAAGGACTTGGCTGGATTATTTAAGGACTTTGCTGCATTACTTAAGGACTCTGCTGCATTATTTAAGGACCCTGCTGCGGTATTTCAGCACTCTGCTGAATTATTTAAGGACTTTGCTGCATTATTTATGGACTTTATTGCATTATTTAAGGACTCTGCTGCATTATTTAAGGACTTTGTTGCATTATTTAAGGACTCTGCTGCATTATTCAAGGACTTTGCTGCATTATTTAAGGACTCTGCTGCAGTTTTTAAGGACTCTGCTGCATTATTTAAGGACTTTTCTGCATTATTTAAGGACTCTGCTGCAATATTTAAGGACTTGGCTGGATTATTTAAGGACTCTGCTGCATTATTTAAGGAATGTGCTGCATTATTTAAGGACTCTGCTGCATTATTTAAGGACTTTCTTGCATTATTTAAGGACTCTGCTGCATTATTTAAGGACTTTGTTGCATTATTTAAGGACTCTGCTGCATTATATAAGGACTTTGCTGCATTATTTAAGGACTTTATTGCATTATTTAAGGACTGTTCTGCATTATTTAAGGACTTTGTTGCATTATTTAAGGACTCTGCTGCATTATTTAAGGATCCTGCTGCGGTATTTCAGTACTCTGCTGCATTATTTAAGGAATTTGCTGCATTATTTATGGACTTTATTGCATTATTTAAAGACTTTGCTGCATTATTTAAGGACTTGGCTGGATTATTTAAGGACTGTGCTGCATTATTTAAGGACTTTGCTGCATTATTTAAGGACTCTGCTGCATTATTTAAGGACTTTGTTGCATTATTTAAGGACTCTGCTGCATTATTTAAGGACTTTGTTGCATTATTTAAGGACTCTGCTGCATTATTTAAGGACCCCGCTGCAGTATTTCAGTAATCTGCTGCATTATCTAAGGACTTTGTTGCATTATTTAAGGACTTGGCTGGATTATTTAAGGACTCTGCTGCATTATTTAAGGACTTTGCTGCATTATTTAAGGACTCTGCTGCATTATTTAAGGACTTTGTTGCATTATTTAAGGACCGTGCTGCATTATTTAAGGACTTTGTTGCATTATTTAAGGACTCTGCTGCATTATTTAAGGACCCCGCTGCAGTATTTCAGTAATCTGCTGCATTATCTAAGGACTTTGTTGCATTATTTAAGGACTTGGCTGGATTATTTAAGGACTCTGCTGCATTATTTAAGGACTTTGCTGCATTATTTAAGGACTCTGCTGCATTATTTAAGGACTTTGTTGCATTATTTAAGGACTCTGCTGCATTATTTAAGGACCCTGCTGCGGTATTTCAGCACTCTGCTGAATTATTTAAGGACTTTGCTGCATTATTTATGGACTTTATTGCATTATTTAAGGACTCTGCTGCATTATTTAAGGACTTTGTTGCATTATTTAAGGACACTGCTGCATCATTTAAGGACTTTGTTGCATTATTTAAGGACTCTACTTCATTATTTAACGACTTTGCTGCATTATTTAAGGACCCTGCTGCGGTATTTCAGTACTCTGCTGCATTATTTGAGGACTCTGCTGCATTATTTAAGGACTTTGTTGCATTATTTAAGGACTCTGCTGCATTATTTAAGGACTTTGTTGCATTATTTAAGGACTCTGCTGCATTATTTAAGGACCCTGCTGCAGTATTTCAGTAATCTGCTGCATTATTTAAGGACTTTGTTGCATTATTTAAGGACTTGGCTGGATTATTTAGGGACTTTGCTGCATTATTTAAGGACTCTGCTGCATTATTTAAGGACTTTGCTGCATTATTTAAGGACTCTGATACGGTACTTAAGGACTCTGCTGCATTATTTAAGTACTTTGTTGCATTATTTAAGTACTCAGCTGCATTATTTAAGGACTTTGCTGCATTATTTAAGTACTCTGCTGCAGTATTTAAGGACTTGGCTGGATTATTTAAGGACTCTGCTGAATTATTTAAGGAATGTGCTGCATTATTTAAGGACTCTGCTGCATTATTTAAGGACTTTGTTGCATTATTTAAGGACTTTGTTGCATTATTTAAGGACTCTGCTGCAATATTTAAGGACTTGGCTGGATTATTTAAGGACTCTGCTGCATTATTTAAGGAATGTGCTGCATTATTTAAGGACTCTGCTGCATTATTTAAGGACTTTCTTGCATTATTTAAGGACTCTGCTGCATTATTTAAGGACTTTGTTGCATTATTTAAGGACTCTGCTGCATTATATAAGGACTTTGCTGCATTATTTAAGGACTTTATTGCATTATTTAAGGACTGTTCTGCATTATTTAAGGACTTTGTTGCATTATTTAAGGACTCTGCTGCATTATTTAAGGATCCTGCTGCGGTATTTCAGTACTCTGCTGCATTATTTAAGGAATTTGCTGCATTATTTATGGACTTTATTGCATTATTTAAAGACTTTGCTGCATTATTTAAGGACTTGGCTGGATTATTTAAGGACTGTGCTGCATTATTTAAGGACTTTGCTGCATTATTTAAGGACTCTGCTGCATTATTTAAGGACTTTGTTGCATTATTTAAGGACTCTGCTGCATTATTTAAGGACTTTGTTGCATTATTTAAGGACTCTGCTGCATTATTTAAGGACCCCGCTGCAGTATTTCAGTAATCTGCTGCATTATCTAAGGACTTTGTTGCATTATTTAAGGACTTGGCTGGATTATTTAAGGACTCTGCTGCATTATTTAAGGACTTTGCTGCATTATTTAAGGACTCTGCTGCATTATTTAAGGACTTTGTTGCATTATTTAAGGACCGTGCTGCATTATTTAAGGACTTTGTTGCATTATTTAAGGACTCTGCTGCATTATTTAAGGACCTGGCTGCGGTATTTCAGCACTCTGCTGAATTATTTAAGGACTTTGCTGCATTATTTATGGACTTTATTGCATTATTTAAGGACTCTGCTGCATTATTTAAGGACTTTGTTGCATTATTTAAGGACTCTGCTGCATCATTTAAGGACTTTGTTGCATTATTTAAGGACTCTACTTCATTATTTAACGACTTTGCTGCATTATTTAAGGACCCTGCTGCGGTATTTCAGTACTCTGCTGCATTATTTAAGGACTCTGCTGCATTATTTAAGGACTTTGTTGCATTATTTAAGGACTCTGCTGCATTATTTAAGGACTTTGTAGCATTATTTAAGGACTCTGCTGCTTTATTTAAGGACCCTGCTGCAGTATTTCAGTAATCTGCTGCATTATTTAAGGACTTTGTTGCATTATTTAAGGACTTGGCTGGATTATTTAAGGACTTTGCTGCATTACTTAAGGACTCTGCTGCATTATTTAAGGACCCTGCTGCGGTATTTCAGCACTCTGCTGAATTATTTAAGGACTTTGCTGCATTATTTATGGACTTTATTGCATTATTTAAGGACTCTGCTGCATTATTTAAGGACTTTGTTGCATTATTTAAGGACTCTGCTGCATTATTCAAGGACTTTGCTGCATTATTTAAGGACTCTGCTGCAGTTTTTAAGGACTCTGCTGCATTATTTAAGGACTTTTCTGCATTATTTAAGGACTCTGCTGCAATATTTAAGGACTTGGCTGGATTATTTAAGGACTCTGCTGCATTATTTAAGGAATGTGCTGCATTATTTAAGGACTCTGCTGCATTATTTAAGGACTTTCTTGCATTATTTAAGGACTCTGCTGCATTATTTAAGGACTTTGTTGCATTATTTAAGGACTCTGCTGCATTATATAAGGACTTTGCTGCATTATTTAAGGACTTTATTGCATTATTTAAGGACTGTTCTGCATTATTTAAGGACTTTGTTGCATTATTTAAGGACTCTGCTGCATTATTTAAGGATCCTGCTGCGGTATTTCAGTACTCTGCTGCATTATTTAAGGAATTTGCTGCATTATTTATGGACTTTATTGCATTATTTAAAGACTTTGCTGCATTATTTAAGGACTTGGCTGGATTATTTAAGGACTGTGCTGCATTATTTAAGGACTTTGCTGCATTATTTAAGGACTCTGCTGCATTATTTAAGGACTTTGTTGCATTATTTAAGGACTCTGCTGCATTATTTAAGGACTTTGTTGCATTATTTAAGGACTCTGCTGCATTATTTAAGGACCCCGCTGCAGTATTTCAGTAATCTGCTGCATTATCTAAGGACTTTGTTGCATTATTTAAGGACTTGGCTGGATTATTTAAGGACTCTGCTGCATTATTTAAGGACTTTGCTGCATTATTTAAGGACTCTGCTGCATTATTTAAGGACTTTGTTGCATTATTTAAGGACCGTGCTGCATTATTTAAGGACTTTGTTGCATTATTTAAGGACTCTGCTGCATTATTTAAGGACCCCGCTGCAGTATTTCAGTAATCTGCTGCATTATCTAAGGACTTTGTTGCATTATTTAAGGACTTGGCTGGATTATTTAAGGACTCTGCTGCATTATTTAAGGACTTTGCTGCATTATTTAAGGACTCTGCTGCATTATTTAAGGACTTTGTTGCATTATTTAATGACTCTGCTGCATTATTTAAGGACCCTGCTGCGGTATTTCAGCACTCTGCTGAATTATTTAAGGACTTTGCTGCATTATTTATGGACTTTATTGCATTATTTAAGGACTCTGCTGCATTATTTAAGGACTTTGTTGCATTATTTAAGGACACTGCTGCATCATTTAAGGACTTTGTTGCATTATTTAAGGACTCTACTTCATTATTTAACGACTTTGCTGCATTATTTAAGGACCCTGCTGCGGTATTTCAGTACTCTGCTGCATTATTTGAGGACTCTGCTGCATTATTTAAGGACTTTGTTGCATTATTTAAGGACTCTGCTGCATTATTTAAGGACTTTGTTGCATTATTTAAGGACTCTGCTGCATTATTTAAGGACCCTGCTGCAGTATTTCAGTAATCTGCTGCATTATTTAAGGACTTTGTTGCATTATTTAAGGACTTGGCTGGATTATTTAGGGACTTTGCTGCATTATTTAAGGACTCTGCTGCATTATTTAAGGACTTTGCTGCATTATTTAAGGACTCTGATACGGTACTTAAGGACTCTGCTGCATTATTTAAGTACTTTGTTGCATTATTTAAGTACTCAGCTGCATTATTTAAGGACTTTGCTGCATTATTTAAGTACTCTGCTGCAGTATTTAAGGACTTGGCTGGATTATTTAAGGACTCTGCTGAATTATTTAAGGAATGTGCTGCATTATTTAAGGACTCTGCTGCATTATTTAAGGACTTTGTTGCATTATTTAAGGACTTTGTTGCATTATTTAAGGACTCTGCTGCATTATTTAAGGACTTTGCTGCATTATTTAAGGACTTTATTGCATTATTTAAGGACTGTTCTGCATTATTTAAGGACTTTGTTGCATTATTTAAGGACTCTGCTGCATTATTTAAGGATCCTGCTGCGGTATTTCAGTACTCTGCTGCATTTTTTAAGGACTTTGCTGCATTATTTAAGGACTTGGCTGGATTATTTAAGGACTCTGCTGCATTATTTAAGGACTTTGCTGCATTATTTAAGGACTCTGCTGCATTATTTAAGGACTTTGTTGCATTATTTAAGGACCCTGCTGCATTATTTAAGGACTTTGTTGCATTATTTAAGGACTCTGCTGCATTATTCAAGGACTTTGCTGCAATATTTAAGGACTCTGCTGCAGTTTTTAAGGACTCTGCTGCATTATTTAAGGACTTTTCTGCATTATTTAAGGACTCTGCTGCAATATTTAAGGACTTGGCTGGATTATTTAAGGACTGTGCTGCATTATTTAAGGAATGTGCTGCATTATTTAAGGACTCTGCTGCATTATTTAAGGACTTTCTTGCATTATTTAAGGACTCTGCTGCATTATTTAAGGACTTTGTTGCATTATTTAAGGACTCTGCTGCATTATATAAGGACTTTGCTGCATTATTTAAGGACTTTATTGCATTATTTAAGGACTGTTCTGCATTATTTAAGGACTTTGTTGCATTATTTAAGGACTCTGCTGCATTATTTAAGGATCCTGCTGCGGTATTTCAGTACTCTGCTGCATTATTTAAGGAATTTGCTGCATTATTTATGGACTTTATTGCATTATTTAAAGACTTTGCTGCATTATTTAAGGACTTGGCTGGATTATTTAAGGACTGTGCTGCATTATTTAAGGACTTTGCTGCATTATTTAAGGACTCTGCTGCATTATTTAAGGACTTTGTTGCATTATTTAAGGACTCTGCTGCATTATTTAAGGACTTTGTTGCATTATTTAAGGACTCTGCTGCATTATTTAAGGACCCCGCTGCAGTATTTCAGTAATCTGCTGCATTATCTAAGGACTTTGTTGCATTATTTAAGGACTTGGCTGGATTATTTAAGGACTCTGCTGCATTATTTAAGGACTTTGCTGCATTATTTAAGGACTCTGCTGCATTATTTAAGGACTTTGTTGCATTATTTAAGGACCGTGCTGCATTATTTAAGGACTTTGTTGCATTATTTAAGGACTCTGCTGCATTATTTAAGGACCTGGCTGCGGTATTTCAGCACTCTGCTGAATTATTTAAGGACTTTGCTGCATTATTTATGGACTTTATTGCATTATTTAAGGACTCTGCTGCATTATTTAAGGACTTTGTTGCATTATTTAAGGACTCTGCTGCATCATTTAAGGACTTTGTTGCATTATTTAAGGACTCTACTTCATTATTTAACGACTTTGCTGCATTATTTAAGGACCCTGCTGCGGTATTTCAGTACTCTGCTGCATTATTTAAGGACTCTGCTGCATTATTTAAGGACTTTGTTGCATTATTTAAGGACTCTGCTGCATTATTTAAGGACTTTGTTGCATTATTTAAGGACTCTGCTGCTTTATTTAAGGACCCTGCTGCAGTATTTCAGTAATCTGCTGCATTATTTAAGGACTTTGTTGCATTATTTAAGGACTTGGCTGGATTATTTAAGGACTTTGCTGCATTACTTAAGGACTCTGCTGCATTATTTAAGGACCCTGCTGCGGTATTTCAGCACTCTGCTGAATTATTTAAGGACTTTGCTGCATTATTTATGGACTTTATTGCATTATTTAAGGACTCTGCTGCATTATTTAAGGACTTTGTTGCATTATTTAAGGACTCTGCTGCATTATTCAAGGACTTTGCTGCATTATTTAAGGACTCTGCTGCAGTTTTTAAGGACTCTGCTGCATTATTTAAGGACTTTTCTGCATTATTTAAGGACTCTGCTGCAATATTTAAGGACTTGGCTGGATTATTTAAGGACTCTGCTGCATTATTTAAGGAATGTGCTGCATTATTTAAGGACTCTGCTGCATTATTTAAGGACTTTCTTGCATTATTTAAGGACTCTGCTGCATTATTTAAGGACTTTGTTGCATTATTTAAGGACTCTGCTGCATTATATAAGGACTTTGCTGCATTATTTAAGGACTTTATTGCATTATTTAAGGACTGTTCTGCATTATTTAAGGACTTTGTTGCATTATTTAAGGACTCTGCTGCATTATTTAAGGATCCTGCTGCGGTATTTCAGTACTCTGCTGCATTATTTAAGGAATTTGCTGCATTATTTATGGACTTTATTGCATTATTTAAAGACTTTGCTGCATTATTTAAGGACTTGGCTGGATTATTTAAGGACTGTGCTGCATTATTTAAGGACTTTGCTGCATTATTTAAGGACTCTGCTGCATTATTTAAGGACTTTGTTGCATTATTTAAGGACTCTGCTGCATTATTTAAGGACTTTGTTGCATTATTTAAGGACTCTGCTGCATTATTTAAGGACCCCGCTGCAGTATTTCAGTAATCTGCTGCATTATCTAAGGACTTTGTTGCATTATTTAAGGACTTGGCTGGATTATTTAAGGACTCTGCTGCATTATTTAAGGACTTTGCTGCATTATTTAAGGACTCTGCTGCATTATTTAAGGACTTTGTTGCATTATTTAAGGACCGTGCTGCATTATTTAAGGACTTTGTTGCATTATTTAAGGACTCTGCTGCATTATTTAAGGACCCCGCTGCAGTATTTCAGTAATCTGCTGCATTATCTAAGGACTTTGTTGCATTATTTAAGGACTTGGCTGGATTATTTAAGGACTCTGCTGCATTATTTAAGGACTTTGCTGCATTATTTAAGGACTCTGCTGCATTATTTAAGGACTTTGTTGCATTATTTAAGGACTCTGCTGCATTATTTAAGGACCCTGCTGCGGTATTTCAGCACTCTGCTGAATTATTTAAGGACTTTGCTGCATTATTTATGGACTTTATTGCATTATTTAAGGACTCTGCTGCATTATTTAAGGACTTTGTTGCATTATTTAAGGACACTGCTGCATCATTTAAGGACTTTGTTGCATTATTTAAGGACTCTACTTCATTATTTAACGACTTTGCTGCATTATTTAAGGACCCTGCTGCGGTATTTCAGTACTCTGCTGCATTATTTGAGGACTCTGCTGCATTATTTAAGGACTTTGTTGCATTATTTAAGGACTCTGCTGCATTATTTAAGGACTTTGTTGCATTATTTAAGGACTCTGCTGCATTATTTAAGGACCCTGCTGCAGTATTTCAGTAATCTGCTGCATTATTTAAGGACTTTGTTGCATTATTTAAGGACTTGGCTGGATTATTTAGGGACTTTGCTGCATTATTTAAGGACTCTGCTGCATTATTTAAGGACTTTGCTGCATTATTTAAGGACTCTGATACGGTACTTAAGGACTCTGCTGCATTATTTAAGTACTTTGTTGCATTATTTAAGTACTCAGCTGCATTATTTAAGGACTTTGCTGCATTATTTAAGTACTCTGCTGCAGTATTTAAGGACTTGGCTGGATTATTTAAGGACTCTGCTGAATTATTTAAGGAATGTGCTGCATTATTTAAGGACTCTGCTGCATTATTTAAGGACTTTGTTGCATTATTTAAGGACTTTGTTGCATTATTTAAGGACTCTGCTGCATTATTTAAGGACTTTGCTGCATTATTTAAGGACTTTATTGCATTATTTAAGGACTGTTCTGCATTATTTAAGGACTTTGTTGCATTATTTAAGGACTCTGCTGCATTATTTAAGGATCCTGCTGCGGTATTTCAGTACTCTGCTGCATTTTTTAAGGACTTTGCTGCATTATTTAAGGACTTGGCTGGATTATTTAAGGACTCTGCTGCATTATTTAAGGACTTTGCTGCATTATTTAAGGACTCTGCTGCATTATTTAAGGACTTTGTTGCATTATTTAAGGACCGTGCTGCATTATTTAAGGACTTTGTTGCATTATTTAAGGACTCTGCTGCATTATTTAAGGACCCCGCTGCAGTATTTCAGTAATCTGCTGCATTATCTAAGGACTTTGTTGCATTATTTAAGGACTTGGCTGGATTATTTAAGGACTCTGCTGCATTATTTAAGGACTTTGCTGCATTATTTAAGGACTCTGCTGCATTATTTAAGGACTTTGTTGCATTATTTAAGGACCCTGCTGCATTATTTAAGGACTTTGTTGCATTATTTAAGGACTCTGCTGCATTATTCAAGGACTTTGCTGCATTATTTAAGGACTCTGCTGCAGTTTTTAAGGACTCTGCTGCATTATTTAAGGACTTTTCTGCATTATTTAAGGACTCTGCTGCAATATTTAAGGACTTGGCTGGATTATTTAAGGACTGTGCTGCATTATTTAAGGACTTTGCTGCATTATTTAAGGACTCTGATACGGTACTTAAGGACTCTGCTGCATTATTTAAGTACTTTGTTGCATTATTTAAGTACTCAGCTGCATTATTTAAGGACTTTGCTGCATTATTTAAGTACTCTGCTGCAGTATTTAAGGACTTGGCTGGATTATTTAAGGACTCTGCTGAATTATTTAAGGAATGTGCTGCATTATTTAAGGACTCTGCTGCATAATTTAAGGACTTTGTTGCATTATTTAAGGACTTTGTTGCATTATTTAAGGACTCTGCTGCATTATTTAAGGACTTTGCTGCATTATTTAAGGACTTTATTGCATTATTTAAGGACTCTGCTGCATTATTTAAGGACCTGGCTGCGGTATTTCAGCACTCTGCTGAATTATTTAAGGACTTTGCTGCATTATTTATGGACTTTATTGCATTATTTAAGGACTCTGCTGCATTATTTAAGGACTTTGTTGCATTATTTAAGGACTCTGCTGCATCATTTAAGGACTTTGTTGCATTATTTAAGGACTCTACTTCATTATTTAACGACTTTGCTGCATTATTTAAGGACCCTGCTGCGGTATTTCAGTACTCTGCTGCATTAATTAAGGACTCTGCTGCATTATTTAAGGACTTTGTTGCATTATTTAAGGACTCTGCTGCATTATTTAAGGACTTTGTTGCATTATTTAAGGACTCTGCTGCTTTATTTAAGGACCCTGCTGCAGTATTTCAGTAATCTGCTGCATTATTTAAGGACTTTGTTGCATTATTTAAGGACTTGGCTGGATTATTTAAGGACTTTGCTGCATTACTTAAGGACTCTGCTGCATTATTTAAGGACCCTGCTGCGGTATTTCAGCACTCTGCTGAATTATTTAAGGACTTTGCTGCATTATTTATGGACTTTATTGCATTATTTAAGGACTCTGCTGCATTATTTAAGGACTTTGTTGCATTATTTAAGGACTCTGCTGCATTATTCAAGGACTTTGCTGCATTATTTAAGGACTTTTCTGCATTATTTAAGGACTCTGCTGCAATATTTAAGGACTTGGCTGGATTATTTAAGGACTCTGCTGCATTATTTAAGGAATGTGCTGCATTATTTAAGGACTCTGCTGCATTATTTAAGGACTTTCTTGCATTATTTAAGGACTCTGCTGCATTATTTAAGGACTTTGTTGCATTATTTAAGGACTCTGCTGCATTATATAAGGACTTTGCTGCATTATTTAAGGACTTTATTGCATTATTTAAGGACTGTTCTGCATTATTTAAGGACTTTGTTGCATTATTTAAGGACTCTGCTGCATTATTTAAGGATCCTGCTGCGGTATTTCAGTACTCTGCTGCATTATTTAAGGAATTTGCTGCATTATTTATGGACTTTATTGCATTATTTAAAGACTTTGCTGCATTATTTAAGGACTTGGCTGGATTATTTAAGGACTGTGCTGCATTATTTAAGGACTTTGCTGCATTATTTAAGGACTCTGCTGCATTATTTAAGGACTTTGTTGCATTATTTAAGGACTCTGCTGCATTATTTAAGGACTTTGTTGCATTATTTAAGGACTCTGCTGCATTATTTAAGGACCCCGCTGCAGTATTTCAGTAATCTGCTGCATTATCTAAGGACTTTGTTGCATTATTTAAGGACTTGGCTGGATTATTTAAGGACTCTGCTGCATTATTTAAGGACTTTGCTGCATTATTTAAGGACTCTGCTGCATTATTTAAGGACTTTGTTGCATTATTTAAGGACCGTGCTGCATTATTTAAGGACTTTGTTGCATTATTTAAGGACTCTGCTGCATTATTTAAGGACCTGGCTGCGGTATTTCAGCACTCTGCTGAATTATTTAAGGACTTTGCTGCATTATTTATGGACTTTATTGCATTATTTAAGGACTCTGCTGCATTATTTAAGGACTTTGTTGCATTATTTAAGGACTCTGCTGCATCATTTAAGGACTTTGTTGCATTATTTAAGGACTCTACTTCATTATTTAACGACTTTGCTGCATTATTTAAGGACCCTGCTGCGGTATTTCAGTACTCTGCTGCATTATTTAAGGACTCTGCTGCATTATTTAAGGACTTTGTTGCATTATTTAAGGACTCTGCTGCATTATTTAAGGACTTTGTTGCATTATTTAAGGACTCTGCTGCTTTATTTAAGGACCCTGCTGCAGTATTTCAGTAATCTGCTGCATTATTTAAGGACTTTGTTGCATTATTTAAGGACTTGGCTGGATTATTTAAGGACTTTGCTGCATTACTTAAGGACTCTGCTGCATTATTTAAGGACCCTGCTGCGGTATTTCAGCACTCTGCTGAATTATTTAAGGACTTTGCTGCATTATTTATGGACTTTATTGCATTATTTAAGGACTCTGCTGCATTATTTAAGGACTTTGTTGCATTATTTAAGGACTCTGCTGCATTATTCAAGGACTTTGCTGCATTATTTAAGGACTCTGCTGCAGTTTTTAAGGACTCTGCTGCATTATTTAAGGACTTTTCTGCATTATTTAAGGACTCTGCTGCAATATTTAAGGACTTGGCTGGATTATTTAAGGACTCTGCTGCATTATTTAAGGAATGTGCTGCATTATTTAAGGACTCTGCTGCATTATTTAAGGACTTTCTTGCATTATTTAAGGACTCTGCTGCATTATTTAAGGACTTTGTTGCATTATTTAAGGACTCTGCTGCATTATATAAGGACTTTGCTGCATTATTTAAGGACTTTATTGCATTATTTAAGGACTGTTCTGCATTATTTAAGGACTTTGTTGCATTATTTAAGGACTCTGCTGCATTATTTAAGGATCCTGCTGCGGTATTTCAGTACTCTGCTGCATTATTTAAGGAATTTGCTGCATTATTTATGGACTTTATTGCATTATTTAAAGACTTTGCTGCATTATTTAAGGACTTGGCTGGATTATTTAAGGACTGTGCTGCATTATTTAAGGACTTTGCTGCATTATTTAAGGACTCTGCTGCATTATTTAAGGACTTTGTTGCATTATTTAAGGACTCTGCTGCATTATTTAAGGACTTTGTTGCATTATTTAAGGACTCTGCTGCATTATTTAAGGACCCCGCTGCAGTATTTCAGTAATCTGCTGCATTATCTAAGGACTTTGTTGCATTATTTAAGGACTTGGCTGGATTATTTAAGGACTCTGCTGCATTATTTAAGGACTTTGCTGCATTATTTAAGGACTCTGCTGCATTATTTAAGGACTTTGTTGCATTATTTAAGGACCGTGCTGCATTATTTAAGGACTTTGTTGCATTATTTAAGGACTCTGCTGCATTATTTAAGGACCCCGCTGCAGTATTTCAGTAATCTGCTGCATTATCTAAGGACTTTGTTGCATTATTTAAGGACTTGGCTGGATTATTTAAGGACTCTGCTGCATTATTTAAGGACTTTGCTGCATTATTTAAGGACTCTGCTGCATTATTTAAGGACTTTGTTGCATTATTTAAGGACTCTGCTGCATTATTTAAGGACCCTGCTGCGGTATTTCAGCACTCTGCTGAATTATTTAAGGACTTTGCTGCATTATTTATGGACTTTATTGCATTATTTAAGGACTCTGCTGCATTATTTAAGGACTTTGTTGCATTATTTAAGGACACTGCTGCATCATTTAAGGACTTTGTTGCATTATTTAAGGACTCTACTTCATTATTTAACGACTTTGCTGCATTATTTAAGGACCCTGCTGCGGTATTTCAGTACTCTGCTGCATTATTTGAGGACTCTGCTGCATTATTTAAGGACTTTGTTGCATTATTTAAGGACTCTGCTGCATTATTTAAGGACTTTGTTGCATTATTTAAGGACTCTGCTGCATTATTTAAGGACCCTGCTGCAGTATTTCAGTAATCTGCTGCATTATTTAAGGACTTTGTTGCATTATTTAAGGACTTGGCTGGATTATTTAGGGACTTTGCTGCATTATTTAAGGACTCTGCTGCATTATTTAAGGACTTTGCTGCATTATTTAAGGACTCTGATACGGTACTTAAGGACTCTGCTGCATTATTTAAGTACTTTGTTGCATTATTTAAGTACTCAGCTGCATTATTTAAGGACTTTGCTGCATTATTTAAGTACTCTGCTGCAGTATTTAAGGACTTGGCTGGATTATTTAAGGACTCTGCTGAATTATTTAAGGAATGTGCTGCATTATTTAAGGACTCTGCTGCATTATTTAAGGACTTTGTTGCATTATTTAAGGACTTTGTTGCATTATTTAAGGACTCTGCTGCATTATTTAAGGACTTTGCTGCATTATTTAAGGACTTTATTGCATTATTTAAGGACTGTTCTGCATTATTTAAGGACTTTGTTGCATTATTTAAGGACTCTGCTGCATTATTTAAGGATCCTGCTGCGGTATTTCAGTACTCTGCTGCATTTTTTAAGGACTTTGCTGCATTATTTAAGGACTTGGCTGGATTATTTAAGGACTCTGCTGCATTATTTAAGGACTTTGCTGCATTATTTAAGGACTCTGCTGCATTATTTAAGGACTTTGTTGCATTATTTAAGGACCCTGCTGCATTATTTAAGGACTTTGTTGCATTATTTAAGGACTCTGCTGCATTATTCAAGGACTTTGCTGCATTATTTAAGGACTCTGCTGCAGTTTTTAAGGACTCTGCTGCATTATTTAAGGACTTTTCTGCATTATTTAAGGACTCTGCTGCAATATTTAAGGACTTGGCTGGATTATTTAAGGACTGTGCTGCATTATTTAAGGAATGTGCTGCATTATTTAAGGACTCTGCTGCATTATTTAAGGACTTTCTTGCATTATTTAAGGACTCTGCTGCATTATTTAAGGACTTTGTTGCATTATTTAAGGACTCTGCTGCATTATATAAGGACTTTGCTGCATTATTTAAGGACTTTATTGCATTATTTAAGGACTGTTCTGCATTATTTAAGGACTTTGTTGCATTATTTAAGGACTCTGCTGCATTATTTAAGGATCCTGCTGCGGTATTTCAGTACTCTGCTGCATTATTTAAGGAATTTGCTGCATTATTTATGGACTTTATTGCATTATTTAAATACTTTGCTGCATTATTTAAGGACTTGGCTGGATTATTTAAGGACTGTGCTGCATTATTTAAGGACTTTGCTGCATTATTTAAGGACTCTGCTGCATTATTTAAGGACTTTGTTGCATTATTTAAGGACTCTGCTGCATTATTTAAGGACTTTGTTGCATTATTTAAGGACTCTGCTGCATTATTTAAGGACCCCGCTGCAGTATTTCAGTAATCTGCTGCATTATCTAAGGACTTTGTTGCATTATTTAAGGACTTGGCTGGATTATTTAAGGACTCTGCTGCATTATTTAAGGACTTTGCTGCATTATTTAAGGACTCTGCTGCATTATTTAAGGACTTTGTTGCATTATTTAAGGACCGTGCTGCATTATTTAAGGACTTTGTTGCATTATTTAAGGACTCTGCTGCATTATTTAAGGACCTGGCTGCGGTATTTCAGCACTCTGCTGAATTATTTAAGGACTTTGCTGCATTATTTATGGACTTTATTGCATTATTTAAGGACTCTGCTGCATTATTTAAGGACTTTGTTGCATTATTTAAGGACTCTGCTGCATCATTTAAGGACTTTGTTGCATTATTTAAGGACTCTACTTCATTATTTAACGACTTTGCTGCATTATTTAAGGACCCTGCTGCGGTATTTCAGTACTCTGCTGCATTATTTAAGGACTCTGCTGCATTATTTAAGGACTTTGTTGCATTATTTAAGGACTCTGCTGCATTATTTAAGGACTTTGTTGCATTATTTAAGGACTCTGCTGCTTTATTTAAGGACCCTGCTGCAGTATTTCAGTAATCTGCTGCATTATTTAAGGACTTTGTTGCATTATTTAAGGACTTGGCTGGATTATTTAAGGACTTTGCTGCATTACTTAAGGACTCTGCTGCATTATTTAAGGACCCTGCTGCGGTATTTCAGCACTCTGCTGAATTATTTAAGGACTTTGCTGCATTATTTATGGACTTTATTGCATTATTTAAGGACTCTGCTGCATTATTTAAGGACTTTGTTGCATTATTTAAGGACTCTGCTGCATTATTCAAGGACTTTGCTGCATTATTTAAGGACTCTGCTGCAGTTTTTAAGGACTCTGCTGCATTATTTAAGGACTTTTCTGCATTATTTAAGGACTCTGCTGCAATATTTAAGGACTTGGCTGGATTATTTAAGGACTCTGCTGCATTATTTAAGGAATGTGCTGCATTATTTAAGGACTCTGCTGCATTATTTAAGGACTTTCTTGCATTATTTAAGGACTCTGCTGCATTATTTAAGGACTTTGTTGCATTATTTAAGGACTCTGCTGCATTATATAAGGACTTTGCTGCATTATTTAAGGACTTTATTGCATTATTTAAGGACTGTTCTGCATTATTTAAGGACTTTGTTGCATTATTTAAGGACTCTGCTGCATTATTTAAGGATCCTGCTGCGGTATTTCAGTACTCTGCTGCATTATTTAAGGAATTTGCTGCATTATTTATGGACTTTATTGCATTATTTAAAGACTTTGCTGCATTATTTAAGGACTTGGCTGGATTATTTAAGGACTGTGCTGCATTATTTAAGGACTTTGCTGCATTATTTAAGGACTCTGCTGCATTATTTAAGGACTTTGTTGCATTATTTAAGGACTCTGCTGCATTATTTAAGGACTTTGTTGCATTATTTAAGGACTCTGCTGCATTATTTAAGGACCCCGCTGCAGTATTTCAGTAATCTGCTGCATTATCTAAGGACTTTGTTGCATTATTTAAGGACTTGGCTGGATTATTTAAGGACTCTGCTGCATTATTTAAGGACTTTGCTGCATTATTTAAGGACTCTGCTGCATTATTTAAGGACTTTGTTGCATTATTTAAGGACCGTGCTGCATTATTTAAGGACTTTGTTGCATTATTTAAGGACTCTGCTGCATTATTTAAGGACCCCGCTGCAGTATTTCAGTAATCTGCTGCATTATCTAAGGACTTTGTTGCATTATTTAAGGACTTGGCTGGATTATTTAAGGACTCTGCTGCATTATTTAAGGACTTTGCTGCATTATTTAAGGACTCTGCTGCATTATTTAAGGACTTTGTTGCATTATTTAAGGACTCTGCTGCATTATTTAAGGACCCTGCTGCGGTATTTCAGCACTCTGCTGAATTATTTAAGGAATTTGCTGCATTATTTATGGACTTTATTGCATTATTTAAGGACTCTGCTGCATTATTTAAGGACTTTGTTGCATTATTTAAGGACACTGCTGCATCATTTAAGGACTTTGTTGCATTATTTAAGGACTCTACTTCATTATTTAACGACTTTGCTGCATTATTTAAGGACCCTGCTGCGGTATTTCAGTACTCTGCTGCATTATTTGAGGACTCTGCTGCATTATTTAAGGACTTTGTTGCATTATTTAAGGACTCTGCTGCATTATTTAAGGACTTTGTTGCATTATTTAAGGACTCTGCTGCATTATTTAAGGACCCTGCTGCAGTATTTCAGTAATCTGCTGCATTATTTAAGGACTTTGTTGCATTATTTAAGGACTTGGCTGGATTATTTAGGGACTTTGCTGCATTATTTAAGGACTCTGCTGCATTATTTAAGGACTTTGCTGCATTATTTAAGGACTCTGATACGGTACTTAAGGACTCTGCTGCATTATTTAAGTACTTTGTTGCATTATTTAAGTACTCAGCTGCATTATTTAAGGACTTTGCTGCATTATTTAAGTACTCTGCTGCAGTATTTAAGGACTTGGCTGGATTATTTAAGGACTCTGCTGAATTATTTAAGGAATGTGCTGCATTATTTAAGGACTCTGCTGCATTATTTAAGGACTTTGTTGCATTATTTAAGGACTTTGTTGCATTATTTAAGGACTCTGCTGCATTATTTAAGGACTTTGCTGCATTATTTAAGGACTTTATTGCATTATATAAGGACTGTTCTGCATTATTTAAGGACTTTGTTGCATTATTTAAGGACTCTGCTGCATTATTTAAGGATCCTGCTGCGGTATTTCAGTACTCTGCTGCATTTTTTAAGGACTTTGCTGCATTATTTAAGGACTTGGCTGGATTATTTAAGGACTCTGCTGCATTATTTAAGGACTTTGCTGCATTATTTAAGGACTCTGCTGCATTATTTAAGGACTTTGTTGCATTATTTAAGGACCGTGCTGCATTATTTAAGGACTTTGTTGCATTATTTAAGGACTCTGCTGCATTATTTAAGGACCCCGCTGCAGTATTTCAGTAATCTGCTGCATTATCTAAGGACTTTGTTGCATTATTTAAGGACTTGGCTGGATTATTTAAGGACTCTGCTGCATTATTTAAGGACTTTGCTGCATTATTTAAGGACTCTGCTGCATTATTTAAGGACTTTGTTGCATTATTTAAGGACCCTGCTGCATTATTTAAGGACTTTGTTGCATTATTTAAGGACTCTGCTGCATTATTCAAGGACTTTGCTGCATTATTTAAGGACTCTGCTGCAGTTTTTAAGGACTCTGCTGCATTATTTAAGGACTTTTCTGCATTATTTAAGGACTCTGCTGCAATATTTAAGGACTTGGCTGGATTATTTAAGGACTGTGCTGCATTATTTAAGGACTTTGCTGCATTATTTAAGGACTCTGATACGGTACTTAAGGACTCTGCTGCATTATTTAAGTACTTTGTTGCATTATTTAAGTACTCAGCTGCATTATTTAAGGACTTTGCTGCATTATTTAAGTACTCTGCTGCAGTATTTAAGGACTTGGCTGGATTATTTAAGGACTCTGCTGAATTATTTAAGGAATGTGCTGCATTATTTAAGGACTCTGCTGCATAATTTAAGGACTTTGTTGCATTATTTAAGGACTTTGTTGCATTATTTAAGGACTCTGCTGCATTATTTAAGGACTTTGCTGCATTATTTAAGGACTTTATTGCATTATTTAAGGACTCTGCTGCATTATTTAAGGACCTGGCTGCGGTATTTCAGCACTCTGCTGAATTATTTAAGGACTTTGCTGCATTATTTATGGACTTTATTGCATTATTTAAGGACTCTGCTGCATTATTTAAGGACTTTGTTGCATTATTTAAGGACTCTGCTGCATCATTTAAGGACTTTGTTGCATTATTTAAGGACTCTACTTCATTATTTAACGACTTTGCTGCATTATTTAAGGACCCTGCTGCGGTATTTCAGTACTCTGCTGCATTAATTAAGGACTCTGCTGCATTATTTAAGGACTTTGTTGCATTATTTAAGGACTCTGCTGCATTATTTAAGGACTTTGTTGCATTATTTAAGGACTCTGCTGCTTTATTTAAGGACCCTGCTGCAGTATTTCAGTAATCTGCTGCATTATTTAAGGACTTTGTTGCATTATTTAAGGACTTGGCTGGATTATTTAAGGACTTTGCTGCATTACTTAAGGACTCTGCTGCATTATTTAAGGACCCTGCTGCGGTATTTCAGCACTCTGCTGAATTATTTAAGGACTTTGCTGCATTATTTATGGACTTTATTGCATTATTTAAGGACTCTGCTGCATTATTTAAGGACTTTGTTGCATTATTTAAGGACTCTGCTGCATTATTCAAGGACTTTGCTGCATTATTTAAGGACTTTTCTGCATTATTTAAGGACTCTGCTGCAATATTTAAGGACTTGGCTGGATTATTTAAGGACTCTGCTGCATTATTTAAGGAATGTGCTGCATTATTTAAGGACTCTGCTGCATTATTTAAGGACTTTCTTGCATTATTTAAGGACTCTGCTGCATTATTTAAGGACTTTGTTGCATTATTTAAGGACTCTGCTGCATTATATAAGGACTTTGCTGCATTATTTAAGGACTTTATTGCATTATTTAAGGACTGTTCTGCATTATTTAAGGACTTTGTTGCATTATTTAAGGACTCTGCTGCATTATTTAAGGATCCTGCTGCGGTATTTCAGTACTCTGCTGCATTATTTAAGGAATTTGCTGCATTATTTATGGACTTTATTGCATTATTTAAAGACTTTGCTGCATTATTTAAGGACTTGGCTGGATTATTTAAGGACTGTGCTGCATTATTTAAGGACTTTGCTGCATTATTTAAGGACTCTGCTGCATTATTTAAGGACTTTGTTGCATTATTTAAGGACTCTGCTGCATTATTTAAGGACTTTGTTGCATTATTTAAGGACTCTGCTGCATTATTTAAGGACCCCGCTGCAGTATTTCAGTAATCTGCTGCATTATCTAAGGACTTTGTTGCATTATTTAAGGACTTGGCTGGATTATTTAAGGACTCTGCTGCATTATTTAAGGACTTTGCTGCATTATTTAAGGACTCTGCTGCATTATTTAAGGACTTTGTTGCATTATTTAAGGACCGTGCTGCATTATTTAAGGACTTTGTTGCATTATTTAAGGACTCTGCTGCATTATTTAAGGACCTGGCTGCGGTATTTCAGCACTCTGCTGAATTATTTAAGGACTTTGCTGCATTATTTATGGACTTTATTGCATTATTTAAGGACTCTGCTGCATTATTTAAGGACTTTGTTGCATTATTTAAGGACTCTGCTGCATCATTTAAGGACTTTGTTGCATTATTTAAGGACTCTACTTCATTATTTAACGACTTTGCTGCATTATTTAAGGACCCTGCTGCGGTATTTCAGTACTCTGCTGCATTATTTAAGGACTCTGCTGCATTATTTAAGGACTTTGTTGCATTATTTAAGGACTCTGCTGCATTATTTAAGGACTTTGTTGCATTATTTAAGGACTCTGCTGCTTTATTTAAGGACCCTGCTGCAGTATTTCAGTAATCTGCTGCATTATTTAAGGACTTTGTTGCATTATTTAAGGACTTGGCTGGATTATTTAAGGACTTTGCTGCATTACTTAAGGACTCTGCTGCATTATTTAAGGACCCTGCTGCGGTATTTCAGCACTCTGCTGAATTATTTAAGGACTTTGCTGCATTATTTATGGACTTTATTGCATTATTTAAGGACTCTGCTGCATTATTTAAGGACTTTGTTGCATTATTTAAGGACTCTGCTGCATTATTCAAGGACTTTGCTGCATTATTTAAGGACTCTGCTGCAGTTTTTAAGGACTCTGCTGCATTATTTAAGGACTTTTCTGCATTATTTAAGGACTCTGCTGCAATATTTAAGGACTTGGCTGGATTATTTAAGGACTCTGCTGCATTATTTAAGGAATGTGCTGCATTATTTAAGGACTCTGCTGCATTATTTAAGGACTTTCTTGCATTATTTAAGGACTCTGCTGCATTATTTAAGGACTTTGTTGCATTATTTAAGGACTCTGCTGCATTATATAAGGACTTTGCTGCATTATTTAAGGACTTTATTGCATTATTTAAGGACTGTTCTGCATTATTTAAGGACTTTGTTGCATTATTTAAGGACTCTGCTGCATTATTTAAGGATCCTGCTGCGGTATTTCAGTACTCTGCTGCATTATTTAAGGAATTTGCTGCATTATTTATGGACTTTATTGCATTATTTAAAGACTTTGCTGCATTATTTAAGGACTTGGCTGGATTATTTAAGGACTGTGCTGCATTATTTAAGGACTTTGCTGCATTATTTAAGGACTCTGCTGCATTATTTAAGGACTTTGTTGCATTATTTAAGGACTCTGCTGCATTATTTAAGGACTTTGTTGCATTATTTAAGGACTCTGCTGCATTATTTAAGGACCCCGCTGCAGTATTTCAGTAATCTGCTGCATTATCTAAGGACTTTGTTGCATTATTTAAGGACTTGGCTGGATTATTTAAGGACTCTGCTGCATTATTTAAGGACTTTGCTGCATTATTAAGGACTCTGCTGCATTATTTAAGGACTTTGTTGCATTATTTAAGGACCGTGCTGCATTATTTAAGGACTTTGTTGCATTATTTAAGGACTCTGCTGCATTATTTAAGGACCCCGCTGCAGTATTTCAGTAATCTGCTGCATTATCTAAGGACTTTGTTGCATTATTTAAGGACTTGGCTGGATTATTTAAGGACTCTGCTGCATTATTTAAGGACTTTGCTGCATTATTTAAGGACTCTGCTGCATTATTTAAGGACTTTGTTGCATTATTTAAGGACTCTGCTGCATTATTTAAGGACCCTGCTGCGGTATTTCAGCACTCTGCTGAATTATTTAAGGACTTTGCTGCATTATTTATGGACTTTATTGCATTATTTAAGGACTCTGCTGCATTATTTAAGGACTTTGTTGCATTATTTAAGGACACTGCTGCATCATTTAAGGACTTTGTTGCATTATTTAAGGACTCTACTTCATTATTTAACGACTTTGCTGCATTATTTAAGGACCCTGCTGCGGTATTTCAGTACTCTGCTGCATTATTTGAGGACTCTGCTGCATTATTTAAGGACTTTGTTGCATTATTTAAGGACTCTGCTGCATTATTTAAGGACTTTGTTGCATTATTTAAGGACTCTGCTGCATTATTTAAGGACCCTGCTGCAGTATTTCAGTAATCTGCTGCATTATTTAAGGACTTTGTTGCATTATTTAAGGACTTGGCTGGATTATTTAGGACTTTGCTGCATTATTTAAGGACTCTGCTGCATTATTTAAGGACTTTGCTGCATTATTTAAGGACTCTGATACGGTACTTAAGGACTCTGCTGCATTATTTAAGTACTTTGTTGCATTATTTAAGTACTCAGCTGCATTATTTAAGGACTTTGCTGCATTATTTAAGTACTCTGCTGCAGTATTTAAGGACTTGGCTGGATTATTTAAGGACTCTGCTGAATTATTTAAGGAATGTGCTGCATTATTTAAGGACTCTGCTGCATTATTTAAGGACTTTGTTGCATTATTTAAGGACTTTGTTGCATTATTTAAGGACTCTGCTGCATTATTTAAGGACTTTGCTGCATTATTTAAGGACTTTATTGCATTATTTAAGGACTGTTCTGCATTATTTAAGGACTTTGTTGCATTATTTAAGGACTCTGCTGCATTATTTAAGGATCCTGCTGTGGTATTTCAGTACTCTGCTGCATTTTTTAAGGACTTTGCTGCATTATTTAAGGACTTGGCTGGATTATTTAAGGACTCTGCTGCATTATTTAAGGACTTTGCTGCATTATTTAAGGACTCTGCTGCATTATTTAAGGACTTTGTTGCATTATTTAAGGACCCTGCTGCATTATTTAAGGACTTTGTTGCATTATTTAAGGACTCTGCTGCATTATTCAAGGACTTTGCTGCATTATTTAAGGACTCTGCTGCAGTTTTTAAGGACTCTGCTGCATTATTTAAGGACTTTTCTGCATTATTTAAGGACTCTGCTGCAATATTTAAGGACTTGGCTGGATTATTTAAGGACTGTGCTGCATTATTTAAGGAATGTGCTGCATTATTTAAGGACTCTGCTGCATTATTTAAGGACTTTCTTGCATTATTTAAGGACTCTGCTGCATTATTTAAGGACTTTGTTGCATTATTTAAGGACTCTGCTGCATTATATAAGGACCTTTGCTGCATTATTTAAGGACTTTATTGCATTATTTAAGGACTGTTCTGCATTATTTAAGGACTTTGTTGCATTATTTAAGGACTCTGCTGCATTATTTAAGGATCCTGCTGCGGTATTTCAGTACTCTGCTGCATTATTTAAGGAATTTGCTGCATTATTTATGGACTTTATTGCATTATTTAAATACTTTGCTGCATTATTTAAGGACTTGGCTGGATTATTTAAGGACTGTGCTGCATTATTTAAGGACTTTGCTGCATTATTTAAGGACTCTGCTGCATTATTTAAGGACTTTGTTGCATTATTTAAGGACTCTGCTGCATTATTTAAGGACTTTGTTGCATTATTTAAGGACTCTGCTGCATTATTTAAGGACCCCGCTGCAGTATTTCAGTAATCTGCTGCATTATCTAAGGACTTTGTTGCATTATTTAAGGACTTGGCTGGATTATTTAAGGACTCTGCTGCATTATTTAAGGACTTTGCTGCATTATTTAAGGACTCTGCTGCATTATTTAAGGACTTTGTTGCATTATTTAAGGACCGTGCTGCATTATTTAAGGACTTTGTTGCATTATTTAAGGACTCTGCTGCATTATTTAAGGACCTGGCTGCGGTATTTCAGCACTCTGCTGAATTATTTAAGGACTTTGCTGCATTATTTATGGACTTTATTGCATTATTTAAGGACTCTGCTGCATTATTTAAGGACTTTGTTGCATTATTTAAGGACTCTGCTGCATCATTTAAGGACTTTGTTGCATTATTTAAGGACTCTACTTCATTATTTAACGACTTTGCTGCATTATTTAAGGACCCTGCTGCGGTATTTCAGTACTCTGCTGCATTATTTAAGGACTCTGCTGCATTATTTAAGGACTTTGTTGCATTATTTAAGGACTCTGCTGCATTATTTAAGGACTTTGTTGCATTATTTAAGGACTCTGCTGCTTTATTTAAGGACCCTGCTGCAGTATTTCAGTAATCTGCTGCATTATTTAAGGACTTTGTTGCATTATTTAAGGACTTGGCTGGATTATTTAAGGACTTTGCTGCATTACTTAAGGACTCTGCTGCATTATTTAAGGACCCTGCTGCGGTATTTCAGCACTCTGCTGAATTATTTAAGGACTTTGCTGCATTATTTATGGACTTTATTGCATTATTTAAGGACTCTGCTGCATTATTTAAGGACTTTGTTGCATTATTTAAGGACTCTGCTGCATTATTCAAGGACTTTGCTGCATTATTTAAGGACTCTGCTGCAGTTTTTAAGGACTCTGCTGCATTATTTAAGGACTTTTCTGCATTATTTAAGGACTCTGCTGCAATATTTAAGGACTTGGCTGGATTATTTAAGGACTCTGCTGCATTATTTAAGGAATGTGCTGCATTATTTAAGGACTCTGCTGCATTATTTAAGGACTTTCTTGCATTATTTAAGGACTCTGCTGCATTATTAAGGACTTTGTTGCATTATTTAAGGACTCTGCTGCATTATATAAGGACTTTGCTGCATTATTTAAGGACTTTATTGCATTATTTAAGGACTGTTCTGCATTATTTAAGGACTTTGTTGCATTATTTAAGGACTCTGCTGCATTATTTAAGGATCCTGCTGCGGTATTTCAGTACTCTGCTGCATTATTTAAGGAATTTGCTGCATTATTTTATGGACTTTATTGCATTATTTAAAGACTTTGCTGCATTATTTAAGGACTTGGCTGGATTATTTAAGGACTGTGCTGCATTATTTAAGGACTTTGCTGCATTATTTAAGGACTCTGCTGCATTATTTAAGGACTTT